>NC_139018.1:94121885-94721885 GCF_964374135.1 Grampus griseus
GTTTCTTGAGGAAGGCCTGTATTGCTATGAACTTCCCTCTTAGAACTGCTTTTGCTGTGTCCCATAGATTTTGTAAGTTTGGGTTTTCATTTTCATTTGTCTTGAGGTATTTTCTGAGTTCTTCTTTGATTTCACCATTGACCCACTGGTTTTTCACTGGCATGTTTAATTTCCTTTTGTTCTTTTCCCATTTTTCTTTTTGTGATTTATTTCTAGTTTCAGACTATTGTGGTCAGAAAAGATGCTTGAAATAATTTTTATCCTTTAAATTTGTTTAGGCTTGTTTTATGATCTAGTATGTTGTCTATCCTAGGGAACGTTCCATGTGCACTTGAAAAGAATATGTATTTTTTTGGATGTAGCGTCCTAGATAACAATTCAGTCCAACTGGTCTGTAATGTCATTTAGGACCTCTGTTGCCTTATTAATATTCTGTCTGGATGATCTGTCCCTTGATGTCAGTGGGTGTTAGTGTCTCCTACTATTATTGTATTCCTATCAGTTTCTCCCTTTGTCTCTGTTAGTATTTGTTTTACATATTTAGGTGCTCCTATACTGGGTGCATATATGTTAATGAGTGTAATATTCTCTACTTGTATTGATCCCTTTGTCATCATATAATGCCCTGCTTTGTCTTTCTTTATGGTCATTGTTTTAAAGTCTATTTTGTCAGATAAGAGTATTGCTTCCCCCTGCTTTCTTGTCATTTCCCTTTGAATGAAATATCTTTTTCTATCCCTTCGCTTTCAGTCTGTGTGTGTCTTTCTCCCTCAAGTCAGTCTCTTGTAGGCAGCATATTATAGGTTCTTGGTTTGTTTGTTTTTTTAATCCAATCTGATACTTTAAGTCTTTTGATCAGAACATTTAGTCCATTGACCTTTAAAGTAATTATTGATAGGTATGTACTCTTAGCCATTTTAAATCTGGTTTTCCATTTGATTTTGTAGTTCTTCCTTGTTCATTTCTTTTTGTTTTTCCTTTTGTGGTTTGATGATTTTCTTTTGTAGTATGCTTGAGTTCCCTTCTTTTTTATTTTTGTGAGTCTTTTATATGTTTTTGATTTGTGGTTACCATGGAGTTCAAGTATGTTGACCCATAACTGTATCTATTTGCTTTAAGCTGGTAGTCACTCAAGTTCAAACCCATTCTAAAAGAGGTACATTTTTATACTTCCCCTCCCGTATTTTGTGATATTATGTCCTATTTTACACCTTTATGCTTATCCTTTTACTATTAATTGTAGTTATCATCGCTTTTACAATTTTTGTATTGTTCTTTAGTCTATGTATTGGCTTACTTAAGTGATCTTCAATCTTTTTATATATTTACCTTTCCTATTGTGATTTTCCCTTTTCCATAGTTACTTGCTTCTTTTCTATTTAGAGAAGACCTTTAAATATTTCTTTTAGCATAGGTTTAATATTGCTGAATTCTTTCAGTGTTTACTTGTCTGAGAAATTCTTTATCTCTTTTTCTATTCTAGATGTTAATCTTACTGGGTAGTGTATTCTAGGTTCAGGTATTTCCCTTTCAGGAGTTTTGAATATATCATGCCACTCCCTTCTGGCCTGCAAAGTTTCTGGAAAGAAATCAGCTGATAGCCTTATGGAGGTTCCCTTGTACCTGACTTTGCTTTTCTCTTGCTGCCTTTAGAATCCTCTCTTTAACTTTTGCCATTTTAATTATGATATGTCTTGGTGTGGATCTGTTTGAGTCCATCTTGTTTGGGACCCTCTGTTTTTCCTGTACCTAGATATGTTTCCTCCTTTAGGTTTGTGAAGTTTTCACCTATAATTTCTTCAAATACATTTTTGATCCCCTTTTCTCTGTCTTCTCCTTCTGGAACCCCTATTATGTGTAGGTCAGCATGCTTTGTATTATCTCTTACATCTCTTTTTTTTTTTTTTTCATGAATGTGTTTTTTTTTTTTAAACATCTTTATTGGAGTATAATTGCTTTACAATGGTATGTTAGTTTCAGCTTCACAACAAAATGAATCAGTTATATATATACATATATTCCCATATCTCTTCCCGCTTGCGTCTCCCTCCCTCCCACCCTCCCTATCCCACCCCTCCAGGCAGTCACAAAGCACCGAGCTGATCTCCCTGTGCTATGCGGCTGCTTCCCACTAGCTATCTACCTTACATTTGGTAGTGTATATATGTCCATGCCTCTTTATCGCTTTGTCACCGTTTACCCTTCCCCCTCCCCATAGTCTCAAGTCCATTCTCTAGTAAGTCTGTGTCTTTATTCCTGTTTCACCCCTAGGTTTTTCATGACATTTTTTTTTAATTCCATATATATGTGTTAGCATACGGTATTTGTCTCTCTCTTTCTGACTTACTTCACTCTGTATGACAGACTCTAGGTCTATCCACCTCATTACAAATAGCTCAATTTCGTCTCTTTTTATGGCTGAGTAATATTCCATTGTATATATGTGCCACATCTTCTTTATCCATTCATCCGATGATGGACACTTAGATTGTTACATCTCTTATGTTGCTTCTGTGAATGAAAAAATGTCTTCTGCCGTATCAGTAAACAAAGGGTGTTGCAGCTGTCAAGCCCCCCCCCCCACCGCCCTGACGGTGAGCCCTGAGGGAACTCAGGATGGAGACAAAAGGGATGCCTGCTGACAAGCCCTCAGCCACTGCAGCGACCCTCATCAGTGCACCCTGAGGAGACTCAGGATTGGAAAGAACAGGATACTGGTCCTAGATAGCTAAGGAGCGTATCAAAGAAATAGTTTCAATGAACCCAGACTCTTGCATCTTCCCATACATAGAAAAGTCCTGCGTTTATTAACTTAAGGTATCTGTTTTTTTTTAAATTAATACCAATCTTTTGAAGTTCCAACTACCTGGTCTTTATTTCAAGAACTCCTATATATCCTGGCTCATCCCTTACTTCTTTGGAGCAGTCCCTTAGAGCTATCTGAGAGGCTGCGTCCTGGTCCTAAGTCCTCAGTTTTGTCTGCCAAATAAAACACAAGTCTCAACTTTTAGGTTGCGCATTTTTTTTTCAGTTGACACTCATTTTCTTTCATCTGTCTTCCTGTCTGATGTTACATTTGTGTGATTTTCATTATCCTGTCTTTCAGATCACTTGTTCATTCTTCTGTGTCATTTAGTCTGCTATTCATTGCTCCTAGATTGATTTTTAATCTCGGCAATTGAATTGCCTAATTTTGATTGGTCCATCTTTATAGTTTTTAGTTCCTTGTTACAGTGATCTGCTTTTCTATTGATAATCTTTCTTAATTACTTTAGCAATTTAATTACCTCTTTTTTGAACTCAGGGTTTAATAGAATGGTGAGATCTGATTATTTGTTCTTCCAGGTGATTTTTCTTTTTCTTTTAATTGGGAGTAGTTCCTCTGTCTTTTCATTTTACTTAACTTTCTCTGTCTCTGTGAATTTAGGAGAAACAGTTATTATCGTGGTCTTGAAGTGGTGTTTTTTTGTGGGAGGATACCTGTGTAGACTGCGTGTATCTGATATTTTTGGTGTGAGGGCTGTTTTTGGTGCAGATGTCAGCCATGTCTTTCCTCAGAGTGTGCTGGCTGTTAGCCCCTTGATAGGGTATGTGGTTGATATTGTAGTATTGAGAGGCTATATGGGATGTGAGGTGGGTATTCCTCTTTGCTCCATGGTTGTCACCACCATGTCAGGGGCAGGGTCTGCTCAATAGTTGTTGGAGTAGAAGCCCTGAGGGTTGGGTTTGATCAGGTTCCATTGCCCTTGAGTGCTCCATTTGCCCTGCCCCAAAGGAGATGATTGCTGAAGTAAGTGAGGCAATCCAGATTTTCTGATCCCAATGGTCACAGAGGACTTATGTGCCACCTGTGTAGGCTTCTGTGGTTCCACTCAGAAGCTGCCCAAAGTCACGCCCCTTTCTGTTATGTTCATCCCAGATCTAGTACAAGGCTGTGGTGTGGAGTAAGCTGGGGCGGGGGGGTCAGGGCATTGTGGCTGCAGGAATTGAGATGGCTGCACTGCCACTTGAGATCTGGGTTGCCTCTGTGGAAGACTTCTCCCATGACCTGTCTGCTCCAGATCTAACACTAAGCCATGTTGTGGAGTGCACAGGCACTCTGCCTGGAAAATAACCACTGCAGACTCCTTCCCAGTGCCTGTCTGCTGGAGATTTAGCACTTAGCTGATGCACATTATTGTAGTGCCACTCCGTGTGCACTGATGCTGTCCACTGCATACCCACCCACTGCCCCATACATGTGCTGACAGTGGGCTTTGCAGCTCCACCCGGATCACACCCCAGGCCCTCCAGGCTGTCTCTGCATAGCTGAACCTAATCTTTGCTCAAATCTCACATCAGGTTGTGGTGTGGAGTGAGTAGGGGCCAGGGTTTTTGCCTCTTCAGATTGGGAAGTACAGTGAGGCTGCAGCCGCCAGTGCAAGGCTCTCTCTACCCTGATTGTTAGCAAGCCAGCATGTGCACGCTCCTCATGAGTAGTGTCTAGGCTTCTCCAGCCTTTCTGTCTGTCTCAGTGGATTTCCCAGCAGGCAAGGGGGCTTGTCTCCTCCGTGCGGGATCCCAGAACTCAGATGCCCAGATTGTGGCTCAACCTGCTCACTCCCCTGGGTGCCAGTCCACCTGTGTGGACCTTCTGTTCCTTACAGATCCCTCCCAAGAGCACAAGGCACAATCCAAAGCCTTTTTATTCCATCCTACTCGGTCACATGGAGATCTTTCTTACAGCTTTGGTTGATAGGAGTGCTTCTGCCAGGTTCCAGTTAGTCTTCCATGAGAATTGTTCTACATGTAGATGTGTTTTTGATATGTTTGTGGGGGGAGGTGAGCTCTCCATCCTCCTACTCTGCCATCTTGATAATGCCCAATGGTAATTTTTTGGTGAAGAGGAGAGCTTTTTGCTGATTGACGGTTTAGGGAATTGGACACTATAACAAAAGGCAAAAGGAGCAGAGTTTCTATAGGCTCTGGAAGAGAATACTAAGTACAGACCTCATTTGTGACAATAAAATGAGCACTGGACTTGGGATCAGAAAATCTGGATTTGAGTCCTTCTCATTGGGTCCCCTGGTTTCCACTCTTTTTCTTCATTCTTTTTAAAATGTTTTAAACTTTTTATATAATTTTTAGAGGTTAATTTCTCTTTGCAGTTATTACAGAATATTGGCTATATTCTCCGTGTTGTACAGTATATCCTTGAGCCTATCTTATACCCAATAGTTTGCACCTCCCACTGCCCCCACCCCTCCCCAACTGGTAACCACTAGTTTGTTCTCTATTTCTTTATGTTTCTTTTTGTTGTATTTACTAGTTTGTTATATTTTTTAGATCTCACATATAAGTGATATACAGTATTTGTCTTTCTCTGTCTGACTTATTTCACTTAGCATAATGCCCTCCAAGTCCATCCATGTTGCTGCAAGTGGCAAAATTTCATCCTTTATTTATGGCTGAGTAGCATTCTGTTGTATATACACGTACCACATCTTCTTTATCCATTCATCTGTTGATGGACACTTAGGTTGCTTCCGTGTCTTGGCAATTGTAAATAATGCTTCTATGAACATTGGAGGGGGGGCGGTGCATGTATCTGTTTGACTTAGTGTTTTGGGGGATTTTTGGATATATACCCAGGAGTGAAATTGCTGGGTCCCTGGCTTCCACTCTCATCCCCCCAGAAACCATTCTCCACACAGCAGCCAGAGTGATTATTTCAAAAAGTAAATTAGATCAACTTATCTTCCTGCCTAAACCCTCTATTGACTTCCTATTGTACCTAAATTGCACATACTTCATTAGTATTTGATAACTTGTTTTCTTGGAAGGGGGTTTTGGGAGGAAAGATAAGAGCCTTGATTTGTAGCATTTGCCAGTTTCCATGTTGTAAATACTCCCATTATGGCCAATATAAACATACCAACTTGATGGTTAATAGCTCACAAAATTCCTGAAACCAGAACAATTCACTTTTATGAGCTGAAATGAGCTGGACTCAACATACCCCCTGCTTAAAACCCAGCTTCTTACTGTGGCCCTTGTGGCCCAGCATGGTCTGCTGTCTTAGCTCAATGTGCCACAGCCAAATACTACAGCCTGGGTAGCTTAAAAATCAGAAATTAATTTTCTTATGGTTATGGAGGCTCAAATTCCCAGATCAGTGTCTGGTCAATTCAGTTCTTGGTGAGGAGCCCCTTCGTGGCTTGCAGACGGCTGCCTTCTCACTGTGTCCTCACGTGGTGGAACGAGCTCTCTGGTATCTCTTCTTATAATGACAGTTATAACCTCACTTAACCTTAATTACTTTGGTAAACATCCTGTTGTCACATATAGTCACATTGGTGTTTAGGGCTTCAACACATGAGTTTTGGAGGGACACAATCCCGTCCATAACATCTTCATTCCTCATCATTTTCACCTGTTTCATGCTCCTCTCTGATCATGAGAATGCAGTCATACCACCTGTGAGCCCTCAACTACTCCAAGCTTGATCCCACCCAAGGCCTTCTTACTTGCTGTTCCCTCTATCTAGAACTTTCTTCTCCTGATCTTGACTGGTTACTCTGTCAATCTGATCTTAACTTAAATATCTCAGGTGATTTACCCGACCATCTAACACTAAAATAGAGCCCCCAAACCCATTATATCTCATCACCTGGTTTATTTCCTTCTCAGCTCTTACCACTATCTGAAATGGTCTTACTCATTATCTCTTAACTTATTTTCTGTTCAACATATAGGTAAAAGGAAATAGGCACTTAGAACAGGAACTGGCTACCTAGCGTGTGCTCAATATAAGTTTATCAAAGAAAGAAATGAGTAATAGGGCAAGAATAAATTATTTTTGTTGCAAGACAGTAGTTACTTAAGCATTAGGAAAAACTTAATTCAGTTCTGGACATCTACAAAATTGGTTTCAGTGGTTTTGTTTTTAGTTGACATAGTTTAATTTTGATGTGGAAATGAGTGTAGATAGACCTCTTAGGACAAGATTAGGACCGTCTTTTCTTCAAAATGAACTATCTGAAAGACCACTGAGCCAGGAAGAGAGAAGTGGAGGAAGAAGAAGGAAAGATGCACTGGGCCATCCATTTTCCTAAGGGCCGTGGGAAGAGAGGACCGAAGGAAGAGCAAAGAAAGATCATGGACACTCTCTGAGCCACTTCGCTGCCCCTTCCATGTGTGGTTCTATCCAGTACTCCAGTCTCTGTCTAATCAAAGGATCCTGGGAGGCATATGTTATACTCACTTTTACAAATGGGTCAAACTAGGCTCTGGGAAGTTAAGCCGCTTGCCCCACAACACACAGCTGATAAATAGCAGAGCTAGGATTTTAGTCTAGGTTCAACTAAGTTCAGCCTTTGCCTGACTGTGCACGTCCAGTGGAGGGAGCAGGCTCTTTTTCAGGGAAAACTCCCTGAGCGAAGAAACCACAGAAGTGATGATGGAAGATGCCTGAGAGATTTTTGTTGTGGGATCCTTTTTCTTAATATATTGGGAGGCATGAAGGGACATATCTGCATTGTCTGACTCCTTGTAAGAGTTTGCTGTGAGCATCAGAAGGGTGGAGAAAGCACGTGGAATTGATCCCTATATCAGGAAGAAATTCCAGGATTCCCAGGAGAGTTTTGTAGCACTTTCTCTGAGAAGGACAAGATGCCCTCTGGTAGCTTCTGTGAGTGTCACAAGTGCTGTGGCTCTTTGGAATCATACAGTGTGGTATTCACAGCCTTGGGGCAAGTGGCTGCTTGGCTTGGGGCTTCAGTGGACTGTTCGTGCAACAGAACGAGTACAGGGGAGGACGGGGTGCATTTCCTTCCAAGGCCTTCCCCTCAGGGTCCGAGGGGAGTTACAGCCATGCAGGGAACGGAAGACCTGACCAAACAGGAATGAAGACTCTATAAGCACAGGTGCAGAGTATGGTGGGTGAGGTCTTGGGTGTGAAGTAGGAATATAAAAACCTTACCTGATCAGTGCTTCTGGAATTTTAACTTGCAACCAAAGTGCTTGGGGATCATGTTGCAATGCAGATTCAGGCTCGGCAGGTCTGGGATGGGCCTGAGAGTCTTCATCCTAACAGGCTCCCAGGTGCTGCTACTGCTTCTCTATGAACCTCACTACTATACTCTTTGCTCACCTTGGACCACCTAGGTCTGCATCAGCATGACCCGGGAGCCTGTTAGAGATGCAGAAGCTCAGGCTCCATCCACATCTACTGAGTCAGGATCCCACATGTACTTAGTAACAAAATCCCCAGGTGACTGGTGACTCAGATGTTCAAGCTTAGGAAACATTTCTCTAGAAACTGAGAAGTGCCAGTCATGTGCTGGGGAGTGGGGCGTAGTAGGTTGAAAAATGGCACCCCAAATACGTTCACATCCAAATCTCTGGAACCTGTGAATCTGATCTTATTTGGAAAAAGAGTTTTTTCATATGTAATTAAGGATCTTGAGATGAGATCATCTTCGATTACCTTGGTTAACCCATATTTACAGATAGATCTGCTGAGGTTCATATTGCTGAGAAGACACCCAAATAATCTTCAGAATATGCACAGCTATGAAGGGAAGTTTGGCCAGGTGATATCAAACAGCTGCTGGATTTGGAGCTGGAATCCCTGGGGGGCAATCCTAGATGTGGCACTTATGGTGCAACATTGGACAAACCATACAACCTCCATGTGGTTCAGTTTCCTCATCAGAAAAATGGCGACTTCTCTGCCTTCCTTACTTAGTGTTCGGGTGAATGGGTGCATAGGGGTACAAATGAAATGATGGATGTGAAAGGGTTTAATGTTAGAGACCGTAAATGTCATGGCCCATGGTAAGCCCTTGGAGATGGAAAGCTATTAGTTGTGGCACATTAACCATTTATAACAATTCTTTCCCCTTCACACTTGCCTCAAAAACAACACACAAAGAAATATCACCCACACCTGCATCATCATGGGCAGGGATTTCTCCAAAGTGACAGTTGATTTCTATTTGCCTGTTTTTGGTTGTTTCTAGAGCACTATGAGTAGTAAAAGCAGCAAGCTGTGTTTGGGGAAGGTGGTAAGCTTACCTGAACGAAAGTGTTGGTGTCTAGGGAAAGTGTTAATTTCCACTGGGAAAGGAGGTACTAGTGAGCCTGATCCAGCTCATGGATGACTTTGGTTTGGGTGGCACTGTATTTTAGAACATTGAACTTCAAGACCTTTGGGTGAGACGTGCTCCTTTTCTCCCACAGGCTCTGTTTACAGTTGGCCTGATCATAGGTGCCTCACTCTTCTAGACACCACTGTATAGGTAGCACCAGCTTCATGTGTGGGTGAAGTAGGTGCTATTATTTTAGGGGTATCTGGAAGGCAACACCTCCGCTCCTCCCTCCTCTCCTTCCACACGCCCTGCTTCTGGTGCTTATAATTCTTTCAGGCAATGCCTTGGAAAAACAAAAACCTATGTTGGAAGGGAGGAAAACATTTTGAATATTAGCTATGCTTTATAACATGGGTAGATAAGTTTAGCAGATCAAGAAAAAAATCAGGGGGGGGCAGGTTTTGATAAGAGAACTTGAGACACCAAGCCTGTGTGTTGGGGTTTGTGTGGGTAGGTTTGATAAACTCTATGAAGCAGGTAGCAAAGGAATATAAATGGATGGAAGGGCAGAATTTATCTGTAAAATGGGGGTGTACCTGCCTCACAGTATTATTGAGAGAATTAAATGAAATGATTATGTAAAGGACTTAATATAATAAGAAAGTAGGTACAGTTACTATTGTTTTTCTTGGTCTGAAAGAATGAACACATGTCACAATAAACTGGAATGGGAAAGAGGCAGAAAAGTGAAGTGTTCTCACCTCCTCATCCATCCAAGCTGCACTAGGCTAGAAGAGGAAGCCTCCGTGCCTGTGTCTGGCTGGGTCTCCTCCATGCCAAACACCTGGCCATTTGGAAATAACCAGATGAGTGACTGTTTCATTCATAGCTAACATCCTTGCCAAAGGAAGAGACTGCCTAACAGCTGTCTCCATCACAATGGGCTTCTTAGCACTTGTCAGTTTGGCCTAAATGGAGAGAATTTTATGGCCATCATGAGGTCTAGTTTGCCCCTGTGTGTTTATAGTAAATTACTACTCTTTTCTCCACTGTCTGATTTTTTCATGCAGTACCACATCTGACATGAATTGAAATTGTGCAAAACTAGAAGCGTTCCTAGTGGTTAGGTAATAGCTTAATGGAATCTGATAATTTCCAGTTGAGGCAGCTGATGGAATCCACACGTTAATACTACCACCTCACACTAAGTGAAGTTTTACAGCACTTTCCCATGCACTACCTCTCTTGAGAAGGAGCCTCCAAACATGCATGGAAGTGAGTAAGGCAGGTAGAATCATCCAGATTTTCTGGACGAAGTAACTAAAGTACTTCCTGACTTAGATTCCTTGGGTAATGAGGCAGGGAATGAGCAAGGCTTGAAAGGGGTTTACCCAACACCACCTGGGGGAGAGCCAGGAACCTGGGACTACACTCCTCAGCCTTCCAGCAGTGAGTCCTGCTGCAAAGAGGTGGCATGATGGAGGGGCCAAGACTTTGGGATGAGAAATGGACTAGAATCCAGCTCCTTTACTGGCTGGGCCCTTGAGGGCAAGTCTCACCAAATCCCTGGGCCTCTGTCTTGTCATGAACAATGTGGGGCTTCCTGGGACAATCATACTAATGTGAGAGTTGTCATGAAGCTTAAAATGGGATCGTAATGTTGAAGCATCTGGCACATCTTCTGCCCCCTCCACTGCATGAAAAGAGGTTTCAGGGTGTCATGATCAGCCTAATTACTGAGCATCATCATTTTCAGGCCCAAGGCTTACTGAGAGGTTGCCCTATACCAGACACTGTGCTGAGAGCTCACATAAATTTATCCCTTGTAATCGCCACATCAATCTTATGAGGAATTTATTATCCCCATTTGATTGATGAGAAAAGTGAGGTATGAAAGACTAAACAGTTTGACCAAAGCATACATTTAAGAAATGGCTGAGCCCAGATTCAAGTCTTCACCACCTCCTTATTTACAGAGTCGTTGAGCTGAAAGGAACTTTAAAAATCACCTGGGCCACAGGCTGAACTTCCATGTCTCATAACTTAAGAACTTTGTTACAAGAAATGTTTTATTAATAAATTAAAATACTAAGGTTGTGAAACATTTGCTTTGGCTTATAATTAGAGTAGATTTAAGGTTATTTTTGCAGTAATTCTTATACTTATATTCTTATAATAATTTTGACTTGTACTTTGAAATGCTTTCTTGGTGGAAGAGAAAGAGGCAGGTATACCTAATGGGCAGGGCTTGATGACCAGGTTGCCTTATCTAAATGTACTCCTTTTGTCTGTTGACCTGGTGGAAACAGGGTATGGCAGTGACTCCCTAAATGTAAGCCAAAACCTGCTAAAAGCTGCAGTAAGGGAATGAGTGATATCTTGTTTGCCTTGAGCCATGGAGGGTTCAGCTCTTGACTTTGCTTTTTGAGCTAAGTCCAACTGAAAGTACTGCAAATTACATTCAACTCCTTACTTTGACAAAGTTTAATTTAGCAAGTCTTTTTGCAAATACAGGTGAGAGATTCAGTCCCAGAGACCAACTAATACAGGAGATTGAGGAGGGCCCAGCTAACATTCTTTCCAGTGGGTCAATGCCACACACTTCTATGGAATATTAGCACCATGAATGGTGAGGGGTGCTGCTTAGAAATAAAAAGTGACAACTTCCAACTGGCATTTCCCATTATGTGGGATCTTTCTGAATGAGATGATTTTCCACTTGTGGGAGGGAGGAGTAAGATGTCAATGAAGGCAGAAGGGGGTTTCTAGAACATCCAAAGGCAGGAGACTACAGTTGTTCTCACAATTTGAAAATGATAGAGCCCTCATATGCATTCATTTCACTAATAATTTATACATCCTAGTTCTTTGAGAGCTGGTAAAAACAGAATACACAGCACATTCAGAGTGACAATTAAATATTTAACAATGAGGCAAAATTTTGAAGAGAAAACAGAATTTTCAAATATATGTTCATCAGCCCACTGAAAAGTCAATGATATTCCAAATTCCTTAAGCCTGTACAAACATATGAGGTTTGTCAATACAGGACAGAGTGACAAGTTGAACAATTGCCCAGATAATTTGTTTCTGGGAGAGTTTGCTTAGATCATGCAAACTAGTACTTTCCCTCTCCCCTTCCCCCCCACCCCTGTTTTCCCCTAGCATATTTTTGTATCTGCATTTATCTATATACAACCATATCCACCTTCCAATTCACTTTGACTGTATAGACAGACTGTGGCCTTGGCTACATATATGCACATTAAATACAGTAGATGTTCAAGGGAATTAGATGGATGGAGTACACTGGTCCAAAGTCTGTTTTTCTCTACTGTGCAGCTCCAGCCAAGGACAAAGTAAACTGTTTGTTAATAATCACCAGGTGAATTAACGAAGACACACTAAGTCTAAAATCCTTGCTTTTCTTTCAGGGATCTGAATTGATTGGATACTCATCTAGACCTGACGACAGACATATCCAGATACACAGATGTATTTTCACATATGTTTACATCATATAGATGATCCAGATAATTCCAATTTCAAATATTTGCTTCTTTACTAATGCCCATCCTTGAATTCTTAGGATACCTGCCTCCCCTTTACTTAGTTTCTGGGTCAGTTAGAGTATCTCTGAGCCAGAGTGTCAATTCAGTGTTGATCTTGAAAGTAAATATGGGGAGAAAGAATGGGGGACGGGCGTGGATTCCAAAAGAAAGAAAAGACCTCCCACTCTCAGGAGTTTGCACTCTCATTTTATACTCAGCTGTTGCCCTATTGCAAAGCAGCAGGATAAGAAGAATATTCAGGTTGACTCAATGAAAAACATTTACATGTTTGTAAATGAGTTTAGTTTTTTTCGTTTTTAAGTGGCATTCAGCAGATACACTCTTATAGTGATATCAGTATAACACAAGGAAAGTAGTATTTGGAAATTTCACTCATCTACTTGATTCGCCCTGGACAGAAAATTCCAAGGTGTGCATTTTTCCAAGGCTATATAGTGATCCAATAAACTAGATAAATGTTAGATCTCTAAGGTAACTGTTAAATCTGAGGTAGGATAAAATGTGATTGCAGGGGTTCTACCCTAGCCATGTTCTCTACTGATCTGTTGCTTTTGGCTTTTGGGGTTATGAAAAGAAAGAGAGGGGGAGAAATGTTGAGGGAGAAGGATTATGGTATATGAGGAGCACTCCTTAGAAGTTTGAACTCACTGGGTTGTAGAATTAGATATAGATTCAGAGACTTCCCTCCGCCAAATCACTGAAGCTGTGGTAAGAATTAATAGATGCCGTTACCTGAAGTTATTTCTTAGTTACTGTACTCCTGGAGCTAAGCAACAATGCAAACATGAAAAAAGGAATTTTATTTTAATTTGAAATGCACTGTGTGAATTTTTTTTCCTACAGCAGATAAATGGTACTAATTATATATTTTACTCAGGCTATTAATAAGTTACTTGTATTACCTGAATCTACACCTATTGTATCAGAGGTAAATGGCTGAGGAATAAATTGAGAGATTGGGAAAGGGTAGTCTTCAATTTAACTTTTGCCACAGACAAATCACATGTGGATAAACAAGAGTTAATTGAATATAATTCATAGGAAAAGTCACATGCTGAATTTGTAAGCATTTCTCCAAAGGTGTGAATATTGCGGTCCCCAACCCACCGAAAACAAAATCAAAAGCCCTTTATTCACACTAGTGGGTGTGTTTAGCCCTAGGTACCCAGTGTTGGCCTGGCCTTTGTAATTGACTTGAGTGCTTCTGCCCCAGTCATTACAAAGCTCCCATCTCAGTGCAGGACAGTGAGGAGTCGGGCATGAGTCTTGCTGATGGCTTGTCTTTCCCAAAGCATGTTTTGTGGAATGGGCTTTTAGGGCTGCAGTTTCCTGCACAAATCTTGGCCTCTGTATTTTCTCCTGCAGTCTGGTTTCTGGTTTGGATGCTCTCAGATGACCGGCATCTCCCGGCTCCCGCTGACACCCCACAGGAGGTAAGTGTATAAAAGGCCAGAGGCCACAGTTGTTCATGGGAGGAGGACTACCTGGCAAAGGTGGGTGTTTTCCATGTGGAATACTGTTGAGAAGTGCTCCAGGGCAGGGACTGACCAAACTTTTTTAGTGGTCGAGGCACTTGTCTGAATTTCTTGGGATGAAAATCATTCCTAGCAGGTCGCTGGTCTCATCTGGGTGCAAGGATAAGTCATTTTTCTTCTGCATCTTTTCAATACATCGACCTTGCAATGTCTGCACATGGAAGCTTCTCAGAAGTGTGACCAGGGTGACCTTCATCATCACCATGGCAATGTATTTTCCCGCACAGGCCCGGGGCCCAAAGCCAAATGGCTGAAAGTACCTGTAAGGAACCTAGGAAAATGATCAGACAATTAGCCCGAGAAGTAAAGGCTAGAGTCATGCATATCTGTTTGATTCACCCTGAAAACACTGTGAGTCAGAATGCTCGGTTTCGGCGACTTGGCCATACTGCTCCTTCACGGAGAGGAGTGACTGTAACTCAGATAAGCCTCTTTCTCCCTCCAGTTTGATTCACCCTTTGTGTTACGGACACAACTTCAAACAATTCCCTGTTTTGCTTTTCATGTAAATACTCAGCTAGCTCTGTGGGAAGACCATGGCTTTACTGCTGTTCTGCCAGTCATTGAGGCAAAGATTGTTTTTGTGCCAGGGCATATAACATGATGACAAGGACAAATTTAGGCAAAGGTGTGGATTCCCTGTCTATTAGTGCCAAGGATCTAAATATATTTAGTTATACAAATATTTAATGGGACACCTCTGCCTGTCTTGTCCCCATTTGGACTCACATAGTGCCTGACACTTAATACGCTCAGTAAGTTATTTTTGACCAATTGCCAACATGGCGTGGGTTGCTTATCTAGAAATGGAATGAATTAGACAGCTGGTTTAACTAAGATCATATTTCCATATGCAAATGGAAAAAGGGGACACAGAGGGAACTATCAGGATAATTCAGGTTAAAAAAGTCATTGCCTAGAATTGACATAATGGAGGCAGAATCTCCAGTACACCTCAGTTACAGAAAAAGAAGAAGCTGAGGCTCTTGTAATTACAAAGTCTTATATAGAATGAGGCCTAGTGCTTGTGGGGCCATTTGAGAAACCAAAGGCCCACTGCCAAAACCAAATCTTTTCTTCTCACTTGATTTCCATCTGAAGCAGAAGTGGATTTCCTTGACTTAGATGATGCTACGGCTGAATCTACATGGTGACAAGGTGATAAGTTTAAATGGAAAAGTTAAGTTTAAATGGGTTGGTTAAAGAAAATTTACCTCATTTTAAGCAAATTAAGGGCCTGAATTATTCATCTTTTGACCTATTGTGTACCTCCATGAAGACATTTCTGAGAGCTGGAGAGCCAGCCTCCTTGCCTTGAGCACAGACATGGTGGTCGTGTTCCAAGCTAGGGGAAATGTGTTTTCCTGGTGAGGTGTGAAGAGAATGAGTAAATACAATGAAATATATGCAGTGAAAACACAGAAACAGAGAGCACTTAAGAGGTGACATTTTCAAGAGTGGCACACTCAATTTTAAGGAAGGGCTCTTACATTCCTGGCAAAGTTTTCAAGAGTAAATTCATTGGGCTTGGGGAAAAACTCAAGTCTATGCATTCTTCCAATATTCAGGATAATGTTAGTCCCCTTTTTCACTGGGTAGCCATCGATGACATCATCCTCTAAGGCTTTGCGCATGACCAGGTCCACGACAGGCTGGTACCGCATGCTCTCATAAATAAAGTTTTCTACCACTTTTAGTTTTTGCATATCGTCAATCCTTATGTCTCTTTCACCTGTAGAAGAAGATAAAAAAAAACAAAGCTCATGTTAGTTTTAATATACGATTGGTATTAAAAATACTGTGCTTTCCATAGAACAGTTTGCTCTTGGTTGAAGAAAAATTATATCTACAATTCTAATATAAACCAGCAACCTGCATTAAATATGTTATGTTTGGTCCACAGAGTGTCTTATGAAAATTCAGATTTGAAGTCAATTATCTTAACACCTGGGCTTTTCATATTAAAGTCTAAATTTCTAGAAAAATAAAAAAGGTAAAATGGGACCCACATTCCCACATGGCTCTGCAGTATCATGTAGACCTACCCAAACTGCTTCAAACATTTATTTATCTGCCGCCTCTGTGGTTCTTGAGTTTTGTCCCCTACTCTAAATTCTAGAAGACGTTCATTCCTTCTCTAGTCAAAGTGAGATGGTGAGTTTAATCAGGTTCAAAGAAATTTTCTCTTCTGGTATCCTGTGCAGTCATTTATCGGAAAATATCACTGATAGTCTCTCCTCCTCACCTCATCAAGAACAACCTGGTGTGGTAGTGTGGCAAGAACCCCCTCTCCCCACCACGACAAAAGGGGTGCCTCAGATCAGCCCTGGGTGAACTGGGGATTGACGGATCCCTCGTCTCAGCTTGGCCTCACACTCGTCAGAGAGGTTCAGATCACTCTCAGAATTGGCAAAACTTCAAAGCACCCTCAAATGGGGTATCACTTCTGCAGAATCAGAATCAACCCAGGGTCCTGAGGCAGCTCTGTCTCCTGTGCAACTATGTTATTCAGGAGTGGTCTCACTTAGAGAACTCTAACCACCCAGCCCCTCACATACTGCTCTCTGTATACTTAAGAGTTTAATGGGCTGTGTTTATCTGGGGTGGGGAGGTAGAGGGTAGATGATGGAGCAGGTAACCAAAGGTGTACCCTTGGAAGTAATTACCAGGCATGCAGGTCTAGAGGGAACACGTACACATGTGCTAGTGGTTGTTTGGACTTTCCATCCGTGCAGAGGTCTGTTGAAGCATCAAGGGAACATCATGGGGCACAAGCACTTTTCACCTCTCAAGGAAATTGTATTAAAGGTTTATGATCTCAAGAGCAATTTCCCCTGTGTTGCCTGTACCTCCATCATTCTGTGACTCTCACTCCACTGAGCTTGTTTCTTGAATTCTCTTTTTCTCACGAGACTGAGAGCCCCAGGACTGCAGGGGTGGCACTGGCTTGTTCACCACGGTGCCCCTGCACCTGGCACAGGACCCATAACCTGAAAAGGGTGCTTGAGAAAACATTCCAGAATTTGAAACCCAGATGTCATTCTGACTCCTTGCTATCTACCTTCCCAGGCAGTGGCCCTCCTATGGCAATGCGTCTGCAGAACCCTTTCACATATTTAATCCGTGTATGAAATTTCCCCTTGTCATCTATTTCAAGCAGCACTCAAATGGTTTTAAAGATAAATAAGATAAAAATTTTTTAATAATATGATGCCTTTATACAGCAAAATAGGTTGTTTCCCAGGGATTCTGTAAAGTCAAGAAAGAAAAATCTATATCATTACTGATACCTCTTCACGTATGTCTGAAATGTGTTCCTAAAGAGATTACTTATGTGAAGCACACTCCAAATAAGGCATTCTGTTTTCTCCAGAAAGCAATTCTGACTTCTTCTGAACGTGGCAGTGTCTCCAGGGAAGGGTGGGGATATCCAAAGCAGTGGCAGAGTGATGCTGAAGCAATGGCAGAGCAGGGAGGGGACAGAGTGGGGAAGAGCTGAGCAGGGACCTGGAGGCTCTCCTGTAGAGGAGGAGGAGAGGGTGGGGGAGGGAAACTGATCGCTCCCCTGCCTCTGCTATCATCACCCTTACCTCCTCCCTCTGCCACCACCTGGAAGAACGGGCTGCTTGAAACCCAGAAACACTGCAAAAAATGATAGCCATTTCTCTGGGTGAAAAAAGCCTTTTGTCACTGATAAGGTAGCAAATCCTTGTGGATGATCCCGTGTTTTTTAAAACACAAATAAAACCGCATATAACTTTTTTTGAATTGTGGTTTTCTCAGGGTATATGCCCAGTAGTGGGATTGCTGGGTCGTATGGTAATTCTATTTTTAGTTTTTTAAGGGACCTCCATACTGTTCTCCATAGTGGCTGTATCAATTTACATTCCCACCAAAGAGTCATGTACCGAAATGTTCATTGCAACTCTATTTACAGTAGCCAGGACATGGAAGCAACCTAAGTGTCCATCAACAGATGAATGGATAAAGAAGATGTGGCACATATATACAATGGAATATTACTCAGCCATAAAAAAAACAAAATTGAGTTATTTGTAGTGAGGTGGATGGACCTAGAGTCTGTCATACAGAGTGAAAAGTCAGAAAGAGAAAAACAAATACCGTATGCTAACACATATATATGGAATCTAAGGAAAGAAAAAAAAAGGTCATGAAGAACCTAGGGGTAAGATGGGAATAAAGACACAGACCTACTAGAGAATGGACTTGAGGATATGGGGAGGGGGAAGGGTAAGCTGTGACAGAGTGGCATGGACATATATACACTACCAAACGTAAAATAGATAGCTAGTGGGAAGCAGCTGCATAGCACAGGAAGATCAGCTCAGTGGTCTGTGACCACCTAGAGGGGTGGGATCGGGAGGGTGGGAGGGAGACGCAAGAGGGAAGAGATGGGAACATATGTATATGTATAACTGATTCACTTTGTTATAAAGCAGAAACTAACACACCATTGTAAAGCAATTATACTCCAATAAAGATGTTAAAAAAATCCCTGCATATATGTGTTTATGTGCCCATCAAAAAAGACCTTGAAGAATACACATCAAAATATTAACAGTGATTCCCCCTGGGGAATGGGAAGGAGAGTGGAAGGGATCAGGAGATACTACTTTCTGCCTTATACATCTATTATTTGAATTTTTTCCAATGAGCGTGTGTTTTTTTATATCAGAAAAACACAGAAACCTGTCTGGCATAATGAAAATATGACACAGTGAACTGCTCTATTGTTCTCTGGGTGAATTCTAATAAAGATTTTGACATAAGATTTTTAGGACCTAGAAGCTGATATTCAGAAGGAATTGTTTTCTAATCTCTATTGTTTGCTTGATAAATTCTTACCAACAACAGTCTGGATTTCCTTCATTATTGCCTCTTCAACCTGGGGGTGCTTTGCAATGAGAAACAGCATGAAGAACACAGAGACGGACATGGTGTCTGGCGCTGCGATCAGCATTTCCAATATGCACTGGTCCACATTCTCTTTTGTCAGGTCACCACGTTTCTGAACAATTGAAATGAGGAGAAACATTGGAAAAGTGAAAGGTTCAAAACAGGAGGGAGGGTGGCACTCAAGGATCAACAGACCTCAACAAAATGAAATTACAGAAATAACAAGTCTCTGGAATTGACAATGGACATTTTCATTAATAATCTTCAGCTCAAAGCTGAACAATTTAGACATTTATCTATGTATTTAGCGTCTTTGCACTCCCCTGTTTTCATATTTTATATTGTGCAGACACAGAGAAATTTAAATCTTAAAGTTCAGTCTAATCTGATTGTCTAATAGTGGGCAGTTTGGGTTGGGCATTATAGAAATACTAAACCAAGGGCTTCCCTGGTGGCGCAGTGGTTGAGAATCTGCCTGCCAATGCAGGGGCCACGGGTTTGAGCCCTGGTCTGGGAAGATCCCACATGCCGTGGAGCAACTGGGCCCATGAGGCACAATTACTGAGCCTGTGTGTTTGGAGCCTGTGCTCCGCAACAAGAGGCCGCGATAGTGAGAGGCCCGCGCACCGTGATGAAGAGTGGCCCCAGCTTGCCACAGCTAGAGAAAGCCCTTGCCCAGAAACGAAGACCCAACATAGCCATAAATAAATAAATTTAAAAAAAAAAAGAAATACTAAACCAAATATTTAAAAACAGAAACATGCAACAATTAACAAGAGGAAATTTTAAGACACCTATACACAGTCATACATGCATGTTGTGTGGGAATTATGATTAGTGCAGGTCTGTACCTCGGCAAAAATCAACTCAGTGGCAAAATCCATACAGTCTTCCAGTTTCTCTGCTGTTGAAATCCTCTGTCTTTTTTCTTCTATCAGAATTTCCATGGCATCTTTCAAATCCTTGCTGGAAGTAAAAGTAAAAATATAATCTACTTGTACTCAGTTAAGACACCTAAAAAAATGGATTCATTTGCCATTTGTTTAAATGAAACAATCTATTTAAATTGAAACCATTAGTTCTCATGAATAACTGAATTTATACTTAATTCTTTGCAAATATCCATAAATTACGTATACATTACACTTCATATTAAGGAACCAGAGTTAACCAACATGTCTAGGTACTGGTAGCAAAATCAAGGCTGTAACCTATAGTTAAAGGTTAAAAACTGTTACCGAAAGGCTAAATCCAATATATTTTTTAAAGTATTGGCATGATAGAGAAAGATGCATACTGTCTTTCTCACTTGTATGTGGAATCTTTCTCACTTACATGTGGAATCTTTAAAAAAGTGCAAGATCATAGATACATGGAACAGATTGTTGTTTACCAAGGCAAGAAGTTGGGGATGGGAGCGAAATTGGTGATGGGGATTATCAAAAGGTACAAACTTCTGGCTTTAATAATAAGTCATGGGGATGTAATGTACAGTATGGTGACTATAGTTCATAATATTGTGTTGCATATTTGAAAGTTGCTAAGATAGATCTTAAAAGTTCTCATCACAAGAAAAAGTTTTGTAACTATGTATGGTGACAGATGTTAACTAGACTTTTGTGATGATCACTTTTCAGAATATATTGATACAAATATTGAATCATTATGTTGTACAACCGAAACTAGTATAATTTTAAATGTCATTCATACCTTAACAAAAAAGTATTGGCACATTGCAAGGGTATTGCAAAAGAATTTCTCTAGGTCTTTACTGCTTTAGGTCATAGGAGATATTACCTAGTTCACTAACCATTGGCAAATGTTACAGAGAGAGGAAAGTTGCTAAGATAATTTTAAAGAAACCAAAGAGAAACTGTTATACAGTCTCATGCAGCAAGTTTCTATGGGCCTGCTGACCATACTGAAGCTAAACTAATGACCAAGTTTAACTGCGGACCAATAAGACTCTTTAGACGACCACAAATTCTGACAGCAGTGAAGAGATGAACCATTTATCTTATCGATTCAAATCACAATAAGCTCCGGTAGAAACAAAGAGAAATGTTTAAAGGACCAGGTGTCCAAATCATCCACCTAATACTCATCATCCGCTTGAAATACATAAAGCAACATCAAGCTGACTACCTGGAGACTAATACTACTGAATTTCAAAACATGCAAACAGGATGAAGTTAGCTCTTCAAACAACTTTGGGAAATTGTAGAGATGGAGAATTTAAGATAGTCAGGGACATCTGGGAAAGATATGAACAGAGGGATGGGGAAAACTAACATGTTTACTGCCTACTATGTGTCATGCTTTGTGCTGATTGCCCTTCATAGAGGATCTCATTAACCTGTATTGCCACCACGGAGGGTATGTTATATTTTATTTCAGAGAACTTCCCAAGGACATTTGGTTACTAAGTGGTAGAGATAGGATACAAACCAGGTCTGTCTACCTCTAGATCCCCTGTGCTTTCCACTGGCGGTTAGAGGTGGCAAGTACAGTGGCTGGAAACTTACACTCTAAAAACCCACTGATTATCCAATAGGCTATTGGGCATTTGTCTAGTCTTCTGCTAGACTAGTCTGACACCAAAGCAAAGCCATTTAATGACAGTTTTAGGATCCCCCAAGATATAAGATGCATAACTAAACAAACAACACGTCTTAGAAAAGTTCATCATGAAAAAAATTCTCTTGCAACTACTGTCAATTCTGACAAATTGAATTAAGTTAAATTCATTCAGAAGCAACACAACAATAAAATGATTTATGTTTCCATTTTTCCAGACATGCAAAGAGAATTTTGACTAATGATAAGGATAGGTTCAGCCAACCCTTCTCTTCAACTCAAAATACACAGCAGTGTCCTAGTTCCAGAGATGGAGCTCTCAGCCTCCTAGGGGAAAACTGCCCTGGGCCAAAGTCTTCCTTTCCTCTGTGGTCTGGCCACATGCTGCCAAATTGCTGTAAGAAGTGTTTCACCGGCAACTTAACAGCTCCCTTGCGGTCTGGAGAGGAGAAAGCTTGCCGAAGAGGCCAGCAATAACTAAGACACAACACAGATCAATCCAATCTCAGCAATAAATATTCCAAAATATGTTACTTACACAGACTTTTCATACTTTCTGCGTAGCCAAGAAATCTTAAAGAAGATGTCTGGTTTGAGAAGGAGAGCTTGCCATGCATCAAAATAACCCTGGATTTTAACCACGATGGCCCTTTCTGGAAAAACAGAAAAAGATCAGAACAGATGAGCAAAAATGTGAGCCCAAGAATGGTACACTGCTCAGAGAAGATCCCCTGTAGACTCTCCTACCATCTGGGACTCTAAGCAGGTCAAGGTTCCACCTTCACTGGGTGTTTCAGCCAGGGGAATGCCACTAAACAAATCAACACTAATCTGCTTGGCATCTAAATTGGCCACGTTAGCCAGAGATTTGCCAGTTTTCATGTTTGCGTTAGAGACACAGCCTAGAATCTCACATCCTTCTCCTTGGCTGAGCTGCCAACACCTTCTGTTTACCCGACCGTTTTAAATAAGTAATTAATGCTGTTATGGCCTCAATTCTGGTGCCTGGAAAGGCAAAAAGCCTCCCCACTCTGTTGTTTATATTTCGGTTCAGAGGGTGGAATTCATTTTGGAATCTTCAATGCCTTGTCCTGAGTCTTGTGCACAGTCAGATCTTAACGGATGTTCTTGAATTAAGTTGAATACTAGAGAAAAGAAAACCCCTCCTTTTTTTTCAAATTATACACAAGAGAAGGGAAGAGACATTTGCAGATGCAGAAACTGCAGTTCATAGAAATGAAGAAGCTTGCCCAACAAAGTAGAACCACTGTGGCAAGAAGTCCCTAGGCTGGAGCCTGGTTCTATCTAACCTCAGGGCCATGTCCTTTCCTCTTCGGTGCACTGGGTCCCTCAGGCCAAATGAGAGTTTAATAAGGATCCGGTGAGCAGAGGGAAATACACATAAGTCTGTATGGGTTATGAAGGTTCTTAGACCGCAGTCTGCATCCATAAGTTAACAGAGAGCTGTACAATTCCCTTTACTTGATCCCTCCTAAGAGTCAAGGCTAGTGGGGAACCAAAGAGCAGGGACTTCTAAAATAGGTACCTGTCATATCTTAGGAGAGATGTACGTGGAACAGGCAAACAGGACTTTCAGAGTCCCTGTGTGAAAGGGGATGAGGCAAGAGGCTGTGACTAATGTCCTCAGAGTGAATGGGGCTCCCATCCTAATGTCAATCAGATGGGGTTCCTATGACTCTGGTAAGGAATCATTAAAGAGGCAGGGAGATGATTCGAGGAGAGTGGAGCGGAGAAAGGGAGGGCTTATCGCTTGTCTGCTTGTCCAAATGTGGTCAATCAGGGAGCAGGTGTGATAGCTCAGTCGGTTTGGGCAAGTGTGAAACTCGTGCCTTCTTCTTATGCCTGTGATGTTCTTCCTTCAGATCTGCACATGGCTCATCATCACACTTCATCTGGGCTATTTTCAGACATCCTCTCCACAGAGGCCTTCCTGACCACCCTTTGTCTCCACAAGAGCTTCAGCCTCCCACTGACCTCCCCCTTCACTTTCTAGCCCTTTGCCCTGCTTTGTTTTTTTTTAAGGCACTTATTATAGCCTAATATATTATTAGATAGATAGTTTTTTACTGTCCATATACCCACTAGGATGTAACCTCTTTGAAGGCAAGGACTTCGTCTTGTCCAACTGGTCTATCTCCAGAACCTAAGCCTGGCATGAAATAGGCAGTCAATAAGTATTAGTTGAATGAATGTATGAATCAATGAACACAGCTAGAAATCAAGTTAGGAGAAATTACATTAAGCTGACAGCAGCAGAATTTAGTGGATCCACGTGATTAATGTTTGTTCTTTTGTTGGCCGTCGAGTTGTATGTGTTTAATATTTGTTTCTGTAATATAGTGAGGAAAGCAGTTTCTTGAGTGAGACATCTTGCCAGGATTGTTATAAATGCTAAGTGACAAAGTTTATGTGAAGCAACTTTTTATACTGCTTGGCACATAGTAGACACTAAATTAATGTTAGTTATCATCATCATTTCCAGCAGCCTCTGTACCCTTATCACTGTATAGATAGAGTCAAAGTTTTCATACCTAGTAGCTTTGAGGGAGGGGTATGAATGTGCACTTATATGTATGTGTAGATAGATAGATAGAATGTGTATATGTGTGTATGTGTGTGTGTGTGTGTGTGTGTATATATATATATATATATATACACACACACACACATACACACATATATACATGTATATATGTATATATCATGCCCAAAAGAATGGTTGGTAATGGTTAAATACATAGGTTTGGTGGTAGGATATATTTATGACCAAATCAAATGATCACATCTGTTAAGTTTCAGCTGTGGGTAGAATCCTATTTCCTAGAGCAATGAGGCGAGATAGATACAAATGAAATAGAAGATGGCCCCTGCTATAGATATTTATGATCATATAAGTGAACAAGGCAGACATACCAGGAACAATTTTTAGGAATACTTAGAAAGGTTTAAAGAAGAGCAGTGTACAAAAGAGCATATCTTTACTTGAGTCTGTTATCCTTCTCATGCCCTGTTTAATAAAGGGCCCAATGTCAAGTCACAAGAATGAAAATTTCAGTACCGTCCAAGGGGATCCCCAGGAAGAGCTTGTTAGAGGTGTCCAGCATGATGCGCCGCATGAGGGTCAACACATCCACATAGCCCAACTCGTTGCGGACCTCCTCCAGCCTGTCCAGATGCTTGGTGATGGAATCAGCACAGACGGTCACCATGCGCACCAGGCCGGGGCCAGACAAAGCTGAAGGGTACACGTCAGAGTGAGCTGCCTCCAACTCCAGGGCACACAAACTATCAGGCAATTTTGGCATTTTGTGTTTGAAGCTTAATTGTCCACATTTTTATTATGGGTGGAGATTTTCATATTATTCTTTATACTTTTTCTGTATTCTCTTATTTTTCTCTATAGCAGGTTATCACATTTATGGTTAAAAATGAATGAATGAATAAATATTTTTAAAACAAACTATTCAAAACTGAACTTTTCTTCATATGATGACATGTCATTTGTGAGATTACAAATGAAATATTTAGTACTTATGATCATAAATCACCAATCAGCGATTTTCCATATTTATTATATACCTTTCCCTCTAAAGACAGTTTGGATTTGGTCAGGGTAATATTTTATGTTTCAGTGGGTGGTAGAATATTGCTATAGAACTATTCAAATTGGATCTTACCTTTTTGATCTAAGGTGCTTCCTGTTTAATTATAGGTCATATGTGTAAAATGCTAGTCTTCTAAATTACCAAACATACCCTTCTTTTAATATCAGTTTCTCTTCAATCTACATCCAGATTTATTGTACTCAGTCAGTGTCCTAACAGCAAAACAAATCTTTGTTGTTTGAGCAGTCTTCCTCACAGGACTGGGAACTCTTTTAGGGCAGTGACAACCTGTTAGCGTTGTACTTTGAGTCTGTAGTACGTGGTAGCTCTCGATATATTATGTATTTGTCAAATAGAGGAATGAATGAATGAAACCCGGTAGAGTGAACTGGCTCTGATCTCTTACTTTGCTCTGCTCCCTGACCGTCTTTGCACTAGTGAGTCATGATGGTAGGTGGTCTAACATGAGTGTTAACTCTTAAAATCCTTTTTCTCCTTGTTCTAAGTTTAAGTTTTCTTTAAGAGTAATTAGTTTTTTAATGTCTTTTATTATTCAGACTTGCTGTTAGGGTCCTCCAACAAAACAAATCAACTGTGCTGCAGAAGCCCCTGATGTCACACTTTGCAAATAAGAAAGGAGACCTGGTGAGTGGTCCTAGAGTCTAAGCATTTCCACACGTATAAAAAAGAAGTTTGGGTTGGCAGCATACTTTCTGACTTTAGGAAGGACTTGGAGATATGAAAGGTAGGGATGCTGTTTCCTGGGTGACTGTTACATCCAGAAGTGGGACAGATGATTCCTTCATGAATCAATCCTTTGCATGGAAGGGATGGCTTTGATTATCACTCCCAGGCTGATGTATGATTTGCCTCTATGTTCAAGAGCTTGAAGCCACATTTCAAACATATGAACAGAATGTAATATCCCTGAAAGGGTCACAGGCCAAGGAATGTGGGCAGCCTCTAGAAGCTGGAAAAGCCAAGGAAGCACTTTCTCCCTAGAGCCTCCAGAAAGGAACACAGCCGTATCAGTGCCTTGATTTTCGCCCCATGAGACCCATGTCAGACTTTTGACCCATCAAACTGTAAGGTAATGAATGTGTGGTTTGAAGCCACTAAGTCTGTGTCAATTTGTTAAGCAGCAATAGGAAACTAAGGTAGTGGAATCTGTGCTAGAGTTGTGCTGAGTCTTGGTGATGGGCAGCTCTGTGGAGAGGGATCACCACTAGACGGGGACAGGTGTAGATTTTCCCCGTCTCGGCAGCCACACAGGTGGCATCTAGGTTCACTACAGAGGCTGGCTGGAGGGAAGAATATCCATGGTCCCTGGTCAGACCTACAACCCATCTAGTGCCAGATTCCATCAATGATAAGGTTTCTAGTATATGACCATCTTCTCTGATGTTAATGTCAAAGGTTGGTCATGATTATTTCCCAAAGGCTTCCATTCCAGCAGCATATAGTAAAGGGGGAAATCACTAGATAAGGAGGTTTGGGGCCCAGTTTCTGTTCATCTATATCTGGCTATGTTGCCTGGGGGAAAAATCACAATCTCTTTAGAAATGTACTTCCTTGAGTATAAAACTCAGAGGCTGAAAGAGATGACATATACAGCCCTTCTAGTTCTAAAATTCTCTAATTTATTTGCAAATTGCTTTCTGTTAAAACATCTGGGAAGTCAGCCAATGATTCAGCAAACATGTTGGCTATGTTAAATCAAGGATATGGCTGACACACTAATTGACATACACGCTAATTGAAGTGACCTTAAGTATATAGAGTGCTAATTCTTTTTTACATCCATGAAATGGATGTAAAAACAGAAAGAACAAAATTGAAGTGGTTAAATATGTGGGTTCTGGGGTTGTCTTCTTTGCTACCATTTACTAATGGTAGAAATTGGGTAAGGTACTTAACCTCTTTATCCTTCAGTTTTCTCATTTGTAAAATGTAAGTGATAAGAGTATTCACCACACGGGGTTGCTGTGGGATTAAAGTATCAAGTGTTTAAAACAGTGCCTACTATGTAGTACATGTATAATGAATGTTAGCTCTTATTATTTCAAAACTGTGAAGAAGCAGAAGTTAAAAATTATTTTAAGACAGGCATATTCATAGACAGAAGAGCAGACTATACCCAGCACCTGAATACCTTTTGTAAAGAAAGGTCGAACGGCTTTCCAGAGTGCTGGATTATTGTTAAATATGATGCCTTTCTCATGCATGCCGATGCACTGCAACCCAAGTTTGCTGCCGAATCGGGATGTGTAGTGACTGTGCTTCATTATGTGGAACATACTCGAAGACCTGCAGAGAAAGCAAACCTTGGTGTTGATTTTTAAGGGTCCAGAGAACTCACGGTAATGAGTTTGACTACCAGTTGGCTCTCATAGCAAATGCATGTTGATCTTGACAAAATGCATAAATTCTAGTGTTCAGATTAAATAAGCACCTGTGTTAGCACAAGAACCTCCTTCGGCAGTTGAAACATTTCTACCTACTAGCTCCCTGTTTGAGCATCACTAAAGATCAATACACACACACGCGCGCGCACGCACACACACACACACACACACGCACAGTTATTCGTTATTTCCCCTTCTTTTTAACTCCTAGTCTCTAAAATATTACCCACTACTGTGGTCAGAGCTGCAAGCCTGTAAGAAACTGAACCCTCCACACCACCATATTCCTGAGAGCCTCCAGCCTCCAAGCAGTCCCTCTCCAGACAGTGCTCCCCATGCAGAAGTGAGCCTCATAATTGGAAGTTGCTGGAATACCTGAAGTCTTATCTCTTTAGTTTTGGAAGCAGCAGTTCTGCCTTGTACCACCCGTCCCCCAGAGGCCCTAATCAGGCCTGGCCCCTCCAGGGCAGTATCATTATAGGACTGAAGGACATCTCCTGGGCACCTCTGGCCCTGGGCTTGGCTGGCTGGGCTGGCCTGGAAGGCTCTCTGTGGTGGTGACAGCAGCTGTCTTGGGGCTCTGCGTCCATCATGATTCATCAAGGTCTCCAGGGTCACAGAGTTCTCCCAGGACATAGGACACGCTGAGCCATTAGATAGCCCTTGCTGTGGCAACCCTGGGACCTTGCGAGGAACCCAGGCTTCCTTGAACTTCCTGGTTCCTCTTCCACTGCTCTGCCCTCTATTCCCACCCCCAGGCCTGGCTCTTAAGGCCTGAGCTGGGTCTTCAGAGCAACTAGGAAGGAGCAGGCAGCCCCTCCCCACCCATGTCCTCCTTCAGGTCTTGCTTCCTGCCCCAAATCCTACTCTAATTGGGGCACAATAAGGCAATGAGCATTATAACATGTTGTAAAATCCTAGCTGAAGACGTCATGGGGCCTCTATGTTTGAAGAGAATATTGTCTTCTTAGGACAGTGGTACAGAATTCTTCTGCAGAGGAGCTCACTTTGGTGCGAAGATGTTTTATTAAGACTGCTTATAAGTAAGGCTACAGCATTTGAAGGAAGAGTGGATAATTTGGATAATTGAAAGGATAGGGTTTTCTATGTATAGTATCATGTCATCTGCAAACAGTAACGGTTTTACTTCTTTCCAGTTTGTATTCCTTTTATTTCTTTTCCTTCTTCGATTGCTGTGGCTAGGATTTCCACAACTTTGTGGAATAAAAGTGGTGAGTGGGCATCCTTGTCTTGTTCCTGATCTTAGAGGAAATGCTTTCAGCTTTTCACCATTGAGTATGATGTTAGCTTTGTGTTTATCATATATGGCCTTTATTATGTTGAGGTAGATTCCCTCTATGCCCACTTTCTGATGAGTTTTTTTCATAAATGGATGTTAATTTTTATCAAAAACTTTTTCTGCATCTATTGAGATGATCATATGATTTTTTAATACTTTTTTAAATGTTTTATTTATTTTATTTTATTTTTATTTATTTTTGGCTGCGTTGGGTCTTCATTGCTCTGCGCGGGCTTTCTCTAGTTGCGGTGAGCGGGGGCTACTCTTTGTTGTGGTGCGCAGGCTTCTCATTGCGGTGGCTTCCTTGTCGTGGAGCACAGGGTCTAGTTGTGCAGGCTTCAGGAGTTGTGGCTCTCGGGCTATAGAGCACAGGCTCAGTAGTTGTGGCATATGGGCTTAGTTGCTCCGCGGCATGTGGGATCTTCCAAGACCAGGGCTCGAACCCATGTCCCCTGCATTGGCAGGTGGATTCTTAACCACTGCACCACCAGGGAAGCCCATCATATGATTTTTATTCTTCAGTTTGTTAGTGTGGTATGTCACACTGATTGATTTGTAGATATTGCAAAAATACACAAACAACGAAAGATCAGAAAAAGAAATTAAGGAAAAAAGTCATTTACCATCACATCAGTAAGAATAAAATACCTGGAATAAACCTACCTAAGGAGGCAGAAGATCTGTACTCTGAAAACTATTAAGACACTGACACTGATGAAAGAAATTGAAGACGACACAAATGGATGGAAAGTTATACTGTGTTCTTGGACTGGAAGAATCAATATTGTTAAAATGACTATACTACCCAAGGCAATCTACAGATTCATTGCAATGGCAAATTATCAATGGCATTTTTCACAGAACTAGAATGAAAACAATTTAAATTTGTGTGGAAACACAAAAGACCCTGAATAGCCAAAGCAATCTTAAGAAAGGAAAACAGAGCTGGAGGAATCAGGCTCCCTGACTTCAATTTATACTACAGAGTTAACAGTAATCAAAATAGTATGGTACTGGTACAAAAACAATAATATAGATCAATGGAACAGGATAGAATGCCCAGAAATAAACCCACGCACCTATGGTCAATTAATCTATGAGAAAGGAGGCAAGAGTATACAATGGAGAAAAGACAGTCTCTTCAATAAGTGGTGCTGGGAAAACTGGACAGCTACATGTAGAAGAATGAAATTAAAACATTCTCTAACACCATATACAAAAATAAACTCAAAATGGATTAAATACCTAAATGTATGACCGGATACTATAAAACTCCTAGAGGGAAACACAGGGAGGTCACTCTTTGACATAAATTGCAGCAATATCTTTTTAGATATGTCTCCTAGATTAATGGAAATAAAAACAAAAATAAATGGGACCGGACTTCCCTGGTGGCACAGTGGTTAAGAATCCACCTGCCAATGCAAGGGACATGGGTTTGAGCCTTGGTCCAGGAAGATACCACATGCCACGGAGCAACTAAGCCTGTGCGCCACAACTACTGAGCTTGCGCGCCTATAGCCTGCAAGTGACAACTACTGAGCTCGCGTGCTGCAAATACAGAAGCCCACGCGCTTAGAGCCCATGCTCTGCAACAAGAGAAACCACCGCAATGAGAAGCCTGCACACAGCAATGAAGAGTAGCCCCTGCTCGCCCCAACTAGAGAAAGCCCACGCGCAGCAACAAAGACCCAAAGCAGCCAAAAATTTTAAAAAGTAAATAAATTAAAAAAGATAAACGGGACCTAATTGAACTTAAAAGCTTTTGCACAGGAAAGGAAACCATAAACAAAACAAAAAGACAACCTACAGAATGGGAGATAATATTTGCAAATGATGTGACTGACAAGGGATTAATTTACAAAATATACAAACAGCTCATACAATTCAATTTAAAAAACCCAATCAAAAAATGGGCAGATGAGCTAAATAGACATTTCTCCAGAGAAGACATACAGATGGCCAACAGGCACATGAAAAAATGCTCAACATTGCTAATTATTAGAGAACTGCAAATCAAAACTTCAATGAGGTATCACCTCACACCAGTCAGAATGGCCATCATTAAAAAGTCTGCAAATAACAAATGCTGGAGAAGGTGTGAAGGAAAAGGAACCCTCCTACACTGTTGGTGGGAATGTAAATTGGTGCAGCCACTATGGAAAACAGTATGGAGTTTCCTTTAAAACCTAAAAATCGAGTTACCATATGATCCAGCAATCCCACTCCTGGACATATGTCCAGAGAAAACTATAATTGGAAAAGACACATGCACCCCAGTTTTCACAGCAGCACTATTTACAATAGCCAAGACATGGAAGCAACCTAAATGTCCATCATCAGATGAATGGTTAAAGAAGATGTGGTACATATATGCAATGGAATATTACTCAGCCATTAAAAAGAATGAAATAATGCCATTTGCAGCAACATGGATGGAGCTAGAGATTATCATAGTAAGTGAAGTAAGTCAGACAAAAATATATGATATCGCTTATATGTGGAATCTAAAAAAAAAAAGATACAAATGAACTTATTTACAAAACAGAAAGATACTCGCAGACATAGAAAACAAACATACAGTTACCAAAGGCGAAAGAGGGTTGAGATTAATATATACACACTACTATATATGAGATAGATAGCCATCAAGGACTTACCGTATAGCATGGGGAACTATACTCAGTATTTTGTAATAACCTATAAGGAAAAAGAATCTGAAAACGTATATATATATATATATATATATATATAAAACTGAATATATATAAGTGAATATATATAACTGAATCACTGGGCTGTACACCTGAAGCTAACAAAACATTGTAAGTCAACTCTACTTCAATAAAAAATTTTAAAAAGACTAAAGTCAAAAAAAACCAAAACAAAACATATGGGTCTGCCTATATATATATATATATATATATGTATATAACTGAATCACTGTGCTGTACACCTGAAACTAACAAAACATTGTAAATCAACTCTACTTCAATAAAAAATTTTAAAAAGACTAAACTCAAAAACACCCCCAGAAGGTATGGGTCTGCATCCTGACCTCAATAGTTACCATATATATGACATTGGGGAAAACATTTATTCCCTTTATTTTCAATACTGACACAAATAATAACACCTATATTATAAGCTACTATAAAATGTAAAAATGCTAATAATTATAAAAGCCCCTGATTTCACATTGTTTATTTTGCTTACTTTTACTAGATCTGCCAATGTACATACGTGATAAATATGCCTTGAATAAAATTAATGAATAATATTTTAAAATAATTGAAAGCATAAATGGATAGTTATTCTCTTCAGGATAAAAGGTGGGGTGGGTTTATTAGATAGTGGATGCAAGCAGCACAGGGAAGGCTTGAGAGGAAACAGATGAGATGAACCTATGTTTATGAGGATTTGGGGAGGAGAGAGACTCCTCATTCACTGCTCAGTAAAAGAGGGACTTTAGAAGAAAAGAATGTCTATTGGGAACTCATGAAGTTAAGAATCAAGTGTGGGTGGTATAAACTAATTTTCATCTACCAAGAGAAAAATTAAGAAATTCTGCAGGTGACTGCATTTCCTGTGGAAAGGGGCTGAGGTTGGAAAAGGTTCATGCAGGGCCTAGACAGAAGCAGGCTACCTGGGTGAGGGCTAAGTGGTGTCTGTGACCATGATGAGCACGGCTCAGGAAGCTGGAAGTCAAAATGTCCTTGTTAATAAGCTATGTGGTTGACCCTCCTTATGATGAGTGAGATGGAGGGGGTATGAACACAGATGGGTTGGAGTTTATCAGAGCATAGGAAGATATAAGCAGGACATGTGGTGTTTGTATGTCCATTTTTTTCATAAGTGCCAGTTGTTTGTATTATAGGCGAAGACTGAAGACCAAACACCCCTTGGAGAAATCAAACGAGATTATCTAAAGGTAACGAGGAAGGTCAGTTCAGTGAGGATACACGGCAGACAGACCAGGGCAGAAGGAGGTGCAGACAGCCACCCCAAAATCCTTACCCACAGGGGCACCTAGATACGGTGAGGGAGGGAGGAAAGAGAAGTCATGTCTCAGCCACCTCCCTCCAAGTTCCAGCCTTTTTACCTATGACCCTGGTAATGCCACCTCTGAGGTGTGGGGCCCTCGACTGACTCTGCTGCTGAGTAGACAATAGGACCACAGGGTTTGTGCTCAGGCACAGACAAGGTCTCATGTATCACCCTCCACCTCCCCATGCTGGCAAAGCTCTTCCAAGCACGTTATCCAGACTCCTCTGTGGGGCAGGACAACAGGCTCTTCAGATTACAGGGTTTATGTCATAGTGTTTATACATGGACCACACGGCCAAGTGCAAATTCCCCTTAGTAACATGTAAGCATGGCAGTTCTGCAACTTCAAAAAATTTCCACTCGAGTAGCTTTAAATTGATAGGCATTTTTCTTGGAGATAATCAGAAAAAGGAAGTGGAGTTTGGGAATTAAAAAGAGTGGAGAGCAGAGAAGGAGTAGAGGTTTTCTGCAGTGCAGCTACAGGAGACATGAAGAAAGCCAATGCATTAGTCTGTGTTTTGGCCATGTTTACAGGGTAGGAGCCAGAAAGTATATAAAAGTTGCCCATCCTGTGTGCTCTGGCGAGGAGCTGCCATAGGCAGAGCTAAAGTGATTGAACCCTTAACTTCGGGGCTCGAGAGCTAACCTGCTCAGGTCTGCTAGGGAAGTTAAAATAGATCTTCCAGAACTTTCCCACATGAGGATTACCCATTATCCCATGTCTCCAAGGCCAGAGTGGAGTTCAGAGACACAAATCATGACATCAGAAAGGAACCAAACATTTGGGCAGGGGAATAAACAGAAAATATGTACATTATAGCAGGAAAGTAAAATATATTTATAAATATCTTTTTGATAACTGCAAATGAGGGAGAATCTGGTGTGCAGGGGATAGAAGATGGAAGGAATTGCACAGTGCTCAATTGTGCAAATTCAAGATGCATAACATATTTCTGGTGTTAGCTTTATTTTAGTTGTTATTTTTTCTCTTATTTTGGTGAAGTAAATATTGTACACGTTTTCTTGTGTTCACTACAACCTTAGTTCTTCCTCGCCACTTCTGTACTAAAATTCTGTTTCTCAACTGCAAATTCTCCTACTATGGGTGTCTTCTGAACACATAACCCTCAAAGATGGGGAGTAGCTACTATAACCTACATAACTGTTCTTGCACTGGGCTAGGGTGGCCATCTTCTCACTAGCTCCTCTCTATCCAAATTGCAACTGGCTCCTAAACGGATGACTTTGCCTTAATGAGGTTGTTCAGTTAATGCCTGTGAGGACATATTGCCATAGGAGACCCTGGGCTAAAAGAGCTGAGCTCTGGCTGAGTAGCTAATGCTGTGGGCTAAGTACTAGCCAAACCCACACATTTGTGATGGATTCCAAGGTCCCATTTAAACTTTAAAAGAAAGGCCCTGAAATAATGGCAGTTCTGTGAAATGAAGACAGAATTATTATATGAATAAATTATTTACTTGATATATATTTCAGGAAGAAAATCTTATTTTCAAATCAAAATACTTTCTACTAAGTCAAATATACTTTTGATATAATTCCAGATAATATTCAAATTACCCTAAGTTTTGGACAAGTTTTTATCTTCCTAGCAACTATAAAAGCAAAAAACAAAAATCCAGATGCTTCTATTTGTATTCCAGGGAATTAATTTGACCAACTAGCCAAACTTTTGTCCTGTATGGAAACATCATGCATACAAAAGACTGAAATTCTTATTAATTAATAGATTTCAGGCCTCTAGCTTTCTTACCTTCCACTACCTCATTCTATAATTAAAGCAGAAAGTAAGTAATTTGTATACTCTTTACTCACAAACTCAGATCTATAAATTTTAAGTGATTAGTTGACAAACAGAATACTATTTTTCTGCTCTGACCTTTAGAGCTTTTGAGTATATCATAAAACACATTGGTCTGTCCATATGTTTTGAGGAATTACTGGTCAATTAAAAACTTGAACCCAAATTTAAACTAAGTTAAATGTTAGTTAATAAAGAGCTACCATTTAAAATCGATGTGTTCTTTTGGGGGCGCCAACATCTCAGTTATCCTGAGACAGAGGCTCTGACTTGGCAAAGAACAAAATAGGCAAGACAGAAGTGATATACACAGCAAGCCAAGTGTGACTAAGAACAAGCAATTTAAAACAAGATCACTTATGAAAAGTAGGTTTTATCTAACTGGAGTAAATCAGGAAAGTGAAGAAGGGAAGGTTGGTGATGAACTAGGGATGCCAGCCCAGAGCTCCCTGATATTCAGGAGAACACTAGAGATCTCCTTCCCACAATGCGGGCCGGCCTGTAACACCAGGTGAGGGAGATGTTACATTGACTGACTGACTGACTGGGAGAGTGAGGACTTCTTACCACTGAGGAGAGACCAAGTGAGTTCCCAGGCTCAGAAGGAACAGTGGGTAGTATAAGATGCCTGATCCCTGGGGGTCATTATTCTTCTTGAAATGTGACTGAGGTCAAAAGACATCTCCAACGATGGCAAACGTATTGTCTCTTCAAAATGAAAAGTAGCCAGGAAGTAAGTCCTTAGGTGGTAAAGAAAAAGCCACCCTCCCATTCTGAGTTTAAAGAACTCAGACACCTGTGGTCAGATTCAAGATTGATGAGTACTAGGAATACAAGGGAGACAATCAATGGAATATTTGGTACCAAAATTTTATAAACACTTGCCTTGTGTAGACCTGTTCTGTGCTTGTGACTTACACTCCATCAATCTTACCACATTTTCCCTGTCCTTTGCCCTCTAATATCCTTACCCAGGTTTGATACTGAGGTCTCTGCAAGAGAAAAAGAATCTTTGTAACACAGAGATCTGACTGTTACCACCCTAAGCTGACCAAACTTAGTATCTCTAATATGGGAACACCTTCCCTGGTCTCTTGATGTGATGCAATGTGAAGTGCCTAGGACTAACAGGAACGTATTATTACGCAGCAATTAACCTGAATCGAATAGAGCCTATAGACCTAGTGTTCAGTTTATAAGCAATACCGGGAATAGAAGAATATGTTCAATGACACCATAATGAGACAGTAAGAGAGATTTGGAATGTGGGACATCCTGTAAGGCAACTGATGTGGTCTTTTCAGAAGGTCAAGGTCATGGGGAAAAAGGGGGGAGGACTGCTCTTCTAACTTTCCTGTTCATTTGAACTTTTCTTACTAGAAAGTTGGAAAAATATTTTCTTGTCGATCATTAGAGTCTCTCCCTTCCATGCATCCTCAAGTCCCTTGACCCTCTGCTTACTTTGTCCTAGTTGCCTGGTAAAACCTCAACCCTGGCTAAATCCAGCTCTCAGTTTAGCTTACTCTGTGCTTGTACCTGGCAGTTGAATGGGGCCAGGGAAAAAACCATACACGCACATGGACACACACACACACACACACACACACACACACACACTGGCAGGTCTCAGTTAAATTCAAGTGAGCCCTTAGTGCAGCTGGCAATTCTACTACATTTCCCAAGTCCAGTCACTCTCTCACTTTCCTGGATGACTGTTATATCCTGTCTCCTCTGTCCCCCAGTGTTGTACTTCTCACCTTTATTTCAACTACAGACTTCATTTCCTATTTCATTGAGAAAACAGAAGCAACTGGAACCTCTGCAAGTCCAACCACCAGGATCAGTGCCCATATATTCAACCTTCCCTCCTGTTACTGTGGGTGAACTTCCAGGTCCCTTTTCAAGGCCGCATCCACTTGTTACCTGGACCCCCTTGTCATCTCACCTGGCACACTCCTCCTGTCTGCTGCATCAACACTTTCGTCTGTAACTCATCATTCCCATTAAAACACACATGTCATAATATCTTGTATCTTAACGAATAAAAACTCCTTGGACAAAACATCCCTTTCAGCTCTGTTCCGTTTCTCTGCCTCCTTTATGGCAAAAGAGTGTCTGTACCTGCTGCCTCCAATTCTTCTCTCCCCATTCTCTACAGTGGTCAGACTTTTGCCCCCAGAACTCCATTGAAACTGCCCTTATCAAGGTCACCCATGACCTCCCTGGTGCTAAATGCAATGCTCACATCTCCGTCCAGTCATGTGGCACTATCTGGAGAGTTGACAATTCCATCCTCCCTGACATGCATTCTCGCCTGGCTTTCAGACCACCGCACTCTCCTGGTTTTCCCTTCTCTGTGTGGCTCTCCTCACCCTCCTTTGCTAGTTTCTGACCTTCCTTCTTAACTTCCCGTTCGGCGGTACTAAGCAAGTCAAGTCAAAATATCTGAAATGGAATCCTGATTTCTCCCCATCGCAAAGTTGCTCCACCCACCTTATCTTCTGTATAGCCCATATCTACCTGCTAATAGTGTGGACAACCATCCTGGTCTATCTGAGTTTTAGATTAAAAATCCCACAACGTGGGAAATCCTCTGGTCCCAAGTAAACCAAGACAGTCATTCACCCTACTGCTATACTATGTTTTACCCTTTTATTGTCGGTGTATTAACACTGTAGCAATATATTCCTCTACAAGGGCAGGGATTTGGGGCTGATTTGTTCATGATAACCTGTTGTACATAATAAGTTCTTAATAAATATTTATTTAATGAATTAATGGAGAGCCAATAATGACTATGATAGATTAGGATCATCCAGTGCTTAGTATAAATTCTCAATAGTGGATGCTTACAAAATAAATGAATGAATTCCCTGTAAATTTATACATGATTAAAACAGGTATACAAATACTATAACAATAATTAGTATTTAAATGGCTAACTGATGTGCAAATTTGACCCCAGTTAGCATGCTAAGTTCTATCTCCCCTTTATGGATGCTACCCACATTCTCCTTTTTGATACTATTACAAACACTAATACATACACACGACATAAAGTATCATGCGTAACGTCTGTAGACCCTCAGTAATTTAGAGCATCCCCGCCTGGGAATCTTGCACACTTTACGCACTTTAAGATGATCAGATGGAGCTGCTCCCAGAGCGCCCAGTTGCTCGGGCAGAATCCCGGCAGCACTTGTGCCTGACGTCCCGCCCCCCGAAGTTCTGCAGCTCCCCCGACTTCAGAACTCGGCTGACTTGAAAGTTGGGGCATAATCTCAGCACAGTTGTAATGACTACAGATGTCAAACTTTTCAAAAGAGAAAAAATCTGGCAAACTATTCAAAGAAAAAGAAAAGGCTTTCTGAGGTCCAATGGAGTCTTTTCAAGAGGTACCGGTAGTTCTGGAAGGACCTGAAGAGCAGACAAGGGAAGGAGATGGGGACAAACATGTCCTATTCCCGTGGGGAGCTCAGCGCTTAACAACAAAATTGAGCGGCTCAGAGGCAATTATAGAGAACACAGACTCCAACCAGAGAAAAGCCTATGAGGACAGAACAGGGAAAGAACTGGGAGAGCTGGGGGAAGGGCAGGGTGGGTTGTTGTCCAGGTCCTCAGCGTGAATCAGCACCTGACCCTGTCAGGGTGGCTAAGGTCACTTCCCTAACTAAGATAGCAGAGTGATCAGATGCCACCTGTGCTGTAACGAGGGTCCTGTTTCAGGAATTGCCTTTGGGGTTCCTGGGAATTTATCTGGTGATCTAAGTGCCTAGTGTCTAAGAGCAATTTCTGTCCTGGTCCTCTGGTCCTTTCTCACATGCTTCATTCTTCCCTCCAGGTCTAGTCTTGCACTCCCAGCACCTGAGCTACACTTAGGGGTAAGAAAGTTACACAAAACCCCTCCAACCTGCTTAGGTGTTTCCCCAACCCCAGGGAAAGGCCCCCTGCCCCAGAAGCTTCTTACTTTCTCTCCTCCCTCAAGCTCTGCAGCACATTGGAATCACCTGGGGCTCTAAACACTACCGATGCCTGGGTCTACCCCATCAAGAGACTCTAACAGTTGGATTGTGGCCTGGGCAGTGGGGTTTTGAACAGCTCCCTGGGTGACTTTAATGTGCAGCCCGGGTGAGAAGCGCTGCTCTAGATACTGAGCTGCAGGTGTGATCCTTTTAGATGAATATCCTGCAGGTCCCTTTGCCTGTATCTGAGGGAAAGGGGTGACAGGGAAGGCAGACACTGACTTGAGGAGGGCTGGAAGGCAACTTGCTGTGCTGGGGGATCAAAGAGCAGAAGGCAGTGTCCCAGTCCTCCAAGCCCAATCGCCATCTGTTCCAGGACATTTTTGAGGCTCTAGTCAGTTGCACAAGTGAGTAAAGTGTTGATTTTGAAAATGAGAGCATATCAAATTCACTTAAATTTGGCTAGGCAGAGCTCCATAGACCAAGAGAAGTAAAATCCAAGAGTAACTCCGGCCTTGCCATTAGAGCAGTGGATCTGAAACTGGAGTGTGCCTCAGAATCACCTGGAGGGCTCGTGGAAGCAGATCGCTGGGCCCCGCCCCCAGATTTTCTTATTTAGTGGGTCAGGGTGGGACCCAAGGATGGGCATTTCTCACAAGTTCCCAGATACGTGGATGCTGCTGGTTGGGGGCCACCGTCTGAGAACCGCTGCACTGGGGTGTTTCACTGTGAACCCAATGAAATGACATTTCCACCTGAAGCCATTTATGGGTAGATGTGTAACACGGTCTGCCTTAGCTACTCTTCAAAATTTTACACCACCAAACTGAGTGAAATGAAAAAAAAAAAACCAGGCAAAAACCGAGATATTAGTTTGGTTGAAAATAACATTCTTGGATAGGTAGAAATATTTGGAAGGATAACATGTTTTTTCTCCCCTGCTCCCTTCTTTCAAGTATTTGGTTCAAAGAATTGGGCTTTGAGTTCATCATGGTAGTTTCAAAAATGATGTATATCATCATGGCCTGAAAAAAAAATCAATGCAGTTTCCAGAAATGCTTCACTTACTTCTGGGCAATAGTCTGTGTATCTGAAGAAACAATTCTAATAAATCAGTAAAACACCCTGGTCAGTCTTAGTTTGTGGGTAAATCTCTGTCAGGGATTATAAATGTAAAAACTCATTAATGAGACATTTTGGCAGATAGCTTTGCTAAAAATCTAGCAAAGATAGCTGAACATCTATGATATGTGCTCTCTTATAAACTCTTCATTTTCCATGATCAATCAGTAAGAAAACTAATATTTCACAAAGCTAGTTCTTTAGTGAATGCGTATTTTGTTAACCCTGGAGTAAATTCAGTCTGGTAAAGTTATCTGGAAAATATTAAGTGTATGGGGAGCAGGAGAATACCATTTCTTTTAATAGGCAATATTGTTCCTAATTTATATAAAATCACTCAGCAAGGACACTGGCACACAGTCACCAATAGGAGAGCAGAGTATGAATGGCTTCTTCATCTGCTGTTTATCCTCCTAGAGTTTCTCAGTAGCCTGGCATTAGAAACACATCAGCGAATTGATACAGTCAGAATTTTTTTCCTCAGGTGTTTTTTGTTGTTGTTGCTATTATTGCTTGTTTGTTTGTTTTGATGCTTACTTGTACAGCTAAGACCAAAATCTTAGGAAATAGGAAAGCATAAAAGATAATACCTCTCCCTCAAGTGTGTTTTGTCAGAACCAAATCACCTGTATTCTAAGTTTCCACATTCACTGCTCAGAGAGATTTTGAATAATTTTCAGTCTTCCCAGAGTTCTTTATATGTACCTCTGGCTTCAAACAAGACCCAATTATTCTACTTGTCTCAAATGTTAGATTTTTACCTGGGAATCACTCACCTTTATTTAAGTAATGAAAACATAACTTTGGAAACAAAGATGGCAAAATATCAAAATAAGTTTGATTTTTAATAGGAAATATCCCAGCCTTGATTTTTAAAATATGTCACTGATTATTAACAGACTTACTTGCTAATAATGAGGGTTTCCTCTCCACATATCCAGACTCTCACGAATTCACCATACGTCTTGTTGTAGTAATTGCAGGTACTGCCGATCCCCATCCAGAGGAACCTGCAGTGGGAAATGAGGGGCCCAATTCCCAGAAAATAGCCAGGACCTAGGAAAGTCATCAGATTACAATCAGTATTTCCGTAGCACCAAAAAGACAAAGTACTTTAAATTACTGTTGTTCTTTAAAAAAAAAAAAAATTACTGTTGTTCTTATTCCTTTATATCTACATGTCCTTTTACATCTTCTGATGTATAGAGGTGAATCACGTACACAAAATGATTAAAACCACAACACAAGTTAACATGAGGCTCTTCACAGCTCTATGAGTAAAAAGTTGTCCAGTTGACACCACACCAGTTCCATTTGGTCTCAATCACTTCTGTCTGAACAAACTGGAATAGGTGTCTAGTCTATTCTTGCTGTGTTAAACGGTGTCTATGGGTTTCAAATACAAGTCGATCAGTCCCTCTGGTAACAGGCATGGAAGCCAGGACAAGTGACAAGTTGACAGATCTGTCTGGCTGCTAGTTTTGTCTGAAAACTGGGTTTGAAAGCACCAGTCAATGGAGTGGGTGGATTTGAGTTAATTTGTGGTTTTGGTGTCATCTTTTTAACTGTGAGAAACATGGCCTGCAAAGACAATGTCCAAACAAAAAGCATGCATTCCTGGGGCTTCCCTGGTGGCACAGTGGTTGAGAATCTGCCTGCTAATGCAGGGAACACGGGTTCGAGCCCTGGTCTGGGAGGATCCCACATGCCGCGGAGCAACTAGGCCCGTGAGCCACAACTACTGAGCCTGCGCATCTGGAGCCTGTGCTCTGCAACAAGAGAGGCCGTGATAGTGAGAGGCCCGCATGTTGCGATGAAGAGTGGCCCCCGCTTGCCACAACTAGAGAAAGCCCTCGCACAGAAACGAAGACCCAACACAGCTAAAAATAAATAAGTAAACAAATGTGGGGTTTAAAAAATAAAAAGCATGCATTCCTTTTTTATTTCCTTAAAAAAGGATTTGGTTTAAGAAGAGAATCTTAAGCTAAATCTCATTAGACTAAATAAAACGAAGCACTGAGGAATGAGGCAGTGTGTCTGATCTGTGTCTAGACCAGAGTCTGAGTCCAGTGATGTGGTTTTAGTGAAGAGCCGTGGCCCTTACACCCTTGCTGACGCAGATGATGACAGAATTGTGAAGACTGTGAATCTGGTGAGCAGCCAGGGGAATTGCTGTTGCTTGTATCAGAGAACAAACTTGGTAGCTTGATTTTAGTGGTGGTGGTGAAAAGTTCGTCAGAAGCTTGTTGGAATGGTTTTAGGAGTTTCATTGTAAAGTTATACCATTTCTGTATCTTACTCCTTTAATTCCATTCTGTCAGTGAAATAGTCCTGGAGCCAAAACTCACACAACTGTCTGAGACAGTACAGAGCTATAATAATTTAGATAATCTAAATTTTTGTTTTGTTTTGTTTTCTTTGGCTGTGCAGCATGGCTTGCAGGATCTCAGTTCCCTGACTGAACGTGGGCTATGGCAGTGAAAGCTAGGGATCCTAACCATTAGGCCACCAGTGAACTCCTTAGATAATCTGACTTTTTGCATGACTCATCTAAAGTGGAAGTTCAGTCCCAAATTTGGCAAACAGGGTTTACTCCTTAACTTTGCGTTAGCAGGATTAATGTAACAAATACTACCAGGTTCTTTTGTCTTTAAAGTTCTTTGTTAATGTTTATAGCACCAATATAAGAATTTGAGTTCTTTGGATCAAGGGTTCTTAATCTTAAGATTGTTCTCATAACACTACATTATACAGTTATATAGTCAGATGACTGACTTTATATTAAACTAATTTCATTGAGTTCTCAAAAAGAAATAAGCTGATTTGATTGTATACATATTTCCTTAAAATTTAATGACATACTGACCTTTTATCAATACAAATATGCATAGTAACAAAACACTTTGTATTTACAGCTTGAAACATTGTAGATCCTCAATAAATGTTTCCTGAATGAATTTTTACAATTTATTAGACACGTGTAAAGAATGAAGTTTTAAATGTCATCCTTATTTAGAATATTTTAGGTGTATTTACATTTTGATAAAATGGAAAAATATCTTATATCTCATACATTTAATCCATGTGAAGTCAAACACCAGTCTATTTGGGAATAGACTTTTTCAACAAAGATTTACTTCATATACTATGGCCATGAGGCACAAAGACATACAAATGAAAGGCTGCACTTTCCATGTTTTATCTAAATGTTTGTTGCTATGTGGAAAGTCTTAGTATTTGGAAACCGCCAATCAAATTTAAAATATGACAGTGAAGAGCTGTATCTATTGAAAAAGGGAGATTGTGATGAACTCTGCTAAGGCTGAGAACTGGAGTGTTTTAACCATAAGAGAATCAGAGTTTGAGTCTTCAGCAGTCAATCGTATTTCAACTTAATTCATCCAACAAACCCTGAAATCTTACTAGGTATAGACACTAGCTCCAACTTAGGGACCCGTGATGGTATGGTAAGTATAACTAGGTCCCCATCAGATCCTGGGCAGGGAAAAGGAATGTGAAAAAAGCACAAAATCAAATAATTATCACACAATATGATCCTTTCAGTTAACGTGTATATCTTATACCTTCCGGTTGGAGAGAAGAATGCTCTGGGCGGGGGAGAAATTTTGGTAGAATATTAGGGAAATACTCTGGTTGTGTCCACATTACACTGCTCTCTGCTTCTCAGATTTGGGAATGCTCATCTAGGCATGTGTGAGTACAGGAGTCTCTTGCACACCCTCAGAGGAGCAGTAAATACTTCACTGCATTTTTGTGCAGAGATGGCCTCCGTGAAGCCAACAGCTGGGGCCTCCCACCCTCTGTCCTAATCAAGAAACTGTTACGTTCCATGCTGAGTGTACACCCTAGAGAATCCAGTGCACAGGAATGTTCATAGCAGCACTGTTCACAATAGCCCCAAGCTGGAGACACCCTAAATGTCCATCAACAGTAGAATGGGAGATTAAACCATGGGGTGTTCATATAACTGCATACCATATGAACTGCAGCTGCATGCCACAACCTGGATGAAACCCACAGGCAAAAAAGTGAGCAAAAAAGCAAGACAGAAGAATAATGTAGGATTCTATTGCTAAAGCATGTAAAACCAGGCAAAACTAAAGTATGTTGTTTGGAATATGAAATTAGGTGAAAAATCTATAAAAAAAAAAAAAAGCAGGGGAGCGATCGTTAAGAAATAGAAGGTTATTTACTTCTGGAAATGAGAGAGGGTATGATTGAAAAGGCACAAGAGGAGTTTCCAGGATGCTGCTAACATCCTACTTCTTGTCCTGTCTGTGATGACATGTTTATTTGTGCATTTTCTGTATTTTTAATGAGCAAAAGGAGACTATTGCCATGTCCTTTTTTTCCAGTGCTCCCATAAAGAATGTGGTGCCCAGGGCAGAGAGGGCCTCTGGGGGAGAGGACCCACGTGCAAGGTTGGGCATCGCCCTGTATCACTGGGGAAGGGAGAGCTGCCAGGTGCCAGGTAACTGTAGTCCTGGCAGAGACCAGTGAACTGGGTCAGTTTCCCCAAATTGAAGCTTACAAAACCCCCAAATAGGAATGATTCTTTCCTCTCCGAACCCTCACGGCCATCGCTGGCACTAAGTCCTCTGCCTGTGTGTGTCACCTTTGCACACTCGTCGACCCCCCTGTCCCCATCACCTGATAATGCAGGGCCTCTCAGGAGCTTAGATTTGAGTCCCAGTTTCATCACTTACTAGTTATGGACACCTAGCCTCTTTAAGTCTTAGTTTCTTCATCTGTAAAATAGGCATCAACACACTCAACTCACCAGAGTGCCCAGAGGTTCACAAGAGAAAATGGTGTGAAACTGCTTTGAAAACTGTAACTTACTAGAGGGCTTTGGCTCATTGTACCCTCTCAACTCTTTGGCTTCACTGACCCTGAGATTCCCCATATGTATAAAGCTAAGAATCCAGAGAGCCAGTGATTGGAGGGATCTGGCAAAAGGAGTTCAGAAGTATTGGTCAGCAAGACCCATCCTGCAAGGCCAGTGTCCTCACCTTCCCTTCCCCAACCAGGAGTCGCGGGATCTTAGCCTGGGCCAGAGGTTTCTAGAGCTAGAAGGTTCTGACCAGACCTCACATTTTCCCAAGGAAAGCATGGAACTAGAAGCTCCCTGGTAGCAAAATGATCATCTACCTGGGATTTAGGTCTTCCTGGTGGTTCCCCTGCTCCCCCTATTGCCACTTTCCTTCCAGTTGAGATGCTGGCAAGCCATCTCCCTTCTGTGGCTTTAACCCCTCCCCCATGAAATGAGGAGTTTGAACTCCACAGTTACTCGTACTTGTCACAATGGTTTGCCTGGGCAAGGCAGAGCCCTTCTCTGAGGCTCAGTTTCCCCTTCTGTCGAATGAACGGGTTGGGCTCCATTCAGTGGCTCTCAACCCTGAATGTTCAGGAAAGCCACCTGGGAAGATGTTAAAAAAACAAAAACCCACATGGGGATCCTCCTCAGGCAGGGCTGAGAACCACAGGACTATGTAATAGTGTCATAGACTATCAGTATATGACAGCATGATGTCCCCAGCCCAAAGGTGGTGGACAGAGTGAGCTACCACCTAGGCTCCTGGTCCAGGGCTTCAAGGATGCCAGTTCTTGTGTTTGCCCCTCCCCAAAGGTCCAAGGGAGTTCTACCATCACCTGCAACATAAACATCTGGGGGGAGTTGTTAAAAAATACCTCCTCCCTCACTTCCACCTTTCATGGACCCTGACTTGGGTGCCCACTGGGGGAGGAGAAATCCAGTGAGGAAGGAGCAGTGGTGGGGAAGGGGTTCAAGTTAAAAGACTGTGGAACAGTCTTCCTTCAGACCCCCATCAGGAGTAGAGAACAAAACAAACTAAACATTCCATTCCATTGGGCCTTAAAGTAAACTAAAATACCAGGCTGAATTGGGCAGAGAGATAGTCAGTTCTCTGGAAAACGATAGAGAATCCAGACCCAGGGCACTTTGCAGCAGTGCCACACTCCCACTCGACATCACTCTGGGAAGAGGCCCACGACGCTTGAAAGTGTGTAATGACTCTGCTCTTGAAATAAAGCCTTATCGGATATCTTATGGATATCTTATGGAACTGGGGACAGATGCCTGCTATGAGGAGTTTTCCCTGAAAACTAAAAAACTGTCTGATATTTCTGAGAATTCTGAGTTAATCTGGTAGTGTGGAGTGATGGGGTTTCTACTGGAATTATCTGGATAATTATATTATACTCTACTTTTGATTGATCCACAGAGCTTGTGGAAGTTTTTTTTAGGTTTTCAAGGGAACTATAGTGGTCCCCAATTTTCTCCCGCTGTCCAGGTCCCATCCAGCCCTCATGGTGGCACCAACATCACCACCATGCCCAAGAATAAAAGAAAAATGAAGAATGGGATAAAGAGAAGGAATAAGTTCAAAAAAGAGAGAGGGCAGAGGACATGGATGAGGTAAAGTGGGAGGGAGACAGAAAGCTGTATAGAAGGCATTCCAGAGACTTTTTCACCTTTAGAGCAAAACTGGAATGAATTTGAATCAAAAGATAAAAAAACAATCCTGGAATTTTACCTTGCTCCACTCCATCTTAAACTTACTTTAAAGGATACTAGTGCCAAGTCTATTCTACCAAAGCAAAGTGGAGACTGGAAGGGGTTATGTAAGATATTGTTTTAATGTTTTCAATAAACATGTGCAGATAATTCACTAAAATTTTTTCACCTGAGTCCTCATTTGCTTATGTGCCGTGGGCTTCAGCCATCTTCCCAAGTTTGCTCTTCATCGTTTTGCAAAATTTCCTTTACCCTCAGGGATCAAAAGCCCAAGAAAACAATCTTCTTAGGTACAGAAATAAATGACTGACTTACCTGGTATTGAGGATGTGTCCTCATAATTCCAAACCAAGAGAAGAAAGCCAGTGAGCAGCAGGATTGCAATGCTGGCAACAGGCGCAACTTCGGTCACCATGCTGGTGATGTTATAATGCCTTGGGTTCAGCACTTCCAAAACCATCTTACGTTGCTTGAACTCAGGAGAAGCAACTTAAAGTCCTGTGGAAATCAGAGGGTCAGAAAAATTAGAGAATCCTCCAAAATGTACATTTACGACTCCTCTTACTTCAGAGGATGCTGTACTGCAGAGATGGGCGTTCTGTTTTATAATGTGATTGGACACTTAGACAAGACAAATTTATAGTTACAAGTCAAAACAAGCAAGCCCAAGACAGATCTTTTGGCTTGAAGTGCAGCATTTCTGACCTTGGTAGAGTCTCAGGTTCGTTTAGACGCTTGGTCTGATAGAACCTTATCATCTTGCCCTTGAGTGGGTAGAGTGACTGAATTCCCAATTGAGAGCCAAATTTCTTACCAAAATACATGAAAATGAAGCTCATTCCAGAGGTGGAGTCATTCTATGACTTCATCAGCAGATTTTGTTTAGACAATCTTTTTCCCTTCAAGCCAAATAAATTTTTTAAAAAAGCATTCCCCAATATTCTTCCTTGCTCAAAATTACTTCCCCCCAAGGGTAAGCTTCTTCAGTAAGAAGGTGTTTCATGGGCATCACTGAGGCATTCTCAGGTTGTCTGTTGAATTCAACATGATTCACTCAGGACAATCTTTTCTTATTGGCTTTGATGAAGCTTAAATCTTGCACCATGGACTTGATGAAGCAGTGCACATGGGCCTATGACAGAGGTAGTAGGAAAGAAGAATAGGAGAGGAAGAAAAAAGTAGTGGGGAAGCAGGAGGAAAAGAGAGGACATAGTAGATGCCACCAGCAGTAGGCTCAGGTGCCACTCAGCAACCGAGCTCCCTACAACAGCTGGTGTCCTGTGCAGGACATTTTTCAGTTTGATTTGCTGATTCTGATGTGGTTTTCTCTTCTTTTTTTTTTTTTTTTTGAAAGCATATTTTTTTCTGCTTTATTTAGATGTAATTGACATACAGCAGTGTATAAGTTTAAGGTGTACAACATAATGATTTGACTTACATACATCCTGAAATGATTATCAAAATAGATTTAGTGAGCATCCATCATCTCATACAGATATAACATTAAAGAAATAGAAAAAAAATTTTCTTCTTGTGATGAGAACACTTAGGATTTACTCTTTTAACAATTATCACATATAAGATGCAGCGGTGTTAATTATCTTTTTTTAAACATCTTTATTGGCGTATAATTGCTTTACAATGGTGTGTTAATTTCTGCTTTATAACAAAGTGAATCAGCTATACGTATACATATATCCCCATATCTCCTCCCTCTTGCGTCTCCCTCCCAGTTACCTTTATTGTATTGTACTTTATCATCCCTCGTACTTATTTATCTTATAACCGGAAGTTTGTACCTTTTCACCACCTTCATTTAATTCCGCATCCCTCCACCCCCTGCCTCTGGTAGCCACAAGTTTGATTTCTTTTTCTATGAGTTTGTTTGTTTTTGAGGTATAATTGACCTACAACACTATGTTGGTTTCTGGTACACAGCATAGTGATTTGATATTTTTATACATTTCAAAATAATCACCATGGTAAATCTAGCTGTTATTTGTCACCATAGAAAGATATTACATAATTATTGACTATATTCCCACACTGTACATTTCATACCCATAATTCACTTACTTGTACCTCTTAATCTCCTTCACCTATATTTTTCCTCCCCCAGACCCCTCCCCTCTGGCAATCACCTGTCTTTTCTCTGTACCTATGACTTTCTTTCTGTTTCGTTACATTTGTTTTGGTTTTTAAATTCCGCATATAAGTGAAATCATATAGTATTTGTGTTTCTCTGTCAAACTTATTTCACTTAGCATAATGCCCTCTAGGTCCATCTATGTTGTCACCAATGGTAATAGTTCATTCTTCTTTATGGCTGAGTAGTATTCCATTATACACACACACACACACACACACACACACCACATCTTCTTTATCCGTTCATCTGTTGATGAGCCCTTAGGTTGCTTCCATATCTTGGCTATTGTAAGTAATTCAGCAATAAACATATGGGTGCATATATCTTTTTGAATTAGTGTTTTCATTTTCTTCCATAAATACCCAGAAGTGGAATTGCTGGGTCACAGGTATTTCTATTTTTAATTTTTTGAGGAACCCTCATACTTTTTTCCATAGTGGCTGCAACAATTTATATTCCCACCAACAGTGCACAAGGGTTCCTTTTTCTCCACATCCCCACCAATACTTATTTGTTCTCTTTTTGATGATAGCCATTCTGACTGGTGTGAGGTGATATCTCATTGTGATTTTGATTTGTATTTCCTGGATTATTAGAGATGTTGAGCATCTTTTCATGTGCCTGTTGGCCATCTGTATGTTTTCTTTGGAAAAATGTCTATTCAGGTCCTCTGTCCATTTTAAAATTGGGTTGTTTGTGTTTTTGATGTTGAATTATATGTGTTCTTTGTATATTTTGAAGATTAACCTTTGTTGGATATGTCATTTGAAAATATCTTCTTCCATTCAGCAGGTGATCATTTTGCTGATAGTTTCCTTAGCTGTACCAAAGATTTTTTGCCGTAGTCCCATTTATTTATGTTTGCTCTTGTTTTCCTTGCCTGAGGAGACATATCCCCCCAAATACTGCTAAAACTGATGTAAAAGAGTTTATTGTCTGTGTTTTCTTCTAAAAGTTTTATGGTTTCAGGTCTTACTTTGAAGTCTTTAATCCATTTAAATTTATTTTTGTATATGGTGTGAGAAAGTAGTCCAGTTTGATTCTTTTGCATGTAGCTGTCTGGTTTTCTCAATACCATTTATTGAAGGGGCTGTCTTTTCCCCCATTGTATATTCTTTGTTCTTTGTTGTAGCTTAATTGCCCATATGAGTGTGAGTCATTTCTGCACTCTCCATTCTGTTCCATTGATCTATGTGTCTGTTTTTTGTACCAGTACCATACTAGTTTGATGACTATAGCTTTGTAGTATAGTTTCAAATCAGGGAGTGGGATACCTCCTGTTTTGTTCTTCCTTCTTAAGATAGATAGTCTTGGCTGTTCTGGGTCTTTTTTGTTTCCATACAAATTTTAGAATTACTTGTTCTTGTTCTTTGAAGAATGTTATGGGTGTGGGTTTTTTTGTTTTTTAATTTATTTTTTATTATTTTATTTTTAACAATTTATTGGAGTATAATTGCTTTACAATGGTGTGTTAGTTTCTGCTTTATAACAAAGTGAATCAGTTATACATATACATATATCCTCATATCTCTTCCCTCTTGTATCTCCCTCCCTCCCACCCTCCCTATCCCACCCTTCTAGCTGGTATTGAATCTGTAGATTGCCTTGGGTAGTATGATCATTTTAACATTATTAGTTCTTCCAATCCATGAGCACAATATAGCTTTCCATCTGTTTGTGTCATCTTCAGTTCCTTTCATTGGTGTCTTATACTTTTCCAAGTATAGGTCTTTTACCTCCTTAGTCAGATTTATTCCCAGGTATTTTATTCTTTTTGATGTGATTGTGAATGGGATTGCTTTTTAAATTTTCTCTTTCTGTTAGTTTCTTTTTAGTATATAGATGTGCAACAGATTTCTGCAGATTTCTTGCAGAAGTCTCCTGCAACTTCACTGAATTCATTGTTGAGCCCTAATTTTTTTTTTTTTTTTTGGTTTTTTGGTGGTGTCTTTAGGATTTTCTATGTGTAGTGTCAAGTCATCAGCAAACGGTGACAGTCTTACTTCTCCCATTCTAATGTGGATTCCTTTTATTTCTTTTTCTTCTCTGATTGCTGTGGCTAGGACTTCCAAAACTATATTGAATAAAAGTGGTAAGAGTGGGCATCCTTGTCTTGTTCCTGATCTTAGAGAAGAATATTTCAGCTTTTCAACACTGAGTATGTTGTTAGCTGTGGGCTTGTCATATATGGCCTATTATGTTGAGTTATGGTCCCTCTATTCTCACTTTGTTGAGAGTTTTTATTATAAATGGATGTTGAATTCTGTCAGAAGATTTTTTGCTTCTATGGAGATGATCTTATGATTTTTATTCTTCAGTTTGGTAAGGTGGTGAATCAAATGGATTGATCTGCAGATATGGAACCATCTTTACATCCCTGGGATAAATCCCAATTGATCATGACGTACGATCCTTTTAACGTATTGTTGACTTTGGTTTGCCAATATTTTGTTGAGGATTTTTACATCTATGTTCATCAGTGATATTGGACTGTAATATTCTTTTTGTGTGTTATCTTTGTCTGGTTTTGATATCAGGGTGATGCTGGCCTTGTATAATGAGTTTGGAAGTGTTTCTTCCTCTGAAAAGTTTTGGAATAATTTGAGAAGAATGAGTGTTAACTATCTTCTAACTCTTCGGTAGAATTCACCTATGAAGCCATCTGGTCCTGGACTTTTGTTTGTTGGGAGTTTTTTTTTTTCTGATTCAATTTCATTAATGGTAATTGGTCTGCTCATATTTTGTATTTCTTCCTGATTCACTCTTGGGAGATTGTACATTTCTAGGAATTTGTTAATTTCTTCTAGGTTGTCTATCTTACTGACATATAATTGTTGGTAGTAATCTCTTATGTTCCTATGTATTTCTGTGGTGTTGGTTTTAACTTCTTTTTATGATTTATTGATTTGGGCCCTCTTTGTTCTTGATGAGTCTGGCTAAAGATTTTCCAATTTTGTTTATCTTTTCAAAGAACCAGCTCTTAGTTTTATTGATATTTTCTTTTTTTTTTTAGTCTCTATTTCTTTCATTTCTGCTCTGTTTTCATGATTCCTTTCTGTTTTCATTTTCCTTTGTTTCCAGGTATTCTTTAAATTTCCTCTTTGATTTCTTCAGTGACCCATTGGTTGTTTAGTAGCATATTGTTTAGCCTCTATATTGTGGTGGTTTTTTTTGTTTGTTTTGTTTTTTGCGGTACGTGGGCGTCTCACTGTTGTGGCCTCTCCCATTGCAGAGCACAGGCTCCAGACGCGCAGGCTCAGCGGCCATGGTTCACGGGCCCAGCCGGTCCGTGGCATGTGGGATCCTCCCGGACCAGGGCACGAACCTGTGTCCCCTGCATCGGCAGGCGGACTCTCAACCACTGCACCACCAGGGAAGCCCTATATTGTTTTTTTTGCAGTTTTTTCTTTGTAGTTGATTTCTATTCTCATAGCTTTGTGGTGGGAAAAGATACATGATTTGATTTCAGTCTTCTTAAATTTACTGAGACTTTGTTTTGTAGCCTAGGATGTGATCTATCCTAGAGAATGATTCACATGAACTTGAAAAGAATGTGTGTTCTGCTGCTTTTTGATGGACTGTTCTATATATCTGTTAAGTTATTCTGGTGTAATGTGTCATTTATAGCCAGTGTTTCCTTATTGATTTTCTGTCTAGATGATCTGTCCATTGATGTAAGTGGGGTGTTAAAGTCCTCTACTATTATTGTATTACTGTCAATTTCTCTCTTTATGTCTGTTAATATTTCACTTTATGTATTTAGGTGCTCCCATGTTGGGTACATATACATCTCTAATTGTTATGACTTATTGTTAGATCGATTCCTTGATCATTATGTAATGTCCTTCTTTGTCTCTTGTAACTGTCTTTATTTTAAAGTCTATTTTGTCTGATATAAGCACTTGCTTTCTTTTTCTTTCCCATTTGCATGAAATATCTTTTTCCATCCCCTCACTTTCAGTTTGTGTGTTTCTTTGGATCTGAAATGAGTTTCTTGTAGGCAGCATATATATGGGTCTTGTTTTCATATCCACTCAGCCATTCTGTGTCTTTTGATTGGAGCAGTTAGTCGACTTACATTTAAAGTAATTATTTAAAAAAAAAAATGGGGACTTCCCTGGCGGTCCAGTGGTTAAGACTCCGTGCTTCCACTGCTGGGGTCAAAGGTTTGATCCCTGGTTGGAGAACTAAGATCCCACATACTGCGCAGCCCGGCAAAAAAAAAAAAAGTAAAAAAAATAATTATTCATTGGTATGTACTTATTGCTATTTTGTTAATTCTCTTTGGCTTGTTTTGTGAGGTTTTTTTTGTTTTGTTTTTTTTGGTTCCTTCTTTTGCTCTATTCCCTTGTGATTTAATGGCTAATTTTAGTGTTATGTGTGGATACCTTCCTCTTTTTTCTGTGTGTATCTATTATAGATGTTTAGTTTGTGGTTACGAAAAGGTTTGTATATGGTTATATATATATATATATATATATATATATATATATATAAAGTCATTTTAAGTTGCTGATTTTTTTTGCGGTACACAGGCCTCTTACTGCTGTGGCCTCTCCCATTGCAGAGCACAGGCTCAGGACACGCAGGCTCAGCAGCCATGGCTCACGGGCCCAGCCGCTCCGCGGCATGTGGGATCTTCCCGGACCAGGGCATGAACCCGTGTCCCCTGCATCGGCAGGCGGACTCTCAACCACTGCGCCACCAGGGAAGCCCATAAATATTTATTTATTTATTTATTTATTTATTTATTTATTTATTTTTGCGGTACACGGGCCTCTCACTGTTGTGGTCTCTCCCGTTGTGGAGCACAGGCTCCGGACGCGCAGGCTCAGTGGCCATGGCTCACGGGCCCAGCCGCTCCGTGGCATGTGGAATCTTCCCAGACCAGGGCACGAACCCGTGTCCCCTGCATCGGTAGGCGGACTCTCAACCACTGTGCCACCAGGGAAGCCCTAAGTTGCTGATTTTTTAAAGGCTTGAATGCCTTTTAACAACTCTGCATTTTCTCCCTCCCCTCAAAATTTATTGTTTTTGACATATATTTTATAGCCAAATCCTGACATGCCTGGCTGAGGAGCTCAAGGTGATCTGGAGCTGCTGTAGGTCTGCTGTTGGCCAGGGCCAGGGCCCGGGCATCCTGAGGTGGTGCCTGCCTGCTGGTGGGTAGGCTGGGTCTTGACATGGCTGGCTGTGGGGCTGCTGTGATCCTGGAGTTGTTGTTTTGCCAGCTGGTGGGTGGGGCTCAGGCACAAGGTTTCCCAGGGCTGGTGCCCACCCACTAGTGAGGCCAGGTCCTGGAGCTACTGCCATCCCACTGATGGGCAGAGCCAGGTCCTGGGTTCTCTGGCTATAGGCCCAGGGGTCCCATAGCTGGTGTTGGCCCCTTGGTGAGTACACTGGATCCTGACACAGCTGGCTTCAGGGCCTTGGTGGTCCCAGGGCTGTGGCCCAGGGGGTCCTAAGGCTGGTGTGCACCCACTGGTGGGTGAAGCCAGGTCCTGAGTTACTGCCAGCTCACTGGTGGGCAGAGATGGGTTCTGGGGTCTCTAGCTGCAGGGCCCCAGGTGTCCCAGAGTTGATGTTGGCCTGTAGATGGGCAGGGCTGGGGCCCAAGGGATCCCAGGGCTGGTGCCTCCCTGATGAGTGAAGCTGGGTCCAGGGCTAGTGCCAGCTCATTTGTGGGTAGGGCCAGATCCCAGGGTGGCTAGAGGCTCAGGGGTTCCTAGGGCTGCCGGCCTGCTGGTAGGTGAGGCTGTGTCCCCACCCAGCTAGCTTCCTGGCCTGGGAGGTTCCAGGACTAGTGCCAATGCGCTAGTGGGGATGGGCCAGGTCCTGGTGCTAATAAGCTAGAGGGAGGATTCCAAAATTGTGCTTACCAGCACCAGCGTCCTTGTGGTGGGATGTGCTCCCCAAAATGGCTGCTGCTGGTGTCTTCATCCCCAGGTTGAGGTTCAGTTGCCTCCTGCCTTTCTAGGAGGCTCTCCAAGATCAGCCATTGGGTCTGACCCAAGCTCCTTTCAAATTACTGCTTCTGCCCTTGGTCCTAGGGCATGTGAGGCTTTGTGTGCACTCTTTAAGAGTGGAGTCTCTATTTCCCACAGCCCTCTGGGTCACCTGAAAGCAAGCCCTACTTGCCTTCAAAGCCAAATGTTCTGGAGGCTTGTCTTCCCAGTGTAGGACCTCCACCCCCACTCCAGGCTGGGGAGTCCAGTGTGAGCCCCAGACCACTGGTTTATTGGGGGGCACCTCTGCAATTGTAATTATCCTCCTGTTGGTGGGTCACCTACCTGGTGGTATGGGTCTTGACTATGCTCCATATATGCCCCTCTTACCTGTCCTATTATAGTTCCTTCTTTATATCTTTAGCTGTAGAGATCTTTTCTACTAGCCTTCAGATTACTTTCATGGATAGTTGCTCTGTAAATATTTACAATTTTGGAGTGCCCATGGAAGGAGGTGAGCTCAGGGTCTTCCTACTCCATCAATCTTGGCCACTCCCCTCTGCTGTGTTTTTCCGCAACGGAATGTTGAGTCTTTATTTTCAGTAAGATTTTCCAATACCTATACTCTCAGAAGAGAGTTTCAGGGATGGTGGTTTGTTGAAGAGACTTAGAACGAATAGCCTTGTGTAAAGGAAAGAGCAACCATTCCATTCAGTTCCTGGTCCCAGGTGACCACTCCAAGGATTACCTTCTCTTGGAAAGTGCTCTAAGTTCCCAAGACTTGCAATGTCTCTGCAACAGACTTTGGCTGGGTTTTACCTAGTAATAGAGTTCTAGATTCTTAACCAGGACTTCTAAGTGGATTTCGGGGGCTCTGTGAACTCCCTGAAATGCTGTGTAAAATGTTGTATCTGCTCAGCTGCACTTTTATGGGGGAAAGAAGCCATAACTTTCATCAGGTTCCTGAAGAATATATAATTACATTTCTCTTCTGATTTATATGAGATCTTAGATACACAATCAAAGATCCATTTCTGGCAAGTACAGAAATTTCATGACATAGTTGAATTCATTCAGTTGCTTGATTCATTCTATTGATTCATCCTATTATTCTACCATTTAAATAATCATTAACACTTAAGTGCAAGGCACTAAAACTGCCTGCACACATGTTGGGCAGTTTTTTTCTTTTTCTAAATATATATAAGTTGAGACTGAAATGTCAGCAATGTGTCTGCTATCATCTGGTTCCTTTGTTAATGAACAGCTTCTTTGAACAGGTTGAGTTTTTAGGTTTTGAATTTCCAGAGTGGAATTTTACGTCATTCTGAGTAAGCTCCTTGTGACTTTCTGCCAGTCAGGACCCTCACTGTTTCTGTTTATATTGATGAAACCTGAAACCAGTGTTAAAAGCTTAGGTGAAGAAAGTGGTTGTGACAAAAAGGAGGAAGATGTCCTAGAGGAAGTGATGCGGGCAAAAACTTCACGTTTAACAAACTCTCAGAGAGATGTTACAGTGTTGAAAGCACAAAGTATAAAATGTTGGAAGCTGATGCAACTTTATAAAGGAGTATGACAGTTCACCAAGGCATAGAAAAGATGTTCCCTCAGTGTTCTAATTTCTACAAAAAGAAGGCAGCAAGAACTGTTCAAATACTCTTGCTGAGTTTTTTTTACAAAGAAAAAAAAAAAACTAAGAATTGCAATGTTTCTAATGTTTTAAATTACAGTGTATTAAAACATTGGTTTTACTATTTTTTTCACTTCCATATACGCTTAAAACCTATACTAAGAGAGTTTTTCATGTTTCAACAAAATTTTTAAAGGTCACAGTACAGTTGTATTTTTTTTTCTTGATTTTTAAGATTACCTTGCATAGTTTCAGTTTGCATGGTCATTTTTACTGTCCTGCACTACTGTGCAAAGTTAGCACTGCCTGTATTTCGAAAAGTTTGATGGGGCAAAGAAGCCTGGTTCCTCATCTTGCTCAAAAGTATGTCATAAAGATGCCTAAAAGAGCAGTATTTAAAGACCAAAAAGAATTTTTTTTTTTAACGCTTACATAGCATTTGCTGTGTGTCAGACATTGTTCCCAGCACTTTACAAATATTAAGTCATTCATCCTCAAAACAACCCTGTGAGCTAAGTATGATGGTACCCATTTTACAAATGAGGAAACTGGAGTGTGGGTACGTATTTTGCCCTTGGGCACCGAGCTTGTTTGTCGTGGAGATGGGATTGGAACCCACGGAGTCTGTCTCCAGAGCCCGTGCTCTGAATCATGCCATTTGGTGCCTGTTATGGGATTCATTTGGTCTCAACATTCAGGGACTTTTCAGTCATTTATGTTCATTTCCAGGCTATTCAGAATGACTCCCTTTAAAGGAGTTAGATTTTCAGATCTCTGAATGCACAGCTGGAGAGATCCTTAAAGATTCTCTCCTCCTTTTACATTGGTTTTCCTGTCCAGTAGAACATTCCAATGGGTCACACAGACAGGTTGAACATAGACCTTTGAGGTGTGGTACAGGAATGGAGGAAGGTCCTAGAACTTCAGAGAGGTTACTTATATGTCCCCTGTGCCAGGAATACCCTCCCCTTACCCTCAAACATACATATACACACATGTGGCCCTAAAGTGCCACAGGCCTTCAAAAGCCATCTCAAATACCTGGCTTTCCAGGCATTTGTTTGTGGTCTCATTCACTGGGGCATCCCACGCTAGGTGCCTGGCCCTAAGCAGGGGCTTTGGCCTCCAGATGAACCAGGCCTCTGCTCCCATGCTATGTGTACCACAGATATCCTGACACCTTAATGCCCCACAACCTCAGGATAAGGAAATGCCAGGCCAGAGTCCCCAGTCTGAGCCAGGGCAAAGTCAGCTGGGGGCACAGCAGAAACCGGGTATCCCAGTGCTTTGGGGTCAGGATGTACTCTGGGCCTTGCAGTACCAAAAGGGGCTCCCAGATGCCCTGATACAGCCCTGACCCTCTGCCAGGGTGGGAAGGCAGGCCCTCACCTTGCAGAAGTGCTGCCCTGCTTGGCCAGACCCTACCAAATCCTACCTTGCAGCATGTAGGCGACCTGTCCAGCAGGGTCTGAGGGCCGGGTGCCAAGCCTCTCCAGTACACCTGGTCCGTCTCTCTTTCTTGCCCCCACTCCCAGAGGAATGTGACCCAGCCACCTTGGTTCTCCTCCCTGCCACACTTTCTGATTTGGGTCCCCACAGACAGGAGGCTGCCTCCTGGGGCTCTCGCAAGGAACAAGACAGATGTGATCAGCCCCCAGGGGCTAACAGACAGGGTCTTGGAGGAGGAGTTACAGATCTTTACTGAATGGTTCCCCAAGTGAGTGAGAACATCCAGTTGGGGGCAGGGAGGCCTGTGGCTGCAGTGTCCTGTCCCAGGGAGGGGCTGGGGAATGGAACTGGTAGCCTGGGACGGATGGGAGCAGGGGGAGGGTGAGCATGATGCGAAGCAGAAAGAAGGGTCAGCAAGGAACAGGAAGAAAGCTGGTGACCTGGGCCCCAGAGAGCAGGGGCAGTATGGGGTGTATTGGGACTTGCGATGGCGACAGGGGACACCTCTGCAGAGCTTTTCAGGTGCATTAGAAAAATTAGAGTTTGTCTTAAAAGAAATGAGAAGCCAGTGAAGGGCTTTAAGCAGGGGATCAGCAAAGTCATATCTACATTTTAAAAATCTGAATCACTTTGGCTGCAGTGGGAAGAATACGATGGAGGGAGGGGTATCGGAGTGGGTGAAGGAGAGCAGCTGGGAGGCTTCCATAGTTTTTCAGGTAAGAGAGGGAGTCACCATGGTCTTAGGAGGTCGAAATAGAGACAAATAGACAGGTTCACTAAGTTGGCATGACTCTCATGATTTAAATCTAATGATATAAGGAGAGAGGAGAGTGTTAAGTATGTTTCCTAAGTTTCCAGACTGTGTACCTAGAGGGGTGGTGTGCCGTTCTCTGAGCCTGGACCAGTTTTGAGGTGTGGAGAATTCTTTTAGATTTTGGAAATTTTGAGCTGGAGGAATTGTTGGAACATCCAAGTGGTGATATACGGTCTATAATTCAGGGGAGGTGTCTGAGCTGACATATGAGCTATGGAGACTGTATAGACTGAGAAGGGTGTCTTAAGGGACACAAAAATTTGATGACAGAATAGAGGAGGATAAATCTTGTAAGAAAAGGTGAGTTTACAGAGAAAGCTGGGGAGAGTTGGCCCAAGAGCTATCAGGAGACCAGAAGAGGCTGATCATGGCTAAGTGCCAGCATCTCTAATGAACAAGGAGGCATGGCTGGGATGCTACAATAATAGAGACAGAGAGGAAGGTAGAAGCTGGAGAATGTCCAAAAGGCACGAATCTCCAAAAAGTAATTTTTTCTTTTTAAAAAAATATTATGACAACTGTTACTGCTGTTTTACAAGGGGAACAAACAACCTGGATGTGGTGTCAGCAGTCCCTTGAAGAGTGTGGCCAAGACCTGATGCCTGTAGCATCAGTTTCACTCTCACCTGGAACGTTTCACCAAGTGCTCTACATGCATTAGGGCTCAGTCATCACAACGACCTTCTGGAATGAGTTCAATACATTATACCTCCATTTTACGGATGAGGAAACTGAGCCTCAGCATGTCAAAGCAAGTGGTAAAGTGGGAGGTGAGCACCAATCTGTGGGAGCTGAAAGCCCATTCTTTTAACCCGAACTACTTTTTGCTTCCCCTCACTCCATGCCTGGTTCCTTTCCTGGCTGCCATGATACAGGCCTCTCCTCATTTTCCTTCTGTATCTCTGGCTTCCTCCTCTCCTCTTTGCAAGTTAACTTCTTTTTCTTCCAAATAAATAACCCATGCCTACTGTTACCATTTCCTTTATACCCATTGCCTCTTAATTTCTGGTTTCTGCTTTCACTACACTCATGATACCAGTCCCTCAGAGGTTACATACAACCTTCCCACCTCTTAATCCATACTTTTTCCCCCTCCATCTTTGTTCTTCTGATCTCAGTCTGTGGCTTTGGACCCATTTGGCCATTTCTCCTTCTTGTATCAGTTTGCCCGTGGCTGATGTGATAGGCTTTTCCTTTTCTCCCATTGCTCCTTCTTATTCCTCTGTACCTGTTCCTAGCTCCCCTGCAGTCCCTGAACCCTGAGCATTTCCCAGCCTAAGAGCTTAGCCCTCTGCTTCATACTCCTTTTGAGAACTCGTTTCTTTTCCTGACTTCAGCTCTTGCTGCTGTGTGGGTGCCCCACCCCCAATTCCCTTCTTGGCCCAATCCTCTTTCTTTAACTCCATATCTCAAGTGCCTATGAACATCGGCACTTAGATGCCTCACCATCACTCCACACTTATGGTTAAAACCCAAACCACTGACTTCCTCCTAACCTCCTCCTCCCACCCCAACCTTCTCATACATCATTTTCCCAGTCATTCAACTTCAAAATATTGGGGGTTTTTTTGTTGTTGTTTTGCTTATCCCTTCCCCTTACTTTCCTACCCCCTAGGAATATTCACCCGCCATCCCAGCCTAAATATGTCATCATAGGACTTCCCTGGTGGCGCAGTGGTTAAGAATCTGCCTGCCAATGTAGGGGACACGGGTTCGAGCCCTGGTCCAGGAAGATCCCACATGCCACGGAGCAACAAAGTCCGTGCGCCACAACTACTGAGCCCGTGTGCCACAACTCCTAAAGCCCGTGTGCCACAACTCCTAAACCCCGTGTGCCTAGAGCCTGTGCTCCTCAACAAGAGAAGCCACTGCAATGAGAAGCCCGTGCACTGCAACAAAGAGTAGCCCCCACTCACCACAACTAGAGAAAAGCCCACGCACAGCAACAAAGACCCAAACGCAGCCAAATATAAATAAAATAAATTAATTTTAAAAAATGTCATCACAAAGTTCTAGGGATATTCCCTAAAAATGTTTTGTCTCTGAACAAGATTTTCCTTTACCTTCAGGCCCATATCTTAATTTTTGTAATGGAACATAACCCTACCCTCTGCTCCATTAATGATCAAAGACTATTCTCAGTGGTCAGTTGAAGACAAATCCATAATCTGCCTTCTAGACTTTTTCCAAAACTTACCTCGAAATCTCTAATACCCAATTGTTTTCAAAAGCCCCTGTTGGGAAAACTCCCCCCAAATTGGGGATTCCTGGTGGACCCTCATTCCACTCTTGGCATTCCCAAGGTTTAATGACTTTAAGGGCTACACGGGTGACACAGCTGTGGAGATGGGTAGACGTTATAGAGCCCAGGACTCCTCTCAAAGTTTCAGGTATGATGCCAAACAAAACACCTCTCCGTGGGCCCGATCCAGACTCCAGCCCATTCGCAGCCATTACTAATTATCTGAATCAAGTGCCACAAACTTCAAGGAGCTGCACGCTTGGACCTGGTGTGGGAGTCCTTTCTGCAGCTGCCTGTGCCTAGTCATGCTCTGGTGTCAGGCCTTAAGCTGACTATGAGTGACTTTATAGGATCAGCCCTACACAATTCATTGTTTCATCTAAAGGGATGTTAAAGAGAATAGATTAAATCGTTTATATTTATCCTTCTGAGTTGGATGTGTATGTTTCCTCAAATCCCTTACCTAATAAAATGAGGCATTAATTCTTAAAAGTCATCTCCTTCCTACTCTTTCCTCTCCTGGAAGATGAGTTTCCCAAGGCTGGGGATCTGGGTCTACCTCCTTCACAACCGTATCCCGCTCCTAGAACAGTGTCCAGGCCTTTGCATATGCTTGCTACAAACCTGTTGCCTGAGTTTGTACTGTTTCCACCTCTGTCCAGATTTTATTCCCCATTGTAACCTCTCTGATGTTCTTCCTCTCAGACCTTCCCTTTCAGTTCATCCTGCACACTGCTGCCAGATTGTTTTCCAACTCAGTTTTCATTACATCAGTTCCCTGTTAAAAACCCTTTTTTTGCTTCCAGTTACTGCAAGGCTTCCAGATTTATCCTTAGTCAGCCTTATTTCTTGGCTCTCTTTACCCAAACTCTGACTCCTCACTGAACCACAGGCATCGTACCTGGGAGTTCTCATGTCTCCCCCATGTCACCCCAGCTCTGCTGGTTCTGCCCCGCAAGCCTCCCAGGAGAGGTCTGCTTCTTCCTTGCCTTCCTTGAGCCTTCTCTTCCCTGGCGTAAATACCCCTCCTGCTTTCCCTTGACATGGGTCCTGGGATACTCTTGCTTTCGACTGCCAAGTCACTCTATAACTCAGAGTCGTGGAGACTTTCATTAAACAAACATTTATTAAGGACCCTGTCTGAGCAAGGTGCTACATTCAGGCATGAATGTAGGGGAAGTTCCGAGGAAGGTTCTGGAAGCCAGGACATCATGTGAGGACCACAGGTCTCTGAGGTGACAGGCAGAACTGCCCATGAACTCCTACATTGTGGAAACACAGGTTGTCAGAGCTGGAAAAAATCTCCCGAGATCTTCCAGTAGTACAGTTCTCTCACTTGAAAACTGAACCAACCACATGAGATCTGGGGAAGTAAGGTCACATGCCAGTGGTCGCTTAAAAGTGGGAAAGGTTTACTGTGTACACATTCTACTATCTGATTTCCATGCCCTGGCATTGGGGTCATGACACTGGTGGTTTAGTCATTTTTCCCAAAACACTTCCAAGTGGGTCCCTGGGAATTTCTTATTCTGGAGCAGGAGAACTTGTGGAAACCAACAAGGGAAATCCGGTGGGGTAAACATTGTGTGGTTGGCCTGGACTCCCCTTTAGGGCACCAGTGGGAAACCTCAGCCACTAGCTTTCCAAACACATAGGGAAGACTATTAATGGTGCATGAAAGGCAAGTTTCCCTCTCCGGTAAATGCACAGGCTGCCAAAATCCACATTTCACATGAGCATACAGGCCCAAAGCTCTTGGGCATCAGGCAGGACTGGGGCTTTCTTACTAATCTTTGAGGTCCCATGACTTCAGTGCATGTCTGTGGAAATGAGCTTTTCTTTACAATTGCTTACTGGCCAACCACCAGCAGGCCTTGGCTGCCCTTTTACTTCAGCTTTCACCTTTGCCCCTCTGAGGGTGCCCTCTTGTCCCTCAGATACTTAATCCGTTGTCTTCCCAATGGGCTGTATCTGATATTCTGTCCCAAGAGAGTTTGTTTTCAGGTATAATCAGCAGTGACCACTGGAAAAGCCTTCTAGATCATGGCCCTTTCAGGCCATGAGACAAGGGGAGGGGATGTTGAAAGACCAGAGGCCCACCATGGGGCCTTCAGAGCCTATTGTACAGGTGCTGCCTGACATCCAAACCATACTTTTTCTCACTAGCAGGCTGAGCCTGTCTCATGGAGAGGCAGAAATGATACCCAGGCTGGGTATCGTTCCCACAGCAGCAGTCATTTCTCTAAGAGATTTCCTACCACTTCACTTTTCAACTCATTTGTACAAGATCTCACATGTTGTCTGGCATCAGAGGGTATCAGTAGTGGGATTTTTCAGTACAGTTTTGGCTTTTAACCTGAGGTGAGAAAAGGCAGAAGTGACAGTTTCACAGCAACAGGATTTTGGGTCATGGACCTGAGTTCAAGTCTCGGCTCTGTGGTTAAACAGCCCTGTGACTTTGTTCATTGCCAAAGCCTCCCTGAGCCCTGGTTGAGGATGTGAATTCTCTCTACCTCAGGACACTGAGATGAAGGTGAAAGTGAAACCCCTGGAACTGGGCACCACTTTTTCTTCAGCCTTCAAAGTCTCTCTGGCACATGGAGTTATGTGACTCCATGACTCTGGGGGCAACAGTGGGAGGTTCTCAAGTGGGGCTACTCAGGGCAACCCCAATACCACCAGTGAGAGAGGCCACGGAACCTCTTTCTTACGGCGAGATTCAGAGCCATACCTGAGCCTTGGTATCCAAGATTTACCACACCGAGGTCCCAAGTGACCTTGCTTTGGCTCACCTACCTGGATGTCATTAAGTCCTTCTAAGGGCAGCAACAAACCCACCTCCTGCACAGAAGCCCCAGCTGCCTCTGCAGTGGGACGTCCTTTCATAATTACCACAGCACAAGTTCCTCCAAGGCAAAGCCTCACATCTCACTCCTCTCTGGGGCCCCCAAAGAGGCTACCATGAGTTCCTGTACCTAGTAAGTGCTCAGTAAATGTTGGTGAAATGAATGAATGAGTGGTTGGCAAGTTAAGCTTTTTAGGCCTGGGGTCATCAAAGAATGATGTGTTCACATGTACCCAGAGGAATGTTTTCCCTACCCTATCTCTGATTCCAAATGCCGAATTCCAGCAATGAAAAGGCCTGCAGCTGCCACCCAAAGAGCCAGATAACAGCAGCAATACTGGCCTCTCCTTGTGAGCTTATCTGTTGTTTAATGAACAAACTGTGAGGCCACAGAGATGGCCTAGAGCAGGGCCAATCTCTGGCAAGGGAGCCACCCGCTGACCCCAAATGCTGGGGTTACTTAACCTCTCTGGAACTCCTTTCCTTATCTGTAAAACAAGGGTATTGGGCCACATGACCTCTTCTAGCTGTGTATCTGATGCCCAACGTTCCTACCCTTTGTCTTAGCTTCCCCTCATAGCCCTCCCCAATGCCATTGCCCTCTTCACCTTTCTTGGTTCTTTCCTTCTGCACCGCTGCCTTTGGCCAGCCAGTGGCATCTGTAGGCCCAGGTGCCCTGAGCTCATCTGGGATGTCAGGGAACGTGAGGTGCAAACGGCCATCTTCTCTAGCTCTTCTCATTCTCTTTAGAGCCCCAGACACATTCTGAGAATCTAATGAAAGCTGTGGAGAAACACACTCAGTAATCAGTATGCTTTGAATACAGTACTGGGTTCTGGACCCACTGCAGCCCATTCACAGACTTAAAATTAACAACTCCCAAGTCAGGTTCCTTCATCCACCTTCCACCTCAGGTTCCCAATGTCCCAGAGGCTCTTTCCAGATCAAAACCACCTTCACTGACCAGTAGAGTTTGATTTCCAGGTTGCAAGTGAATGAACTTTCCTTTGGGCATTTAACTTTTCACCTGGACCCCAAATCTACAGATGAAGCCTTGATGATATGGTGGTAGATTATGCAGCCAGTGAGAAATATTTACGGGGAGAATGGGGGACATGTCTGATCCCTGAAATCCCATCTGTGGCCCACTTCACATTGGCACTGTCCATGGCTGCACTTAGCCTCAGTGGGCCTCAAGACTCGTGGGGTCTCTGGGCTTCTGCCACGGAGGAGCCCATCTCATGGAGAGCAAGTGCATGTGCAGACTACTGTATTCACTTCCAGAATGTAGTATCTGCAGTGACCCAGCCAGTGTTCTAGGCTCTAGGAATATAGCAATGAACAAAATGAGGCCCTTGCCCGCAAGGAGTTAATTTGGACCCTACAGAGTCACCTATATTACTATTAATATAAGTCAGATTACAGGTGTTCAAACAGAGGCATAAACGACAGGACAGAGGAGAAACTGATTGATTATCCTGGGAAGGTTGGGTATGGCCTAATGAGCAGGACTTGAAGGAGGAGTATTATTTTACAAGACATCAAGTTGAGGGAAAGGCATTGCAGTTTGAGAGAATGAGAAGAGAATTGACAGGGGAAACTCAAAGGTCCTTCTGCATGCTTGTCCATGCCATTTGCTTTCCTGGGTTCAGATGGACTCCCTGTCACTGTGTGCATTTACTGCTACAGCTCTGCCTCAGTTTCTTCATCAGAAAAATTGTGAAACTAAAAGTGTTTCTTGATATGGGGTAACTATGAGGAGGAAATGAGTTAAAGCATGTTGAGGCCTTATCAGAGTAGCTATATGAAGATTTCAATAAATGTCGTTATTGCTATTAGTCTTCAGTCTCCAACAAGAGCATAGGTTAATAAGGGACAGTCCTGGGAATAGCGGGTAAGAGCAGAGGCTCTGGACTGGGGTAGTGTCCTTGAGGGTCACTGAAGAAATGTGTGCTTGCTGGCAGGTCACCACACCTCTCTTGGGTACTCAGAGGATCCGGGAAATGGGGTAGTCTCTAAGCTCCCTTGGTGGTCTAGAGGTCAGCGATTCTGTGACCCTGGTGTCATAGAGTAATTGGGGATCATGTGAGATGCTGAGGTGGCATGAACACAACTCTAGGGCCCCTCTTCACCCACACTTCCTTTTCTGTGTTATTTCCCCACATTTCCTATCCACCCACTTCGTTCTCCCCAGTCAGAGGAAATCATCTCACCAAAATAGTTTCTGGGGGCTAATCCTTCTTCTTGTTTTCTCTCCTGGGGGTATTCTCATTTTAACAGGCACCTGGAGCAGTTCTGCGGAGGTCACAAAAGACATGTCTGGCACTCTTTCCGCTCTGGGGGAGCCTACAGGCTAGGAGCAGGAAAAACTAATAAGCATGATATCGTCACAAGCATGATGAGATACTGGCATAGAGATGTGGCCAAACAAGCCTTTGTATGAAAGGTGGGACTTATTCTGAGCCTTGAAATGTGGTTAGGATTTTGATGGTGAGCAGAAGAGAGGGCTTTGGCAATGCTTGGAGGTAGGACTGAGTGAGGTGGTTGGAGATAACGAGACCAAAGAAGATGGATTCATGTTGGGAAGCATTAATATCCACTGGTGGAACTGCAAGTAGGGGTGGGGATGATGAGAGAGGATACATGAGAGGATACATTGCTCTCTTGACTCCCTGGCTTCTAATTTGTTTACATACTCTTATGCTAGGAAGTAGCATATGTGTACCCTTATACCAGGAAACTAGAGGCAGTTTTGAGAAAACAGGAAATTCTACTAGCTAAACTATCTGTGTGGGTGCTAATAGTAGAGGCAAGCATCTTCAGAACTAATTTATGAGCCTTGCAGCAATATTTTAAATTTACATCTAATTTAACTTACATCTCATCGTCAATAAGAACTGAGTTTGATCAACTTTTCCACCACACTTGGCTTCAAATGGCTTTTTACTGCTTCCCAAATCAAGTCCATCTTCAATGGGTGAAGAATTGGCCCCGCTGAGATACCTGTATGTGACCTCTTTATACTGCTGAGAATTTAGGAGGTCCTCTTCAATTCTGGGACATGCTTCGCTATTTTTTTTTTTTTTTGCGGTACGCGGGCCTCTCACTGTTGTGGCCTCTACCGTTGTGGAGCACAGGCTCCGGACGCGCAGGCTCAGCGGCCATGGCTCACGGGCCTAGACGCTCCGCGGCATGTGGGATCTTCCCGGACCAGGGCACGCACCCCTGTCCCCTGCATCGGCAGGCGGACTCTCAACCACTGCACCACCAGGGAAGCCCCCGCTAATATTTCTTTGAATACTGCTTTACCTCCATTCTAACTATTTTTGCTTTCTGGATCACCAGTTAGACAAGTATTGGGTCTTACAGATCTATCCTTCATGTTTCTTACCTGCTCTTTTATATTTCCCATCTCTTTTATCACTTTGTGCCACATTCTAAGATAATTCCTTGACTGAATCTCCCAGCCATCACTTCAACTGTTATCTATTTGGCTTTTCAGTCCATTCATTCAGATTTATATCTCAAAAATCAAAGTATTAATGTCCATTATCTGTTAATTTTTTATGGATGCAATATCTGTTGGTGTCTCTGACGCTATCAATTCAGCATATTCTAGAGCCCTGTTTTGACTGATCATTAAGTCTCTTTACCTGGATATAAACTCATCTTTTATTTACAGTTTGTGAAACAAACTCCCTTCCATGGTATTGGCATTCATCAAATGTTTGGTGAGTCTTAATCATGTGCTCATTTTGGGGGCTGAAATTCCTTATCAGTCAGCTGACTGCTTCTGTTTGCCCACCTTTTGGGGAAAGACAGAAAGAAGCTGGATGTTCTGCTGCGGATTATACTCCAATCTGTTTTCAGGAAGAGTGAGGAAGGAGTGGAACGTGCTACTAGTCAGAATACCTTAGCAGTTAGGTTTCTGGGCTTGGGCATATCCTGCATCTCCCGCTCCAACCCTCCCTATCCGAAGCCTCTTTGAGCAGAGCCCCACTTCAGCTGCTGCTTGGTAGGGGAAAGAAGATATATAGGAGCTCCTGAGGCCAGTTCACAATCTGCTGGTTGCCCCAGTTTTCTCCTGCTTTCATTATCCACTGTCCAGGAGAGGACCCCCACTGGGTTTTGTCCTGCTTTGTAGGGAGACTCTGCTCTCCTGTATGTGTTTTGATTTCTTTCCTTTATCGGTTGATCCCATCAGTTTCTATACTGCCGGAATTTCTGGCCCAAGGAGGGCTCCTCTGCTTGTTTTATAATTCAGTTGTGAATTTTAAAAATATCTATCAATTCCAGAGGTTTGGGGTGACAAGGGAAGGCTGTAGTGTGTGCTTCACCCACCATCTTGAACCAGAAGTTTACTGAGGATATTAAAAATAAGGTGTCACAGATTTCCAAAAGCAGTTCTAAAGAAGGGGCTCCAGTGATGTTTTGGCGTTATCATTGAAATGAGCAGTTAGGCTCACAGGAGAATCACTTGTTTGGTCATGAAATGTCTGATGCAGTATAGTTAACTTATCAGTCATTGGGGCTCTGAGGCCACACCCTGTGACACTAAAGAAGCATCATTGATGTCATAGGTGCTCTAGACACCACCTAAGGAGGGGTCCAGAGTTGGATATGGTAACAAAGGAAGTGTCAGGGGATAAATATTGAAAAGAGATATACTTGGAAACCCAGAAGAACAAACATAGGCTAGACATGGAGGTCAGTGGCCTGGAGGAAAGAAAAGCAAGCAGAAAAGCAAGCGCATAAAAATGGCTTCTCAGAGAATGGGTGGAACAGAGAACGTGGGAGATTTTGGCCAGGCATGAGAATTCCAATAAAATAATCAAAATTTCTATAAGGCAGGGTAAACTTGCAAACAGGGACTGGGTGAATCCTTAATAAGTGGTAGACAGTTTGAAAAAGGCTCTGAATGATCTGTGACCAATTGGAACTTGGAAGTAAGACATAAATAGCATTGTTACAGTTTTTATGATGCTATATTGTCAATGTAGCTGTATCATAGCAGGAAACAATTCCCTTTACAGTTTTGCCCCATACTGTGTGATTTGGGGCAAGTTACTACACCACTCTGAGACTTCAGTTTCCTTGCCAGTAAAATGGAGATAATAGAACCTTCCTTGCCTTGAGATATGAAATATCTATATAAACCATAAAGTGATATAATACAAATGGCAGGCATGATTTTTCTGGAGGCTCCTTCTAACTCTCCTGGAGTTTAGGAGCAAAGCGGAAATGAACCATCTAGTGACCCTTGAAAGGGAGATAGAAAGCATCTCCAGCCTCAGGTAACGGGTCCCTACAAGGTCCTAATATGCCACCGCCAGTTCACCAGACACATTCTCTCAAATACTCCACTCCTTCACTGAGGGCCTTCTGTGCTTCCGCCAGGTTATGGGCACGTGAGGAACATGGCTGACAGGTCCAGGTCGACCTAGATCTCATGACCCAGTAGTGAAGGCAGGCCTTGAACTAGTAAGTGGAAAAATGAGAGGAGGTTTATCAAAGAACTAGTACGTGTAAAAATGAGATGAGGTTTATCAAAGGAAGCACGTTGGGTCCTATGTAACAGAAAACTTCTTTCAGTTTACCCCAGATGAGGTCAAGTGCCCCCTTAAGCTGAGTCTTAAAGATAGTAGGTGTTTACCGGGAGGAAGAAGGGCAAAGGGGGGACCTATTCTAGGGAGAGGGAACAGTGTGTACAAAGACCCTGATGGTTAAGAAGACAAGGCTCTTACCAAAAGAGGGAAATCTCCCTCTTTCCAAATTATGCAGCATTATTCCAGTAATTGGGAGCAGACATTATCTGTGCAGAAGGTCTCTGGAAGAGCTGGGCTGTAATTTCTCACATGGTTTCTTCTTTTTTTTTTTTTTTTAAACATCTTTATTGGAGTAGAATTGCTTTACAATGGTGTGTTAGTTTCTGCTGTATAACAAAGTGAATCAGCTATACATATACATACACCCCCATATCTCCTCCCTCTTGCGTCTCCCTCCCACCCTCCCTCTCCCATCCCTCTAGGTGGTCATAAAGCATTGAGCTGCTCTCCCTGTGCAATGTGGCTGCTTCCCACTAGCTATCTATTTTACATTTGGTAGTGTATATATATATATGTCCATGCCACTCTCTCAATTCGTCCCAGCTTACCCTTCCCCCTCCCCGTGTCCTCAAGTCCATTCTCTACATCTGCATCTTTATTCCTGTCCTGCCCCTAGGTTCTACAGACCCTTTTTTTTTTTTTTACGTTCTATATATATGTGTTAGCATATGGTATTTGTTTTTCTCTTTCTGACTTACTTTACTCTGTATGACAGACTCTAGGTCCATCCACCTCACTACAAATAACTCAATTTCGTTTATTTTTATCTCACATGGTTTCTTGACCTGACATTGAAGTGAAGTATGGGACTAGACCCTTGTACAGGTGGGCTCCCCTGAATTGACTTCTACCATTTCTCATTAAAGTCACTCATGACATGGGACACAAAAATGAATCCCTGTCTCCATAAAAACAGTTAAAGTAACGCAAAGGAATCTTAACAGAATATTTGAGAATAAACGTAATTTTCAGTTTGTATGCTTGCAAGTGGGTGGGGAGGGAGGCATTCTGATGTTCCCACTCCTCAGGACTGGCATCAACACCACTGTTGAAAGTTTGGAAACCCTTCACCCCATGGATGAAAACTGTCCCTGGGGCCCAAGTTTAGTTGAGACAAAAGTTGTGACTTGCCTGCTGGTGATGCCAAGATCTACATGGAAGCTGTTATCAGTAGTCCTAAGAAATCAGCCCCAGGGGGTACAGAGGAAAACTTGCACTTGTTAGGATAGGATGTAGGTAATGAGATTACTTTTGGACAAGCACCCCGGAGGTGACAGGCTCTGTAATGACGGATGAGTAATGAGTTTGCCAAAGAGCTCTTTTCATACTCACGCTGGTGCTATAAGGAAGCAGTCATTTTCTTACACCGTGGGAACTATCCTCCTGAAAGTTAGGGCCCCAGAAATGATAAAGTTGCCCAAATAGTTCAGCTGAATTCTGAGTATCATTCCCAGTTTTATGGGAGACCTAGCTTTGCACCCATGGAACCAGGCATTCAAAGGTTACTGCTTTCCACCAATAGCTACTTACTGGGTAAGGCAGTGCATGTGTATCACCAGGGCAGAGTTGGAAGTGGGCATTCCTGAAAGAAGGGTTTCTGTACAGCGTCTCTCTGAAGAGCATTGGGTCTAGAGATGCTGCTCCCCACCCCTGCTCCCACCCCACCCTGGGAATATTGAAATGGAAAAAAATGAGGATAAAATCTGCTGCCAGCTTAGCTATATACTCTTTAGGTCTTATGAAAACTGCACAAGATTCTATTTACAAAGAAACTAGGAGTAGGTTTAATAACTATATTTATGAAGCTCCCATTTCTGTGAAAATCAGAGGGCAGCCAATGGTTATTCAGGCCTGAGGGTTTGGGAACTGGCATACACATGCGAGGAAGATATACACCTTGGCAGCCCACCTTATAAGTCCAGCAGGTGAGGGGTGGGAGTGAGGGCCCCCCAAAATCATTCTGGACTCACCTCTAAACATTCTGATCCAGTAAAGGTCATAGGCTTTGGCCTATGAGGTAAATCCCCAGCATACCATTGAATGGACCTGTAACCTTGGTTGGGCAAGTTACTTAACCTCCCTGAGCCTCAGGTTCCATAGTTGTGCAGTAGAGGTTGCACCTACCTCCCACAGTGGTCATGAGGATTTTAGAGCTCATTTCCTTAAAGCACTGGGTACAAGGGCTAACACATATTCATTCCCCAATCAGTGACAGCTAACCTAAACAGTAAAATAAACACCTTCCAAAAGACAGAGATGTCAAAAAGGAGAAAATATTTACTATTTTGTTCCTTCAATCACTAAGAACTGTGTTTTGAATAAAGAGGTACAGTCAGACAGCGTGGCCTTGGAAATGAGTGGTGGGCAGTGGGTAGAGAATCGTGGATTAGTTTACCCAAGACAGTCCCAATTTATGCCTATTGTCCCAGTGCCATCACTAGTAGCACTCCCTTTACTCTCAAAAGTTTTTCCATTTGATCAATAAATTTTATGGTCGCCAAAATTATATGTGAATTTCAGGTGTGCTTTCAGCAGTGGCCACCCCCTTCTCTCTGCCTACAGCATCAAAACAACAGTGGTTGTTTAATAATTATAATGGCTACCTTTTATAGAATGCTAAATGTTACCTTACTATATCTAAACCTCACAACCAGTCCCATAACGATTTTATTGTTATACCCATTTTACAAATGTGGCTTAAAGAGATTAAGTAGCTTGCCCAAGAGTATAGATTTCACCAAGTGTAGAAAGTGGGGGTGATGGCTGCAACTTAACTACACTTTGGGGCATGCCTCCGTGTGCCCTTCAGTCTGGAGCAGGGTAGAGCAGGTGGTGACTCTGTAAGAGTGATGAGAGCCACCCTGGAAATTTCCCTTAGCAATGATTCTGGTCTCTGTGACCTCCAGGGCCCGGACCACAAAAACCTCTGGGAAGGGTGCAGCTCAAAAGACTGTTGGCTCTTGAGTTCATAGCCAATAGCAGCTTTGCCTCCAGGCTGTGGTGTGGGGAATCCAAACTGACCTTGGCTTGTTGGACCCTGTGCCCCAGTGCCTGAGCCCAGGGCATAAGATCAGTCCCAAACAGCACCATTTTCATTGCCATATTTTCCTCTGAGTGTTATTCCAAAGTGCTAAACCATGTAAAAACAGCAGCAACACATGAAAGTCAAGTCCTCTTTCTCTGACCTCTCCTGGTGTCTTTTAGAATTACTCTCAATCTATGGATCCTAATACTACTTTTGGATCACCAGAGGCATTTTGTTTTTGCCTGTGTGTACATACCAGTAAATGCACACACATGCATGCATGTGTGATCATAATAATAGCTAACACTTACTGAGCACTTACTGTGTGCCAGGTACTGTTCTAAGCACTTTGTAGGTAATATTCTCATTTAATCTGTATACCAGCTCTAGGAGGTAGGTACTACTGATATGGAAGTCCAGAATCTACCAGCAGCTTGCCCAAGTTCACTTAGCTACTGAGTGGTAGAACAAGACTCAGATCCAGGCAGTGTTCTGCCCCTTGCTTTCTTCTCTCTCCTCTCCTTTGTACTGGGCATTTTATATCCTACCTACTTCCAGAGGACTGGAGTCTCTTTAAGCAGGCACTGGGTAGGACTCTAGGGCCCTGCCAAGGAAAGGGATGATGTTTTCCTCCTTTTAGCTAGGATTGCATGCTTTCCAAATCACTGTCTCTTCTCTATAAAGCTTTCCAGATCTTCCCAGCCTACAATCACCTCTCCTGCCTTTGTTTTCTTTTATTGCCCACGACCACAGTCAGCTTTTGGTATACGTCCTTGGTGACATTTCTAGCATGTCTTTATCCCAGTGCAACCTAGGTGCAGGCCTCTGTGTGCATGTGACTTGTGGTGTGTGGCTTGACTCTCAGGTTAGATTGTAAACTATCCTGCCTCTCTCCCCCTTCCCCTTCTAGCAGGACCCCTATTAGTCTATGCAGCACATTCGTGTGATTTAGAGAAAGCCACCTCTGGGAGGATAAACTTTGGAAAAGATGTCCCTTCAGTGGAGCTTGGACTGGATTCCAGGCCCTCCTGCTCCCCACACTCCTTCCCCACCCTGTCCCCCACCATCTCCCACCCTGAACCAACCTCCCTGTGTCTGGCAGAAGGGCTAACAAGGAGGTGCTCCGTACATATCTGTCGGCTGCTTGTAATTCTAACCTAGGGCCTGTTGAAATGTTACAAAGATTTACAAAATGTAAGAGGATTATAAGGGTGGTTTTCCCTTTAAAATGTAAATCTGGTTTATTCAATTAGAAGAGTTTAAATCTGAAAAAATAGGGGAGCCAGCTTGAGTGGATGACTAAATGTCTAAGGAACCAAAGTTGGCTGCAGCAAATGCTGCTCACGACAACTTTGACAAAAACTTGAGAAAGTGGGAAAGTCTGAGGAAGCTGTGGGTTAAGTACCCTTGCCTCTGCCCACCACCACCATTTACAAACCATGGCAATTTAGGAAAATCACAAAATCTCTCTTCCAGCCCCAGACTGTGCATCTGTAAAACAGGGCTAATGATGCCTGCCCTCCCACCATTCAGAGGACAATGTGATCATTAGAGGAGATAGAAGTTAGTGAAAACACCTACAGAATCATGGTAGGCAGAGTTAGGATTTAGGGTCACTAATGCCAGGAACATCCGTCAAGCAATCACTAAAGCAAAAAAAAAAAAATTTCTTGCTATGTGCAAGAAAAGATGGTATAAGGAAAGAACCCTGAACGAGACACATTCTGCCCAACTCCTCAGTCCCAAGAGGGATTTTAGGGAGTAAATTGGACACTGCGCACAGCTTCTTTTGGTTCCAAGACAACCAGCTCGTTTGCTGAGGGAGACTTCATAAGGCTTTCTTGCAGAGTTGCCATAGGTTGAGCATTGAGGGGGCAGTGTTATCAGGGCTGGAGAAACCGGAAATGGTAGGACAGTTCTCCAAATGGAAGAGTGCCAAGCCTCGGAATTAAGTCTTACTAAATGGCTTTAAAAATGAGTCAAAAGAGGGAGTTATGGTGCAGGCAGCAGCGTTTCAGCAGATTTGGAAAGCCCTTTAGAGGTGGAGATAAATGTCAGACAGATGGGGAGAAACTGTAGAAGGCCAGGGAGAGTGGGCAGAGAAGAGGCTGAGGGTTTCAGAGCGGGCAAAGGCAGGTGATGCACCACATGGGGAAGATGACCCAAAATATGTTTATGATTCATTCACTCATTAACTTTTCTAGAACCCTGAACTCCAACTAAGTGCAAAGCAAGGTGTTAGGATTCCAGTATGCGTGGGTGGAGGGTGTGGGGGGCAGGTAGGAAGGACACTAAGAGAATGTTTTCTCTGCCTTTAAGAAGTTTCTGATACAGCTAAAGAGGAAGACATGAATACAAATAAAAATAGCAAGGTTTTATGTGATAAACTCCACAGGGAACGAGTATGCAAATGACAAAGGTGGAACAGCAAACGGATTACATTCTGCTCAGAGGAGGAAGATGGGGATCTGGGAGCTGTCTCCCAAGGAGGCAGTCTTTCTGGTGTTGCAGTATCATTAGGGTTCCACTGGAATTAGATGGCAGGGTGCTCTTGGTGACAATGTAGGACATGTATTCAAACATATTTTGAGGATTTTCATGGAAGCGTTGGTCCTAAAGGACTGCTGAAGCCCTAGTCAATGTTGGGAATTTTTAGGAAAGGCATTAAATATGAAGACGTCTGTATAAGCCAACCCACATCATATATGAGTTAAACCATGTTATTATTTTCATCCAATGTGACTAAAAATGCCTGGCCCCTTTTAAAAGGCTAAAGCATGCACACATAAATAGCTTACAAACAGGTTAATTGAATCAGTGGGACAGGAATGAGATTACCATGGGTTTTCAGGATATGAGTCATTTAGAAGCTCAGAGGTGGTGCCTCAAGCTATTGTGGGACTAAGAGATTGTTTCCTCCAAAACCAAAGGAAGGAGCAGGCCAGGCTCATCCAAGACCTTTATATAAATCTTGTAAGATAAATGAGTTATAAGCATTATTAACCTGCCCCACCAGAACTTTGTTTAAAAATTAAAGATGAGAAGATGCTTTTAATTAACTGTAAGCCAAGAAAATACAGTAAATATGCTTCTTTCAGTTTATGATTTTTTTCAACTGTTTTAGTTTGAAGTAGCTATTTCATCAGAGATGGCACAATGCCTGGATACAGTCAACTACATAAGCACTCATGTTATACACAACTGGCAATAATACTGACCATTTGAATCAAGTGCTGTGGGGATGAAGAGGAGGGAAAGAGTCATTCTCCCTGGAGTAATCCAGGAGATCTTTCTAAAGATCGTGATGGAGGAACAGGATTCCAAGGAGTTAAATGTGGGGGCAGGTCCTTCCAAGGAAAAAGAACAGCATGTATGTGAGGGCCCACTGCAGGGGATGATGGGTCAGTACAAGGATCCTCTGATTCAGGGCAATCTCTCACTTCCTATCATCCTACCCTGATATTCAATTGTCATTTTATCTCTGAAAAGTCTCACCTTCCCTCTTTCTTCCTATTCTCAATGCCACCCATGACCTAGGGCTTTCATAAGCTCTCCCCTGGAACAGATTCACACGAATGCCCCTGCCCCTATTCTCTCCTTCCACAAAGTCTTCCTCCTTACTGCTGACAGCTAGCTTTCCAAAATACAGAACTCACCATATCACTCCACTGCTTCAAAGCTTGAAAACTCCCTCACTCTTCAGTGTTCACTTTACTTTTATTAATACAGGATTCCTCTATTTTTGGCAAAAGAAATTATCTAGATTTCCTATTCTGCACTAAGGAAAAGATAGTTTGAATGTAAATCTGGGAGAAAAGACTGTGGTGAGAAGTTCTAACTATTAGACAATCCCATGAGGGCAGATGTTTGCTTCCTCTTTTGGCAGACAGAGCACAGGCCCACTAGGTAGAACTTTGCATTGAAGCTCAGTCACTTTTTTCTAGGCTAACCCAGTGGATTATAGGAATGGTAGATAAAGAAGACATTGCTCACCTTCATGGAGCTTATGGTTCTAGCAGAGAAAACGATAAATAGATCATCACCCTAATAAGTACTTAATTACAGTTCTGTGATAGAAAAGGTAAGAATTCAGGAAAGATTAAACCAGGATAGGGATGGATTTAAGGCCTTGGGAAAAAAGTTGAAATTGCCAAGGGCGAGTATGATATGAGAATTTCCAAAGAACTCAAGAATTTAGAATTTGGGAGGAGGTGGAACAGGCAAAAGATCCTCAGAAAGAACAGTCAGAAGGTATAAAGACGACCACAAAAGTATTTTTGTCACCAAGGCCAAGAGGGGAGAGTGTTTCAAGAAGGAAGACGTGGTTAATTGTATTGAATGCTGCCAAGAGATCAAGACCAATGAAGGCAGGAACTTTACAGTGGATAAAGCAAGAAAGCTACTGGTGGCCCCAGCAAGAGCAGTTTCTGCAAGCTGGTGAAGTAGGAAGCCAGAATGGAAAGAAGAAAGAAGAATCCTGTATTAATAAAAGAAGAGCAGGTAAGAGCTTGAGGGATGTGTGGAATGAAGGGAAGTTTTGTTTGCTTGGCTTTATTGGTGATGAAGGATTCCAGCATATATTTGAGTGCTAATGGGAAGAATCCAGGTGTGAAGAAGAGGTTGAAGATTGGGGAAGGAGAAGGTACACCTAATGGAACAGGACCCCTGCTTAGGTAGGAGGGGATGAGATCCGGGGCACAATGTGTGGAGGGACTGACCTTGATTGGAAGAAGGACATGTGCTCCATTGTACTGTACCTGGGAGGAGAGGACAGGTGCAAATTCAGTCCATCAGTTTTCTCTGCCATGCTTCTTATCTGGGAATAAAGGGGTTGGAAGCATAAAGCTCTGAGAAAAGGAAATAAAATTTGTGAAAGTGGCGGGAGCTTCTAGCAAAGCATGGTAAAACTGCTGAGCAGTGTTGAAGACCCAAACAAGGTTGGAGAACACGAAGTTAGAGCCATGCCCAAGTACTCAGTGGCGCCATATTCTCCAGTAATACTGATGTACTCCGGCACAGGCATAAATAAGTCTGTGGGGCTTTGCCAGGCAAGGACAATGAAGAGGGGCACAATGGATTTAGGACACTGTAGGAAGAACTACGGCCTCTAAGCTAGATACAGAAGAAAATAAAGATAGGAGGAGGTTCACGGACATAGAGAAAGTGGTGAGGCCACTGGCTCGGAGATCTCAATGAGGCTAGAGAATTATTTCAGTGAGGGGACTTAAGCAAATGAGCTGGAAGGTGGTGGTGAGAGAATGAGATGCCAGAGGAGGTGCAGTTTCTGATGATGACAAGCTCAGAGCTATGCCCCTGGGAGTGTGCTGAGCTGGAGGGAGAAGGTCACTGAAGATATAATCGTCAAGGAACTCTGCAGCCAGGATGTTGCTTCGATCAGCCATAAGGACATTTAGTGCCTTAGGATGATGGCGTGGAGAGGAAGACATGGAGAAAGAGACTAAAGCCTTCAGTGACGAGGGGAGTCAGGGTAAGGGGGTGGACAGTGTGAACCTCAAGGAGGTTACAGTATTTTAGAAAGAAAAAGAGTAATGGTCCAGAGGCAGCACCCTGGAAGATACCAACCCCAGCTCCCGACACTGAAATTGGAGTATGTATGATTGAAAATACATCCTCTACCTGAGAGGGTAGAAAGGAAAACAGGGTCCTCAGGGGTCAGGCTGAGTTCAGTGAAGAGATGGAATTGGAAGGGTCACTGGGGAAGAAGAAGAGTTTGGTGGAGCCTGGGGAAGTAGGGAATGGGAGCTGGAGTTGTGGGGGAGGGAGGGAAGGCAGAAAGCAGTAGCAGTTTCTGAAATAGCAAGAAGGCTTGGTAACAGCTATGGCAGCACCTCTCAGTGAAGTCTGGTGATACTTACTACCCTCAAACGAGTTCAACTGTATCAACTTTGGACACTTTGTAGATGGCTAGACCACCCAAATTATGATGAGCGTGGTGGCCAGATCATGGTTTCTGAAGCCCTTTATGTCACTTTAAAGTGCATAGATGATAAATTACACAAAACCAATGTAGGATTGTGCCACCAGCCTTACAAAAACAACACATAAGTATTAAGACATCAATTTTTTTATGTTAAGTCCTATTTCATCTGCCTTAGCAGTCCCCTCCCCTGCCATTTGCCCTGCACTCCACCCAGCGGTACCAAACTAGTCCTAACTTCCCAAGCATGCTGCGCCCCCATTCGAGCCTCAGGTTGTGTGTGTGATGTTCCTCCATCCAGTATAACCCCTGGGCTGTGGGCAGGTTAGCTAGTGTTACCTGATTTACCTTTATCGCCTCCTCATTAAATCAAATCAGCTGAGCATTTTCCCTTGCCTCAGGAAAGCAGAATGCAGAGGGAAAAAAAATACTTTCCTGGCTTTTGAGTTTCAAAATCCAGGCCCTGTAAGGGTAGGCAGGATGGGCTACAATGGTGGTTCTGGGAAAAGGAAAGGAGCCAAGCCTTCTTACCTCCTCCTCCCACAGAGAGCTGAAGCTTCCTTAGGCTGGAGGGAGAAGGAGAGACAGAAGAGAAGAATTGAGAGACAGGAGACAAGTTGCCTGGATAAAGACAACCTAGGACCTTGCTTCTTCTCTGGGCTCTCTGCAGGAAGCAAGGCATGACTGCCTTGCTCTTATATTTCCCCCTCCTGACCAGAGTTTCTGTCATTAACCCACCCAGCCTGCTAACCTGTCTCGTTTTGACTTACATTATGCTTTAAATTTGCTTTCATGGCCATTATTTAAAGTTTTGGATATCTTATGTTTTAAAAGCCCAGATTTCAGGCCTCTCTTGAGGAAAACTCTGAGGATCTGCCCACACTGGACCCACATTCCCTGTGGCAACAATCTGTTGTCCCTTTGAATGGGCAGGGGTTCCCCATTCCCTTTGAATATTATCCTCCAATGATGCCTGCCTGAACTTTGTGGCTCTAGAGCCTCAGATCCCTGATGCCCAGTGAGCTGAGTGTCAGGCTACAGGCTAGCATATATGACCAGTCTTGATATATCTAGTTATAACCTCCGAGACAAAGCAAATCTACCTTCCCCCAACACAGAAAAATAGCTGGTTTCCTTGGTGGAAAGCTGCAATAACCCTCTCCTCTCTCCCCAAGTCTGCCCAGACTCAGTGGAGGAAAGACTTATCTTTCGCCTTGCAAAAAATGCCAGACGCGACGCTTTTCTACCAGGCTCAGAGAAAAGCAAAGAGGAATATGTGATAATGCTCTCACAGGTCACATTGCTGGCACAATGATTTATATCTGCTAACAGAGCAGGGCAAACATTGGCCCAGCCTAAGAGGTTAAGTTAGGCACCCAAGAGGTTTAGTTATGTCAGCTAATTAGTGACAGAGTTTAGGACCCAGGCCACCTCTCTTCCCAGCCAGTGCCCTTGAAGATTAGACTGCTTCATTCTGCCTCAGGGAAGGGCTGATGGGAGGCCCTTCCCCTGGGACAGAAGGAAAAGCACATCGGCCAGTTCATTCTCCAACCATGGAATCAAGGATTAGGGCACAATTTTGATCATACCCTGACTCACTTAATGAAACTTTCCAAGTTTATTTTTACTTCTAAACATGTGAGCTTAATAGCTATGTTTCCTAAAAAGAGCTCATATCTGCTCCTGCCCTTTCAGAATAAGCTTTCTAAAAACTGACCTGGACTGTGTGGAGAAAGCTAGAGGCAATGGACTGCCAGATCAAAGAGATACCACTAATCTATGACGGGCCTGGGCACACAAAGGTTTTCTAGGTCTGCTCTGCCCTTTTGCTCTTTTGTTGAAGCTGGAGCATTGTCTGACTAGGAGCATTCATTCTGGAAGCGAAGGCAAGGTATTGAAAGTGAGCTTAATGCATTTTACTACTCTCTCTATGGACTTGGCTGTTGTCATGGTTACTTTTTTCAAAACAACAAATTGGGTCTTTCACCCTCATTCCACACTGGAGAGGAAATCAGAGAACAGGGAGCTCTGCATCCAGAGGAATCTTACGAGAGCAAGATTTTCCTTGCTTCTACCCTGATATACTTCCTGCTCTGTAGAGCAAAGCTGCCCTATATTCCAGACTTTCCATTACAATGCTTGGGTCTCTATCATTCCTGGGCGGGCTGAGTTGAGCCACATCCTTCCCCTGAGTGTGGTTGGAAGCTCTTAGGAATAAAATAAGCCCAGATCCTGTACTGGTGGCAGTCCACAGCTGGAGCGACTGGGCACTTCTAGGACACTGTTCAAATCTTTTTATTGTATTGTATATTGTATTGTATATTTTATTGTATATCTTCCCCTTTACACCAGCTCTCACCTGCCCCCCTCATCCTTTTAAAACCACTTTATTGAGGCATAATGGATATACAATAAACCTCAAATATTTAAAGTGTACAATTTTATGAGTTTTAACATGTATTTGTATATCTATATATATGAATGAGGGCATCACCAAAATGAAGATAACATTTTCATCACCCTCTTGTAATACATCCCTTCCTCCCTCATCCCCAGACAACTACAAATCTGCTTCCCATCGCTATTGATTAGCTTACATTTTCTAGAGTCTTATCTCAGTGTAATCAGAGTCTGTACTCTTTTTTTTTTTTTGGTCTGGCTTCTTTCCTTCAGCATATTGATTTTGAGACTCATTCATGTTGTTGTTCATATCAATTTCTTCCTTAATATTGCTGAGTAGCATTCTATTATATAGTTAAAACACAGTTTATCCATTCACTTGTTAATGAACATTCAGGTTGTTTCCCAGTTTTTTTGGCTGTTTCAAATAAGGCTACAATGAATACTAGCATACAAGAATTGCAATGGCTGTGTTGTACAGTAGCTATATGTTTAACCTTTTAAGAAACTGCCAAATAATCTTCCAAAGCACCAGAAGCATATGAGAGTTCCAGTTGCTCCACATTCTCACCAACACTTGTTATCTGTCAGTCTTTTCATTTTAGCCATTCTAGAAGTATCTGACTACGGTCTTAATTTGCATCTCCCTAATCACTAGTAATTTTGAGCTATTTTTAGTGAGCTTACTGGCCATTCACATATGGTCAAATATTTCCCCTGGTTTTTTGTTTGTGTTTTTGTTTTGTTTTGTTTTGTTTTTTGGGTTTTTTGTTTTGTTTTTTGGGTTTTTTGTGTGTGTGTGTGTGTGTGTGGTGCCACATGGCTTGCAGGATCTCAGTTCCCTGACCAGGGATTGAACCCTGACCATGGCAGTGAAAGCCTGGAGTCCTAACCACTAGGCCCCAGGGAACTCCCTCCCCTGTTTTTTAAAATTGGTTTGTCTTACTGAATTTTAAGAGGTTTTTAAAAAATATATTCTGGATTCAAGTTTTTTGTTTAATATATGTGTTCAAAATATTTTCTCTTAGTCTGTGGTCTGCTTTATTTTCCTAGTTTCTACTGAAAATCAAGTTTTAAATTTTTGTTGAAGCCCAACTATCAATTTTCTTCTGTGGTTCATGCTTTTTTGTGTGTGTTCTAAAGAAACTTTGCCACTTGAAGATCACAAAGATTTTTCTCTTGTTTTCTTCCAAAAGTTTAATAGTTTTAGGTTTTACATTTAGGTCTGTGATTGATTTTGAGTTAATTTCTGTGTATGGTGTGAGGTAAGGTTTGATACCTCTTCCATCCTCCACCCCCTCATCCATATCCAGTTGATCCAGCACCATTTGTTGAAAAGAGTTTTCCTTCCCCATTGAATTGCCTTGGTACCTTTGTTTAAAATTGGCAGTATATGTGTGAGACTCTTTCTGGACTCTCTATTCTGTTCCTTTGATATATATGTTTATTTTTTGCCAATACCAAACTGTTTTGATTACTGTAGCTTTATAGAAAATATTGAAATATAAAGGTAAGGTTGGTAAATTGGAAGGTAAGTTCTCCAACTTTGTTCTTTTTAAATATTACTTTGCCATGAAGGTATACTGCTCAGATCTCCTTCCAAAGAACCTGCTATTAGTTGCATAGTTGATGGCTCCACCCTTTGGATTCACCACAAAGTTCACAAAAAGACTATCTTCCTCTTGGTAGCTTGCAACCAATGACTGAGTATGGTGGGGGTATGGTGATAGACCATTCCATCCAATGCAGGACTCTTCCAACAGGCAGTCTTTGCTTGGGAACTCCCCTTTCCTGACTAAAACTCTCAGCACTACACTGTAGTCTGAAGCCCTTTTGCCCTTTCCACACAATTCTTCCTTCCCCCTCTCCTTTCATGGGTGTCATACGTGCATTGGAATCTGACAACTTCCTTTCTTCTCCTGCTCCCGCATCTTTTATCCTCCCCAGTCATTTTCATCTAGAAATCTCTTGCATATCTAAATCCGGTCTTGCTGCCTGCTTCTCAAAGGCCCCTAACTGACCATACTTTGGTTATTTTAGGTCTTTTGCATTTCTGTATAAATTTTGAAATCAGCTTTGTTTTGTGAAATTCTAAAACAAACAAACAAAGCCTGCTGGAATTTTAATTGACAGTTCATTGACTCTACAGAACAATTTAGGCAGAATTGCCACCTTAACAATATAGTCTTATATCACAAATCTGATGTATCTCACCATTTATTAGGTCTGCTTCAATTTCTCTCAGCAATATTTTGTACTTTTCAATGTAGAGATCTTATACATCTTTTGTTGGATTTATTATGAAGTATTTTATTGCTTTTGGTCTTACTGTATTGGAATTGTTTTCTGCTTTTTTTTTTATTGGGGTATAGTTGATTAACTAACAATGTTGTGTTAGTTTCAGGTATACAGCAAACTGAATCTGTTATACATATACATGTATCCACTCTTTTCTTAGCTTCTTTTCACATATAGGCCATTACAGAGTATTGAGTAGAGTTTCCTGTGCTGTACAGTAGGTCCTTGTTAGTAATCTGTTTTATATATAGTAGTGTGTATGTGTCAATCCCAATCTTCCAATTTATCCCTCCCCCCTCTTACCCCCAGTAACCATAAGTTTATTTTCTACATCTGTGACTATTTCTGTTTTGTAGGTAAGTTCATTTGTAGCCTTCTTTTAGATTCACATATAAGCGATATCATATGATATTTGTCTTTCTCTATCTGACTTACTTCACTCATTGTGACAATCTCTAGGTCCGTCCATGTTGCCGCAAATGGCATTATTTCATTCTTTTATATGGCTGAGTAATATTCCATTATATATATATATATACCACATCTTCTTTATCCATTCCTCTGTTGATGGGCATTTAGGTGGAATTGTTTTTAAATTTTTATTTTTCAATTGATTGCTACTAGTGTATAAGAATACAACTGAATTTTGTATATTAACCTTGTATCCTGAAACCTTGCTAAATTCAGTGCTAGTCCCAGTAGTTTTCTTTCTGCTCTCCTCACCTTTTTAAACAAAAATTTTCATAGGACGCCAGCGCTCTGGTAAGAGTACGGTGTAGGTAGCTGAGGCTTCAGCTTTTGTCTACCCAGAACTTCCCCACCCCGACACCTTCAAAAACAGCTTCTGAAAATTTCTGAAGAACTCCAAGACTCCAAGTGACACATCTAAACAACCCACTGTCCTAGGGGAGTTGGTGTTTACTGAGTACCTTTCCCCATATTTTATAGGCATTTTATCTCATATTAGTCTTTAAAAAGAAAAAAAAAGAAAAGAAAAAAACACCTTGTGAGATAAGTAGAAGCAGTTCCATTTTAAAGATGAAGAAATAGAGGTTAAATCTCCTTGATATTGTCTCACAGTTGATTTCTGTCTGAGGAAGGATTAAAATCTGTCTGTCTGACTCCAAAGTTCATGCTTTTGCCTCCCCAGCCTGACGCAGGCAGAGGCAGATAGCTGGATTTTAAAATGGATTTATGCTTTGTAGTATAGTCTGAAGTCAGGGAGCCTGATTCCTCCAGCTCCGTTTTTCGTTCTCAAGATTGCTTTGGCTATTCAGGGTATTTTGTGTTTCCATACAAATTGTGAAATTTTTTGTTCTAGTTCTGTGAAAAATGCCAGTGGTAGTTTGATAAGGATTGCATTGAATCTGTAGATTGCTTTGGGTAGTAGAGTCATTTTCACAATGTTGATTCTTCCAATCCAAGAACATGGTATATCTCTCCATCTATTTATTTGTATCATCTTTAATTTCTTTCATCAGTGTCTTATAATATTCTGCATACAGGTCTTTTGTCTCCTTAGGTAGGTTTATTCCTAGATATTTTATTCTATACTACAAAGCTACAGTAATCAAGACAGTATGGTACTGGCACAAAAACAGAAATATAGATCAATGGAACAGGATAGAAAGCCCAGAGATAAACCCACCCACATATGGTCACCTTATCTTTGATAAAGGAGGCAGGAATGTACAGTGGAGAAATGACAGCCTCTTCAATAAGTGGTGCTGGGAAAACTGGACAGGTGCATGTAAAAGTATGAGGTTAGAATACTGCCTAATACCATACACAAAAATAAGCTCAAAATGGATTAAAGACCTAAATGTAAGGCCAGAAACTATCAAACTCTTAGAGGAAAACATAGGCAGAACACTCTATGACATAAATCACAGCAAGATCCTTTTTGACCCACCTCCTAGAGAAATGGAAATAAAAACAAAAATAAACAAATGGGACCTAATGAAACTTCAAAGCTTTTGCACAGCAAAGGAAACCATAAACAAGACCAAAAGACAACGCTCAGGATGGGAAAAAATATTTGCAAATGAAGCAACTGACAAAGGATTAATCTCCAAAATTTACAAGCAGCTCATGCAGCTCAATACCAAAAAAACAAACAACCCAATCCAAAAATGGGCAGAAGACCTAAATAGACATTTCTCCAAAGAAGATATACAGATTGCCAACAAACACATGAAAGAATGCACAGCATCATTAATCATTAGAGAAATGCAAATCAAAACTACAATGAGATATCATCTCACACTGCTCAGAATGGCCATCATCAAAAAATCTACAAACAATAAATGCTGGAGAGGGTGTGGAGAAAAGGGAACCTTCTTGCACTGCTGGTGGGAATGTGAATTGGTACAGCCACTATGGAGAACAGTATGGAGGTTCCTTAAAAAACTACAAATAGAACTACCATATGACCCATCAATCCCACTACTGGGCATATACCCTGAGAAAACCATAATTCAAAAAGAGTCATGTACCAAAATGTTCATTGCAGCTCTATTTACAATAGCCAGGAGATGGAAGCAACCTAGGTGTCCATCATCAGATGAATGAATAAAGAAGATGTAGCACATATATACAATGGAATATTACTCAGCCATAAAAAGAAACGAAATTGAATTATTTGTAGTGAGGTAGATGGACCTAGAGTCTGTCATACAGAGTGAAGTAAGTCAGAAAGAGAAAGACAAATACCGTATGCTAACACATATATATGTAATCTAAGAAAAAAAAAAATGTCATGAAGAACCTAGGGGTAAGACGGGAATAAAGACACAGACCGGGCTTCCCTGGTGGCGCAGTGGTTGAGAGTCTGCCTGCCGATGCAGGGGATACGGGTTCGTGACCCGGTCCGGGAGGATCCCATGTGCCGCGGAGCGGCTGGGCCCGTGAGCCATGGCCGCTGAGCCTGCGCGTCCAGAGCCTGTGCTCCACAGCGGTAGAGGCACAACAGTGAGACGCCCGCATACTGCAAAAAAAAAAAAAAAAAGACACAGACCTACCAGAGAATGGACTTGAGGATACGGGGAAGGGGAAGTGTAACTTGGGACAAAGTGAGAGAGTGGCATGGACATATATACACTACCAAACGTAAAATAGATAGCTAGTGGGAAGCAGGCGCATAGCACAGGGAGATCAACTCGGTGCTTTGTGACCGCCTGGAGGGGTGGGATAGGGAGGGTGGGAGGGAGGGGAGACACAAGAGGGAAGAGATACGGGAACATATGTATATGTATAACTGATTCACTTTGTTATAAAGCAGAAACTAACACACCATTGTAAAGCAATTATACTCCAATAAAGATGTTAAAAAAAAATGGATTTACACTGACAGCCAAGCCTTTGGATTGACTAATTCTGCATCTGTCCAGCATATGGGCTTGTGGGTCAGGAGGCCTGACTGGCCTCTCGCACTCCACCCCCCGGGTGCCTACCAACCTTTGTAGTTCACCAGCTTCCTGTTCCACCCACACTGCCTTTTGAGGGTGCCAGTGACTTCTCTCTCACCAGTCTGATGAATTGTTTGGCAGTCAGAAATTTTTACTTCTCTGCTCCTTTGCAGAGAACATCTTCTTGGAACAGTTTGCTTCTGGGTCTCTTCTAAAGCCTCTGGTCACCTTTTATCTGTCTTCTGTCCTGATTCCTTATTGTGACTTCTTCTCATTAATCACCCACGGTCACTCAGTCTGCAGACTGAGGTCTTCTGTTTTGTCCCTCTCCACACTTATTCTTGGAGACACTCCTTCAAACACATGTAGGAGCAATACCCCTCTCATCAGGTCTGCCCGTTGCCTAAAGTTATGGTCCCCAGGCTTCCTGGGTGTTCCAGAATACCCCTACTGGCCCCATAAAATGATTAAAATATCTTGGAAATTCTCATGGTTTAACATATAAATGATGTTTTCCAGGTTGCCCCCTCCCCCACCTTCCTGTAGTCTCAGAAGAGCACAAATTCTTAGACCCCATTCAAATCTAAGACTAAATTCTTAGTCTTGATTTGTGCTTTGGGGGACATATTTAACATTTCCAAGAAATGTCCCCCACTTGAATAAGCACATTTATAATATCTAAACCTTATTGAAAAATAAGCTTACCAGCTAGCTCATTCCAAATTTCATTTACTTCTAGGCATACCACCATTCTCTTTGTTTTCTTTCCTCCTTCCCTCCTTTCATCTAATCACCAAGTCTAGCCCATTGTTTGCTCTGAACCAGTCTCCAGTTAGGCTTTATCCTCTGCAGCTATTGCCCAGGCCAGGACCTCATCCGTTCACTCCTGATTAGCTCAAGGATTTCAAAAGATTGATCTTTTAGTTGGTAGTATGCCCCAGACAGTGTCAATGACACACGGACAAAACTCTTTTCCTCTGGCACTATTTGTCACAGATGTCTAGTGATATTCAAAAACCAGGAGCCTACATCAGCAGATTTTAATTGGCTCCCCATTTTCTGTTCACTTAATCCAAACTCCTTTGTCTGATCTTTGTTTTCTACCAGTGTACTCTATCACCAAGTTCATTGTTCATATTATTCCTCAATATGGAACACCGACAAGAAACTCAAGGTTTGCTGGCCCTTTTATGTCAGGGGTCCCCAGCCCCTGAGCTGCGGACCACTACTGGTCCGCGGCCTGTTAGGAACCGGGCTGCACAACAGGAGGGGAGCAGAGGGCTAGCAAGCAAAGCTTCATCTGCCGCTCCCCATGACTCGCATTACTGCCTGAACCACTCCCCACCGCCGCCGCCCCTGCCCCCCGTCTGCGGAAAAATTGTCTTCCACAAAACCCATCCCTGGTGCCAAAAAGTTGGGGACCGCTGTTTTATGTGACCTGATCATTCTTTCCCCCATGCTGTCTGCCCATTTTACTCCACATGTCATGAATGCCAACTTTCTGTCAATCTTCAATTTTCCCTCTCATTGTAAATCCTAGCCCTATATTTTCCTATCCTAGGATTTCTTCTCTAACCCTTTCCAACCTTCAGAATGAATGCTCTAGAGTAAATCTTTTAGAATGTACTTAGCAAATATCTTACTTGCTATTAATCTAGCTCTGACGAGCAGAAGCTCCCACATTAACTGTAAATGAATATTATTAGGCCCTGAGCTTCTTCAAGACAAGGACCATGTCTGATTTAACTTTATATCACCAGTATCTAGTCCGGTGCCAGGCACATCATTTAAGTGCAGTAAACATATATTGAATAAATAATCACCACTTTGTGGTGTTGCCCCCTTTGGCAGTTTCCTTAAATGCAGAAGTTTCAGCTTTCTCATCTGGAAAATAGTGCTCAGAATATCAGCATCATGGATTTATGAAAATTAAATAAGAAAACCTTTGTAAAGGCCCTAGCACAGAACTTGGCACAGAGAGCTCAATCCATGTGAGTTCACACCTTCCGTTTAAATTTTTAGAATTGTCATCGGAACTGTAGAGTTCCCATAATTGCATATCAGGGTTATTTCTGTTAGAGCCTCTTCTGAGGTAGTACCAGATTCAAGTGTGGGTTTAACAGAAGGAAAATCCATAAGGACTACTGCTTACAGTACCCTTTGTTATCAAGTTTTGGTATGGGGCCTGGCTGAGACAGTCCTGACATGGGATATACGCTGGTTTATCTTTTTGGGGATTCCATAAATGCATAATCTGTTTGGACGCTAGGCTTCATAATGGCAGGGACTGTTTTTCCATCCCCTTCCTTACTTTCCATACAGGAGAGAAATTATATGATCAACATATTGAATAGCCTTTGGACACTTCAGTGTGTTCACTGTAACAGTGAACTCTGCATATTTGCATCCACCAGGGAGAATGAAAATTATTAAACCTGAGGAGCTGTTAAGTCACTTTCATAGATTAATTTTCATACTTTTGGAGTGGCAGTCATCCCTAAACTGAATTATGCCCTCAGTTTTTCTACCTTTAAAATAGGAGTAATAGTTTGGACTCTTACCTTCTTCTTAGGATTAATAATTATGATACAGAGGAAAGAGCACTGGACTGGGAGTCAAGAGAACTGAGCTCTGTCTGTCACTTTGACCAGCTGCATAGATCTTGGGCAAATCACTTCAGCTCAGTTTCCTCATCTCCAAAATAAGAAGTCTAAATTAAGCAAACTCTAAGTCAGCTCCCAAATTTCAACTGATATGCTTTTTAATAAATGAAATAAGTGGTCCTCTTCTTGTGCCCAGGGATGCCAGGTGAGAGGAGACTTTCTGAGCACTATATAGAGAGGGGGATTTGGCCTGTGCTGTCCATGGTAGGTATGTGACATCTATGTGCTGACCGTACGTGTCCTAGCACCACACACCAGGAAGGAACTCAAAGAGGGTGGGCATGTCTGATTGGAGGCAAGAACCATATGGAAGTAGAGGCATGGGAATTACTTGGATACCTTTGCACAAAGATAATTATTATGCTTTGTACAAAAGTAGAACCTATTACCATGCATTCTCAGATTTCCTAAGCTGCCCACCAGCCTTCTGATTTATGGTTGGAGAGATTACCCGTGGGTATACCCCAGCAGAGAAGGATTGGAAAAAGAAATGGGAGGTTGCCTCTTACACCTGTTAGAGTGTTAGTCCTTCCTCCAGGGACGGACTCAAGTGTAGCAGGTGAAGAGCTGCCGCTGGTATTCACTTGATGATCATGCCAAGTTCAAGGCAGATCACCTCCAACCCCAAACCTTTTTGGATCCATATCACACCTTAGAATCTATATGTGCCTGTGTATACCATCGTATTTCCCAGTTGCAGGAAAAGAACCACAGGGTTTCCAGTAAAAAGACTTCTGAGTTTGACCTTGGGCAAGATTCTTCAGGTCTCTGAGCTGACTGATGTAAGGATCAAAAGAGATAGGGGTGTGTAAAGTGCTTTGTTCCAGGGTTAGTCACAGCTGCCCTGGCCCCCAAGCCTCTTAGATCTCCTCCCCAAATACTGATTCAGGGAAGTTTTGTTAAATTAACTCTCTAAGACTAATCCCTTTGTCAGGGATATTTGAAGAGGGGTTAACAACATGAGCCAGAGGGTTTAGAACCAGAGTAGACAGGGCCCTGCTGTCCTGCAGCTTTGAAGCGACGTCCTCAGGAGAAAGCTCTGCTTTCTGTAGCATCATCTTACCCACCCCTACTCCACCTACGCCTGGGTTCTCTTCCCAGCCACCTTAACTTGCTGGCATGTCACTTGACCTGCTCCCTCTCTACCTGTGCAGTCCCTAACTGTTGTGATCTGGGGATGCCTCCCAGGGAGCCCTGCCTCAGGCTCTGTTCTCACAGAAATGGTACCTCAGAGAATCCTACCCCACATCACTTGGGATGTGCATCATGGCAAGGAATGGCGACGCACCCTATGGCCACTGCTACCACAGCCCAGCCAAGTGCCCCCTCCAGTTCGTAGCCTGTGTGACAACCATTGAAAATGCGGGGTCTGAGTCACTCCAGCCAACAGAACTGGGGGTTAAGAAGTCTCTTCTGTGAAAAGATGCCTAAGTCTTTACTGCCAGCCCACCTACTAAGAACTTTTGCTTTACTAAGACCAGAGGGACTGTTTGAAGGTCAGTTTAAAATAGTTGCTTGTGCTATTGTGGCACAAGGAGAGCGCATGGGCTGGGGAGTCAGACTGGCCCTGGGTGTAAACCCCGACTTTGCCATTCACTGTTTAGGCAACATCTTGACAAACTGCCGAATCCGGTTTACACGTGTAAAATGGAGCTGCCGATGGCTTTGCACAGCTGTTGTGAGGATTAAACAGGACTGTACGTTGTAAAGCACCTAACCCAAAGGGGCTGCTCCAAAGGTTATTTTCTTGCTTCCCAGTCACCAGAGAACGACCAAATTATCTCAAGTATGGCTCATTTAAGAGGGTGAATTTTTTTCTGTTAAAAAGCCAGTCCTGTTGTAATTGATCAGGCTCCTGCCTGACCATTTCAGTTTAGGTGTTAAGATGTTCAAAGTAAGTGGGTGCTCTAGCAGTAGGGACCTCCCACAAAGCAGGACTGTCTGTCCCTCACACCCTCTCTGCACCCTAGCAGTCCAATCCCAGCCGAAGGTTAGAAGGAAAAGGAGCATCAAGTTTTGCCTAGGATTTTTAGATTTCAAGTAAGGATTATGATGGAACCTTTTCATTCATGAAACTAAAACTGTCCTTTTTCCTGGGAAGCCCTCACTAATGGAGAGGCTCACTTTGATTTCCTGGTTTATGATTTATACTGAGACCATTTGTATGTATGTGTGTGTGTGTTGCAGAAGTAACTAATCCCAACACAGCAGAATAGATTGGCTTAGTCTATAGTGGCCAGTCCATCCTAAGTCTCACATTGTACATCTCAAATCTTGTAATTGTTTGTCCATCTTGGTCAGATGGCTCATTAAGACAGCCAAAGTCACAAGCTCTACAGTGCCTGCTGTGGGCCCCCTTTGTTTCCTTACGCATAGAAAAAATGTAGAAGATGTGACCCTCAAAGGCCACAGTGGCTAGGTTTGAAAAATCTTAAAGAACCACTGCAAAAACTTTGCTATCACTCGTGATATAAATGTTTCCATATCTTTGCTTATTTTAATCCCCCTCTTCATATTTATGAGACTGTGGTACACTTAAAAAGTAGAAACACATCCAGACACAGCCAACACAAGTTATATCTTTTAGTTATTTATCCAAGTTCCTTAAAGCCACAAACAAGTTTCCACAATAATGACCAGACTGCAAATATAAGTACAATAAATCTTTAGTTCTAAAGGACAAAGCTATGTTTCTCTGTGCTTTCATAGTACATTGCTTTTAAAAAAAAGAAAGAAAGAAAGAAAGTTTTTGCAATTCAATTTAAAATACCCAGGTTGTTAACTTCCAAGCAAAGCAATCACAAGAAGGAATTCTTTCTGCCTGAAATTGGTAGCAGTAACAGAAATACAAGTCATAAGCAGCTTTTTAAATCAAGTGTAATCAGATTGTGCTCATAAGGAGCATTTTCTTAACAGAGGAATTGTAGGTCCCAAATTTTCTGGGACTATCCTGATTTTGAATGCCCTGACTCATTGCCAACTTTGTATTTAGACTAAGTATCCCATTTTCTGGTTCCAAGAAGATGTCAGCACACTTCAACTTAAAGATAAGTGGCATGCACAATTCTTATAAAAAACAAAAGTATCACAACTTGTCTTTATTGAAACTGCAATTTTCTAAAGTCTGTTTGCTTAGATCTTTGATATCTCTATGTAATGTTTCCCAGTTCAATTAGGGAGATTTTTATTTCGCTCTCACAGAACATCTTTTTATGCACTTTGAGTACCCCAAGTGGGTTTATAATTACACAGTCTTAATTGAAGGGGTTCAGAGGAAAAACAATTGTTCCTCATCTCTAACTCCAGCTTTCTAGAATGACATTTAAGTCTTCAAATCCTGGGTACCTGGAAAAAGGAAACAAGGTACAGATAGCTGGAATTTCTCCTATTTTTAGCATTGGAATGAATCTTTTCTTATGTCAATGAAAACAAATAGAAAAGCTATGAAAGGGAGAAAAGAAAAACCAGTCCATGAATATTTGCAATAGAAGACCATCATTTGCTACTGGAATCAACACTGGACTAAAAAGCTGAAGTTTGGAAGTAAAATGATTTTGCTACTCTTTAAATTTTTTAGCAGCTTAAATAAACATTAGGAAAGAAAATACACATATTTCCCCAGAAGTGCATACCACTCGGGGTGACATTTTCACTCTCTTATTTTGCCACAGTGTGGATTTTCCCCTTCAGATGAAAACCTACAGAAATAAACTCTGAAAAGGATAGATTGCTTCCCCCTTCTAGTCTCATGTCAATAAAATATTTTAAGTGAACTGTTTTCTGATCACAAAATTCAAGTCCAAGTTGTTTTAAAAAATTAAGAAGCAGTTATTTAATAGAATACATTCTATTAAAAGTTAGCCAAGACCAACTAATAAGACCTCAAAAAATGAACATATTTCAAAAAATTTTGTTCTCTTCAATAGTTGCATGAGTTTTTTTTTTTTTTTTTTCAGGAAAATGTGCAAATGTCAAGGTTACCTGGGTCTGCTGGTCACTTCTAGTTTTGGACTCTTGAAGATGGTGAGTTTTGCTAATGATGCGCGGCTGTTTAAGAATCGGATGGATTTTCTGGCAATCACTCTTTGTGTGCCATCTTTTATAAAGGTGCTTCTTGTTGCTAAGAGATCAGTTGCTTAGAGACCAAATCATTAAAAAAAATATATATGTCAGGGGCCAACATAAATTATAACCAAATTTTGTCATTTCAGCTCGCCCTCTTAATGTTTGGCTTTTGTAATAGGTCGTAACGTACCAAGAGAAGCCAATTACTAATCACAAATAGAAAACGGACCATGAGGAGGAGAAAAGATCTGTGCGTACACTCCCGTGGACAGGGAGTAATGCCGCTGGTCCCTGGGAGGGAGTTACAACCTCACAGGGCTCTCTGAAACTTTGGCTCCTCGTGGGGGTCTGAAATGTACTGGGAATGTAGATTTCCGTATACACGTATACCTGTCCCAGGCAAACTTGAGTGCAGTTTGGAGTATGAAGACCTGGGAATTGTGAAGCTACTTTTGTCTTTTCCAAAGGAAAATTAAGAGAAAAATCTACACTTAGGAAAATGTTAAGTTGGAAATCTGAAGTGATCTTAGCCTTCAGCCAGATATTTTTGTGTGTGAACAGTTACCACTGCTTCAGGTCCAAGTGTGTGTGTGCTGGGAGGAGGGGGCTTGCATACAAATCTGCCTTTTATCTTCTCCCCTGTACTCAGCATAGCATTAACCAGGAGACAGCAATAAAAATAATCAGTTGGTTAAGCAGGTAAGGTTTGGCCTTGGGGTTCTTTCTCGCCCCCTTTGTGGCAACTTTGCCCATTGAGACCCTCCCTTCAAATTAACTGCCATCCAAGTATTACCCCTCACAGGGACATTTGCATTTTAGGAATATATTTTTAAATGAAAAACTCTTAAACTTCCCTAAGAGTCAAAGGAATGACAGCATTCCAAGCTTCTTAATAGGTAGGATAGGTGATGTGTGGGAGCAAAAAAAAGCTATATACACCCCTTCACTGTATAACTCCATAACACAGCTCCACCCTCCAGCTCTTTCCCTACCTCCTTCATCCTCCACAGGTCTCTTTGGGCCCATCTTAGGTGAGAAGAAAGCAAGCAAATAAAGGATCAAAGACTTGGAGTTAAGAATTAAAGTAAGAGGTAAAAACAGTACCTAGGATTTAAGAGATTTTTTTTTTTTTTTTTACCAGCCTCCAAAGTGCTTGCTACTAGAGGAGAATTCATGCCTTTGGCTCGACCCCTAAAGGGTCTTGTGATGAACACACTGTGCAGGAGAAGGTGAGGCCAGGGCTAGGAGCTGGGGTGGAAGCATCAGGTGGGGCGACAAAGAGCTTTGGATCTCATTCACTACTTCACTCTGGTCACCGTCAGATTAGCATCATCTCATCTCTCATATACAAAGTAGATGAAAGACCCACAACCAGTTTGAATTTATTTAGAGATACATGGCAGTTAAAAAAAAATTACATCCTGTTCAAATGGGATGGGGCTCATGCTCTGCAGAAATTCATTACAAGAGGAAATGAAACACTGACTTTCCCTAACCCAAGCTATGAGTGAAATGGACACAGGCATTTGAGTGTCACAGAATAAACTCAGGTATGTCACCAAGCAAACATTTTCCCTTAAAATCTCTTCCTCCTTTCCAGTCTCCCCAATTTTTCTTTATTGTCTATTTTTTGAAAAAGAAATGGAAGCAGAAAGGGAAGGGATATGAGATAGAGGAATTACGGGTAGAAGAAGGCAAGAGGAATTAAAATTTCCAAGTACAAGGTTGGTACTTAGGAAATGCTAGTTGAAGGAATGAGAGACACGTAGAAGAGGCTAAGGGGGAAAGAGGTCGTGAACTTGACTGTATGTTCCTTGAGGCAGAAACCACCTTATCCTTTTTTTCCCCCAATTCCAAGTACTTTGTACAGGCTTTTGCATTTAGAACACAATCAAATGGTTTTGTTAAGTTCTAAGTCAAAGGAGAAAAAGCAGAAGGGATGGGCCTGAAGGGTTTGAACTAGTCCTTGGCCCTGTACCTCATGTGCCTGGTTCCTTCCAAAGGAGCAGGCTCTGCAGATGTTTGTATCTTGGACCTCAATCTAAAAAGAAAACCTGCCTTTATTCCTATCCATCCATTCTGGTCTCTCTACCCCTTTGGCTCTAATTTGGCTCTCCCCACCCTTGTGGCCATTTGCTTTGGATTCTTTGCTTCTACTTCTGGGACATGAGGCACCCCTGCCTGCCTTTTGGCCACCTCTTGCCTATTGGGAGGTAACTCAGGCACCACTCAGGATACCAATCCTTGGTAAGCTCCAGGCTTTCACTTGCCTGGGTAGAGGTGGGGAAATGCAATGGTCTGTGAAGGACCCACTCAGTTGTCAGCACTGTGTGGCTGAAGGAAATAGGCTTGGATCCATGAGGCCTCTGCCTGCAAGTGTCCCACATGGAAGCTTTGAAAGGAAAATTTTCACATGAATGAAACTGCTCACACCAAGGAATGTGGTCTGGTGTCATTTGGGGTCCTGCAGAGCAGCAGGCCACTCTCCCACAGATGCCTGGACCACAGAGCCCTCACAGACTGATTCTAAGACTGCCGGGAAGCTGCCCAGCCCATGTAAGCTCCATCTCCCGATCTCAGGAATGGGGGAGCAGCTGGGAACCCAGAACAGTAAGCTTCTGCCTCCAGATCGAGAGATGGTACACTGACAGACATCAAGCCCCAAGGCATCCTTTGCAGAAGTGGTTGCCACTGCAGGTGCCTTTCATTGGCAAAAGCAGTGTCCTTTGATGCCACTCCCAACTGAGCACCCAAAGATCTGTTGCCTCCTGCCCAGCTGCCAGTAGTTCCCCCAGGACTTGCCTCTCTTGACTGAACACCCAAGACACTATTATTTCTAGAAAGGTTCACAGATCCCCCTTCTTAGCTAGGAGGATCTTACTCCTATCCTGGAAAGTTTCCAGTGTGGTGGCCTGCAACTCTCTTCCTATTTCTCCAGGAAACTATTCCCAGAAGAGGCCAAAAGGCCTAGAACAGAAGCGTGACCTGCTAGATAAGAATGGAGGCTGCTTCAAGTGTTTGAGGTCCTCTCTGGAAGGACCTCTGCTTGCAGCCTAAGGCACCTAGTAAAAGCTTAACCAATACCAAACAGGGTTGCTTTTTCCAAGCAATTTTACCTTGTTGGATGCCATGAGCTGGGCAGAAAGCTACTCCTAGAAGCCAAAGTACCAGAGGGCAGCAGAGGAGGGCCTGCCCTGGAAAAGTCATCTCCAGACATCAGCCTAGTGACGGCTATTAAAGAATAGGGTTTAGGCAGCGGAGGGCAGCAAAGCACAACTGCCTCAAGTTGAACTTCAGGGCAACTTTGGGAGGTGTGAGGTAAAGGGGCAGAGGGTGTGTTTTCGCAGAGAAGGCTGCTCATTCTGGCCAGAGTTACTGCAACCAAGCTTGCCCTTGTGCTGTTTACCTCTCTGGACTCAAAAGTCTTGTCACAATCCACAGGGACTTCTGGCATGCTAAGACCTGAGACACAGAGACCTGAGTCAACAGCAAGCCGACCTTAAGACTTGTGTTATAGCTGTCTTCCCTGATTGCAGCTCCTCCTGGTCTCATCTTCTCCTTGCAGTGATGAAGGCCTTAAGGCATCACATGTCATCCTCTCCTTTTGGCATGTTATAACAGCTTTACTCAGCAAAAATTCCTCTAAACACCTTGCTCCCTTTATTATACTCCAATTAAGATGTTAAAAAAAAAAAAAAAGAACAAATGTTCTCCTGCTGCCTGTGCTTCCGATACCATCACCTCCTTCCCATTCAGGATTTCCCACTTGTTTTCATCCTGCAGAGATGTGTTGACTTGTAAGCTTGGAGCAGGTATCCAGTGGAAGGCTGATGAAAATCACCCAGAAGGAAATAAAAGGCAGGGATCCATGAACAAGAGATATACTGGCTTACATACAAGCCATATGTTGACACCTCATGCCCATGAAATCTTTTCCTTTTTTGCCCCTGTGTTTCTTTTCAATTTTTAATGTGGCTATTCAAAAATCGTGTTTCTTTTCAATTTTTAATGTGGCTATTCAAAAATTCCAGATTACATGTATGACTTAGACCTGTCTATACAGAGAAATTATTTCAAATGTACTTTTTTTTTAAAGATCTTTATTGGAGTATAATTGCTTTACAATGGTGTGTTAGTTTCTGCTTTGTAACAAAGTGAATCAGTTATACATATGTCCCCAAATCTCTTCCCTCTTGCGTCTCCCTCCCTCCCACCCTCCCTATCCCACCCCTCTAGGTGGTCACAGAGCACCAAGCTGATCTCCCTGTGCTATGCGGCTGCTTCCCATTAGCTATCTCTTTTACGTTTGGTAATGTATATATGTCCATGCCACTCTCTCGCTTTGTCCCAGCTTACCCTTCCCCCTCCCCGTATCCTCAAGTCCATTCTCTAGTAGGTCTGTTTCTTTATTCCTGTCTTGCCCCTAGGTTCTTCATGACCATTTTTTTTTTTAGATTCCATATATATGTGTTAGCGTACGGTATTTGTTTTTCTCTTTCTGACTTACTTCACTCTGTATGAGAGACTCTAGGTCCATCCACCTCACTACAAATAAATTTCATTTCTTTTTGTGGCTGAGTAATATTCCATTGTAGATATGTGCCACATCTTTATCCATTCATCTCTTGATGGACACTTAGGTTGCTTCCATGTCCTGGCTATTGTAAATAGAGCTGCAATGAACATTTTGGTACAGCCCATGACATCTTGAGAGAGGTAAACAGTGGCAGATTCAGAATATACCTCTAGGAGGCCTCTAGAGGGGACAGAAGGTACTGCTGCAGTCTTGCCGAAGATGATTCCAGCAGAAAAAGCTTTCGATCCATCCTGCCCATCATTTCCCTCCATGGGGTGGCACCAATAGAGGGCAGCGTCGACAAGAGTGGGGTTTTGCCACCACATGTTCCTCCTACACATAACTCATCCAGATGACACCCACTCCAAATGAAAAATAGACCTCTGGGAATGAGCTAGAAAATTTAATCTGTCTTCCTTCCTTACCTATCCTGTCTTTCCCAGTTCCCTAGACCAACCCCAATCAAAAGAATAGAAAGTATAACTTTTAAGGAAAGGAAAAATAACCCAGCCTTGTCAGCCAAGAGAGAAAGTGGCTAACAACTGTAACAGGGTTAGCATGATTGTTTCCAAGAGCCACTGCTAAAGCAATGTAAACCTTGATGCAAATCAGGGAAGGTCTGTTTTGAAGTGACCAGGAAACTGAGCCCACTTGAACTTAGGGCTTTTCACAGTGTTGCTTCCTTGAAGCTGTTGTGAGCCGCCTCAGGTTCTCGAGCAGCGGCAGCTCAGACTTTGGTACCACGACCTGCAGAAGGTGCCTGTTCCCACACGGGGTCCCCAGGCGCCTCCTCCTCTGCTGGGCACAGACACCTTCGCCCTAACTCACCCTGCCGGTCTCCACCTACTCTCAAATGGCACCCCACTCTAATTTTTCAGTAGAACCCCAAAGTAATTATTACACTGACTCTTGATCCTCTTTAATGATTCAGGGCTAAAACTATGAAAGGAAACAAAAGCACCACCTTCTGGACGTCCAACCCAAAGCAGGTCCAGGTCACCAGCTGATTTTATTGGTAACTAATAGGAAATTCTGACCATGTGCATCTGGGAGGTGGGGTGTGAATTGAAGGTGGAATGTTAAAACGTTCAGTGCCTCAGTGAAATAGTCCATGGATGACTAGATTTGATATATATAAGCTAAAGAGTATTATTGGAGTAAAATATAAGCAGTAGAAGGCTGTTTTCATACAGCAGTTTAAAAGCACCTTGAATTTGACAAATCATCTCAAGATACTGGAGTCTCTATTTTTTCCCCAGCCTGTCTTTCCCCAAAATTCAGGAACCTCTGAAGAGTAAGAACCATGTCTTACTCATCTTCTAATCCCTGGGCTGCTGATGCCTGTAGCCCTCAGTAGTTCGGCAGCAAATTTTGAAAGACTGGAAACTCTTTACCCTTTGCCTCATGTCCCCAGCCCCCGCTTTCCCTGGTGCTCCTCAGGTCCTGACAGCTGAGCTACCTGAGCTCTCAATCCTGCCACATTCCCAGACCAATCACATCTTGAGACAGGAATTCTTATTCAAGCAGCCACAGCTCTGCCCACTGTCCAAAGTGCTGCCCAACCCCAGTTGTCTAATTTGGGCCTTGCTGCCTTGGAGCTGACCCCTAGCATTCCACAATTGCTGCTCAAGGCAGATCCTCCACCATCCCATACTCCTTGGGATTCTCCTGCTGAAACCTGGACTGTTGCACCTAAGGCTTCAGTACTGCGTACGGGTTCATCTGACCTCGTTTCCTTGTTCTCGGTGAGCTGCCCAGTAAGCACTCCAGCTCCACCACCTTGCCTGTGCATGCTTCTGTGGCCCACCACAGAGATAGCGTTCACTTACCCCCTAGCCTGCTCCCCTACCCTCACCCTCCATCCCTTCCTTCCTGGAAACAGAAGCCCTGATCTGAACCCCTGGCCCAACAGTTCACTCCCAATTAAGCTCAGACATTCTCAGTGGTGACAGCAGCCTCTCTGCCCTCAGTCTGGTCTCTGCTTTGCCCCTCTGGACACCTCCACCTCCATTTCCTAAACCCCTGGTACTGACCATTTGTTTAAATCAAGACAGGGGATTACTGAGCCCTTTGCCCTCCCCTCCCAGCTGGCCCTCCACTTAACATATGGCCACAGTTAGTGAGAGGGCCCTGCCATCTCCCAGCTTTTCTTGGCAACCTTCAACACAACCAAGGGATCTGCAGTACAGTGGTGACCCCACCCCCTAACACACACACACAGGATTCCAGCTTCCTTCTTGCACTGTCAAGAGAAATGGAAGGTGAACTAAGCAGGGAGGGGTTGCTCTAAACCAGGCTTATTGCTCTAGAACTAGGGTTTGGGGTTTGTTACATTCTTCATGGAAGGAGGGGTACAGGTCTCTGACAATGAGACATACTAAATTGTCTGGAGACAATCCCACTTTCTATGGTGTTTTATTCATTTCAGTGAAAGTAATTTACTTTTTGCTTTACTAAATACACAAATCCTTACATTTCAAATGCCTTGTTACACTTCATACACATTTCCAAAAACATTTTAAAAAAGAATTCCTTCTCAAATTGTGAATTTGGGGAAAGGGGGCCCCCATGTGAGTAGGTGACTGGGCCATGGCTATCCTGGCATAGTTCTGGGCATGGAACAGCTCTCCCAGGGGGCCCTGCACCTCACTTTAACCACAGGGTTCATGTTCCAAGAGTCCTGCTGTCATCAACAGGGACATCAGCTTGGCTCTGCTTGTCATCATTTTTGGTTCCTTCCCACGTGAGGCTGCAAACCACCCTCCAACTTTAGCTGGGTGGGTGCTTTGGAGCCGAGCCTTTGGCCATGCTCGGATGGCAGGTTTGCCTACCGAACTCTCAGCTGCCCACTGTGTTCCCTTTCCTCCCCACTCCCCTCAGACAACCAGACAGGATCCTTCACCATCCTCTCCACACCCTTGCCAGAAAGCTTTCCTGAGTCTTTCATCTCTTCTTGTAAATGGGAGGCAACCTTGGCACCTTCTCTAGAGCTATTTGCTTTTTAAGCCTTTTTCCAGTGAATCAAGGAATAAAACCTGGCCCCTTTGAAGGGATTTATCATTAACCCTCAGGGGGCTGGAGGAGTTCTTCCAGTGCCCTGATGTCCTCCACAACACTCCTGCTACCAGACCCAGCAGAGGCTGGCGAGGTCAAGCGTGAACAGCCCCCGTATTCCTCCACCACGCCCCCGCCCCAACACCCAACTTCAGGCCCACCACAGAGTGAGCGGAAGGCAGACAGTGGGTATGAAACTGAGGATTAGTTGCAAACCCAACTTTTGAAGGCTGTCACCCCTGGCTGGTCCCAGCCTGCATGAGCCCACACTCCCCTAACTCCTCAGAGTTTCTTTTTATCTCACATTCCTGCTCAGTTTCCCAGGACCTAGCTGGGAATGAGGCAATGTGTTTCTCCTTGCACAGTGCCTGGCACATAGTAAACACTCAGTAAATGTTAGCTATTAGTAATAAGAAGAACAAATCCAGAATGAAATACTGGATGCTTACATAGAAGCTAGAAGGAACAGCCAGGGGACTGCCCAGTGGTGGGCAGCTAAATTCTCAGCACTTGGTGGACTATTCATTTAATGTTTCTGAACTGGAGGGAGTTTCAGTTCTTTAAAGTGGAAACAGAACGCATTTTGCCAAATGACAACGATAAGAGTTCTTTATTATTCCTAAATCTCCAGGAAAGTTGAAAAAAGGTTTTTCACACACTGGCTGAACATCCTGCTCAATACCTAAGATCGAGGTTTATGACAAAACACCACCCATCTGTCTTCTGTCTTGGCTGCGAGAATTCCAACTGGTCAGGTGATGTAAAAGGTTTCATAGGACCCAGCACCGTCTGTGGAAGGAGGTAAAGCTAGTGAGATGTGTAAAACCAAACAAGCAAGCAATACTTGCAAGATTCTCACCTAAAGCTAGGGAACAGAAAGATGAACAGCCAAGGTTCTGCCTTCAGAGTCCAGAATTAATCTTGTTACCTTAAGCCCAGGATCACAGCACTGCTTTCTTCCCTCCGCCTCCTCTGTCATGTTGCTCTACACATGGAGGTTGGAATTTTGCCTCCATTTCCTGAGACTCTGGATTTCCAGCTGGTCCTCTTGCACTTCCTTGACTTCTAACCTGCTCAGCCAGGGCACAGGTTTGCTCCGCTGCCTGAGACTTGCCATGCCCCCTGCCATGAAGGCAAGAACACAGCACCTAGATGCAGGTAAAGCCCCCACTTCACTTTGAGCATCGCCAGGGCCCAAAAGCATTGCCCCCAAGCTCTACACTGGATCCCATTGGGTAGAACACTGGCTACCCTCCCCACCAGATGCCAGATTCTGTGTCACTTTCATCCCAGCCTGACTTGTGATTGAGCCAGTCAAAGTTTGGCAGAAAACTAGGTTGGAGGGAGATTATTTAAGACCTTGAAAGTCAAGATATGGTGGGGTCACTGCAGGTGTTTAAGCAGGGAATCCAAATGATCAGAACTGTACTTTAGGCAGTGGTGGTGGGCAGGGTGGACTGGATAGGCAGAGCCAGAAGGCTCTGGGAGGCTGGTTGCATGGACCCAAATAACTTCCCCTCAGGGTGGAAAGGAGGGGACCAATGTGAGAGATGGTTCAGAAGAACTGACATGGAGTTGGGGAGGTGTAGGGGAAGGGGAACAACATTATTACATTAAACAACTAGATAATTGTAAAAACATCTTTTGAATGGCGTCTTTCCTGACTGGCTCCAGCCCCTATGAGCCCATGCTCTTCTAACTCCTCAGAGTTTCTATTTACTTGAGGTTCCCACTCAGTTTCCCAGGAACCACCTGGGGATGAGGCAAACCCACTTTAGAGGAAAATGTTCATGCTGAGAAGAAAGGGACAAGGGGACCAATATCTAGCAAGTGCTTATTGCAGAATGAGCATTGGTAGCATTCATGGAACATGAGAAAAACGGACCTTGCTTCAAAGGCTACACATAAAAGTGCAGAGCCAGAATTCCAACCTAGGGGTGTGACCCCAAAGTCTTTGCCCTTTGCAGTGCAGAGTGTTTCTCTAGAGAAGCCAGAAAGAGGAGCAAAATGGAGGGGGAAGATGACGGCTTTGAATGGGTTGAAGGGCTGGCAGAACAGGCAGCAGTCCAGTCAGCAGTTAGAACTGTGGGCATGGAGATCTGGAAATAGATCAGGAGCAGCAGATACAAATCTGATCATCAGTCACGAAGGAAACTCTGGGATACATCAAATCTCCAACATAGAAATAGAGATCAGGAAAGAAAGCTCAAGCTAGAACCCTGAGGGACATCCTTGGTTTAGGAACTAATGAGGAAGCAGAAAAGAAGCCATGAGAGTAGAAGAAAAGCCAGGAAAGGATCATTTAACTGGAGCCCAAGGAGGGCAGTGTAAAAACAGGAAAGAAAAGCCATCAGCTTAGAACACTTTATACTGACTAGCTGAAAAAATTAGAAGAGGCCAGCAGCTTCAGCAATTAGGAACACATTTGTGCTCTCCTGTCAATCAGATTCAGTCAGATGGTGGGCAGAGGAGCTATTGAGCAGCAAGTATGGACTCTTCTTTCAAGAAATTTGGCAGTAAAAGAGGAGAGAACTGGAAAAGGTAGGGTAGGGGAGGAAGACCCTTCTTCGGACCAGGATTGCACAGATTTAACCATTCATGTCATAATCCCTGCAATGCTCAAAGAGAGAAATCGTCCCTAACCAGAGTATTTATTGGCTCTGGACAGACCACACTTTAGTAGCAACAGTTTTACAACACCTCCCTTTCAACTCAAACTCCCTGGTGGGAGTAATTTTGCAATTACCACTGGCTGTAAAGTAACAAATCTCTGATATGATGCTAGAATCTTGGAGATCACCTCATCCAGCCCTCTACTCCATGCAGCAGCAGGAACAGCCCAGACTGGCAAAGGAGCTTGTAGACCCAAAAATCTACCGAAAGCTTTGAGCATTTTCAAAACGGGCCAATTGTATCCAACTTTTGTGTATTTAATCTGTTCCTTGGCATTACCCATTTTTTCAGCCTTTGAATCACAAGGGGCTGTCTTAGGAGGAACAATGTTAAAAGCCAAGGGGAAAGGCCAGTTCACTTAGGGCCACAGGTGAAGGGGCCAAGTGGGAGCAAAATCCAGCCCCTGCTTCCTTGCCTACTAGGATGTGTCCATCCAGACGGGACACTTTTTTCTAAATGGCACAAAGGAACGTAGGCTAGTGCGGGCTTGCTCATACGTTTACGACGGGAGAAGGGCTAGGGTCCTTCTGAGTGGGTTGAGAGTGGGTGCAGAGCAGCTGTCTCCTCAAGAGGACCCACTTTTTCCTGACGGGGCCCTCTAGCACTCACAGGCCTAGTCCCCAGCGGCCAGGCTCTCTGGCTTTCAGCCCAGGGTTGAGGAGAGGCTGGGATTGCTGGGGCTGAGTGCTCCACAGGCCATGGTGGTCTTGGGTAGGCAGGTCGGCTTCCAGAGGAGCACTGGATAAAATAGGGGAAGGGGCCAAGGTGATCTGCCGAGTTGTGGGAACAAGCCTTAGGTGTTCAATGTCTGGTTCAAATAGTGTCAACTGCGAAATCTGCGCAAATTATTTCAAACACAAAATTAACAAGTCTGAGCTAACCTCACCCCTGTCCTTGAATGAGCTAGGTGAGAGCAGCCTACAAGGGGTTAAATCATGTGGAAAACCTTATTTTATTAATTTTTTTTAGGAAAAGAAAAGTGATATTTATTTTATTATTTTTTTATAGATCTTTATTGGAGTATAATTGCTTCACAATATTGTGTTAGTTTCTGTTGTACACCAGAGTGAATCAGCCATATGCATACACATGTCCCCATATCCCCTCCCTCTTGAGCCTCCCTCCCATCATCCCTATCCTACCCTTCTACGAAATCCTTATTTTAAAATGGAGCTACATTTAGTCAAGAACCACTTAATGTAGCGTATGTCTTCAAATCATTGCCATTTGCCGGAGAAAATGTGCTTTAATTCCTTGATGCCAAAGAATGTCAGCTACATTGTGTAATGAAAGTAGAATAATTGAGCTACTTGTTCATTACAAAGCTCTCCAGCTGAATACCCCAGATTCTTCAGTGGCTGAGTGGGCTTGCAGTGAATTAACAACGTTCCTTCAAAAAAAATTTTTTTTGAGGTAGGACACAATGTTTACAATAGAATTTTTTGTGAAGTGCTACTAAATTCTTTTTACTCCAAGAAGGATCAACGCATTATTCTTTGTTGATAATGCCAGGATGATTCAGAAGGACAAGCAAAACGTTAACCAAGTGTTACACAGAAGTCCAGACAAGCTTTACTCTGGCCACTTTTCTCTCAGTTTCCGCCAGTGATCTTCCTTGACGTTTGTTTTCCTAATTTACTGCCCCTTTCTCACAGAGTTCCTGCCAGTTGCCTTGCCTCCAGGTACCTGAAACACCAATTTTCCCCCACGAACTGGAGAACCCCATAAAGGCAGAGACCATGTTGTATTTAACATCCCCGCCCTCAAAAACATGCAGTAGAGTACTTCACGCCTAGGAGGCTCTCAGGAAGGCACTGATGTTGGTTGGCTATAGAAAGCTAAGGTTAGGTGAGAGACTGGAATAAAAACGGATAAACGAAGTCCAAGCTCAGAAAGACTGATGTCACCGGGTATGACTGACACAGTCTCACATCTTCGCATTTCCTGGAAAGATTAAGTGAAGTGCCAGCTGAGTCAGGGCTGTCTCATCCCATTCTGGCTGGCTTTGGGAAAGTTGGCCGCACAGTGAGTCACAAAGCTCCGGCAGCAGTGGGGTTTGGGGAGTGGAGAGAAGAGGGAGAAAAGAGAGGAGGGACACAGTGAAACGTGGCCAGACCAACGAAGGCAGGCGGCAGACAGAAGCATGCTTCCAGGAGTATGGGAGCATTTAAAAGATCACAGATAGGTTGAGTTTGAAGAAAAGAGAGAAAGGCTCCGATTTCAGGAAGTTGCTCCTTGATTTGATTTTTCGGTTGATTCCAGAGAGGTGAGGCTAGAAGCTAGATAGCAGGAAGGTAAGAGGGGCTTGGTGGGAGGTGAGGGGGATGACGAGACGAAGATCTAAAAGCTGGCAGGGCGGTGCCTTTGTCAGACTGGGGCTGGGGAGGGGAGTGGATGCTGGCGTTTTATTTTAACAGCAACCCTCTAGGCAGTGGTTATGGCAGAAGTGGCCTTGAGAGAAAGAATCTGAGGAGCAGAGGAAAAGTACATTCTTCCTCTGAAATTGGAAGGAAATAGAAAAGAATGGCTATAGATTTGATTTGCTTCCATGAATCTCCCTCTCCCAGGTCAAGACAGTATACGGGGTAACGGGATGGAGACTGTCACAGTCACTTCCTTGTAGCGTTGTCTGGTCGCTAAAAAGAACAAATGAGCAGTGGTGTGGACCAACTGACCATCAAAGAACACTGTCACCTCTAAACTGGTGATCTCTAGAGCCAATCCATGGACCAGTGTCCTTCCGTGCTAAACTTCTCACTGAAATATGGACAATGAGGTCCTTTTCTTCATAGGGCCAAATTCAATGTAAAGGACTGCCCTTTATGCTGGATTATATCCTTTTTCACTTTTTTTGGTATTAAAATGTTCTTTGCTGAACATGAAACAATGATAGTAGATCAGAGTTTGGGTTTTTCCATTAGTATCTTTACTTAGCAAAAGAAAAAAATGCTGTTTCTTGTGTGTCCCCCTCTACCACCACCATCGTTTATTTTTTTCATACTCCTGTTTGTAAAATAAATTCTTGGTTACCATTGTTCTCAAGCTAGTGTTTCTATAGGTCTAAAATACAGTACAATTATTTTATATAAAGTATTTCAGAGCACCCAAGGAAACACATTTTGGGTTTGGTCTCCCGGGAGGATTAACCACCTCATGCCTGTGCTGCAGTCAAATTGTGAATTGTTTCCTGTTTCGCCTTGAAGATGAGTGGGACGACAAGTCTTTTCGACTCAACTATTTCCAAAAGGACCACGTGATGACTCTTGTGTACACCTCCCTCCAGACACACCAATGAACAGATATGTGGTGGGAAAGAAGCTCATGCAGCCCTGAGATCCCAGCCCTTTAGACCTGGAAGGAACTTTAGAGTTCATCTTGTCACCTAATCTGGATTATTCTATGAGGCCCTTTTTAAGGGAACAGATTTGCCCAAGGCTGTACAACCAACTAGCGGCAGAGCCAAGATGAGACGCTGAGTCTCCAAACCCCCAACCAGCCCTCACCCATCTCCACCTATTCCTAGCTCAGAATTATGGCAACCCCCTCTATTCCCAACAGGCAAGCCTCAAGGCCTACAACGGGAGCCTTGGCCCAGCATGCTAGGCCTACTGGGTGGTATATGGAGTAGAGTGCCATTTTCTCCTTTGTAATAATGGCTATTTGCCTCAAATGTTTAATGCCTTTCTGATTGTATGACTCAGAGCTGGTGCTGTAGCCTCAGTCCCCTCCCAGGGGGGCTTTTCTTCCAATGACCCAGGGGTCAGTTCGTGGTCCACCTCTGCTTCCATGATTTCAACAAGGCTTTCCTGCAAATGCCTCCACTGCCCTGCTCCCTCCCCAACTTCCCTGTTCAATGCCCACCCCCAAGAGTGGAATTATGTCTCTCGTGAACCAGACCTCATGGGAATTCCACTTCTGCCGATTGGCACAAAAATTCTTATAGTAGCCTGTGAGGCTGAAAGATCAGGAATCTCTAGGGCTGGCAGAGACCTAGCAAAGGCACCTCATACTGTGACTGTAAGGGACATTGTGGACAGGGGCACCATGGAGCCATTAGAATAGGGGAGGATTTGGGCCACTCTGAGAAATGGGGGAGGACCCAGGAAAGCTTCACAGAGGAGACATTTGAGCTGGACCTGGAAGAATGAGTTAGAGGCAGAGAGAGGACTTTCCAAATCCAGCTCCCTGCCCCTTGTCATAGAACCAACCTTCCCCAGAGAGCAAAGCAGCAGCTACAGAGGAGACTCTCATTAAGAGCCAGGGAGGAGCTCCAGCTGGGGTGCAGCTACTGTTTGGGGTAGTGTAGAACCAACTGATCCTTCCTTACTGATTTGGGTTATGCCCCACCTGATAAAATAAGGTCATCTGTCCACAGACTATAAACTGAGATTTAATGCCCAAATGCCATTTAAGTTACTCTGTATTTTTGGCTTCTTTAATTATCTTTTTTAGAGTTTGTAGAATAATTTGAAATTTTATTGAGCCCATGCCATGAAAAATAAAGTGTAATAAATTAATGTTTTGACTATTACACTGGCAAGTTTAACAAGTTATATTGACATCTCACTATGATTTATGCCCTTGGGTAATGATATAATCACTTCATGGCGCCTGTTATGATAAGGTGCTCAGCTGGAGATGTGTCATGAGCATGTGTTTTCATGTGTATCATGGAAATTAACATAAAGGAATCCAGAAACAGATTCTATCTTTGTGGAAAGAGCATTCACATGGGAATCAGGAAGACTTGGCTTCTTTCCCCACCTCAGCTCCTGGCACTAAGTCTCATCTCTAACTACCATCCACTTCACTTTCTCATCTGTAGAAGGGAAGCAGTTGCCTAGGGAGGGCAAAAAGGGAATAGATGGTTTCTAAGGACTCTTCCAGCTCTGTCATTTCTATGATGAAATTCAAGGAATTCTTTTATTGAACAGTGGTCCAGAACATTCCCTCCATGCCTGTCAATCTTGTGTAACGTTTGCTTCTGAAACCCTGAATCCTTGGCTTTCTCAGGAACCCTTAGCATTAGTAGTTTGCTGACTCAAAAATGCCTCAACTGCTAATGCTTATTGTCTCACTTTAGCTGTTGCTGAGAAAGAGCCAGGAGGGCTGGGGGTAGTGAGAAAAAGGAGCTGGATCTGGAGCAAAGAATCACCCCTGGGATAATGGATCACTCCTTTTCTTTGAATTAGAAAATGACGCCTGAGCTGACTGCAAATATGAGGTTGCTCATATGGCTAGCAGGAAGCTAGGAAGTGAGGTGCCTGAGGCCACGCCCCCATCTGCCAGCTCTGGGCAGGTTTCTGGGAACCAACAAAGGCATTTTCTGGCTCCTTCAGTCCTCTGCCTCAGAAGGCTCCATTCAGAAGCGAGAAACCTTCTGCCAAAACAGAGGACACTTCCTCCTAAGCCCCCCTGTACTCCTTGCCATTGTGGGTGGCATCTTCTGTCTCGTGTCACCTGGGCTTCTTGCCATCACCAGGGCTTCCTTTTGATCCCTGGTTTACATGGCTTTCTGTTGAGCAAATAAACACGCGTTCGTCCCCACCCCCAACAAGACAAAGGCGATTCATTCACAGGAGATGCTGCCCAGCTGATAGGTATTCTGGCCTCCTTGCAATGCAGCCAGGCTTGCTGCTGATCCCAAAGGTGAAAGGCTCTATCAGGCATTCTCATCCCCCGTCTGGCCAGTTGCTACCCAGTATCATACAAGAACTTTGATATTTGCCTTTCCTTCCCTACTCCTGCCTCCACAGCTCTTAGTGGCTCTTAGGACAGAGCTGTTTCCAAAGTGGCCTTTGATCAGGTCAGCTGGAGCCTGGAAAGGATGGGCCATGTGGTCAGGGTTGCCTTGCTACAGCTGCTCAAATCCTACATCTGCAGACCTGGCTGTGCCTTTGGAAAGACAAGGCCATGAGGAGCCCTTTTGGGGTACTTTCCCACATGGAGAGGGAGAGAGAACAAGAAGCCCCTTTGTAGGAATGTAATGGCTGAGAAAACAAGTGCCACCTTTCTGGCTTATCCTGACTTTGGGGCTCAGCAATCTTCCTTTCACTTTTATTTTATGGCCTAGCAGGTGAGACAGGACCTTCACTGACATGCTCTCCAGCTTTTAGAGTTTAAAGGAGAGCCCAACCAAATGGTCTCTGAGTCTAGAGGAGGGAACATTGACTTCCAACAGGACACTCATGAAAGGTTCTAGAGGTGGTGACATTTGAGCTGGGCCAAGAGGAGAGGTAGGGTTTCACTGGGCAGAAATGGAGATGGGAGGACTCTCATTTATGCAGCTGCCTCTGTGTGAAGGCAGGAGAATTCAGAGCCAATCTGAGCAACAGGGAGAGTGGAGCGGCAGCCGATGAGGTAGGACAGACCACACCACTACAAATAAACATGCCCCTCCAGTTTGTCAGTCAGCCCACCGGGGAGTCCTGAGCCACCAGGAGTCCTGAGCCCAGTTTGAGTAACACTCTTTAGACTCTCTTCTTCATAGAAATTCACGAAGAGGATTTGGAGGGAGAAGTGACCCCTAAGAAGTCCTTAAAGGGCAGCTCCATGATCTCAACTCAACTTACTCCTTCTCTAGGCTTCTTTGGAATCATTCCAACAAATGTTTGGACTCTTCCAACATTTTTCCACATAAGTTACTGAGTGCTCTATGTTTTACCCCAAGCCACAACTGACAAGAAGGGCTACAAACAGCCTATTAACTTGTTGTTTAGGGCTAAGAGTCTTTAGAAATCATTTTGGTGCTTTTCAAAGTCATCTCCAGGGTGCAACAGAAAGAGGTTTGAGTCACTTGTGACAGCATTGAGTGAAACTGACCCCTTGCTCCCCTGCCAATAGTCAAGGCAGAGAGTTTTGGGAATAAGACCCTAAAGAGACTACTTCCACCATACCTGCCAGGCCTGCAGCTCTAGAACATCCTGTGCCAGAGGCCTGCAGAATCTGAGCAGGAACACCGCCAGCTCCTCCTCTAGCCCTAGCCCTACATTGGGAACCAGCTCCTGCTGCTTTTTCCTCCTATGAGGAATAGCCTTTCCCCTGAATTATATCCATCTTCTGTGCCTTTTTAGTGTGTCAAATGATCAGGGCTCCCTGTTAGTGCAACTGTTTTTTTATCTGTTTAAAAACTATAATAAGAAGGACATTCCCTTTAAGAAAATCACCACCCCAAGAAACAGAAAACAATAGTAGGGGACAAACTGTATTGGACACCAATATGATTGAAGGCCAGCAAAGTGCAATCAGAGAAACAGCAGGAAGGAGAAAGAGGCAAAGAGATGTGAACAGAAAGCTAAGAAAGGAAACCACCTCTCTAAGGAAGATAATGCAGTCAGACCAGGGGCAGGTGGGGATGGCTGTCAGAAGAGAAATCAGATCCAAAGAGACCTGCCATATTAAGGGTTGAAGAGGTACTTTGCTTGGGCTTAAAACGGGCATAGGAAAGCTGGACTTTGGAGGCAAACTACAAGGCAGACAGAGGCTGGAAAGACTCAGGACTGAGTTTGGAGGCTGAAAGAATACCAATGTGGGGAAATTCCCAAAGGCAATTTCTCACACTGGACTTGGCCATGTTGCCCCTTGTCATCTGCGTCCTCCTCTCTGATACCCTGAGGTTATTTGCACTATTCTATAGTTCCCACCCTACAAGGGCAGCCACTGAGCATGCACCTGAGGGGGCACAAAGCCTCCTTTCCAAATTAGGTCAGTTTAGCCTTTCTGGTCCTGAGTTGACCAGAGGCAGGATTCACCTAATTCTGGGTGCAGGGGCTACACCTCCAAGGCCAAAGCTCCTCCCACTGAGTTAGGTGTATAAAAGGTCAAGCAGAGAATGAATGTCCCCTTGCCACTCCTGAGGGTTCTCAGGATCAGGGCCACAGGGCTGCATGCTGATCCTACTCTGGCTAACCCACCGTGCCTTCCTTCATTTTCTTCTCTGGCCATCCAAGACATGATTCTGCTGTCTCAGGCCTGAGTCTTCTGCTCTTTATCCTTTGATTGTCTAGAACTGATTTATCTGCCATTTTCTTTTCCATGAAGTATCCTTGGGTTGCTTTGTCTTTCCAAGGCTAGGGTTACTGCTGGCTAAATTCAGCCCACTGGGAATGACTAGAATCCTGGAGAAATACTGGTTATGGTTGGGCTTAAAAACAAAAGTCCAAAGGGTGCAATGCCGCCGAAGATTAAGCAAAAATTGTTCTTGAAAGTTGTATAAACATTTTTAAAAGAGTAAAATTTGGGTAACAATTTCCCTGCCAAAGAAAAATTTTTACAAGATTCCTTCTGTAATCTCCACAAAATGGTAGAGCTACAATTCTAAAATGGCAACAAAGGGGAAAAGGAAAACTGGATTAAATATTTAAAGTATAGACTTCTTAAATACATTTCCCCTTTTGTATTTTATTATCATCCTGTTGCCCCTTCTTGACTTTTTTTTGTTCGCATCAAGCAACTCATTGCCATCTTCTCCCCACCTTGGGTCAGTTCCAGTCCTCTTCTCACTTCTATCTGCCTACACTCTTCAAAACCAGTGCCCATACTGTTTCTGCTGGCAGACATGAGCTAAACATGAACCTGACACTCTTGCAAATTCAAATGAACAGTCCTGAGCATCTTCACTCTTTGGGGTCCCATCTCCCACTCTACTGTGAAGCATCATTGCTCACCTGAGGGTGTTCGCTGATGGAGGACCTTGTTTAGGCCCAAAGGTATGTTACTGGCTCCCCTTCTAAATCACAGACACATAGGATAACGGGGCTGAGGGTCAGCCTAACCACCCTCAGAGAGCACTTGTCATTCCAACCCTGAGTTCTCAACTTTTAACCATTACTCCCAATAAACAACAACCTATTTTCCTCTGGGCAATATTGGGTAAAATGATAAAGCAGGCAAAGCGTCATCCTTGGTGTCCTCTTTCTAGAGAATATGCCCAGAGTCTCCTGGCCTCTTTCTCACCTTTCTCCAGCTATCCCCCCTACAGATCACAGTCTTGGACTGAAGGTGTCCGTAACCATAACTAGCACCACCTCCAATCTCTGCCTGTGGAAAGTTCCATCTCAGCCTCCTAGGTCCAGCTCAAATGTGACCTCATCTGGCAGCCCTTCCTTGATGTCCAGCCTGCATCTTTCTCTCTTCTGAAGCCCCATGACCCTTGGTATGGGCTTTGCTATGGTACTTGTCATTTTCTACCACTAGACAGTAAGCTCCTCGAGGGCAGGATCCATGTCTGATTCATCTCTGGGTCCCCTGCAGGCTGAACTCAGTGAACCCTTTCTGAGGCATGCAGAAACGGCTAAAGGACGAGTGAGGCTCTAACCATAGCACAATGTGCTATGCCAATAGGCTGGTAGGAACTCGGGCCTGGAGTCTACCTCTTCCTAAGGCTGGTCCTTACCTTTCCCCTCCCCTTCTCACTCCCAGCCATTCCTAAAGGACCTCTCTGTTTCACTGTCTTCAGCCAACTGTCACTGTGGGACAGAATCCTTTGGGAAGGCTTCAGCTGTTAACAGCTTAGAATGTTGCTGTTCCCAGAAGTCTCTGCACTGAAGGGAGGGGTGGGAGAGGGGAAGTGGGAGGAGGGTTGAAGGAGGTAAGGGTGTGAACTTTCACTTCCCAATGACTCCCCCTTAGTATTCTAAGTAGCTTTCCTTCTCTTTATGCCTATGCCGTTTAGAAAGATATATGTCCTGGCTCTTAACAGCCCTTAAATAAATAGTAATCATTCTTAGTATTGTCATTACCAATAAGTCAAGAATAGCAACAACACAGACATGTAAAACACAGAGCCCACCCCAAATACCTGAGCACTTGGAGGTGCCAAGTAGGAAATACAGATGGATTTTGGTAGGCAGAGTTTCTGGAACGAATTTTCTGAAAGGAAGGAGTTTTGAAGTATCTGCCTCCCTGGTGGTGGAAACAGTCTGAGCAAAGACGAGGAGGTGAAAACAAGCAGGTTGTGTGTGCACAGGGAATGGCCAATGACTGAAGAGAGGGCCCTTCTAAGAGACTGACAAGTGGAGCTGGTTAAAGGGCAGGAGGCAGTGGGAGGGGAGAGAGGGGCCAAGCTGAAGGGACACGTAACGACAAATTCAACTTGGAGTTGCAGTCGCATGTACTGGTGGGTCAGTAAGAAGAAATGTCCCCTAGGAACCTGAAGTTCCCAGGTTGAGAATGGAGAAGCTGGACCTAGGGTCACAGGTGTGAATGGATCTTGTAAAGCAGCAAGTGTGAGGGAAAGGGCAGGGTGAAGGATGCAGCAGGGTCTCCAAATGGAAAGTGTTGCAGGCTGACGATACAGTAATAGGAGCAGAGCTTCCAGCCCTTCCAAGTTCATCAATTACAGCAGAAAAGTCCAGAAATATAAGGCCGGGGGGGAAAGTACAGGATGGAGGAGAAGGTTGTTAGAAACCTGCAGTGTGCTCTACAGGCAACTTTGTTTAAAATAAATATTGACATTTTATTTAGTTAGTGATTTCAAAGATTAACATCTTCATTGCTTTTCTGGATTGGGAGATATATTGAGGGCTCTATAAATGTTGAGTTGAACTTCCCACTTGGCCCTCTCCCTGGTGCTAGGTTTGAATAAGTGTATCCCTTATCTCAGGGGTGTTGTGGAAACCTTTGCTTTCTCCCCATTCTTCTCCCTTTAGCTGCCAGCCAGGCAGTAAATCTTGCCAAATAAAGTCACCTTTACATGACTTATGCTTCTCCTCCGCCCACTATCACTAAGATAACGATTGCTGCGAAATCTTGAAGGGAGAAGGCAGTCCTTTGCAGGAGTAAAACTCTCTCCCTATTTTTTTCCATCCCAAGTCATGTTAAAATGGTTTTCAGTGGATAGTGAGATGATGAGGAATGTTTATTTTTTTTTAACATCTTTATTGGAGTATAATTGCTTTACAATGGTGTGTTAGTTTCTGCTTTATAGCAAAGTGAATCAGTTATACATATGTTCCCATATCTCTTCCCTCTTGTGTCTCCCTCCCTCCCACCCTCCCTATCCCACCCCTCCAGGCGGTCACAAAGCACCGAGCTGATCTCCCTGTGCTATGCGGCTGCTTCCCACTAGCTATCTACCTTACGTTTGGTAGTGTATAAATGTCCATGCCTCTCTCTCGCTTTGTCACAGCTTACCCTTCCCCCTCCCCATATCCTCAAGTCCATTCTCTAGTAGGTCTGTGTCTTTATTCCTGTCTTGCCCCTAGGTTCTTCATGACATTTTTTTTCTTAAATTCCATATATATGTGTTAGCATATGGTATTTGTCTTTCTCTTTCTGACTTACTTCACTCTGTATGACAGACTCTAGTTCTATCCACCTCATTACAAATAGCTCAATTTCATTTCTTTTTATGGCTGAGTAATATTCCATTGTATGTATGTGCCACATCTTCTTTATCCATTCATCCGATGATGGACACGTAGGTTGTTTCCATCTCCGGGCTATTGTAAATAGAGCTGCAACGAACATTTTGGTACATGACTCTTTTTGAATTATGGTTTTCTCAGGGTATATGCCCAGTAGTGGGATTGCTGGGGTCATCTGGTAGTTCTATTTGTAGTTTTTTAAGGAACCTCCATACTGTTCTCCACAGTGGCTGTATCAATTTACATTCCCACCAGCAGTGCAAGAGGGTTCCCTTTTCTCCACACCCTCGCCAGCATTTATTGTTTGTAGACTTTTTTTTTTTTTAAACATCTTTATTGGAGCATAATTGCTTTACAATGGTATGTTAGTTTCAGCTTCACAACAAAATGAATCAGTTATATATATACATATGTTCCCATATCTCTTCCCGCTTGCGTCACCCTCCCTCCCACCCTCCCTATCCCACCCCTCCAGGCGGTCACACAGTACCGAGCTGATCTCCCTGTGCTATGCGGCTGCTTCCCACTAGCTATCTACCTTACGTTTGGTAGTGTATACATGTCCATGCCTCTTTATTGCTTTGTCACCGTTTACCCTTCCCCCTCCCCATAGCCTCAAGTCCATTCTCTAGTAAGTCTGTGTCTTTATTCCTGTTTCACCCCTAGGTTTTTCATGACATTTTTTTTTTTTTCTTAAATTCCATATATATGTGTTAGCATACGGTATTTGTCTCTCTCTTTCTGACTTACTTCACTCTGTATGACAGACTCTAGGTCTATCCACCTCATTACAAATAGCTCAATTTCGTCTCTTTTTATGGCTGAGTAATACTCCATTGTATATATGTGCCACATCTTCTTTATCCATTCATCCGATGATGGACACTTAGGTTGTTTCCATCTCTGGGCTATTGTAAATAGAGCTGCAATGAACATTTTGGTACATGACTCTTTTTGAATTATGGTTTTCTCAGGGTATATGCCCAGTAGTGGGATTGCTGGGTCATATGGTAGTTCTATTTGTAGCTTTTTAAGGAACCTCCATACTGTTCTCCACAGTGGCTGTATCAATTTACATTCCCACCAACAGTGTAAGAGGGTTCCCTTTTCTCCACACCCTCTCCAGCATTTATTGTTTGTAGACTTTTTGATGATGGCCATTCTGACTGGGTGAGGTGATACCTCATTGTAGTTTTGATTTGCATTTCTCTAATGATTAATGATGTTGAGCATCTTTCATGTGTTTGTTGGCAATCTGTATATCTTCTTTGGAGAAATGTCTATTTAGGTCTTCTGCCCATTTTTGGATTGGGTTGTTTGTTTTTTTGGTATTGAGCTGCATGAGCTGCTTATAAATTTTGGAGATTAATCCTTTGTCAGTTGCTTCGTTTGCAAATATTTTCTCCCATTCTGAGGGTTGTCTTTTGGTCTTGTTTATGGTTTCCTTTGATGTGCAAAAGCTTTGAAGTTTCATTAGGTCCCATTTGTTTATTTTTGTTTTTATTTCCATTGCTCTAGGAGGTGGGTCAAAAAGGATCTTGCTGTGATTTATGTCATAGAGTGTTCTGCCTATGTTTTCCTCTAAGAGTTTGATAGTTTCTGGCCTTAAATTTTAGGTCTTTAATCCATTTTGAGCTTATTTTTGTGTATGGTATTAAGGAGTGATCTAATCTCACACTTTTACATGTACCTGTCCAGTTTTCCCAGCACCACTTATTGAAGAGGCTGTCATTTCTCCACTGTACATTCCTGCCTCCTTTATCAAAGATAAGGTGACCATATGTGGGTGGGTTTATCTCTGGGCTTTCTATCCTGTTCCATTGATCTATCTTTCTGTTTTTGTGCCAGTCCCATACTGTCTTGATTAGTGTAGCTTTGTAGTATAGTCTGAAGTCAGGGAGCCTGATTCCTCCAGCTCCGTTTTTCGTTCTCAAGATTGCTTTGGCTATTCGGGGTCTTTTGTGTTTCCATACAAATTGTGAAATTTTTTGTTCTAGTTCTGTGAAAAATGCCAGTGGTAGTTTGATAGGGATTGCATTGAATCTGTAGATTGCTTTGGGTAGTAGAGTCATTTTCACAATGTTGATTCTTCCAATCCAAGAACATGGTATATCTCTCCATCTATTTGTATCATCTTTAATTTCTTTCATCAGTGTCTTATAATTTTCTGCATACAGGTCGTTTGTCTCCTTAGGTAGGTTTATTCCTAGATATTTTATTCTTTTTGTTGCAATGGTAAATGGGAGTGTTTTCTTGATTTCACTTTCAGATTTTTCATCATTAGTGTATAGGAATGCCAGAGATTTCTGTGCATTAATTTTGTATCCTGCTACTTTACCAAATTCATTGATTAGCTCTAGTAGTTTTCTGGTAGCATCTTTACAATTCTCTATGTATAGTATCATGTCATCTGCAAACAGTGACAGCTTTACTTCTTCTTTTCCAATTTGGATTCCTTTTATTTCCTTTACTCCTCCAAATACTACTTTGATAGTTAATTTTTTTGTTTCGAAGGAAAAAAATTATATTGGACGTGATGGAGTTATCACTCTTAGAAAGTCTTCCAAGAGAATCTTCATAAGCCATGGAATTCCCAGTGACATGACAATACCTCTGTTTCCTTCAAGAGAAAATTCTTAGCATAATATTCAATGTTTTAAATTTATTTTTAAAAAGATGCATGAGCATAAACTCTACAAGGTAAACTTTAGGGTTGCACTTCAAAATAAATAGTTTACTACCCCCCCCATGGCTGCTTCTCTTCCTTTCAATGTAGGACATCACCCATGAGTATCAACTCTCCAATGCATTATAGGAAAATGTGATTTTGGAAGATCCCTAAGAATAGAATTGTGAGGGCATAACCTATGTCATATGGCTAGCAGGGAAACTCAGCTAGCAGGGAAAACAGTCATAAGGCTAGGACTGTCTCAAAAACAAATTCAGCCAATACAAACTTAACATGTGAACACAGGTGCTGCTCACTGGCCTCCACTGCTGCCTTGACACCCCCATGCTCTGGGCCAGCTGACGACTCCCTCTGTGTTCCCACATATTCTCTGCTCGCCTGCTGCTTGACCTTCCATTCATTGATCCAGCCTTTACTGAGCACCTGGTATGTGTCTTTGGCCCTGAGGTGACAGAATGGACATGACAGATCCCTGCTATAAAGAGACACACAGCCAAGAGGAGAGGCAGTTGTGCCAAGGTCACAGTATGACAAATGACTGCGGTCACAGAGGTCCATCCAGGATGTTAGGGAGCACAGCTCCCAATTCTGCTTGGGTGAAGGTGATGAGGAAGAAAAAAGGGAAGGCGGTCACACAGAGGGGACACTTGTATTGATTCACCAGGCACACTGCAGAAGTGGCTATGAGAGAGGAGCTGGGAGGTGATGAACCAGAGAGGAAAGCCAGGGCAGGCCACATCAAGAGAAAGGCTCGGGAATGACAGTTATCTGGATCCTATTCTGCCAAAATGTGAAACGGAAGACTGAGCCACATTGACCTAGGACAGGAGGGAAGGTGACGTGGTAGGCGGAATTCTAAGGTGGCCCCCAAGATTCCAGCCCTCTGGTGCACATGGCTGTGTAAGCCCCCACCCCTTGAGAATGGGCAGGACTTAATGAATATGATGTAATTTCACTCTCGTGATTGTTACCTTATATAGCAAAAGGGATTTGTAAATGAAATCAATGACCCTAATCAGGTGACTTCGAGTTAATTTAAAGGGAGATACTCTGACAAGCAGTGACGTCAGAAGAGAGCCCTTAAGCCTCAGATGAGACTGCAGCCCCAGCCAGCACCTTGATTTCAGTCTGAGCAGTGGACCCAGCTAACCCATACTTGGAGGTAAATTTATATTGTTTTAAGCCACTAAGCTTGTGGTAATTTGTTACATAGCAATAGAAAACTAGTACAGTCAGCAAAGGAGGGAGTAAATGTTGAGAACAGAGGATGTAAGATCTGGAGTCCTTTGAGAAGCTCGGAAGCAAGAGAGCGTCCTGGCCAGCTGGAGTCATTCAGTGAGAGGTGCTGAAATATAAAATCAAGCGAAGAAGACTTGCCCTCCTCCTAAGGATCCCCCCGGTAGGGATTAATCCATGTCTTTCCTTCTCAAGAGGAATGCTCAGGGGAGTGGTACTGGCTACAGGTCTGTGAGTTCTCCCACCCAACAGGAGACTGGTATAGAGAAGAGAATCTGCAGATGAAATTTACACTCTGGGGAGGTGTCAACAGTGGGTTTCCGTCAAAGGCAAATCCTTCACTTTTGTCCCTTGAAACATGGCAAGTTTCTTCCCTGAAATTTAGTCGTTTCCTAGAACTTCCTTTCATGTTGTTACTTGCTACCGAAGGCACAAAAACAAGCTCCACCATTTTGTGGTGCATTTTCAATTCTTTTAGAATATTGAAAAAAAAAAAAAAAGCACAGCCATTTAATTTTGTCCCCCAGAAGAGCCAATATTTGTTTTTTCTTTCTTCTTCTTTAAAAAAAATTTTTTGCAAGGATCACACCAGTTTCTTTTGAACTGGTGAATCATTTTAATATTTGAATCATTTTAAAGGGTTCAGATGGACTATTTCTTTAATATTGGAAATAATTAGAGGTTATGTAATATGCACAGGAAGGACAAATAGCTTTAAAAAGAAAACCCTCCATCTCTTTTTCTTCTACCATCTCAAGGGCCCTAAGTCTCCACTAAAAACAATAAAACATTTAAAATGATAAAGTTATCTTTAAATGACATTTCAAAGCTCTAGTAGATTGTGCAATAGAATATTAAGTGCCTATTTTGTGAGAAAAGTATGGCACAGTGCTGCTGTCACATCCCCACATGGAAACAAATTACAGACATAACAATAGAGGATAATTACATGTGGCACGAGGAGTCCAGACAAAGGTGCAATTGCAGAGGACGGGGAAATTGCCTAGAGACCAGGTGACTAGCCTTGAGCCCATATTTGAAAGAAGGGTAATCTCCCATTAGTGATGAGGACTGAGAAGGGGGGTGGGGCACTGGCATGGGGCAGGAAAAAGTTGGGAAGGTTGGAGGAGTCTAGGCATATTTGTGTAGCAATAAGTGAACCAGTTGTGTTGAAGGTGGAATTCACAGCAGGAAGTAGAGATGTTTGGAAAAGCAGGCAGCTGCGGAAGGTTTTGAGTCTAGATCTTTCCTGTATGCAGTGGAAAGCCACTAAAGTCGTTTGGATCCATCAAAAGCAAATGTTTTATGAAAATCCATGGTTGGTTGTGTTTGTCTGGATTGGTGGCAGGGAGACTGTTGGGAGTTTATGGTGAAAGTGATAAGGACCCAGCCAAGGCAGTGGCAAGGAGAGGAGAAGATGGCACTCAAAATATAATACACAAAAAAATCAAAAGGACATGGTACCTCTCTAGGGAATCTGTTGACATCACAAGCCTTCAAAGCTTTTGGCTGGGACCCTGTATTTTGGTGCGGTCCAGTGGTCTCAGGCAATCTTCCTTTCTCTTTCCAGAGAAATATATGTGGTCTTACTCTGACGATTTTTGCTTTTTTTTTTTTTTTTTTTGCGGTACGCGGGTCTCTCAATGTTGTGGCCTCTCCCGTTGCAGAGCACAGGCTCCAGATGCGCAGGCTCAGCGGCCATGGCTCACGGGCCCAGCCTCTCCGCGGCGTGGAATCTTCCCGGACCGGGGCATGAACCCGTGTCCCCTGCATCGGCAGGTGGACTCTCAACCACTGCGCCACCAGGGAAGCCCCACTCGGACGTTTTTACAGAATTAGCTCATGACTAATTGAGAACTACAGGGATTAAAAATTAGTCACATCTGGAACAGAGCATTGTAATGGTGTAAAAGGCTGCTTGCTCTGGGGCAAGTGTGAGCCAACTTTTAAACACGCTATTTGGGTGCAAATTGATGCTAAGAGATGCTGCTTGGACCCCAAGTTTCCATAGGCTTCCACATATCTTCTTACTTGGCTCCCTGCTAAGCTGTCTGTTTCTGGGTTGCCTCAGTTTCCTCCTCGAGAAATGCGTGTGATTCAACCTAATGCTAGTCTCATTTTCACCGCTGCCATTTTGATGTTGTTCTTGTCTCTACTCTTCAGCAGTCATGAAAGTGAACACAGTCACCCAGTGCCTCGTACCTGGATTCTAGTGAAATGAAGGATGGAGACACTAAGGGTAAGAGCTAATTAACTACTGAGCACCAACAGTGTACTGGGTCCTCTGCTAGAAACTAATGAATGTGAAGTGCTTAGCACAGTGCCTGCTACAGTTGCGGCTCAATCAATGTTCATTTCTTTTCTCCTTGTTATTAAATTATAAAGAGGGCATGAGATGGTGAGAGAAAAGGAGCCAGAAGGGAGGTGGGCAAGGAGAAGCCCTGTCTGGTCTGCAATGCGACATGCAGGTAGCCCCGACCCTCCTGGAGCAGGAGGAGAAGCTGGTCCTCACTGACCAGTTAGGAAGGAGAGAAGCCTTCCACCTCAAAACTCTTAGCTCCCCTCTGAGCCAGGGCCAGCATTGAGGCCTGGGGGGAACTAGGAGGGATAACCCTGCTCCTCTGCTGCTTCTGAGTAATGGGGGACAGTTTTCTATCCCCAGATCACCCTCCTGGTCAGAGGAAAGTGTCTTGGAAAATGATCCCTCCCTTAACTTAGCTTTTCTTCCTTTGTATCATGGTCAGTTTCTGATTATTTTATTTTTTTAGAGAGGGGGATTAACACTTACTTGAATTATGATCAAAGGAGATCTAGTTCTGGAGAACATGGGACCTGGCTTCCTAGTGGACTTCTTCCTCTCTTGTGAGCGTCCAGATCCCATTGTCAGGGGCAGGGTCTCTTTTCCCCAAAGTCCTCCTCAAAATGACACACTTGTCACACAGCAGACTGCTATGGCTCTAGTGGCATGAGAAGGGAACATAGTTAGACCCTAAAGTCCTAGATGCTGACGCAGTGGAGAAAACAGAACCCATACTCAGGAGACCTGGGTTCTAGTCTATGTTTTGCTGTTAAGACCTTGAGAAAATCATGTCACCCTTTGAGTCGCAGTCTCCTTATATACCATAGGAACCACAAAGCTTATCACAAAGTCTTGCTGGATTGTGGCGAGAATGGCAAGACAATTGATACACAGAGCACCCTTGTTGACTTATGGCACCTACTTGTGCTAGTTAAATGGCTGACCCCTGTTCTTCCTCCCATTTTTATCTCCTTTCCCAGATTCAACACTCTGGCCTTACTTTGATGTAGAAAGAGAAGGTAAATGCTTTCAAATAGAAAAGGCTGCAGAGGTGGAGTGAGGGAGATAGTTTATCTCCCTTATGAAGGATTATCTCCTTGGCAGGTGGCCTCAGCTTCTCCCACTCTTATTTTTTTAAATATCAGATTCCATTCTTTTTCCATTTCAAGTGCCACTCTGGACACTGTCCAATGTCTTCACTTCCCTTTTGAGTTCTGGAACCCCAAACCAGGTTGTGTTCTCTAAGACTATATATAGTAGGCAAGAAGACTGCTACACAGAGTAATCTTGGCATTTTGTAGAGTTCACAAAACTAAAAGTAGAACTTTATATACTATTTGGTAGAAGTGCTTTGTGGTTTGTTGCCCTCAGAGGAGAGAGGCAATATAGATGTTTTCTAGAAAGGCAAAGCCCCAGAACTGGGCTGAGAAATGCTCTCTGACAATGTGTTGTGGTTTGGGGGCTCACAAGAGACCTTGAGAAAGATCTCAAGCTTGGGTCCTAAATTTCTAGTCCAAATTCCTGTTATTCCACTGGACTGTGAGCTCATTGAGGGCAGGGACCATATTTTAGCCATTTTTGTATCCCCAGGATATAGCACATAGGGGCATACAATACATCTTTGCTGAGTGAACATCTATATCAAGTATCTACCCAAATAAGGCAGAAAACTTGGAGCCATAGACTCCTGGGAGCTGGCACCACCAGACCAGGGTATATAGGATCCCCAAACACAGGTTCTATCAGTGGGCTGCTTCCAGTAACACTTTGGGGAGCACCAACCAAAAGAGAAGGATTCCAAGTGTGTTGCTAGACTTCTGGTTCCAACCAAATGGAGGAGGCATGCTGTACTCTGTCTCTCCCACTGATTACCACTAAACACTCTGAACAACAACAACAACAAAGACAACTAATTGAGGACTTTGAAGAGTAAATAAAGCAGGGGGATTGGGGAAAAAAATCAAAATATGATGAATGACCAATATGGTAGCAGCAAGTTTCCTGGGATTTTTCTCCTGGATTTGACCTGTCCGTGACTATTGTACAGAGTTATGAAACTGCATGGCAGTCATGTACAGCAACAACTCCAAGAAAGAGCCCATTTTCTCTGGCCAAATGACCTGGAAGATTGGACCCTACAAGCTAGAGAGTGTGGACAAAACCCTGTTCTTTTTTCTCATATTTTTTATCTTTTAGTTCAGCTTTAAGGCCATAGGTAGCCCCCAGACTGCACTGCCACCATGCTAGCAGCTCAGATACCTAAAACCCCTGAGAGAAAACCTATAACTCTAGATAGAGGAACTCAGAAAAATTCACATAACCCTGTTATGTAAAGAGTATGAGGGTAGTTCTTATTTTTTTTTGTCTTGTCACTTTGTCCTGATTTTAAGAGGACCCAGAGTCTCATTACATACCATACAAAAAGTCCAGGTTACAATCTAAAATTATCCAATGTGATAAGAAGCAGAAAAATCTGACCAGTTATCAAAGAAAAGATATGATAATGTTGGAATTACTAGAAAAAAAATTTAAAACAGCTATTATACCATCCTTCATGATGTCAAGGTAAACACTCTTGAAATGAATGGAAAGATAGAACATCTCAGGAAAGAAACAAAAACTATTCAAAAAAAAAAAAAAGGAAGGACAGCCAAATGGAAATTTTAGTACTGAGAAATATCTGAAATAAAAATTCACTCGATGGGCTTAATAGCAGAATGCAAATGCCAGAAGGAAGTATCAGTAGGCTGAAACATAGACCAATAGAAATTATTCAATCTGAAGAACAGAGAAAATGTTTGAAAAATAATGAATAGAGCCTCAGGGATCTGTGAGAGGATATCAGATGGTCTAACATCCATGTCATTGGCGTTCTTAAGAGAGAAGAGAGAGAGATTGATAGAGAAAAAAATTTGAAAAAATAATAGCTGAAGATGTCCCAAATTTGGTGAAAGATATAAATTTACAGATTCTCTGCAAACAGTATATAAACTTAAAGAAAACTGAACTGAACATTCTACCCTTTCCTACCATCTTACCCACCAATACCCTCCTTCTTACCTGCCTGGACCCTAAAGACATCTGAGTTTTTGACCCTGGTGTCAGGGAAGGAGCACATGAATACAAGACATCAGGAGCTTAGTCCTGTCTCACTGACTCAAGTGTGAGACCCAGGGAATACTAGTTCCCCTGCCTAGGCCTCAGTTCCTTGTCTGAAAAATCTCAATGTTGAGCTACATGGTCTTCTAATTTCCCTTCTAGATCTAAGATATCGATGATCAGTTCCTATGTAGACTTTTTCTACTAAAAAAATTATAACATTATTTATCAAAACCTAATGCTATAAAACAAGAGAACATTTTCCTGCCAAGAGTTTTGCACCTTTTGTAATGGTGCAAATGACTGAAATGGAGATAATCACAGAACCAAAAATGGAGTTTCAAAGCAACCAAAATGGAGGTTGGCTTTCCCCAGCAGCTTCCTACAGAAACTTTCAAGCACCATGGGAAGCCTGGAATTCATTGCAAAGGAAAGGAAGCTCTATAGAAAACTTTCACTACCAGTAAACTCGTTTCAAATGTCATCATATTTTTCAGATGCTAAGGAATGGAATGGAATGCCCTCATTGCCTTGGATTCCTAGTGTAATGTCATCTGTCAGAATACATTAATTCCCTATGTCTGTAAACACGATAATAACTACCACTTGTGTAGCATCTTACAGTTAATAGAGTAGTTCTCATTTCATGCATTTTCTCATTTCATCCTCCCAACCGCTATCTTCTCAGGTAGATGAGAGCAATCACCTCCTGTTTTCTCAGAGAAAATAGTCTGAGAGAGGTTGAGAATTTTGCCCCAGACCATCCAGCACTAAGGTGGAGAAAGCGCCAACTGTTCTGGCATCCAATTCTGTCCTCTTTTCCCACCACCAAGAACCAGAGTCCCTGGGCAATGCCAGAGCCAAGCTGTGAGCTACAGCTACTGGGCGCAGGGCCAGTTACCCCACTTTAGAAGGGCAGGATGTAGTAGATTAGATCCTCTCATTTCATTCCTCCTGAGAAGAATACAGTGTTGAGAGTCAGCTCCAAGATGCTCTGTCCCTTTCGCGTTCCCTCATTTGCCCTCCAGCCGGGCTGCTTGGCTGGAGAGGCTTTCTGGTATTAGTCACAGAAAAGTTCTCCATCCCCACACCCTGTGTATGAAGGCTCTTTTGAAAAAGTCTTCTCTTCCGTCCCTCCAGTGCCTGTGAATGTGCTTGGCTTTAAGTCAATTAGGCTTGGGGACTGGTGGTTGTTTCTTCAGGTTTTGCCATTGAGGAGCTTTGAAGGGCTTTGCTGCATGGCCCTCACATCTGCTTCCACTCGGCTCTCCTCTCCACCAAGGAATTCTGTCCCCTCACACTCCTGCACATTCATTCAGCCTTCATGCTACATTGATGTGCCCAGAGGTCTTCTTTTCCTCCCTGCATGAGCCATTTTCGCACATTTATTCACACATTGCCTTCATTTTCAAGAAGAATACAAAGTAGTCTCTTTGAGTGTGATAACTCTGAGTCATTGCATAGTGTCATCATTGCAAAACAAAAAGAAGTCAAAATGTGGGTGGGTTCATTCCCTGGCAAGGGAATAGGCCTTCTCTTCTTTGTTTTACCCTTAATGACTCATTCAACCTGAATCAAAGCTGAGTTGTCTTGGCCTTGGAACAGGAGGGTGGGGGTAGGAGAAGCAGAGGGTAGGCATCCTGTAAGCTGGGGCCTTGGGCCCAAACCCCAGGAACCATGTCCATGAGGCATGAAGAGGGCAGAAGGGACTGAGAAAACAGAGTGGTAGGATGGTGCCATGCAAAGCCCTCCCTCATCTCTGGTCCGCGTTCTTCCCTCTATAAAAACTTCAAAAGGCTCACATGAGTGGGTTGGGAAAGGACAGGGCACATGACTCCACTGTAACTATTTCCCTGAATCACTGTGCTTTCCTACCGGGGCATAGGAGTCTTGATTCAGGACAGGAGGTTTGACCCTCACCTGTTTAGGCACCTGGAGAGGTGGAGAGAGGAGGCTTTGGTGACACACTTAGGTCTGGATCCCACCTCTGCCACTTCCTGGCTATGTGACCTTGGAATAAGTACTTAACCTCTCTGAGTCTCAGTTTTCTCTTTGTAAAAAGAGAATAATAATACTTACCTTGTTAAGTTCTTGTGAGGATAAAATGTAACATTTTCGAAGTGCCTAGCACAATGCTCCTGAAATTATCTCCTAGACTTCCTTGGCTCACATACAGGATGTGTAGGGCAGTGGACAGGTTGGCTTGTTGGCCTTGGATAGCCATTTAATCTCCCTCAGTTTCTTCTTCGGTAAGATGGGATAACATGTGCTTCGCAAAAGGATTGTGAGCATTAGAAATGAAAGCATGAAGAGTCCAGCACAGCTCCAGGGCACTGTGGCTCCTTAAGTGGTGCTGCTGGTCAATTGGAGGTTATAATTATTTACCTTATAGGTTGCTGTCAGGGGCCAATGCCCCTAGAAAGGGGTCCCTGGGAAGATTGCAGCAGTCCTTAGATCAGAGGCAATGTCAGAGACTGGAGGGTGGACCAAGACAGAAGACGCCAGCAGGTTTTGAGCCAGAGAACATGGGATCAGGGGGCCATCAGCTGGAGCCAGTACCCAGAGGTGTGGGGCAGGGTGATCAGACAGGGCATGATGCCTGGCAGGACACTTGCCCCCTAGGGCCAGAGAGGGTGCTCCACACGCCCGTTTACACAGCTGTGTCTTCCACAGTCTTGGGCTCAAGAAGTCTTTCTGCTGGGTCCACAGGCCTCACTCACAATGCAGGCTTCCAGGCAGGGTTCTGCAGGGGTCTAGAAATTGTAAAGCAGCACCCTGGTATAGCAGCTCTAAACATGGGGACCTGGGTCACTGCAAAAGACCCACAAGCATAAAAGCATTCCTTTGGGGGGAGGAGGACCTTTTGTCTTTTTCCTGGTAGAAGCTGAGATATGTGGGGTTTTGGTCATGCTGGGCTGTCTAGTGGCCCACAGACCCCTTGAGGTTCCAACACAAATGGCCTTGGGATACACGAAGAACTCTCTACCACTCTGAAAGAGCAATGAGATTCATCTCCCCAGTCCCACCTTTCAGCAAAAGTTTTAGTTGCACCCCCTGGAGAACCAGCTCTTTGTGGCTTTCCCAAGAAAACCACAACCAAACCATCTGCTAAAAAAATCACACACCGTTCTGCCTCAGTACTCCTACTTGCATCATTATTCAGTCTGTAATGTCCTCTCCATTCACCAAAATCCTACCCATACACAAGGCCCAGCTCCAATCTCAACTCTTCCAGGAAGCCCTCTAATATCTTTCCAGCCCACAACAATTATCCCTTCCTTAAAACACATGGATCATGCCGCCATTTTCTTTCTGGATAGCTCTTATTCCATGGCTTTGTTTGTTAACATCTGTCTTTGTTATTTTAACATTTTTCTTTATGAATGTTAGTTTCCTCTGTCTTTCTAGTTTCTTACTTCCATCTAGTCACCAAAGACTGTCGGTTGTACCTCTCAGCAATATCTCAAATCCGTCAACTTCTGTCTACCTCTCAGGGCCTTTTTCTGGTTCAGGCCACCAGCACTGCAACAGCCTCCTAAGTGGTCTCCCCACATCTTGACCTGCCCCTCCAATCCATTCTCTGCCCTGAGGCTAGAGGACTCTTTCTAAAATACAAATATGCCTCAAGCATTTTATCCCACTAGCCTCAAGATAAAATATAAACTCTCCAACAGGCCTTTCAAAGTCCTGCCCACCTTTCCAGTCACATTTCTCAACATTCCCCACGCCTCTCTTCCACCGTGGTCACCAAGGCCTGTCCCACTCTGGTCATGATAAAGCCCTCTCAGCTTCTCACACACACCCTCCTTTGGACATTCTATCTGGAGTACTCTTCCTTTCCACCCTCCGTGCCCCTCACACAGCACTCTCTTGGCCTACACATCCTCAGTCTTCAGGTCTCCACTTCAATGTTATCTCACCCACTAAGCCTTGACCTTACCCCCAACAGCCTAGTCCAGTTGACATACTTGGAGTACCTTGTCCCCTCCCATCAGGGCACTTTTAATTCCATATTGTAGTTGCCTGTTTACTGGTCTCTGTCCTCCACTGGACTATAAGCAATTTCAGAGCAAGAAGCATGTCTGCACAGTTTACTGTTGTATCCTCAGTGCTGCAACCAGTGTCTACATTTAGTAGATGCTCAATAAATAATGTTTTAATGAATGAATGAAAAGAAGAATGAATCTGTACATCCACATCTTCAAGGGCAGCAACCATTTCTTGTGCTTCTTTTCAGGACCCTGTGCATTCTAGGTACAAAGGAAAGGAGGTAATTATTTGCTGTGAGCAAAAAAGCCTCATTATTTAAATAGCATGCTCCTCTATTTCTTGATGTTTCCCTCTCTCCACATGGAAGGCTTTTTGAGCTGCACGCCAGCAGGGATGCAGCTGACAACATGGTGACCTAGATCTGCCTACAGGGGAGCTGGACTAGCAGCGTCCCAAGCCAGTATTGGGAGACCCACAGAATTCAAGGCCTCCAGAACCTGAATGGGCCACTCATCGCAGAGGAGCAGAAAAACCCTTGATAGAGTCCAGAAACTCAAGTATTAGTCCTAGCTCCTTCATTAGTCATGGGACAATGGGCAAATTACTTAGCCTCTCTGGAGTTCAGTTTCCTCATTCGTAAAATGTGGTAAGGGAGAAGGGCCAAAATGTATCTTCACTTATAGCTCTGAATTGTCATTCTATGAAAAAAACATGTCACCACATTCCCACCAGAGGTGAAGAAGAATTGGGCTGTTTCCAACCTAAAGATCAGGACGCCAGTACCATTTCGAACAAGGTAAGTATTTTGTAATCATAATCTCATCCATTGTATGAGGCTTTAAACTTCATAGTGCGTTTTCATAATTTTTATTCTTTTAATAACTGCAGCAGAGGTAACCATATGGGTATGTCAGTATCCTCTCCCTCTTCCCTATCAATTTTATTAGAAATAGGAATATGCTCAGTTAAAAAGTATATTCCCCAGCCTCCCTTACGGCTAGAATGACCATGTCACTAAGTTCTAGCCAATAAGGTGATATGAGCAGAAGTCACATGTAGCATCCAGGAAGTCTCCCTAAAGGGAGAGAAGACAACTTTTGTGCTCGCTCTTCTCTCCTTTATGCTGGCTGAATGAGAATGAGAATGAGATGTCTGGAACTTGGCAGCCATAGTGTACCATGAGATGATGTGCTAAGAATGGTGGAACAGGAAGACAGAAGGAGCGTTGGTCCCTGATACCTGGAGCCACCATCCCAGCCCTGGGCTACTTCTGTTGGACCTCTTTTCTATGAGAGAGAAATAACTTCTATCTTGTTTAAGGTACTATTTTCATTTTCCTGTCACATGTAAGCAAACCTAATCCTAATCGATAAAATAATCATCTGTTTTATGCAAGACCCTGTGCTAAGTGCTGTAGGGAATGCAAAGGTGTTTAGACACACAAGATTTGGGCAAGAAGGTTCTGTCTGGGTATGAAGGAAAGGCTAAGAAAGGTTTAGCTTCGCAGGTCCATGTGAGTATGAAGAGGATTTACAGGAGCTGAGATCAGGGAATATAATGAAAGGAGGTTGAATGCCAGGCTAAAGAGGTTGGATTTGATCCTATGACAGACAAATAGAGCAGATGACCTTTCCCCCAATTTTGAAATGAAGAAATCCATGCCTAGGTTACAGGACTTGTCCAAGGTCACCCAGCCAGGGAGTGACAGAATCAGTCTCAATTCTCTTGACACTTAGTCCAGAGTCATCCCACAGTTCTGTTCTGCCTTTGAAAGGATCTGGGGCAGAAAGTGTAAGAATGGAGATTTTATACTTTGACATAGCCAGGTAACTGGACTGTGCACCCCTCCAATCACCCCCAAACCTGCAAGAGGAAGCTTTGGGAATTGCCAGAAGTCTAGGATCCAGACCTACCTTTAAGTCAGAGGACCCTTTCTGGGGCCCCTACTTCACCACCCCCATGAGGCTGCTGTGGCCAGGGTGCTCCTTTACTGTGTAGTACGGCTCCAAGGGTCAGGCACAGTGCTGCGTGCTCTACATACATTATCTAATTTACTGCCCTCAACGGCCTAACAAGTAAGTTATAATGCCCATCCCTATTTTACAGATGAAGATGAAGAAACAGAGGCTCAAAGAAATGAAGCCACCTACCCAGTGTTGCTCAGTTGATTGAAAAGTTGAGGTAAAAAGCCATGTTTTTTCAACTCCATAGACCTGTTCTGAGCCCCACATTCTAACATCTTCCCAATCCCTGCCAAAGCATGGAATAGTCTCCTGTTCCTGCTCAGACTCCAAGGACTTACTTCGTTTGATGGGTTGACCAGTGCCAAGGATCTCCTGCCAGATTCCAGTTGTGCTCACTCCACCTGCAGTCAGGAGCCAGACTCCCATCCAGTAGTCACACCACCCATGCTCTGCACATGGCCCCATGTGGGTGAGGGATCTTCTGGGGAGAGAGTGGGCCCACAGATACCCAGACCTCTGTGACCTCAGGCCTCCCAGGGCTCTTAATCTTGGCTGGTCATGGGGCAGGGATATAAGAGTCCTACCATTCTAGGTTCTAGAGTTCACAGATTCCAGTGAGCTGTTTCATGGGATCAGGGACACTCCATTCTTTGTGTCCTTCCTGTGACTGTCATGGTTAGAATGCATTTGTTCTGATTTGCACTGGCATCCATTCAATAAACAACTGGTCATTGGAACTGAATCTCCTATCATTGCCAGCATTTGGAAAGTTGAGTTTCACTGTGCAGGTCATCCAGTGTGTATCTTTCCAGTAATGTAGTATGTCCAGTGTTCCAACATGAACCACATATTCCTCTAAGCTGACCACCCCGGCTCTCTTCTGGAAATTCCACAGGAAACACCCTGAGAAGTAGCCTGCAGAGCTGAAGGCAATGCGTGGATCTTGGTCCCTCTGCATTCACTGCCCAAGTACGAGGGGCCAAGCACTTTGCCAGACCTTGCCCTGGGCCATCACCTGTCCACCCCATTGTTGTCTTGCACAACCTCCCTTTCCTTTGGCCAAACAGTCACTGTTTCTTTCCAAGCTCAGCCTAGGATTCTCATCCCTATACCCTCTCCCCTAATCATGCTAAAGATGGAATATGTTCACCTTATTTTATTATAACTTGATATATCAGGTTTAGCCTAAGTCTAGCAGATTTTAATAGTTATGAGTAGAATATTCATCCATTTCCTTATAAACACTATAATCAACATTCCTATCTCTGATGCACCACTTAAAATATCTGAAATCAGACATGAAAGAGTAATTTAAATTTGTTCATAACAAAGTTTTCTCTTTTTTATTTTAAAAAATTTTTATTTTATATTGCAGTATAGTTGATTAACAATGTTGTGTTAGTGTCAGTTGTATAGCAAAGTGATTCAGTTATACATGTACATGTATTTATTCTTTTCCCATTTAGGTTATTACAGAGCATTGGGCAGAGGTCCCTGTGCTATACAGTAGGTCCTTGTTGGTTATCTATTTTAAATATAGCAGTGTGTATATGTCAATCCCAAACTCCCAATCTGTCCCTCTCCCACTACCATTCCTTCCTGGTAACCATAAGTTCATTCTCTAAGTTCAGTGAGTCTGTTTCATTTGTATCATTTTTAATTAGATTCCACATATGAGTGATATCATATGATATTTGTCTTTCTCTGTCTGACTTAACTTCAGTTAGTATGATAACTTCCAGGTCCATCCATGTTGCTGCAAATGGCATTATTTCATTCTTTTTAGTGGCTGAGTAATATTCCATTGTATGTATGTACCACATCTTCTTTATCCATTCATCTGTTGATGGACATTTAGGTTGCTTCCATGTCTTGGCTATTGTAAACAGTGCTGCAATGAACATTGGGGTGCATGTATCCTTTTGAATCATGATTTTCTCCAGATATATGCCCAGGAGTGGGATGGGTGGATCATATGGTAGCTCTATTTTTAGTTTCTTAAAAAAACATCCATAGTTTTCCATAGTGGCTGCACCAGCTTACATTCCCACCAACAGTGTAGGAGGGGGTCACTTTTCTCCATACCCTCTCCAGCATTTATTGTTTGTAGATTTTTGATGATGGCCATTCTGACTGGTGTGAGGTGATATCTCATTGTAGTTTTGATTTGCATTTCTCTAATAATTAGCAATGTTGAGCATCTTTTCATGTGCCTCTTGACCATGTGTATGTCTTCTTTGGAGAAATGTTTATTTTGGTCTTCTGCCCATTTTTTGATTGGGTTGTTCGGGGGTTTTTTTGATGTTGAACTACATGAGCTGTTTGTAAATTTTGGAGATTAATCCCTTGTCAGTCACTTCATTTGCAAATACTTTCTCCCATCCTGTGGGTTGTCTTTTTGTTTTGTTTATGGTTTTCTTTGCTGTGCAAAAGCTTTTGAGTTTAATTAGGTCCCATTTGTTTATTTTTGTTTTTATTTCCATTACACTAGGAGGTGGATCGAAAAAGATATTGCTGTAATTTATGTCAAAGAATGTTCTGCCTATGTTTTCCTCTAAGAGTTTTATAGTATCCAGTCTTACATTTAGGTCTTTAATCCACTTTGAGTTTATTTTGTATATCGTGTTAAAGAATGTTCTAATTTCATTTTTTTATATGTAGCTGTCCAGTTTTCCCAGAACCATTTATTGAAGAGACTGTCTTTTCTCCATTGTGTAGTCTTGCCTCCTTTGTTATAGATAAATTGACATAGGTGCATGGGTTTATTTCTGGGCTTTCTATCCTGTTCCATTGATCTATATTTCTGTTTTGAATTTGTTCATAACAAAGTTTTCTGAAGATATAAGCAGATTGTGTCAGATGCAAAAGCACATACAGTTCTTACAAACACTTTCACATGTTGTAGCATAGTCAAAATATCTCACCAGGGATAATAATTAAACCTTGTAGACATTCTTACAGTTTTTATACAATCCTCATAACCTGTCATTGTCACCAATAAGTGACAGCCAGTTAAGCAGTGGTATCCACATGATTACCAAAGGTTCATTGCTTCATTGGCTGCAGCAGTTTCATGAAAATCATGCCCTAAGTATCTTATATATAGCAATATGTTGCATTTATACATTCCTCTAGGAAAAATAAGCAGCTGGTGGGCACAAAAGGACTTTAAAACCCTGTACCACACTGCACACGTACTAGCTGTCCTTTTAGACAGGTAGCAACAGAGGTTGGCCAAAATCAGGCTAGGCTCCAGGCCCAGTTTACCTCTTAATAGCGTGTGATCTCTAGTAGGTCAACATTCTCTGAACCTCAGGTTTTTCATCTGTAAAATGGAAATGATAATAATGCCTGCTCTACTATGAGGTTGAAATGAGATCAGGGATGAGAAATCCCTTATAAGCCATGAAGCAACAATCAAACATTCGTCATTTTTTCACACACATTTGCTTTTAATCTTCGCAAGGCTAGGAGCTAGACATCATCATCCCATTTTACAGACATGGAGACCCAAGTTAACAAGCACTGGAGGGCCTGAGGTCCAAACCTAGATCCCCGTGTCAAATGCTCTTTCCCCTCTGTGCGATGGCACACCCTGTGGCCTGGTTCCTTGCTCACCACTATGTCATGAGCCATTGGCCTTAAGTCTGGGAGCAAATCAGGTTGTGTCAAGAGCCACACTCCGGGGAGAAGGGGGCCAAAGGAAGCCAGCCAAGCCCCTGAGACCTCCACTGGCCATGAGCCCTACCCCAGGTCCTAGTTGCCTGACTTCCCCTAGCACAAGTGTGGTTGCCAAACACCTGTGGAGGGAGCACTTGCCTCCACCCCGGGCCCTGGGCTGAGGAAGTGCTAGGGAAAGCAGATGGGATTCGGCGGCACCACCTGAAGAGGCTTGTCATCTGGCTGAGGCAAGAACTCAGAGACACAGCTAAGTAACAGTCCAGTAAAAAACAGTACACGGTCAGGTGCCAAGTGAGTGGGGAAGACAGAAGGACATTCCCAGAGTCTCTGTTTACGGACACTGGCAATTCTTGAAGTTCTCTGTGGCCCCAACAAGACAAGAGATACCTCAGTCTGGGGAGACATGGAATCTGCATCATCAACCCCACTCCTGAGGTCCCTCTCAGCCCTCTCCCTTCATGACCCCATAGCTGTCTCCCTCACTGGCCTGTAGGCTCCACAAGGTCAGACAACAGACAGTTCCATTGCCACACACGCCAGGCCTGACCCAGAGTCTGTCCTCAGTGAACATCTGCTGGATTGAGCAGGCGGAAACAGAGCAGATGGACAGCACTAGGGACTCATCCTCTGGCCCTGGAGGCCCATGAGAGAGTGTGCAGGCAGGAAGGACCCTGTCCTGAGAAAGGGGAGGCCTAGGCCCTCACGGAGAGGAGCTCCCTGAAAAGAAAGAATTCAACAACATCCTATGAACTACACTGAGAGAAACGCTGTTTAGAAAAGAAGCCTGATAACTGAAATTCCTGACAGCAGCAGCTAAGCCAGGGAGCACGCTCCTGCCTTGTGCCAGAGGTGAGAAGGTAGAGACGCAACTCCATTCCCATGCCCCTGTACGTGCGGCCTTCCCACCGCTGGCTGCCAGGGCTGCTTCCTGGACTTGAGGTGGACTGAGTGCACAGGTGCGAGCACTTTCCTGCCTCCTTGCTGGCGGGGGCGGGGGTAGCTCATCTATGAGTTTTAAGGGCCCTGGCCTCTTTGGAGGAAGGCAGCCTGCTTGCCAGGCAGTGTTCTTCCCCTGATCTCCTGCTGAGAACAGATGGAGGCTTTCTCTGAACTGTGCAGCCCCTAGCCTGATTTGGAAGCACAAGGGGAAAATTAATACAGAGAGCTACTACATGCAAATGGCTCTCTCATTTTGTACACTGTATTTACAGAAGGGAACTGCGTTGGCTTTTAGAGAGAAGTGTGATGTAAGAGTTTGTTGCTGCTGCTGCTGTTCACCACCCAAGCTGTAAAAACAAACTGGAAATACTCAGATGTCAGTAACACCACCAAACCGCTTAAAAATATATCATAGGCCCCATTCAGTTGTCACTTTTAAAATTCCTGGTAGAATAGAGAACTTTCTGAGGAGAACTTGTCATACTCTAATGTTTGACAACATGTTTTCCACCTTCCCTCCCCAAACTCCCTTGTGAGGTCTTTGTGAGTACATTTGATTGCAACAGTTTGGGGTGAAACTAACTTACCGTGTGGCCTTGGGCAAGTCCCTGACAGCAGGACCTCTAAGTTTCTCTTCTGCTCTGGCTCTGGAGTCTTTTTCAGTTCCATGAGTCCATAACCAGTGATCCCATTAGGAAACAGTGCAGTTCCTAGAATTATAGATCTGCAGGGAACACAACCCACTTCTGGCTGAACTGTTCCTAAACTGCTTCTTACACAGAGCTTCCAAACTTTCAAGCCTCCAATGAAAGCCATTGAGGCTTGAATGAAAGCCTTTCAATGGCTCCAAGGAATTCAGTGTTTTCTGCTGTACCAAATGACTGCTGGAACCACAAGGGCCCTGGACAGGCCTTAGCTGGCCCAGTAAAAAGAAGGCAGTTGACCTTCTGCCCTCCTCCCAAGCTTCCTCTTCCAGTGGCCTCCTGGGCTGCCTTCTTTGTACTCATTCTCACAGCCCCACCACCCCAAGAGTCCAGGCCCTTGGGTGGCCTGCAGTTGCCAGCCACGCCTGGCTTTTCCAGCCCTCTCCTTCCCGCCTGACGAGAAACTCCTTCTATAGTGTCTGCACTCAAGTGGGAAGGAGCCATCTGACTAACTCACGCTCAGGCTTAATGTTTCCTCAAGAATTGAAATACGGATGTCTCATAGGAGAAAAAAGTCCATTACATTCCCACAGAAATTAATTTTGAAGAGTTGAACTTGAGGCACCAAAGATGAACCAAGAGAGGGAGATGTTTTGTGGCATGGGAGGCTTCCAATGCCAGATTTCTGGATTTGGGTTTGGCCCTACCCTTTCTTTAAAAACTGTGTGCTCTTGGGAAATTCACTTAACCGCTCTGAAATCCAATTTTTATGACTATAAAATGATTCTGGAGCCTCTGACCTACCCCCACAAGATGATGTGAGAGCACTTGCACACTGTAAAGTTCAGCACAGACCTACATGTCCGCACCCTGCACCACCTCCTCTGCCGGTGTGTCTGAAAGCAGCCCACTCCCTAAGTCAGCTCTGTTTCAGCTCTGCCATTCACAAGGCCTGCGGAGAAGACGCGGGAGGGAGAGAAGGATGCCAGTGCTTTCCCTTCTAGGCTGCCCCACGCTTTGTCCCTTCTCCACCTCCTAATCACTGCAGGGATTCCTCCCCCCCACAAGAAAACACTCCAAGTCTCTGAAGCTCACAGGCTGAACTTCACCACAGGCAAGGTTTCTGACACCAACCGTAACAGGACAGCAGGAGACTGGCATGCAGGGCAGAAGGGAGGAGGGTCTGTGTCATGCATAAAACCAGGAGACATAGAGGTCTTGCTTTTTTTTTTTTTAACCTATACAAAAATGTGGCCCTTCTGACACTGTTCACAGCATCTCTCAGCCCGCTTGAAGACTGGGCGGCACAATGACAAGCTTAGTGCTATTGTAAAACCAGGCAGCCCATAAAATTGGGCTATTCCCACATTCTCCTCTCAGAGAACAGCCCTCCAACCCCCCAACACGATAGACACTCTTCTTATTTAAATGTAAACATTTCTCAGCATTTCCCAAGATCAGTATTTATAAATCATAAATACTATGCTGGCACTTATTCTAGCCATTCCTAATTATCATTAGGCTCATATGATGACAATGTGCTTCCATATAAATTTGAAAATTGTTCTAAAAATGCTAACAGAAACAAGAGTGAACAAAACAAAGCCAATTCATAGGACACTCAAACACTGTAAAGAGAGGGACCATCATGTTTATTAAGCCCCAGTCTGATGAAATTAAGTAATGCATGCTAGGTGACAAGGTCACACTGATCAGAGCTGAGGTATAACCCAGTTCTTCTAATCCAGTTCATGGCTAGTTGAGGATGAAACAAAAATAATATAAACTAAAAGGTAAATCTGAGCCAAAAAGATAAAAGGCAAATTCAAAGCTGTTTTAAAACTAAATGCGATTTTAAATCCAACTAACAAACATGTGGAAATTAAACTTAAATGAGAAAAAGCATAAATGGATAATGCAGGTTTCAGAAAGGCAAAGTAAATGTTAACTGTAAACCCATTTCAGCTGTCCACCGATCTGGAGTTTTTACTGTCAGCCATACGGATCCTAGTGGGTCGTAATTCTGAGGAGGAAGTGATTATACTGGGAAAACAGAGGTCATAGGCAAAACAATAACAAAATGCTGGGGCTCGTCTTCAACACAAATTGAAGTCAGAAGTGGAGATGTAACCTCATTTTTGGTGAAAATGACCAGGAAGAATAAACAAAGAAAGAAAACAGTTCTTTCTCTCCTTCAGGCAAAAGGGAATAAAATACCAGTAAACAAGAAAAACTAATAAAGAGAATTCCTAAGCCCAGATAAACAGTCCCCACTTTGATCGGGGTGGGTATGCAAACCAGGCTGCAAGGCCCTTATAGTGGTTCTGAAAAGCAAGCTGAGGAGAGATGCCTTGTGGGTGCTTGTAAGAAATTTCAGCCTAAAGATGTTCACCTCCTTCACCATCTGCTTTCTCTGCTCTGCCTTCTTGGGCTAACAGTATGATGCTAAACCATGGAGCTTGTCTCTCATGCTTACCCAACAATTAAGAGAATTCCTGAGTCCCCCCAAATTCTCTCAGTTTGATTAAGGCAGGTGTCCAAATCAGGTTGCTATGGAATAAGGATCTGTTCTACTGAACGCTGTCAACTCAATGCATAATTTACCTAACCCAGCCATGCCTTCCAAGAGGCCACAGGCAAAGCTCTTCTAGGAAAACAAAGGAAGAAAAGTGCATCTGCAGTATTTAAGTCGAATGTCCAGAACTCCTGGACAACGAGGAATAAGACTATAGCAAAACTAATAGGAACATGACATGGACCTTACAGTAGAAAATTCTTGCTGGGACAATTCTTAACTACAAAAAAATGTACAATGTGGCTCAAGTTTAATATTAAAACTAGTAAATCCCAGGTATCCAGACTTTCACTCATATTTTTTTTTGATCAGAATTGTCTGTTATGTGAAGTACCTAAAGAAAGGAACAATGTACATATGACAGCATTCAAACTCAAAGGCACAGGGCCTTGGGAAGGGTCAGTGTAATGAGGGGCTTTAAAGCTTAAGCATCTTTTGCTTCATGGCACATCTATCTCTGCCAATGCATCACTGTGTAGTTCCTTTAAACAGTTGTTTACTGCATTTCATTGACTCATAGACTTTTTTTTTTTTTTTTTTTTTTTTTTTTTTGCGGTACACGGGCCTCTCACTGTTGTGGCCTCTCCCGTTGCGGAGCACAGGCTCCGGACGCGCAGGCTCAGCAGCCATGGCCCACGGGCCCAGGCGCTCCGCGGCATGTGGGATCTTCCCGGACCGGGGCACGAACCCGTGTCCCCTGCATCGGCAGGCGGACTCTCAACCACTGCGCCACCAGGGAAGCCCGACTCATAGACTTTTAACCTGGAAGTATGAACTGGCTTGTCCATGGCCATACAGCTAGCTGGTGGAAAAGTCAGGGATCAAGCCAGTCTTTTGAATCCAAATCCAGAACTGTGTTCCCTACACCCACTACACCTCCAGCTACTTTGTACACACTCCTAATCATCCAAAAGTAGCTCAGATTCTTGGTTTCAGGCAGTCAATAAAAGGTCTTAATTATCTAGCACCTCAAAATAATGAACACTTCTAACATTTAGAAGTAAAGTAACCTAAATGGAAGCTGGCAGGTGTTACATGGTGCCATATGTCACGCTGGTGATAGCCCAGCTCTCTCCTGCTTAAGCTCATGGCTGTTCTCCATTTCTTCTAGAATCAGGTGCCAGGGCTAATTAAATTGCAGATTAAAGCCCAAGGCACCACTAGGGGGCTAGCTGGTGAGCTGGGGCTGTTTATAAAGCACAAAACAGTCCCTTCTATTTGATTTCCACAGACACTGGGATTAAATTAGTAAAGCAATCCAATATTTCCTCCACATGATATATCCATTCATTCATTCATTCATTCATTCATTCAACATTCTTAATGAGCACCTTAGGACACAGGACACATCAACCTCTCCCCTCAAGAAATTTACAATCCATTTGAGGAGATGATAGGAAATGAACTCATGGAAAGAAGTTAAGATGGAGCAAGCGTAGGAAGATCAGGAGAGGCGAGAGAGAGGTTCCTTGAGGAGGAACTGATCCAGGCAGCCTTCATGGAGGAGGCGGAGCCTATAAGCTCCTGGGAGGAACTAAGCAGGGAGCCTCTTGATCCTTCCACCCTTTGGTTAAACAAAGTAAAGTCTCAGTGACACTAAGGAGCAGGACACATCAGCCACTTGCCTAGGGATCTGTTAATTTCTGAAGTTACCCCAAAGTGGAAGAAAAAGTTATTGGGGACCCAGTCTCCTCACTGTACACAGGCCCCCTGGGACCAGGCTTGGGACTGACAGACAGATGAGCATTTCTTCAGGACACTGGCTCACTTGGAATAGTGGCTCTCAGTCACATTAAACCCAGTGCTCTTTTTATAACAAATCGTTTGTAACTCTCCCTTTGTTATGCTCAAATGAAAACCAGAGGTAAAACAATCTGCCTATACAAAGAATTTCCCTTCTAAAATGCATAATTTCAGAAAAATTAATACATTCACTACATTATATTCAAGAAACAAAGAAAAGCAGTTTTAAAGTAAAATAATAAGTATGTCAGTACCTGAAAAAAGTGTGTACACAGCTACAACTGGAAGATCTAGTGAGTAGCTGGATGTCTGCACCTACATGCAGAATGACCATGAATGCAGTAGATATAAATGCACACAGATACACACGTGTTTTAAGGGCCACTCAACTACTGTGATTGGCATTGCCATTCATATTATTTTCCAGAATGGTGAACAACCCTAAAAATTCTGAACAAAGTTTACCACCTTCATTCAATCTTGCACTCCTGAGAAATTCAATGTATGTTAAAACTGTAAAAAAAAAATCCTTTGTGTTTATATATAAAATGAAATTGGATGCTAGACCCAGATAATTATGAACAAGATTTTCACAGACATGAACATCCAGTGGGATGTTTGAAAGTCCAGCAACATAGTCCTTTGTGGTGTGGACTGTCCTGACCACTGTAGAACATCTGACATTTCTGCCCATGTCCACTAAGTATCAGTGGCACCACCCGCCCCCCGCCCCCATCATTGTGACGAATGCCTCCATAAATTTCCAGAAATGCTTCTTAACAGGTGGAACCACCCTCTCTGGGAAGTCTAAATAACAGGGCAGGGGTATATGTTGTTGTGGGGGAATCTTCCAAAAGCTAGAGTTAGGAGTTTTCTGCTCACACTATTGCCCTCTGTGATGGTTAATTTTATGTGTCAACTTGACTGGGCAGGCCATGGGGTGCCCAGCTATCTGGCCAAACATTCTGGGTGTTTCTATGAGTGTATTTTGGGATGAGATTAACATTTAAATCAGCTGAGTAAAGCAGATTGCCCTCCCTAATGTGGGTAGGCCTCATCCAATCCATTGAAGCTCTGAATAGAGGAAAAAGCCTGACACTCCCTCAAGTAAGAGAGAATCCTTCTGTCTGTCTTCAAATTGAAAAATTTACTTTTTCCTGTCTTAGACCTTGAACTGAAACATGGACTCTTCCTGGGCCTTGAGCCTGCTGGCATTCAGACTGGAAGCACACCATCAGACTCCCAGGTCTCCAGCTGGCCAACACCCTCCACGTATTGTCGCCCTCCATAATGACATGAACCAACTCCTTATAATAAATCTGTGTGTGTGTGTGTGCGCGCGTGTGTGTTTATGTGTGTGGGTGTATACAGACTATCTATATATTATCTGTACTTTTCTGTATACACATCCTATTGGTTCTGTTTCTCTGAAGAGCCTTAACTAATACACTCTCACACAAGTTTGAGCCATGTCCTTGCCCTGCCCTGCCTCCTGCCTTCTGGTCCCCCATCCCAGAGTCCTGGGCTCTCACCATCATAGCCATAGTCCACCCTAAGATACCCTGAAGCACTGTATGAGGAGGCTCCAGCTTCAGCACACAGGACCCCACCCCACCCCAAACTCAGCATGAACCAGGCAGTGGCAAACAGGAAGGGGAGGGAAGGCCAACAAGGCACCCTTTAGAACTGACTGGCCCCTGGGGCTTTGGCCCCTTTTTCAGTATCTGTTTGGACATTCAGGTTTAGAGTCTCTTTTGAAACAGGGAGGACCTTTGGGGAAAGACATCGGTATTAGTAGTGCTTCCCCAGGAAGGTCCAGAGGGCCAGGGCCAAAGGCAGGGAAGTTTTACAAGGTAGGCAGATGTAGAGAACCCCCTTCAAACACCACCTGGGATGGAGAGAGTTTCTCAAAGGAGCAACCTCTCTCACTGGACAGAGGAGATGGCAGTGTGCAACTGTGATTACTTCCCCTTCTGCGAGTGAATCCTGTGGTCAGGAAAGGAGGCCTCAGAAAGAAACTGTAGGAAAGATATTTCATTTTATCAGGTATTTGCTCACTCATTCAAAAATGCATTAAATGTCTACTGTATGCCAGGCATGCATTAAGTTCTGAGAATATAATGATGAGCAAGGTGTAGGCCTACACTTAAGGAGCTCACAGCCTGGCAGGAAGATAGGTAAAAAGGCAACTGTAAAATGATGGGATGTACACCAGGATAGGTAAACACAATTGCAGTGGGAGCACATAGCTGGGGCACCTAACCCTCCCAAGGAGGTGGGGTCAGGGATGAGGAAGGCTCTCCAGAGGGACCACCAGAGGTCAAGTGTTTTATTTATTGAAGTATAGTTGACATACAATATTATGTTAGCTTCAGGTATAAAACACAGTGATTCAATATTTTTATTTTTTATTTTTTACATCTTTATTGGAGTATAATTGCTTTATAATGGTGTGTTAGTTTCTGCTTTATAACAAAGTGAATCAGTTATACATATACATATGTTCCCATATCCCTTCCCTCTTGCATCTCCCTCCCTCCCACCCTCCCTATCCCACCCCTCTAGGTGGTCACAAAGCGCCGAGCTGATCTCCCTGTGCTATGCGGCTGCTTCCCACTAGCCATCTATTTACATTTGGTAGTGTATATATGTCCATGCCACTCTCTCGCTTTGTCTCAGCTTACCCTTCCCCCTCCCCATATCCTCAAGTCCATTCTCTAGTAGGTCTGTGTCTTTATTCCTGTCTTACCCCTAGGTTCTTCATGACATTTTTTTCCCTTAAATTCCGTATATATGTGTTAGCATACAGTATTTGTCTTTCTCTTTCTGACTTACTTCACTCTGTATGACAGACTCTAGGTCCATCCACCTCATTACAAATAGCTCAATTTCGTTTCTTTTTATGGCTGAGTAATATTCCATTGTATATATGTGCCACATCTTCTTTATCCATTCATCCGATGATGGACACTTAGGTTGTTTCCATCTCCGTGCTGTTGTAAATAGAGCTGCAATGAACATTTTGGTACATGACTCTTTTTGAATTATGGTTTTCTCAGGGTATATGCCCAGTAGTGGGATTGCTGGGTCATATAGTAGTTCTATTTGTAGTTTTTTAAGGAACCTCCATACTGTTCTCCACAGTGGCTGTATCAATTTACATTCCCACCAACAGTGCAAGAGGGTTCCCTTTTCTCCACACCCTCTCCAGCATTTATTGTTTCTAGATTTTTTGATGATGGCCATTCTGACTGGTGTGAGATGATATCTCATTGTAGTTATGATTTGCATTTCTCTAATGATTACTGATGTTGAGCATTCGTTCATGTGTTTGTTGACAGACTGTATATCTTCTTTGGAGAAATGTCTATTTATGTCTTCTGCCCATTTTTGATTTGGGTTGTTTGTTTTTTTGTTATTGAGCTGCATGAGCTGCTTATAAATTTTGGAGATTAATCCTTTGTCAGTTGCTTCGTTTGCAAATATTTTCTCCCATTCTGAGGGTTGTCTTTTGGTCTTGTTTATGGTTTCCTTTGATGTGCAAAAGCTTTGAAGTTTCATTAGGTCCCATTGGTTTATTTTTGTTTTTATTTCCATTTCTCTAGGAGGTGGGTCAAAAAGGATCTTGCTGTGATTTATGTCATAAAGTGTTCTGCCTATGTTTTCCTCTAAGTGTTTGATAGATCCTGGCCTTACATTTAGGTCTTTAATCCATTTTGAACTTATTTTTGTGTATGGTGTTAGGGAGTGATTTAATCTCATACTTTTACATGTAACCTTCCCGTTTCCCCAGCACCACTTATTGAAGAGGCTGTCCTTTCTCCACTGTACATTCCTGCCTCCTTGATCAAAGATAAGGTGACCATATGTACATGGGTTTATTTCTGGGCTTTCTATCCTGTTCCATTGATCTATCTTTCTGTTTTTGTGCCAGTACCATACTGTCTTGATTACTGTAGCTTTGTAGTATAGTCTGAAGTCAGGGAGCCTGATTCCTCCAGCTCCGTTTTTCGTTCTCAAGATTGCTTTGGCTATTCGGGGTCTTTTGTGTTTCCATACAAATTATGAAATTTTTTGTTCTAGTTCTGTGAAAAATGCCAGTGGTAGTTTGATAGGGATTGCATTGAATGTGTAGATTGCTTTGGGTACTAGAGTCATTTTCACAATGTTGATTCTTCCAATCCAAGAACATGGTATATCTCTCCATCTATTTGTATCATCTTTAATTTCTTTCATCAGTGTCTTATAATTTTCTGCATACAGGTCGTTTGTCTCCTTAGGTAGGTTTATTCGTAGATATTTTATTCTTTTTGTTGCAATGGTAAATGGGAATGTTTTCTTGATTTCACTTTCAGATTTTTCATCATTAGTGTATAGGAATGCCAGAGATTTCTGTGCATTAATTTTGTATCCTGATACTTTACCAAATTCATTGATTACCTCTAGTAGTTTTCTGGTAGCATCTTTAAGATTCTCTATGTATAGTGTCATGTCATCTGCAAACAGTGACAGCTTTACTTCTTTTCCGATTTGGATTCCTTTTATTTCCTTTTCTTCTCTGATTATTGTGGCTAAAACTTCCAAAACTATGTTGAATAAGAGTGGTAAGAGTGGGCAACCTTGTCTTGTTCCTGATCTTAGTGGAAATGCTTTCAGTTTTTCACCATTGAGGACAATGTTGGCTGTGAGTTTGTCATATATGGCCTTTATTACGTTGAGGAAAGTTCCTTCTATGCCTACTTTCTGCAGGGTTTTTATCATAAATGGGTGTTGAATTTTGTCAAAAGCTTTCTCTGCATCTATTGAGATGATCATATGGTTTTTCTCCTTCAGTTTGTTAAGATGGTGTATCACGTTGATTGATTTGCATATATTGAAGAATCCTTGCATTCCTGGAATAAACCCCACTTGATCATGGTGTATGATCCTTTTAATGTGCTGTTGGATTCTGTTTGCTACTATTTTGTTGAGGATTTTTGTATCTATGTTCATCAGTGATATTGGCCTGTAGTTTTCTTTCTTTGTGACATCCTTGTCTGGTTTTGGTATCAGGGTGATGGTGGCCTCGTAGAATGAGTTTGGGAGTGTTCCTCCCTCTGCTATATTTTGGAAGAGTTTGAGAAGGATAGCTGTTAGCTCTTCTCTAAATGTTTGATAGAATTCGCCTGTGAAGCCATCTGGTCCTGGGCTTTTGTTTGTTGGAAGATTTTTAATCACAGTTTCAACTTCAGTGCTTGTGATTGGTCTGTTCATATTTTCTATTTCTTCCTGATTCAGTCTTGGCAGGTTGTGCATTTCTAAGAATTCCTTCCAGGTTGTCCATTTTATTGGCATAGAGTTGCTTGTAGTAATCTCTCATGATCTTTTGTATTTCTGCAGTGTCAGTTGTTACTTCTTTTTCATTTCTAATTCTATTGATTTGAGTCTTCTCCCTTTTTTTCTTGATGAGTCTGGCTAATGGTTTATCAATTTTGTTTATTTTCTCAAAGAACCAGCTTTTGGTTTTACTGATCTTTGCTACCGTTTCCTTCATTTCCTTTTCATTTATTTCTGATCTGATTTTTATGATTTCCTTCCTTCTGCTAACTTTGGGGTTTTTTTGTTCTTCTTTCTCTAATTGCTTTAGGTGCAAGGTTAGGTTGTTTATTCAAGATGTTTCCTGTTTCTTAAGGTAGGATTGTATTGCTATAAACTTCCCTCTTAGAACTGCTTTTGCTGCATCCCATAGGTTTTGGGTCGTTGTGTCTCCATTGTCATTTGTTTCTAGGTATTTTTTTTATTTCCTCTTTGATTTCTTCAGTGATCACTTAGTTATTAAATAGTGTATTGTTTAGCCTCCATGTGTTTGTATTTTTTACAGATCTTTTCCCGTAATTGATATCTAGTCTCATAGCGTTGTGGTCGGAAAAGATACTTGATAGAATTTCAATGTTCTTAAATTTACCAAGGCTTGATTTGTGACCCAAGATATGATCTATCCTGGAGAATGTTCCATGAGAACTTGAGAAAGATGTGTATTCTGTTGTTTTTGGATGAAATGTCCTATAAATATCAATTAAGTCCATCTTGTTTAATGTATCATTTAAAGCTTGTGTTTCCTTATTTATTTTCATTTTGGATGATCTGTCCATTGGTGAAAGTGGGGTGTTGAAGTCCCCTACTATGAATGTGTTACTGTCGATTTCCCTTTTTATGGCTGTTAGTATTTTCCTCATGTACTGAGGTGCTCCTATGTTGGGTGCATAAATCTTTACAATTGTTATATCTTCTTCTTGGATCGATCCCTTGATCATTATGTAGTGTCCTTCTTTGTCTCTTCTAATAGTCTTTATTTTAAAGTCTATTTTGTCTGATATGAGAATTGCTACTCCAGCTTTCTTTTGGTTTCCATTTACATGGAATATCTTTTTCCATCCCCTTACTTTCAGTCTGTATGTGTCTCTAGGTCTGAAGTGGGTCTCTTGTAGACAGCATATAGATGGGTCTTGTTTTTGTATCCATTCAGCCAATCTGTGTCTTTTGGTGGGAGCATTTAGTCCATTTACATTTAAGGTAATTATCGATATGTATGTTCCTATTCCCATTTTCTTAATTGTTTTGGGTTCGTTATTGTAGGTCTTTTCCTTCTCTTGTGTTTCTTGCCTAGAGAAGTTCCTTTAGCATTTGTTGTAAAGCTGGTTTGGTGGGGCTGAACTCTCAGCTTTTGCTTGTCTGTAAAGGTTTTAATTTCTCCATCAAATCTGAATGAGATCCTTGCTGGGTAGAGTAACCTTGGTTGCAGGTTTTTCTCTTTCATCACTTTAAATATGTCCTGCCAGTCCCTTCTGGCTTGGAGTTTCTGCTGAAAGATCAGCTGTTAACCTTATGGGGATTCCCTTGTGTGTTATTTGTTGTTTTTTCCCTTGCTGCTTTTAATATGTTTTCTTTGTATTTAATTTTTAACAGTTTGATTAATATGTGTCTTGGCATATTTCTCCTTGGATATATTCTGTATGGGACTCTCTGTGCTTCCTGGACTTGATTAACTATTTCCTTTCCCATATTAGGGAAGTTTTCAACTATAATCTCTTCAAATATTTTCTCAGTCCCCTTCTTTATCTCTTCTTCTTCTGGAACCCCTATAATTCGAATGTTGGTGCGTTTAATGTTGTCCCAGAGGTCTCTGAGACTGTCCTTAATTCTTTTCATTCTTTTTTCTTTATTCTGCTCTGCAGTAGTTATTTCCACTACTTTATCTTCCAGGTCACTTATCCATTCTTCTGCCTCAGTTATTCTGCTATTGATCCCATCTAGAGTACTTCTAATTTCATTTATTGTGTTGTTCATCGTTGCTTGTTTCATCTTTAGTTCTTCTAGGTCCTTGTTAAATGTTTCTTGCATTTTGTCTATTTTATTTCCAAGATTTTGGATCATCTTTACTATCGTTATTCTGAATTCTTTTTCAGGTAGACTGCCTATTTCCTCTTCATTTGTTAGGTCTGGTGGGTTTTTATCTTGCTCCTTCATCTGCTGTGTGTTTTTCTGTCTCCTCATTTTGCTTATCTTACTGTGTTTGGGGTCTCCTTTTTGTAGGCTGCAGGTTCATAGTTCCTGTTGTTTTTGGTGTCTGTCCCCAGTGGCTAAAGTTGGCTCAGTGGGTTGTGTAGGCTTCCTGGTGGAGGGGACTAGTACCTGTGTTCTGGTGGATGAGGCTGGATCTTGTCTTTCTGGTGGGCAGGTCCACATCTGGTGGTGTGTTTTGGGGTGTCTGTGGACTTATTATGATTTTAGGCAGCCTCTCTGCTAATGGGTGGGGTTGTGTTCCTGTCTTGCTAGTTGTTTGTCATAGGGTGTCCCGCACTGTAGCTTGCTGGTTGTTGAGTGAAGCTGGGTGCTGATGTTGAGATGGAGATCTCTGGGAGATTTTCGCCATTTCATATTATGTGGAGGTGGGAGGTCTCTTGTGGACCAGTGTCCTGAAGTTGGCTCTCCCACCTCAGAGGCACAGCACTGACTCCTGGCTGTAGCACCAAGAACCTTTCATCCACACGGCTCAGAATAAAAGGGAGAAAAAGTAGAAAGAAAGAAAGAAAGAAAGAGAGAGAGAGGGAGGGAGGGAGGGAGGAAGCCAGGCAGGCGGGAAGGAAGGAAAGAAAGAAAGAACTAAAGAAGATAAAATAAAATAAAGTAAGATAAAATAAAATAAAGTTATTAAAATAAAAAATAATTATTAAGAAAAAAACATTTTTTTTAAAAAGAAAAAAAAAAGGACGGATAGAACCCTAGGACAAATGGTGGAAGCAAAGCTATACAGACAAAATCTCACACAGAAGCATACACATACACACAAAAAGAGGATAAGGGGAAAAAATAATAAATCTTGCTCTCAAAGTCCACCTCCTCAATTTGGGATGATTCGTTGTCTATTCATATATTCCACAGATGCAGGGTACATCAAGTTGATTGTGGAGCTTTAATCCACTGCTTCTGAGGCTGCTGGGAGAGATTTCCCTTTCTCTTCTTTGTTCTCACAGCTTCCAGGGCTCAGCTTTGGATTTGGCCCGGCCTCTGCGTGTAGGTTGCCGGAGGGCGTCTGTTCTTCGCTCAGACAGGACGGGGTTAAAGGAGCCACTGATTCAGGGCCTCCAGCTCACTCAGGCTGGGGGCAGGGAGGGGTACGGAGTGCGGGCGTGACATTGCACCAGCCTGAGGCGCACCGTGCGTTCTCCCGGGGAAGTTGTCCTTGGATCCCGGGACCCTGGCAGTGGCGAGGTGCACAGGCTTCCTGGAAGGGGGGTGTGAATAGTGACCTGTGCTCGCACACGGGCTTCTTGGTGGCGGCTGCAGCAGCCTTAGCGTCTCATGCCCGTCTCTGGGGTCAGCGCTTTTAGCCGCGGTTCGCGCCCGTCTCTGGAGCTCCTTTAAGCAGCGCTCTTAATCTCCTCTCCTCGTGCACCAGGAAACAAAGCGGGAAGAAAAAGTCTCTTGCCTCTTCGGCAGGTCCAGACTTTTCCCCGGACTCCCTCCCGGCTAGCCGTGGTGCACTAACCCTCTGCAGGCTGTGTTCACGCCGCCAACCCCAGTCCTCTCCCTGCACTCCGACCGAAGCCGAGCCTCAGCTCCCAGCCCCACCCGCCCCGGCGGGTGAGCAGACAAGCCTCTCGGGCTGGTGAGTGCTGGTCGGCACCGATCCTCTGTGTGGGAATCTCCCCAATTTGACCTCCGCACCCCTGTTGCTGCGCTCTCCTGCGCGGCTCCGAAGCTTTCCCCCGCCACCACCCGCAGTCTCCACCCGCAAAGGGGCTTCCTAGTGTGTGGAAACCTTTCATCCTTCACAGCTCCCTCCCACTGGTGCAGGGCCCGTCCCTATTCTTTGTCTCTGTTTATTCTTTTTTCTTTTGCCCTACCCAGGTACGTGGGGACTTTCTTGCCTTTTGGGAGGTCTGAGGTCTTCTGCCAGTGTTCAGTAGGTGTTCTGTAGGAGTTGTTCCACGTGTAGATGTATTTCTGGTGTATCTGTGGGGAGGAAAGTGGTCGCCGCGTCTTACTCTTCTGCCATCTTCCTCTCGTCCTCTCAGTATTTTTATACATTATGAAATGGTCACCACTATGAGTCTAGTTACCATCTATCACCGTACAAGTTATCACAATATTATTGGCTATGTTCCCTGTGCTGTACAGAACATCCCCATGACTTATTTTGTAACTGTAAGTTTGTACCTCTTAATCCTCTTTACCTATTTTGCCCATCCTCCCACTCCCCTCTCCTCTGGCAACCACTAGTTTGTTCTCTGTATCTGATCTATTTCTGTTTTGTTATGTTTGTTCTTTTATTTTATTTTTTTAGATTCCATGTATAAGTGATATCGTATGGTATTTGTCTTTCTCTGTCTGAATTATTTCACTTAGCATAATTTTGAAGAATGAATTTAAGTTGGGCAAATAGAGAAGGGAAGAAGGACAAAACAGGCTAGAGATGAGCGGTGCTATGGCAGGGAGCAGGGAAGGAGAAGGTACCTCCCGGAAGCTGGAAGAAGGAATATAAGGTACAGTGTGGAATGGTGAGAGACAGGCCAGAGGGAATAGGCAGGGGTCAGATCATGGGGGGCCCTGTATGAACCATGCCAGCAAGTTTGTTTTTCACTTTGAAGGCAATAGGAAGCAACCGAAATATTTTAAGCAAGGGAGTGACATGATCAGATTTGTATGATAAACATATCACTGGGACTGAAGAGTCAAATATAGGTGCATTAACTAGCAGACTGGGAACAGGAAGAGCATTAGGGAAAGTGCTGCAGTAGTCTGGTTGAGGCATGATGGGGACCCAAATTAAGGCACAGGGCAGAGAGGAAGGAAGGGGTATAAGGAATATCAAGTGGGGAAAGGATTCGTATACACACACACACACACACACACACACACATACATGCAATTGATTGATAAAATATTTTTTAAAACCTTGCCATCACTAATAAAGCAATAAAAAGTAAAATGGTATGCTGTTTCCTTCCATCAGCTTGATAAGGGTTTTTGTTTTGTTTGAGGGAATAAAGGAGCAGGAGACTTGGGGAAAGTTTGGATGTGTTGAGTTTGAGGTCACTGTGGGCCTCCAGGTGGAGACCATTGGTAGTTGGCTCTGTGGGTCTAGAGCTCAAAAGAGAAGCCTAGGCTACAGACAGAGTTTGGGAGTCCTCCATGGTAGGTGGTGGTCGGAAGCTTTGGAAGTAGGTGAAGTCACCAAGAGAGAGTCTACAGAGAGGCTGTAAGGCAAAACCCAGGAGAATACTGGCCATCAAGGTGAACAGAGGTTGAAGAGCAGTTGAAGGAGGCTGAGAAGGAATGGTCAGAGAAATAGGAGGAAAACTAGAAGAAAGTAATGTCATGGAAGCCAAGGGAGGAAGGAGTGACAAGAAGGAGGGATTGATGAAGAGTGCCAAATGTTGCAGTGAGGTCAAACAAGACTGACCTTTAGGCTGAAAAGTATGTATTGTATTTAGCAAACAAGTCATCAGTGACTTCTTTTATTTCACTTAATGTTCATTATTTATTTCATCCCTCTCCCCCATTTCCTTTGTATTAATTAACTCAAGTTGCTGTTCAATTCTTTTATTTTCCTTGTTAGTTTGGGAGCTGTACTCTTCCATTCTACCAGCTGCCTCCTTTGTGTCACTCAGTCAGACCCATTATATGAAGATGTGTCCAACTATTTCCTCCAGATTCTCTATTCTCCTGCTGTTCTTCCTCCTCTGCAGGATGAAATCTTTAGAATGCGTTCACTTCCCACTCTCACACAGCAACATGAGACCTGTGGAAAACTTTTACTTCCCCTCTTTCTTCTTCAGTACTTTTAGTTCCAGGTTTTTTCCCTTGAAATATGTCTCTTCTATTTTGAGCACTTCTCTTACACATTTCTAAATGGTCTTTTATTATCCATCCAAATATAACTAATTATATATTGTACAGATTCTTGCTCAACATTATTTGTTTTCTTTTCCATCCTCCCTCTATCCTGAAGCCTTTAAGCTGATTCATTTATTGTTTGGTTAGATCGTTTCTTAACATCTTTTTCTCTGATAAAAGATGTGGGTGACATGTCCTTTGAATCCTTGCATATCCTCAAATATATTCCTATCCCTCTGACAGGGGAGTAAGACCTTGCTACAGTATTCTCAGTATACAGGTTTTTTTTTTCTGGTAATCTTTGCATGATTCACTCCAGTCTTCTCTGCCTCAAGTGTTATAGATAAGAAAGTTGATGCCCCCATGATACTTCTTCCTCTGTAAGTAACTTGTACTTTCTTTCTGGAAGAGTATAGGTTTTCTTTTTATTCTCAGACCAGTAATTTACCAAGCTATGACTCATTTGTCTTGCCCACAACTTACTGAAACCTTCCAACCAGCAGACTCAGTCCTTTAATTTAGCTTGGAAATTTTACTTCCTATTACTTAAGTACTACCTCTTTTCCATCTACTTAATTTGTCTGCAGATCTTATCTTCTGGTTTCAGAAAGTCTTTTTATGCTCTACTGCAATCTTTACATCCTGATCTTATTTTTAAAGTTATCATTGTTCTCTACTATTGGTTTGGTTTCATGCAAGCCTCTTCTAAGTATTGCTCGTCCCTCTTATGGTAGTCTTTTCTTATGTCTGCTCTCTGGGCTCCATTCCAGCCACTAGGGTACCTTAAGAAGGAGCAGACCCACAAATGGTGGGTATTAGTCCCCTTATCAAGGCCACAGGAGGAAGACTCTCATTTCCCAGTTTTCTCACATCTCCTACTCTCAGGAACAAAGATAAACTCAGTGCACCTGTATGATTCCTCTCCCTCTCATCTAGCCAGGTCCCTTTGCCAGGATACCTACTGATGCCAGATACTGGTGCCTTCTTATGAACACAGAAGAAGGGGCAATTTAGAGATCAGGTGCTTACATGCCCAGCTTTAAGAAAGCAGGATGATTCCATTCAAGAAGTCATCTCAGAGTAATATCTGAGATGGATCCAGAGTAGGAAGACCTGGGCCCTCCTTCCCCCCACAAACACACCAATTCAGCAGCAATTCATGGACAGATTCTCTCAGTGAGAAATCCAGAAACCAACTGAAAGTCTCATGCACCCCAGGCAAACAGTAAGCCAGACTTGCTGAAGCTACTAGGGACACCCTTTTGCCAGAATTGCTACCCCCAGCACAGCTCTATATGATCAAGAAGAAAAACCTTAGCTCCCAGTTTCTCCTAGGAAGGAAAAGAGTTGTTTCACATGTCCAGTGCCCCAACTTTTCTGAGGGGGCTTCCCATAGAACTGGCTTCCATCTTGCCAGTCTTGGAGCTCTGATGTATCCAGCACAGTCTAACCACACAGAGGAGAACAGAGACAGCTATGTGGACTGGTAGATACCATGGCTTCTCCCCTCTACTCAGCACAGAGTGAACAAACAAAAGCCATAGCTGCCTGATTCTCCTTGGCAAGGGAAAGATTTCTTCAGGCTTCTAATACCACAACTTTCTGGGGGTTTCCTACAGGACTGGCATCTGACTTGCTTGTCTTGGAATGTTGATGTGACCTGGCAAAATCTAGCCACCTGGGGGCTAGTGAGAACAGAGAGAGATTTGGGCTGGCAGTCACCATAGTATCCTTTCATGTTTCAGCATAGAGCAAGCAGGTTTTTTTAAAAAACCCAGTTCCCAGATTCTCCCTGTGGAGGGAAGAAGTTGGACAGAGTGTCCAATGACCCTAGACACCTGGAGACTGCAAAGAACAAAAGAAATGGACTAGGTTAGCATGAAAGACTGAGAGGCCCTCAGAATTGCTGGCCAGGCTGACTGGTGGGAGTCTCCTCCTGTACAAGGCCAGTCTGCTTTGTCTAGTGCACAGACACTAACACAGAAAGCCAAGGAAAAGGTGTGCCAAACAATGTAACAACATAAATCTCCAGAGAACTACCCTAATGAAATGGAATTATATGATCTATCTGACAGAGAATTAAAAATAACTGTCATAAAGGTACTCACTGGGGTCAAGAGAACAATGCATGAACAAAATTATAATTTTAACTAAGAGATAGAAAATGTTAAGAAAAGGACCAAACAGGAATCATGGAGCTGAAGAACACAATAACTGAACTGAGAAATTTACTAGAGGAGCTCAGCAACTCACTAGATTAAATAGAAAAAAGGATCAGTGAACTCAAAGACAAGTCATTGAAAATAATTCAGTCAGAAGAGCAAAAAGAAAAACAGAATGAAAAAGAGTGTAGAAAGCTTTAGGGACTTATGGGACATTATTAAATAGACCAATAGATGCATTGTGAGAATCCCAGAAGGATCAAAGAGAGAATGGACTAGAAAGCTTATTCAAAGAAATAATGGCTGAATACTTCCCAAATATGGGGAAGGAAATAGACATCCAGATCCAAGAAACCCAAAACACATCAAATAAGGTGAACCAAAAAAAAAAAAACCCACAAAACCCCACATTAGGCACATTATAATCAAATTGTCAAAAGTCAAAGACAAAGAATTTTAAAAGCAGCAAGAGGAAAGCAACTTGTCACATACAAGTGAGCCACCATAAAACAATCAGTGATTTCTCAGCAGAAACTTTGCAGGCCAAAAGGGAATGGTATGATATATTCATAGTGCTCAAAGGAAAAAACTGCCACCAAAAATACTACACCTGGCAAAAACTGCCCTTCAGAAATGAAGATAAGGGACTTCCCTGGCCGTTCAGTGGTTAAGACTCCACGCTTCTGCTGCAGGGGGGTGTGGGTTCGATCCCTGGTCGGGGAACTAAGATCCTGCATGCCGTATAGTGCAGCAAATAAAGAAAGAAAGAAAGAAAGAATTTCCGGACAAACAAAAGCTGAGGGAGTTCATCACCACTAGACCTCCTAATAATAAATGCTAAAGGGAAGTTCTTCAAATTGAAATAAAAGGGTACTAAAAACAACACAATAGTATAAGAAAGCATGAAAATCTTGGTAAAGGTAAATATATACACAAATGCAGAGTTCTGTATTACTGTAATGGTGGTGGGTAAATCATTTTTAATTCTCGTATATAAGTTAAAAAACAAAAGTACTAAAAATAACTATAACTAAAAAATATGTTAAAAGAGATACAACATGAATACATGTAAATTGTGACAACAGTAACATAAGGAGGGTCAGGAGAAGTTAAAGGGTGGAGTCTTTGTATGTGATTGAATTTGAGTTATCAGCTTAAAATAGATTGTTATAACTATGAGATATTTTATGTAAGCCTCAAAGTAACCATAGACACAAAAATACCTAAAGTTACACAAAAGAAAAAGGAATCAAGGCCTATCAATACAAAAATAAAAATCAACAAAATACAAAGTAAGACAGCAAGAGAGGAAAAAGACAGGCAAAAGAATTACAAGATTAACAGAAAACAATTACCATAATGGTCATAGGAAATCCTTCCCTATAAATAATTACTTTAAATGTAAATGGATTAAACTCTTCAATCAAAAGACAAAGAGTGACTAGATGGATAAGAAAACAAGACCCAACTACATGCTGTCTGCAAGAAACTCAGTTTAGATTAAGGGCATACGTAGCTGAAAATGAAGAGATTGAAAAAGATATTCCATACAAATGGTAACCAAAAGAGAGTAAAAGTGGCTAAGCTTCTATCAGACAAAATAAACTTTAAGGCAAAAATTGTTACAAGAGACAAATAAATATATAAGATAAAAGTGTCAATCTACCAGGAAGATATAACAATATATATACATATATACACACCCAACATCAGAGCACTTCAACATATAAGTAAACATCAACAGAACTGAAGGGGAAAATAGAAATCAATAGAAAAATGGTAGAATATTTCAGTACCTCACTTTCAATAATGGATAGAACATTCAGACAGAAGATTGATAAGAAAACATGGGACTTGAACAACACTATAGACCAAATGACCCTAACAGATATACACAGAACATTCTGCCCAACAGCAGAACACACATTCTTCTCAAGTACACATTGAACTTTCTCCAGGGTAGATCACATGTTAGGTCACAAAACAAGTCTTAACAAATTTAAGATTATTATCTTTTCTGACCACAATGGAATTAAACTAGAAATCAATACCAGAAGGAAAACTGGAAAATTCACAAATGTCTGGAAATTAAACAACACACTCTTAAACAACAATTAATTCAAAGAAGAGATCAAAAAGAAAATTAGAAAACTACCTCAAGACAAACAGAAACAAAATACAATATACTGAAACATACGGGATGTAGCAAAAAAAATACTAAGAGGAAATTTTATTGAGATAAATGCCTACACTATAAATGAAGGAAGATATCAAATAAAAACCTAACTTTACACCTCAAGAAAAACAATGAACAAACTAAGGCCAGAGTTAGTCAAAGAATGGAAATAAAGATTAGAGCAGAAATAAATAGAGTATAGAAAATCAACAGGAAAAAACAACAAAACTAAGAACTGGTTCTTTGAAATGATAAACCCTAAGCTAGACTAAGAACAAAAGAGAGAAGACTCAAATAAATAAAATCAGCAATGAAAGAGGAGACATTACCACCCATGCCACAGAAATAAAAGGATCAAAAGAGACTACTATGAATAATCATACACCAACAAATTGGATGACCTAGAAGAAATTGGTAAGTTTCTAGAAACATACACTCATGTATGTTTCATGAGACTGAATCATGAAGACAAGAATCAAGACTGAATCATGAAGACATAGAAAATATGAATAGACCTGTAACTCGTAGAGCGATTGAATGAGTAATCAAAAACCTCCCAAAAAAGTAAAGCCTAGGACCAGACGGCTTCACTGGTGAATTCTACCAAACATTTAAAGTAGTATTAATGCCAATCCTTCTCAAAGTCTTCCAAAAGATTTAAAAGGAGGGAGCATTTCCACACTCATTTTATGAGGCCAACATTACCCTGATAACAAAGGCAGATAAAGACACCGCAAAAAAAAAAAAAAAAACCTGCAGGTTAACCTCCATGATAAATATAGATGTAAAAATCCTCAACAAAATACTAGCAAATTGAATCCAACAGCACATTAAAAGAATCATACACCATAACCAAATGGAATTTATCTCTGGGTTGCTAAAATCTTTCAACAGATGGAAATTAATTAATGTGTGCCACCACATAACAGAATAAAGGAAAAAAATCTCATGATTGTTGCAATAGATACAGAATAATATTTGACAGATTCAACATTCTTTCATGATAACAACCCCTCAACAAACTAAGAACAGCATAAAAGTACCTCCATATAATAAAGGTCATATACGAGAAGCCCACAGCTAACATCATACTCAATAGTGAAGAACTAAAGCTTTTCCTCTAAGATCAGAAACAAGGTAAGTATGCCTACATTCACCACTTTTAGTCAACATATTACTGGAAGTCCTACCAGAGCAAATAGGTAAGAAAAGAAACAAAAGACATCCAAACTGGAAGGAAAGAAATAAAGTTGACCTTGTTTGCAGAAAACACAATTTTATAAATAGAAAACCCTAAAGACTCCATTAGAAACGGTTAGAATAAACAAATTCAGTAAAGATACAAAAATCAGTTGTGTTTCTATACACGAAGAGCAAACTATCTGAAAAGGAAATTAAGAGAACAGTCCCTTTACAATAGCACAAGATAATAAAATACTTAGGAATAAATTTAACTAAGGAAGTAAAAGACTTACATACTGAAAACTATAAAACTGGTGAAAGAAATCAAAGAAAATATACACAAATGGAAAGACAGTTTGTGATCACGGATTAGAAGACTTAATGTTGTTAAAATGTCCATAGTACCCAAAGTTATCTACAGATTCAATCCCTATCAAAATCCCAATGGCAGTTTTTTACAGAAATAGGATAAACAATTCTAAAATTCATATGGACCCACAAAAGACCATGAATAGCCAAATCAATCTTGAGAAAGAAGCACAAAGCTGGAGGCATCACACTTCCTGATTTCAACATATATTACAAAACTATAGTAGTCAAAACAGTATGGTACTGGCATGAAGACAGAAGTATAGACAATGAACCAGAATAGAGATCCCTGAAATAAATTCATGCATATACAATCAATTGATCTTTGACAAGTGTGCTGAGAAATACACAAAGGGAAAATTATAGTCTCTTCAACAAATGGTGTTGTGAAAACTGGATATATATATATATAAAAGAATGAAATTGGACCTTTATATCATACACAAAAAGCAACTCAAAATTTATTAAAGACTTAAATGTAAGACCTGAAACTCTGTAACTTCTAGAAGAAAACATAGTGGAAATTCTTCATGATATTGGTCTTGGTAATGATTTCATGGATCTAACACAAAAAGCACAGGCAGCAGAAGCAAAATAGACAAGTGAGACTACATCCAACTAAAAAGCTTCTGCACAGCAAAAGAAACAATCAACAGAGTAAAAAGGCAACATATGGAATGGGAAAAAATATTTGCAAACCATATGTCTGATAAGGGGTTAATCTCCAAACTATATAAGGAACTCCTACAACTCCATAGCACAAAAACTAATAACCCGATTAAAGAAATGGGCTAACTACTTAAATAGACATTTCTCCAAATAATACAAACAGATGGCCAACAGGTACATGAAAAACTGCTCAGCATCACTAATCATCATGAAAATGCAAATCTAAACCATAATGAGATATCATTTCACACTGGCTATCATCAAAAAACCAAAAGTCAACAGTGTTGGTGAGAATGTAGAGAAACTGAAACCTTTGTACACTGTTGGTAGGATTGTAAAATGGTACAGCTGCTATGGTACAGTATGAAGTTTCCTCAGAAAGTTAAAAATAGGACTATCACATGATCCAGCAATCCCACTCTTGAGTATTCACCCAAAAGAATTGAAATCAGGATCTCAAGGAGATTTCTGCACTTCTGTGTTCATTGTAGCATTATTCACAATAGCCAAGATGTGGAAACAACCTAAATGTCCATCAACAGATGAATGGATAAAGAAAATGTGGTATATACATACAATGGAACATTATACAGCCTTTAAAAAAGAAAGAAATTCTGCAATATGAGACAACATGGATGAGCCTTGAGGACATTATGCTAAAAAGGCATTATGAAAAAAGTCATCATGAAAGACAAATACTACATGATTTCATTTATGTGAGGTATCTAAAATAGTCAAGTTCATAGAAACAAAGAGTGGAATGGTGGTTGCCAGAGACTGGGGATGAGCCAGGGAAGATGAAATAGAGAGTTACTAATCAAAGGATGTAATATTTTAGTTAAGCAAGATGAATACATCCTAGAGATCTGCTGTATAACATTGTACCTATAGTCAGCAATACTGTATCATATACTTAAAACTTTGTAAAGCAGGTAGAGCTCATGTTAAGTGTTTTTACCACGATAACATGTTTTGAAAGAAGGTAAAATGACACACAAGAATAATTCATTCCTAGTTGTTTTGTAAGATCGTGAAAAAAAGAATGAGAGAGAGAGAGAAGGATGGGAGAGATAAAGCCCAGTATCACAGCTGTGCACATCTCTTAGAAAAAAAGAAAAAGAAGTCATCGCAGTCAGGCTCTGTAGTCTGATCTGCACTCCCCCTGGCTGGGGACAGTCCTCCAATGCCTGGCTTCAGTCCCCTGGCTTTGTAGATGTAGTGCCATCTTCTCCAGTCTTGATATTGGCAGGAATCCCTTTTGGTCCCTCCCACTTAGCGTCTGGAGAGATGAGGCATATATAATCTTGCTTGTCACTCTGGCTTCTGATCCCAGGAAGAAAAGGTCCTGGGCTCTCAGACTCCTACTTAACCTTTCTTTCAGGTTCACTATTCATCTCTGAGATTCAGAGATGATGGTTCCACTACCTAGTCTCCAGGAAATCATATTCTGACATCATTGCTCTCTGTGAACCCTCCATAAAATGTTAGACTGGGGACTGGTTTCCTCTCCCTTGTGAAGCTCACACATTCTAGCATTCAGTGCTTACGCCGCCTTTGTTTTTAAGCCTTGGAGCCAAGTGCCACTCTAAGCCCTTTTCCATTTCATCAAATTGAATCCTTTCCCTGCCCTATTTTCCCCTACTTTCTGCCCATGATCTTGAGCATTCCTAACTGGCCAAAATTTGGGCCAAGAAGGTTCCCACTTTCAATGAAGAGGGCATGGATAAATGCTGGTGAGGTTACAACAGGATGATCTTGAGCAAGGCACTTAACCCCACCTGAGCCTTGCTTTTCCATCTGTGAAATGGTTGTAAGACTTACCCTGCTCACTTCACAGGCTTATTATGGGGTTCAAATGACATGAGAAAGTACTTTGGAAACTGAACTGCTCTACACATATAAAGCTTTGTTTTGTCCTTGCAAAAACAGCAGTTCAAGTTTCTTAAGTGGGGCTTTGCAGTATTATCTTACTTCCACGGATATAGCCATTTCAAAGCCAGTCTTGGAGCTCCTCTTCATATTTTTCCTTCAGCCTCTGAAAACAATCACTTTTTTTATGTACTGAAAGGCCATAACTCCAGATGAAAAAGAAGACTTTTCTCAACAGTCTGACAAGGTTACAATTAAGAGTCTACTAATGTTGGAATTTGGGGACCTGTCTGTCACTAATCAGGTGGAAATGTGGACATGGAGATGTGCCCATGTCCCCCTTCAAGGAAGGACTTGCTGCAGGGAGTGAGGTCAAGGTGTGCCTCAGCTTCAAGAGCCGCCTGGCCCAAGGCCACACCCTCTCCAGGGCAGCCCACATCTGCCCTGTGACCCAGAGAGAAGAGGGAGGAAGCCCAGTCATTCTGGCCTGACACAGGACACTGATGGGCAATGCTCAATCCAGAGCTTCCCAGTGGGCTGGCCAAGGCTTGGCAGAACTGCACTGAGTTGGACTTCTCCTTCTGCCCAATCCTACTTCCTCTTTCTTTCCTTCATAGGTGCTGATCCCTAATATATATCTTGCACCCCAAATTGTATCTCAGTATCTGCTTCAGGGAACCCAGTCTGTGACAATTGGCTACCATGTGCTAAAAGGGCAGGATGGGATGGGGGGGTATGTTTACTGTAAACAAAGGAAACAAAGCACAGAAAGGGTAGAGGGGAAATTTGAGATAGCACTGCTGTACAACCTTGGATAGCTCCATGTCCAACAATAATTGGGCTGCTCAAAGGCCTAAGAAACTCTAACTATGATAGGTGGAAATCTGTTACCTGATCAACTTAGACCAAAATCTCATAAGGGAAGCAATATCATCTAGCCTTATTCCTAACCCTAGGCATAACCTGATTTGGTGGTCTCAGCCTGAAGCACCAAAGGCTGACTTCTCAGAAAATGCAAATATCTGCTGGGTATTATATAAAAACCCCAGCTAGTATCAAGATTAGCCAAATCATCTCAATGTTAGTTGCAGTTATATTTTTCAACTACCTTTAAATGTACAGTGAAAGAGAAAGTGGCACTTTCTAGAACTCAATGTTTTCTTATTTCATTTGGAAAAGTGGGTTTAAAGGCTGAGATTTAGCCTGGTGCGGGTCAGAGATCATACATAGTTTCTGTAGTGACAGGAGCCACTGCAAACCCTGCAAGAAAAGGTAATCTTTGAAAACGAAACACTGCCATCTGTCATCCACCAAACCAACCCCCCCCCACACACACATACACTTAAAACCCCTCACTGGCTTCCCACTCCTCTAACAGTAAAGACCCCAGCCCTACAAAGTCCCACCCACAGAGACTGGCCCCTAACTCTGTCTCCAGCCTCATTTCACTCCCTCCCCTCCTTGCTTCCAGTGCTCTCCATGCTGCAGCCACATTGGCCTTCTTAATGGTTCCTCAAATAAGCCATGGTACCTCCTGTTATAGGGCCTCACACATGCTCTCCCCTCTGCCTGCAACTCTCCCACCCAAACTGTTACCTAGTTAATGACGACTCACCTTTAGTTTCCAACTCAAGCACCATCAGTTCCTCTGGAAAGCCTTCCCTGGCACCACACTCCACGTCTAGGACAGGTACCTCGGTGATATAATCTCACAGAATCACACTCCTTTATTTCAGGGCATCCATCTCATCATCTCATTTAGAATTATACCCTCTCATCTGTGAGTACTTGGTTTATCTGTCTCCCCTCTTAGACTGTAGGCTTCAGGAAGGCAGGAATGGTGTCTGGGTTTGCTCTCTATCTTATTCCTAGTTCCTGGCACAGTTCCTGGCAGATAGTAAGCACTCGATTTGTTGAATAAGTGGATAAATGAATCGTTAAATGAATGAACAAACAAGGAAAATGAGAGAATTTCTAACTTTGGTTGGGTGGCTTGAAGTTTCTTGGGGTTAAAATGTAGAAATGGGGAGTTAAAACCAGAGGTGGTTGGGCGGAAGATAGACGTACATGCTGGCAATTATTAGAGAGACTTTCTCCCTAACCGGTGGCAAAGAGGAAGGGTGGGGCTGGGGAGGCAGCAAGGCACCATCAGAAGTCACAACATAGCTGCCAACCTTTGGACCAAAATACCCAAGTGCCAGGCCTTAAAGTAAATGAAAATTATTCACTTCACAATCAGGAGAAAATGCCATGGAATTAAAGTTGGAGCATATTCTTGAATTGGATTGTATTCTCCAGGGCCCTAAAGTTAACCAGCTGGAATCATTTTCTAAGGACCATTCTATTTAACCTTTGGAAACGAAGCATCTGCCTTTTAATGGAAAAACTACTTCTCACCGTAAAGATAGCACATGATGTTCTTGGCTTCTTTGGTCTCCAGAAAAGGAAACTCAGATATCTCCCCATGTCCTCGCTGTATCTTGAACCCCCTATATCAACAAAACAGGCCAGATTAATAGCTAACTTTATTTTTTAATAATAAGTAGAATGTACCAGCTCATCCAGAGAATACTAGACAGGGCAGCCTACACAGACATACCAGCCTCTCAAAAAGTCTCAGGAGGCTTAGGAAGCCACAGATTGAAGCGCCCCACATAACCAATCTCAAAGTCACTGTATTCAGACAAAAGGCCAAGTTTACCACCCACTCAAAGTTCTGTTCCTTAAAAAGCATTGACAATCAATTAATCAAATATTACTACTTTGCACAAGTCCATGCTGTGATGGACACAGTGAAGAGAGGTCCCTTCCTTAAGCATACTATAACCCAACTAAAGAACTAAGATCTGGAAGAACTAAGAAGTTGGTCAACAGCACAGGCACAGTATATGGATATCAGCAAGTTCAGACAGCCCATAGCCAACCACACTAAAGTCCATTGAACATCTTCTACTGCCTGTGGGCTCTGAACCAGAAAGGGTGGGGATGTGTGTGTCAGGCTACTTTCACTCTCCTGACCATTAGACAGGCAGCCTTCCAAGGAAGGTGGGGCCTGTTCTGTGGCATAAGCAGGGTTTCATTCTTAAGCCCTACCACCACTACACACACATCATTTAACATAGCCTTGCCCTCACCATACAGCCTTTCATTCGTTTGTTAATTTGCTCATTTAACAGGTAATTATTGAATGGCCATTTTAAGCGAGGGACTGTGCTGGTTGTTGGGGGGAGACAGGGTTAAACAGGATGTGACCCCTAACCTCAGGAGCTGTGTACTCTGTTGTTAATGGTGGGCATTGGTGACAGATGGTCTGGCAATAGAAACTGTATGAATGTTAGGCTAAAGAGAAGCTCAGGAGGCTCCATGGGACTCCAACTGCTTACACTGAAAAAGCTGCTTGTCTTGTTCATTTCTGTACCTCCAACACCCATTACTGTGCCCAGCACACGGTAGGAGCTCAGTAAGTTTTTAGTGACATAATGAAAATCTTACTGGAGCCGACCAACCTCCAACTCTGTCTCTCCATGGCTTCTCCCCATTGGTCCTAAGCCTGACAGTTGGCATCCTATGCCTAGATGAAAAGAGATGAGGGCACATGGCAGTTCTTCCAATAGGTCATAATATGTTGGAGTTGGGAGGAACTGGACAACATTTTCTGTATCACCCCCATCCCCTCCCATACATCATGTCCCCATAGTTGAGGTCCTTCATGAACCACTTGGGCCTTCATGCTTTCCTGATTCCTCATCCTGGATGTTCTTTTAAGAATATGCAAGTTGGTCAATGTCCCAATTAAAACTCAGGAATCCAGACCTTGACACAGAACCTTGAAGCTCCAGCTGGCTCAGTGGCAGGGAGCCACCTCCTTCTCTGAGATAATGGGCTGTGGAAACCGCAATTTTGTCTTCTAGTTGTGGCTTCCCACACGACCAAGGCCTCCTGCAGGCCCTGGGGCCCCAGGGAGGCAGAGCCATTCTAGAGAAAGCTGAGAAAAATAGGGATGAAGAGGTCCTTGGAGGAGACTGAGAAGTGACCTCAGTCACTTGGGGGAGGGGGGGACAGTGGCCCTTGAGGCACAGCAAGCAAATGAGCTAACAGGAAATGGTGGGGGCTGTGAAGGGGTAGCCAGGAGGTATGAGGCAACTGCCCCCTCAAGTAAGACAGGCTAAGTAAGGTAAGGTCCAGCAGGGACCCAGAGTCCCAACCCTTCAGCCAGAAAGCACTTCAGAATCAGTCCAGAGTGGTCTTGGGACATGTCAAAGCCCCCCAGCTGGCTAGCAGCATGATAGGGTTTGAACCAGTTCTCCTGATTTCCACTCTGGAGTTTTTTTTCTCATCACCTTGCTACCTCCCAGATATGGGTCTCATGGGAGAGTTCTTGGCCTGTCACATCCTGAATAATCTCCCTTCACAGATGATTCCTGCTTGTCATGCAGGGCTGGGCTTTTCTGGATGGGTGGCTTTTTTAACCCTCCAATGCCAGCTGTTGCCCTGTCTCTAGCCATTCCCTTCCTAGGAAAGATCGAGTGGGGTCTTCAGTGGCCACATGAGGCCTTATGACCCTGGGGAGGAATGATAGGCAGCCTGGGACCCAGCCCAGCAGCAGACCTCCCAGGGACAGTGGGCACATGCCTTGGCATCTGGGCATGCTGATCCTTTTCTCCAGAGAGGGCAGTGTGGGGGGAGGAGGGGGTGGAATCCAGCGACTTCTCAGGCCATAAGAATTCCTGCTCTCCCCCTCAGTCTGACCCTCGTTCTGCCCGTCTGGGCCACGGCAATGCCCACGCGCAGGGCAGCGGGGGAAAAGGAAGGAGAGACGGGTTTGCTGGTTTGCTTGGCCGGGCACCAGGAGCGTGAGCCCTGCCCCCCTCCGCGGACTGTCTCCACTTTCTCCTCTCCCCCTCTCCGCCTGCCTGTCCCTCCGGGCTGCTCGGGCGCCACCACTACTGTCCCCAACCCGCCCCGCCAGCCAGGCCAAAGGGCGGCGTGACTCACGGCGCTGCCACCAGCCCACAGCTTGCCCACAGCGTATAAAGGCTGCGGGGTTGAAAGGTGGCAGAGCCTTGCCCGACCTGGCCCGAGGCGCACAGAGTATGGCCGGAGGCGCGGAGCGAGGCCGCGGGGACGCGGGCTGGGGGCTGCGCGGCGCCCTGGCCGCCGTGGCCCTGCTCTCGGCGCTCAATGCTGTGGGCACGGTGTTCGCGCTGTGCCAGTGGCGCGGGCTGAGCGCGGCGCTGCGAGCGCTGGAGGCGCAGCGTGGCCGGGAGCAGCGCGAGGACAGCGCCCTGCGCGCCTTCCTGGCGGAGCTGAGTCACGCACCTCGCCGGGCGCCCGCGCCACCGCCAGATCCTGTGAGCGCCGCGCGCAACAAGCGCAGCCACGGCGGGGAGCCGGCGCAGCACATCCGCGCCGAGAGCCACGACATGCTGTTGATGATGACCTACTCCATGGTGCCGGTAGGCGGGGTCTCAGCTCCCCTTGACGCCCCCGCCGGGGTGAGCGGCGTACAGTGTGGGGAGAGAGCCCTAGACGCCCTCTCCTCCCCCGGCCAGACGGCAAGGTGCCGTGGGGAGAGGTCCTGGGTGTGAGCCCTCTGGGGAAGTCACCTTGGCAAGCACCTTAACCCTCTGGGGTCAGTTTCTTCATTGTTAAATGGGGGAGGGAGTGAAGGGGTAAGTCTTCCACCTCTGACGTCGTTCAGTCTGCAGATAAATGAGCGGAGTAGGCAGTGTTTTTAAGAGCCTGCTTCCTAACTTTGGACATAAGTTTTCACCTTCTGGTGTGCCAGGAGCCACAGCAGCCCCGGGCTGTGCCTGTGCAATTCGTAGGGGCCCCCTGAGAGCACGGAGGTAGCATTTCTGAGAGAGCGCAGGCTTCTTCAATAAAGGGATTCTTTCCCTGGCATGATCTAGTGGTCTGGCGTTTCACCTGGCCTCGGCTCATCAGCACAAGACTGCCGACCTAATAGTCTCTGTTTAAGTGAAAACAATCAGCCCTAATTTTACCAACCCCGGGACCTTTCTACGGAGAAACTTAATCTTGTGTCTAAAGTGCTTAAAAATAGTGGAAATCAACATAGCGCAATTTTCTTAAAACGCAATGTCAAAGCTGAGGTTCATCATATGGGCTCTAAAAAGTCTATGGAGCTTCAGAAAATGTCAGCGTGTGCTCTCGCAGGCGCGTGCATCTAGGGAGAGTCCATAGCTTTTCGTTAGATTTTCAAAGGGGCTCCATTGCACTACCCCCAGAAGGTTTAAGAAACACTGCTGTTAAAAAAAGTATTTAAAGCAAAGCCTCAGAAATCTGTTTTCTAGTGTTAACTTTCTTTGCTTTTGCTGATTTTAACTCAGTAATTATACATTTAGATCACATTGCAGTTCCCCATTTCATTTCATTATCCGTTACAACCACTATGGTCTTATTTCACTTTAAAATTACAAAGATTTCAGTTCTGTCACCTCAAGTCAAGTGTGAGCCGTATTTTGGAATCCTAGGTATTTGAAGATAAATCCACTTAAACCTGTTATAGAAGTTTAAAAATATCTTACATGAGCTGAAGTGCTTTTAAAACTACATGGAGGACTTCCCTGGTGGCCCAGTGGTTGGGAGTCCGCCTGCCAATGCGAGGGGGGAGGGGGGAAGGGAGGAGGAGGGTGGGGGAAGAGTTCGTGTCCTGGTCCGGCAGGATCCCACATGCGGCATAGCGGCTGGGCCCCTGCACCACGGCTGCTGAGCCTGCGCTCTGGAGCCCCTGCGTGAGCCACAACTAGTGAGCCTGGGAGCCACAACTGCTGAGGCCCGCGCGCCTGGAGCCCATGCTCTGAGGCAGGAGGGGACCCTGCAATGAGGGGCCCGAGCACCGCGGCTGAGAGTGGCCCCGGCTCGCCGCGGCTGGAGAGGGCCCGTGGGCAGCGGCAGGGACCCAACGCAGCCAAAAATCAATCAATCAATCAAGGAGTATTTTATATAAAAAAGATAAAGTAAAACTACATGGAAGTACTACACACTTCAAACACATCTTTTGAGAAAGATCACATTTTCCATTCCTGGATTCAGTTTTTACCCACGTTATCATTTAGAAATCTGGGCCCAAGCAAAAATTTCGAAAAAAAGAACTCTGTAAAACAAAGAGATCTCCTTAAGAGAATTCACTCTTTCTTGGCTCTCCACCACGCATTTTGAGAGGTTTTTGAAATCATCTGAGAAGGATGCATCTGAACATCAACATTTTATATTTTTAATCCTGCTTTTAAGGTAGAGGCTTATGTATCCAAATTGCATCCTGTTCGGTCGCTAACCCAAGAGAACGCAGAGACTCATTTCTGTGTCAATATGAAAGCTGATTTAACTACCACCACCTGCTCTGTTGCAAGTCAGCAGAAACATTACATTTGTCAGGCTGAGAAGCACTTGTAGATTATCCCCAACTCATCTTCCACTTGCAATGGGTGTGCTTTGACCTTTTGGAGTCACTGAGGGACTTTCTATGCAGGCCAGGAGAAAGCCACTATCATATTCCTCTTGGGAGTAGTTCTCAAACAGTAGGCTTAGGGATCACCTGGGAACATATTAAAAATGCAGATTTCAGGGCCCCACCCTCAGATTTGTAGAATTATAATCTCCAGAATTGGCTTCCTTCCTGATCCCCATTTCCCCCACCTTCCCAACCCCTTGATGAGTTTCATACAGGTGGTCTAGGTGCCACACTTTGAGAAAAGCTCCTCTAGCCCATGGCTTCTTTAATGCGCATGTGAATATTTTGGGGATCTTGTTAAAATACAGATTCTGATTCAGAAGGTCTAAGTTGGGGCCTGAGCTTCTGCGTTTGTAGCAAGTTCCCGCTGACATCAGTGCTGCTGGTCTGAGAAAAACACTTTGAATAACAACGTTCCAGAGCAGTGGTTGCACATTGAAATCATATGGGGAGTTTAAACATGACTGATACGTAGGCCCCACCTCCCAGAGATTCTGAATTAATTGATAGGGGTGGTGCCCACTCACCAACACAAAGGACCTTGGCATGCCTTCCTGATGACGGTCAGCTGTGTTAAGCATCGCACGCTCATCAGTTCTCCCTTGAGGCCTCTACTTTGGGCAGAGGAACCAACTTAATTGGTGAAAAGCCCTTTACATACTTTATTTTAGCAACACTCTCACCATTCACCTTTGCAGATTTTTCTCATTTTTACTCTCTGTTTTTCTCAGAACAGAGCATTATTCACATGAGGAAACAATTTTTAAGAACTTTCTCAGGGCACCTTGAGTAGAAAAGCTGCTAAGAGAACTATTTAGTGTACAGCATGGAGTTCAGTGTGCCCACTTTTGAAGGTTGAAGTCTACACTTTCCCTTGCCCTTTTATATAGCACCAGTATGTCTTGAATGAGGGTGAAATCAGAAGCCCCATGTCCTTAGAGATCTAGGAACAAAGAAGTAAGCTGTATGCAGACTAATTTCAGCATTTCAAAAAGTCTTCCAAAAAAGTCTTCTTAAGCCAACTGACACTTCTAAGTTCTGTGCTTTTGGCTGAAAGTACATCAACTCAGCGTGGTCATTCTGGTTAGCACAGTCTGACCGGAAACTGATTGGCAGCTGTAAATGACTTTGTTGAAAGGGCAACATAACTAATTATTACTTAAGTACAGTTAGTTTGGTACGGCCAAACACATTAAATCTTTAAAAGTAAGTGGCTACTTTGGAGAAAAGTAATAAAAGGGGCCCTGGGTACCAGTGAGTAATGGAACCCATCTGCCAGGAACTCCTGCAGGAGATGCTGCTTCTGTTTAGTCTCCACTCCCTCACCACCCCTCTTCTCCCTCTTCCTCTCATCAGTTGCTCTTTCTCACCCATTCTTCAGATCTCACTCTTATTGATGTTCTGGTAGCTTTATCATCCTCCCTGAAATCTTAGGTCGAGCACCCAAGAAAGTTTCACTTCTCACAATGTGCACCTTAACAAGCTTTAAATAGATCAAAGATTTACATTTAAAAAATGAAACTCTAAAATTGCTAGAAGAAAATATGAGTAAATTCATTTTTAATTTTGGAATGGGGAATACCTTTCTTTCAAACTATAACTCAAAAGCCTGAAGCAAACAATGAAATAAGTAAATTTAACCACATTTAAAAGGCACACACAACAACAAAACTGCATCACAAACAATAAAAACAAATGCATACACCATAAACAGAGGCAAAAGATAAATGACAAACTGGAAAGAAATATTTGCAGCTCATATCATAGGTACAGGGCTACTCTTCTGAATATATATAGCAGTTCTAGAAGTTGATTTAAAAAGATAAGAATTTAATAGGGAAATCTGCAACAGAAATAGGAATTCAGTAGGAGTATGGAACAGATAGTTCTCAGGAAAAGAAATACAAATTTCTCTTAAAAACACAGGAAAAGAACTCTTGATTCAAAAATGCAAATTACAACTGCTCTGAAATATAATTTTTACCTGTCAGAATGGCAACTGCAAAGGTTTGTCGACATATTCTGTTGGGGAAACTGAAGGGAAACAGACATGCTCTTGCATTGCTGTTTGGAGTGCAAAATGCTACAACCCATATGGAAGCCAATTTGGCAATACCTTTGGATTACAAACCCATTTACCCTCTGACCCAGTAATCTTGCTTGTGGGAATTTATCCTGCACAACAGACTTTATCACCTCTGAAATGACGTATGCACATGGTTATTCATTGCAGAATATTTGTAAAAAGAGAAGACTATTAACCTGTGTCCACTACAGGACTAGTTAAATAAACTGACCTATACATCCACTGGGATACGAGGTAGCTGTAAAACAAGAATAAGTAAATTCTCTGTGTTCTGCTATGGGAACAATCCCCAGGATATATTTTAAGTGACAAAAGTGTAAGGAAGAAGGGGGAAAAAATAAATGAAATTAACAAAAGTATTTACTTAGGGAGGGTGGGGATGAGGTGGGAATGAGCCTTTCACTGCATAGCTTTGTGCATCATTTTGACTTTTGAACCATGTGATTGTGTTACTCTTATAGTGAGTGAAAAGGCCATAAGCACAAGGTTGCATGGCAGCTGCCCCTGGGCTGGGGGCCATAGGGCATGGTAGGGACTGCTCCAGCCCACGGTTCATGTGCTGTGTCTATAGGGGAGGCTTTTGCTGTGGCTGCTGTATGAGAACGAGAGCCCAGTGTGCCTGATCTTTTAATTTTGTCAAGAAAAGTAAAAAATCTGACATTTTATGTGAAATCTCTTGGCTTTGAAGTATTGACAAAAATTCCCTCAAAATGTTTTTGAATTGACTGGCAGTGTGTTGGGCAAACAACACTCACATTGTTAGGGGCCATGTTAGGACTTCCAAGCTTAGTTTGCAGCAGGCTCACCTCATAATAATGAGTAGTTTTGAACAAAAATGGCTTTATTTAGTTCCAGCACAACCTCCACCCCCACCACTGATTTCCCAGCCTGGTTCTGAAAGGATAGTGGTATCTAGGCCATTGTTATCATTATTGGTGGTTAAATGGAGATGGTTTTTTGCATTCAGTTTGGTTTGGTTTGTTTCATTTTGTTTTGTTTCTGGCTGTCTCTAAACATTAACTCCACCTTCGGAGGATGGAGATTTCCTGTCACTATGGCTTTTCACAAACATGTGTTCTGAAGGTCATTCTCAAGGAGGAGATTCCAGCTATGTTAAGCAGTAATGCATTATAGCAAACAGAACTTTTCATGATGATTGCTATGAGGTACACTTATATGGATCTATGCATTATCTTGTTTACAGGGGACAAAAATTACATTACCTGTAGTTACAACTTCTGCTTGTATGGATGCTATATTTCCTTGAAGAAAAGGAAGGTAACCCCTGCCTTTCCCACTCGAACTGGGTCACTTCCAGGGTGTAAAAGCTGAGGATTTAGACCAGGGGTTAACAAACTATGGCCTAAGGTCAAATCAAGGCTGCTACTTGTTTTTGTGCAGCCCATGACTTAAGAATGATTTTTAAATTTATAAATGGATAGGAAAAAATAAATAAAAAGAGGAATAATATTTCACGACACCTGAACATTATATGAAATTCAGGTTTCAGTAACCATAAATACAGTTTTACTGGAATACATCCATGCCCACTTGTTTATGTACTGTCTGTGGCTGCTTGACACATGACAACCGGAGAACTGAGTAGTTGCGCCAGAGACCATACGGCCCACGAAGCCTAATATATTTTCTGTCTTGTCCTTTGCAGAAAACTTTGCCAACCTCTCATTTAGACAGTGGTCCATGGGAACGGAGGGGTGCTAGGGATGGTTCCTTTGGAGAGCTAATTTAGTAAAATCAGGGTTCTTCTAGCATAGGGTTAACCCTGGAGTTTAAGACCTCCCACAAGGAAACAGAGCCCAGGACAGAGCTGCCCTGAGACTGTGGTTTCACTCTAGAGGGAGGCTGTGGGGCTGAACCAGCCCTTAAGCCTTTGCTCCCCATAAGCTGACTTCCCAAGTCAAGGGCAGTCAGTGTTAGGACAGCTTTTAGCCACCCATTTAACCCCATATCTAGGCCTTGTTTCACACCCCATCTATTCTCTTCAGTTGAAGGGGAGAAACATATACCCCATTAGGTCCTGTCACATGAAGTGGACCCTAATGAGAGCTCAGAGGCCTGATAGAGCAGAACAAAAAAAGACTGGGCAGCCAAAGTAATAACCCACACGGAGAGACTGGGAGGTGGGTTTCTGTGGCCTTCCTCATAGCAGCATGTGCACGTGGGCACTTGGGATGTCACACCTGACACTGTGGGGTTAATTTGCATGTTAGAAGCCATTTCCAGGTATCAAGGGTAAGAGAGAATTTGAAGCTACATCTCTGCTAAGACTGTGTCTGGTATTGGTACTGTGAACACAGCCATAAACTTCACTCACGTATCAGGTCATGATGGTATGTGAGGAAGACAGGAGAGAGTTGGCCCCTTAGCTACATCCTTCAGACACTTTCTTCATTGACACATATTTTGCACACATGAAAATAAAGCATTCAGTGTAGATGTACAGTTGTCATGATTCTCTAAGGATTTATGTGAGAAACAAATGGGTCAAGACTGAGCATCTGGACCCGTAGGGACAGGGAAGTTGTGTTGACCACATGAAAGGCATTAAACCATTTGGACCTGCTCTCAGGTCCTGTGGCTATTCAAAAGTTCCTAGCTTCTTTCTAGCCAAAGCAGCAGAGGTGAGGGCAACAGGAACAAGCCTGCTGAGCCTTTACAGCCTGAGCAGGATGGACCTGCTTGGGCCTGGTGAATTGTCCACTCTCATCTTTTTCTGCTGTTTCCCTGCCTTTCCTTCAACCTTCACTGACACTGTGCCAAGGATAAAATGAACTCAAAGTCATGGTCCCCCCTGGAAAAGTGCCACTCCACTCTGGGGAGACAGCAGAATCCCTCAGACCTGCCTGTCATTTTGTACCACTGCCCACTAGATGACAGGCTGAGATCCTTGGGCGGAGAGCCCTGTCTGGGTGAGTTGCAGAACAACTGCTCAGATCACGGGTCTTCCAATGCCAAGGGGCTGTTCATCCTCTGTAAAGCCCATGTCTCAGGATCCATCTTTGGCTGTTCCAAGCTCACCTCCACATGGCGCTACTGCCACCTTCAGCCATTGTGTTCCTGCCCTTAACTTGAGAGACCTGGGATTCCTTCTTCACAGTCAGGTTTGCAGCCCAATTCTCTCTCCCTGATGCTTCCCTGAGGTATGTTGTGGCAGTCGTCTGATGCACGAGTCAGACGGATTCTCATCCCGGGCCCACAGCTTGGTAGCTGGGTGACCTTGGGCAAGTCTTTTAATTTCCCCAACCCTCAGTTTCCTCCTCTGTAAGATTAAGATAATAGCATGCACTTCATAGGGCTGTTAGGAGGTTTAAGGGAAATAATGTAGGTAAAGGACAGTGCCTGGTATAGTCAGATTTCCAGTAAGTGTTCATTGTTGCTGTTACTGAGATTAATCACTATGACTTTATCATGCAGCCCTCCTTGTCCAAAGCCCTCAGTATCTTGTTTCTGGGTTTACTCTTCATCTCCACTTTCTTCAGAATGCCAAGTTGTCTGATCATATGTGCTTTTATCAGCTGCTGCTTCGGGATCATATTTGGCCTTTTGAAGCCTAGGGTGGCATCACACCAACCTAAATCATCTTGTCATTGAAAACAAAACAGAATTAGCCTTGATATGGGAACAAGCCTTCTTCAACAGTTCAGGCTTTCCTGGGGCCTCACCCCTTCTTCATGGCCACTGATGACGAGGTTTGACACCCACTAGAAGAGAGTCACATTCACCCCATTTCTGACTGGCGTAGCTGTTGTTAACTCCTGCTGATTCCTGTTGGTGGCAGTCCTGAAAAAAGTTTTGGGTGCTTTCATTTGGAAAATTGACAAAATGTGAGTGGAAGGTAGAGCAAAAAACTTCTAAGAAAGGAGAACAATTTACTTCTTAGGGGTCTCATGTTCTCTAGGATGTAGGTACCTATGTGAGAACTATCAAAATAGTCTTTATATCTGATAAAACATACTTATCTGGAAAAAAAGACGTTTAAAAAAATCTACATTATTCAAACTCTCCTTCCCTCCCTCCCCCCGCACCAGAAAAAATCCTTGGCCAAATCTAGTTGACATTCAAGTTTCATTTACATGCATTTTATCTACAGACTAAAGGTCATGTTGTGTAAAACAAGATGATGATTTTAGGTTGTAATTCTTCTACAAAGGGAGCATTTTTCAGCCCATCAGTTGCTTTTTTTTTTTATGTAGCTCTTTGGGTTTTAATAGCTCTATATTTTAAGTAGATATAATTTACTTCTAGTCTGACTAAAGTTGAGACACAATTTTCTTTACTGAAAGGTAGAGTTAAAACAACAAGGCCAACTAAAGATCACTTAAAATGCAATTTGTTCTGAACACAATAGGTAGAATAACCCCTTCATCTTGCCACTCAGAAAGTTTCTTGTGCTTATCAAAGTGCTGGGAACTTTGGAGATCCTGCATTGGCTGTATGTAAAAACTGAGAAGGACTTGGAAATGCATTGTGGATAACTGTACCCAAGCTAAAATGATGAGCTGGCAGCTGCAAAATAATTCCCCAGTTTTTCAGTAATTTAGTGTGATTGGGGTCTGGAATCCTTTCTCTCAAAGGTAGAAAAGGCCTTCTCCCTTTAGGCAGCATTTGAGGACCTTGGAATCAATCCCTGTGAACAGGAAGACCTTTAGAGAAAAATCCTTTACAGTAAGCATCAGGGCAGTGACAAAGAGAGAAAATCAATCCTCACTAAAGTGATGAAGGCAGGTTTCATGGAGGAGACAGAACTTGTAATGGGCAATGAAGGGTTGGTGAGATTTGAGCAGGCAAGGAGGGAAAATCATTCCAAGTTCAGGTAATAACTTGAGCCAAGGTCTAGGGACAGGAATGAACGTAGTACAAGGCTTGGAAGAGCAAGAAGCTTTCCTGCACTGGGGAGTTTGGGCTGTGGGAGAGGAATTAAGATGGCTACATGAGAGAGAGCCTTGAATTTCTACTTCTGAAAAGTTGAGAATGAATCTGATGGGCAATTGGGAGAATTTTTCAAGGGGCAATCATGAAGAATGTGGTTTTATAGGACAGGTCTGTCTGTACAATGCAGGAAGGACTGCACAGGGGAGAGACAAGAGACAGGAAGAAAGTTAGGAAATTATTGCATTAGTCCAGGCAGGAAATGGTTCTGTCTGGCTAAGGTGATGGCATCAGAAATGGAGAAGATATAGATCCTAGAAATACCAAGAAATAAGGATGCATTGAAGTTGGGAACTAATTGGATATAAGAAAGAGAAAGGAGCCACCTGGTCCAGATCCATCCAAAGATGGTAGCATCATGGACAGAATTGAGGAACTTAAAGTGGGTTAGTTTAGAAGTGAGGATGCTAAATTTGTTTTGAGACTGAATATGAGAGGAAAAAGAGGGAAGGAAAACTGAAGGGTAAAAGAATATTCAAGGAAAGGAGAACCCATTTCTTCCAAGAAGAATTCTGTCTTCTCTATGAGAGGTCTTTACAAGTCTAAAAATTAAAAGGCAGACCCGAAAGCCTTTATGTGTGTTTACTCCTAGCTCCCCTCTTAGCTGTGTGACCTTTAACAGATCACTCAACCTCTCTGAATCTCAGTTTCCTCATTCTTAAGAAGGCAATGACAGTAGTATCTACCTTAGGTGTTATCATAAGGATTCAATTCAATAATCTATGTGAAGTCCTTAGCATGGTGCCTAGAACTCAATATATGTTAGCTTGTTGTTACTGATATTTAGTATTTCTCAAATCCTTCCTTTTTGTGCTTCAGGGACTTTTGAAGCCTTGTAATTAAAACAATGGAGATTGAATCAATAGAACTTGCCAGAGAAAGGGCAGGTTCTAGAATAACTCCAAGGTCTGGCGTCTCGGGTGCCATAAGGGAAACACACAGACTTCTAGAAAGAATGTTGTTTCCCAGATAGTCATTTTTATGGTTCATGGGTTCAATATATATGCTTGGTATTGAATTTAGGGACGTTAATTATACTAAGGATAATTTGCAAATATTTTATTCATGTTCAAGGTGAACTCATGCATTTATCCTTTCATAGACCAAATCTTTTGAACCCCATAGGAACAGCATGTTTGTCAAACCAACAGTTCCATCCAGCCAGTGTTCTGATGCTAACATCATCAACAATTATTTTGTGGGTGAGCATCTCAACCCAAGGGCCTCCTCTAAATATTTTCTGGGCTAACCACTTGTAGCTATTCTCTGAGCGGAGGGAGAAGGAGACTGAGCAGGGAGTAGGTTGACAAAACATCTTCACAAATGTTTTTGCTATGTACAAAGAATGCCAAAGGGCAGAGTTTGGGATAATGGATTAATTTTTTGTCCATTCCCCCAACATTGGACAAGTTACTTAACTATGGTTTATGTATACTTTTCTGACTATAAGGTGAAGATAAGAATGCTTAGATAAAAATCAAAAATTAACTGAAGATGCTTCTTGAAGGAAACAATGTGAGCACAAAATATTGTTATTAACAGTTAGTGAGAGATTATTCCAGCAGTACTCCTGCTTCAGAAAACTCCATTAGAGACCTGGGGGAGACAAGTGATTCTTAGCTCACTTCAAAACACTCATCTCTTCCACCCCTAACCTCTTCTGCACTTATTGTCTGTATCACACAACTAAAACTTTGTTTGTGTACAGTTTTGGTCTCTAATTTGTCATCTTTGGTCACCTTGTCTCTTTAAATATATCTCCACTCTTCGCTAGACCTCTAGTGAGGTATTTGATGAATACCTCTTCACTCATAAAATGCATCCACAACTCAGCAAGGGCAAATATAGACTAAGGTATCTGACAGTCTCTGAACCTAGTTCCTTTTCATACTAAGAGTTTTGGAGGTGTGTGTTAGTTTCGGCATGTAGTTACTGAGCACCTACTATATCACAGGCACAACTGTGGGTGCACAAGAAACAGTATGAACAAACCATGCAAATCCCTGTCCTGTTGGGGCTTATGTTCAGTGGGGGAAGAGGGGAGGAGCTGACAAGAACCAAAGTAAGTAAATTATCTACAATATTAGAAAGTGATGAGTGCTGTGAAGAGCAATAAAGCAGCGTTGAGGACTAGGGAGCAGGAAGGGGAAGATGCAACTGGAAGTCTTCTGGGTGGGGAAGGCCTCACTAAGAAGGTGACATTTGAGCAAAAACTTGAAGGAGGTGAGGGAGTGAGCCATGTGGAAATCTAGGGGCGGGCTGTTTAGGCAGAGGGAACAGCAAGTGCAAAGACCCTGAGATAGGAGAGTGTCCCCAGAGCACAAGGAACAGCAAGAAGACTGGGAGAGGATAACTGGGGGAAGGAAAGACAAGAGGACCAGTTCAAGTAGGGCCTTGCAGGCTGTTGTAAAGCCTTTATGGGGAGTCTTTGGAGGATTTTAGGCAGAGGAGTGATATGATCTGACCTGCCTTTTCAAAGGATCACTATGATGGGACTAGACTCTCTGTGTGGGGAGGGTGGGCAGTGGTAGCAGGGAGGCCATTTATTTAGCTACTGCAGTAAAAAAAGACAGTGGCTGAAGCCAGGGTGGTAGCAGTAGATATCTGATATCTATATATCAGATATATCAGATATATCTGATGTCCAGCTGATGGAATTTGCTGACAGCTTGAATATGAGGGGGGGAAAAAAGGAGTTCAGTGACTTCAGGGTTAGTGGCCAAGCAGTGGAAAGATAGAATTGCCATTAATGAGATAGAAGAATTGCAGATGGAATAGTTTTGAGGGGAATATCAGGAGTTCAGTTTGGGGTATGTTGACATTGAGATTTCTGTTAGATGTTCAAGTGAAGATATTGAAGAGGCAGCTGAATACCAGAGTCTGGGAGGGAAGGAATTCCAGTTGGAGGTATACCCAGGAAATAGTGGAGATGCTGAGCATGATAATACTCATGACCTGGACACAGGGAGTTTCTAACCAAGAGTCTATCTACTTCTTATTAAACCCAGATTATTTTACTTAAAACTCTTGTATAAACAACAAATTATATTAATTAACTATATTGCAAGCTTTTTGTACCCAGAGATTGTCTTACCTTTATAAACATAGGGCCCAACTTATCAAGTATTTGTTAATGAATAAATAGGTACTTCTAAGTCGTCAGAAATACCTTGGAAAGAAGTTTAAAAGAAATCTTTCAGGGATTAGGTAATATGTAAGTCAGTATAACAGATGCTAAGCGCCTGTTCCAGGCAGTGTGGGTGCACACTGTGGTGATAGGAAAAACAAGAAAGGAGCCCTCAGGGAACTCATCAGCTAGTGGGAGGGGAAAATCCTCAAGCACATATGACAGAACGAAGGATAGTAAGACCCGAAGAGAAGTAAGAATAAAATCCAATGGGCAATCAAGAAAGGTTTCAAGAAGAAGGTGGCATTTGAGCTGAAACTTGGGAGATGGGCATGGCTTCAGAAAGGGAAAAAGGCCCTTGAACGGCAGGTGGTTCGTTTTAGGTGGAGCATGATAGAGGGAGATGTAAGAAATGTCTGAAGTCCTGGCCTTCATTCTTGAAAATTATTTTGAATATAGAATTGAGAATGTTTCCCTTTTAGTACTTGAAAGACGTCACCCCACTATCTTCTCACTTGCCTGTTTGCAATGAGAAGCCTGCTGTTCTTGTCTTTGTTCCTCTCTGTGGGTTGTGTCTTTTCTTCCTCTGGCTGCTCCTAAGATTTACCCTTTACTGAATGTTTTAAGCAGTTTTATTATTATATGCCTTAGTGTCATTTTCTTCATGTTTCTTTTGCTTGTGTTTTGCTGAGCTTATTGGAAATGTGGGTTTATAGTTCTCATTAAAATTGGGAAATTTTCTGCCATTATTTCTTCAGATATTTTTCTGCCCACCCTGCCAGCCAGGGACTCTAATTACACATGTATTGGGCTACTTTAAGTTTTTCCACAGCTCACTGATGACCTGTTTGCTTTTTAAGTCTTTTTTCTCCATGTGTTCCATTTTGTCTAGTTTCTATTGTTATGTCTTCAAATTCATTAATCTTTCTTCTGCTCTTAGTCCCACTCAGTGTACTTTTCACCTCAGACATTCTAACTTTCATTTCTATAAATTGGAATTGGGTGTTTTTTAATATTTTTTAATTTGCTATTTAACATGTTCAGTCTTCCCTCTAGCTTCTTTTTTTTTTTTTGTGGTACGCAGTCCTCTCACTGTTGTGGCCTCTCCAGTTGCGGAGCACAGGCTCCGGATGCGCAGGCTCAGTGGCCATGGCTCACGGGCCCAGCCGCTCCGCGGCATGTGGGATCTTCCCGGACCGGGGCACGAACCCGTGTCCCTTGCACTGGCAGGCGGACTCTCAACCACTGCGCCACCAGGGAAGCCTGCCTCTAGCTTCTTGAATGTTCTCTTTCCTGCTGAGGAATGAAGAATTCATTCATTCACAGCTTACTATGTGGAAAGCTATTGGCTATGTGTTGAGGTTATAAAAATAAACAAGATATATACTTCCCCTCCCCAAAGTGCTTACAATTAGTGGGGAACAAACAAGTAACCAGGCGATGACAAGAGTGCCCTGATGGGAGAAGTGAGGGATGCTGTGGGGGAGATAAGAACATCTCCAACCTGAGATGGGGAAGAAAGACTTTTGGGAAAGCGACATCAGAGCTACCGCTAGAATGATATACGAAGTGTGAGAATGACTAGGAGTTTTGCAACTTTTTTCTGATTGTTAATGTTTCCATTATAGTAACTTGGAAAATACAGAAAGATATAAAAACTCTAATTTTAAAAGTGGTTTGCACGTCAATAAGTTAACAAAGCATGGTGACTTATGGAGAAATTACCCTGTGATCCTTTCTGGTTTTTTTTTTTTTTAATTGCTGAAGAATCATCAGGAGAAGAACAAAAAGAGCCCCACCTCGTTAGTCAGGACTCTGTTCTCAAGGTCTGAGTTCTTAGGGAGTTTTCTGGGAGAGGAAAACAGAGAGAGAGAGAGACTGCAGGAACTGAAAGACGCTGGAACAAGCCCTTGTTTTTGATGGTACAGGGTAGAACTTCTCAAAGTGTGGGTGGGGGTCATCTTCATCAAAGAGACCTGGGAGCATCTGTTTAAAAATGCTGATGTCTGGGCTACATTCTGGATCTGCTGAGTCAGAATCAGTGGAGGTTGAGTCTGGAAATCTGTATGTAGATTACACTCTAGGTGATTCTAATACATCCTAAATTGGAGAATCATTGGCCAGATCAGGTGGGAGAAGATATTAGAGGCTTGGTAGTTTGATGTTTAAAAGAGGAGGGCCCAGGAGAGGGTTCAAGGTGGCAGCATAGGAAGATCCTGAACTCACCTCCACCCACAGACACAATAAATCTACAACTACATACGGAATAATTCCCTCTAAAAAGGACATGAAAACTGGATGAACAGAGTCTCCAGAACAAAAGGTAAAAGGACAACATCAAGGCGAACAAGAGAAACAGAAATATGGTCATGCCAAGGAAAAAAACCACACCCTAGCCATGGAAATCCACAATCGGGAAGGATCACAAAGGCAGAGTTTTTTCTGAGGAGCAAGGGATTTGAGCTCCACATGAGGTACCCCAGCCCTTAGATCATGCACAGGAGAGATGAGCACCCAAAACACCTGGCTTTGAAAACCAACAGGAAATATGTCCAGGAAAATTATGGAACTCCAGAGAACAGAAAACCACAGCTTAAAGAGCTCATGCACAGACTCACTCAACCTGAAAATCAGTGCAAAAACACCAGATTGAAAGTGCCTGGACCATAAGTGAGGGGGACCCACTTACAAATCTTGAAGTATCTGCCAAAGAGGCAGGAACCATTTGGGACACTACCCTGGGACTGAGACACTGACGAGAGCCATTTTTGTGATCTCAGGCTGCCTTGCTAATACTGACACTGGAGGGCACCATTTTGGAGATCTCTATATAACCTGTTAGCATCAATGGGCAGGCCCCACCAAGAGCCCTGCCTACCCCTGTGCCTTGGCCAGGCCTTACAGCCAGCTGTGCAATAACTCATCCACCAGTGCATGGAAGCCACCGTGGCAGCCACACAGCCATTTCAAGGACTAGCCCCACCCACCAGCATACAACAGCCACCACAACCAGGCTACACAACCATTCATGGGTCCAGCTCCACCCACCAATGTACCGCAGGAGTAGCTACAACCTGGACACAACAGGAGGGCACATGCAGCCCACATAAGGGACACCCCTGATTACTGGCACTGGTGGCCAGGTGGGATTGCACTTCTGAGCCTCACAGGACATCTCCCACATAAGGCTACTTCTTCAAGACTGGGAAAGGTAGCTGATACATAGAAATAAACACAGAAAATTAGGCAAAATGAGGAGACAGAGGAATATGTTCCAATTAAAAGAACAAGGCAAAACCTCAAAATAGGAACTAAGTGAAATGGAGATAAGCAATATACCTGATCAAGTGTTCATAATAATGATCATAAAGATGCTCACTGAACTCAGGAGAAGAATGGACAAATGCAGTGAGAATTTCACAAAAAGATAGAATATATAAGAAAATACCAAACAGAAGTTGTAAATGAATTGAAAAAAATCCACTAGAGGGGTTCAACAGCAGATTGGATGAGGTAGAAGAAGAAATCAGTGAACTGGAAGACAAAGCAATGGAACTCACCCAAACAGAGCAGCAAAATGAAAAAAATAATTTAAAAAAATGAAGAATACCCTAAGAGAACTTTGGGACAACATCAAGTGGAATAACAGTTGCATTATAGGGGTTCCAAAAGGAGAAGAGAGAGAGAAAAGGCCAGAATAATTATTTGAAGGAATTGTGGCTGAAAACTTTCCTAATCTGCAGAAGGAAACAGACATTCAAGACCAGGGAGCCTAGAGAGTTCCAAATAAGATGAACCCAAAGAGACACACACTAAGATACATTATGATTAAAATGGTAAAAGTTAAGGATAAAGAGAGAATCTTAAAATCAGCAAGGGAAAAACAACTTGTTAAATACAAGAAGAACCCCATATGACTATCAGCAGATTTTTCAGCAGAAACCTTATGGGCCAGAAGGGAGTGGCATAACATATTCAAAGTGTTGAAAGGAAAAAGCTTCCAATCAAGAATTCTCTACCAAGCAAGGCGATCATTCAAAATTGAAGGAAAAATTGAGTTTTCCAGTTAAGCAAAAGCTAAAGACATTCACCACCACTAAACTGGCTCTATAAGAGATATTAAAGTGACTTCTTTAAGCTGAAAAAATGGCACTAATTAATTATATGAAAACGTATGAAAGTAAAAGATTTCACTGGAAAAAGTAAATATTATATGAAGCTGGTGGATAATCACCTATAAAGCAACCAGGAATGTTAAAAATACAGAAGTAGTAAAATTAACTACAATTAAAATAATTAGTTAAGGGATACATAAAATTAAAAGATTTAAAATGTCTCATCACAAGTATAAATGTGGAGGGGTGTAAAAATATAAAGTTTTGGAATGTGTTCACATTTAAGTTGCTACCAACTTGGAACAGACTGCTACTTACATAGGATGTTGTATGTGAACCTCATGGTAACCACAGGGGAAAAACTTACAGTAAATACGCAAAAGAAAATGAGAAATGAATTGAAATATACCGCTAAAGAAAACCACCAAAACACAAGGATAGAAAGAGAAGAAGAAAGGAACAAATAGGAACCACAAAAACAGCCAGAAAACAATTAACAAAATGGCAATAAGTAAATACCTATCAATAATTACTTTAAATGTAGATGGAATAAATTTTCCAATCAAAAGACAAAGTAGCTGAATGGATTGAAAAAAACAAACAAACAAGACTCATCTATAAACTGCCTACAAGAGACTCACTTCAGAAGTAAGTACACACACACACTACTATATTTAAAAAGGATAATCAACAAGGACCTACTGTATAGCACAGGGAACTCTGCTTAATGTTATGTGGCAGCCTGGATGGGAGGGGAGTCTGGGGGAGAATGGATATGTGTATGTGTATGTCTGAGTTGCTTTGCTGTGCATCTGAAACTATCACAACATTATTAATTGGCTACACTCCAGCATAAAATAAAAAGTTTTAAAAAAGTGCAACAAAAAAATAAGAAGAAGAGGTAAGATTTTTGAAAAAAAAAAAAAAAACAGAAGAAGAAGTAAGTACACACACAGACCAAAGTTGAAGGATGGAAAAAATATTCTATGTAAATGGAAAAGAAAAGAAAGCTGGAGTAGATATACTCATATCAGACAAAATAGGCATTAAACAAAGACTGTAATAAAAGACAAAGAAGGGCATTAGATAATGATAAAGGGGTCAATCCAGTAAGAAGATGTAACATTTATAAATGTATATGCACCCAACAGAGGAGCACTAAGATATATAAAGCAAATAGTAATGGACTTAAAGGGAGAAATTAAAAGCAATATAATAATAGTAGGGAACTATAACACCCCATTTACATCAATGGATAAACCATACAGAAATAAAATCAATAAGGAAACAGCAGACTTAAATGACACATTAAACCAGATGTATTTTATTTTTTAACATCTTTATTGTAATTGCTTCACAATATTGTGCTAGTTTATGCTGTACAGCAAAGTGAATCAGCCACATGCACACATACATCCCCATATCTCCTCCCTCATGTGTCTCCCTCCCACCCTCCCTATCCCACCCCTCTTAGCACCGAGCTGATCTCCCTGTGCCATGCAGCTGCCTCCCACCAGCTATCCACTTCACATTTTAGACTAGATATATTTTAATACAATAGATGCAGAAAAAGCATTTGTCAAAATTCAACATCCATTAATGATAAAAAAAACTCTCAACAAAGTAGGTATAAAAGGAACATACCTCAGCATAATAAAGGCCATATATGACAGACCCACAACTAACATCACACTCAACAACAAAAAGCTGAAAACTTTTCCTCTAAGATCATAAACAAGACAAGGATGCCCACTCTAACCACTGTTGCTCAACATAGTATTGGAAGTTCTAGCCATAGAAACTTGGCAAGAAAAATTAATAAAAGGTATACAAATAGGAAAGGAAGAAGTAAAAACTGTCACTATTTCCAGATGACATGACAATATACATAGAAAACCCTAGACTCTACCAAAAAATTGTTGGAACTAATAAATGAATTCAGAACAGTAGCAGGATACAAAATCAATATATAAAAATCTGTGGTGGGAATTCCCTGGCAGTCCAGTGGTTAGGATTCTGCGCTTCCACTGCAGGAGGCCCAGGTTCGATCCCTGGTCTGGAAACTAAGATCCCTCAGAGCTGCTTGGTGTGGGCAAAAAAAAAAAAAAAAATCTGTGACATATCTATACACTAAGAACAAACTATCCGAAAGAGAAATTAAGAAAACAAACCCATTAGCAATGCAAACCCAAATCAAAAAGAATAAAATACCTAGGAATAAAATTAACCAAGGAGGGGCTTCCCTGGTGGTGCAGTGGTTTAGAATCTGCCTGCCAATGCAGGGGACACGGGTTGGAGCCCTGGTCCAGGAAGATCCCACATGCCGTGGAGCAACTAAGCCCATGTACCACAACTACTGAGCCTGCGCTCTAGAGCCCATGAGCCACAACTACTGAAGCCCGTGCACTTAGAGCCCGTGCTCCTCTGCAAGAGAAGCCACCACAATAAGAAGCCTGTGCACCACAATGAAGAGTAGCCCCCACTTGCCACAACTAGAGAAAGCCTGTGTGCAGCAACAAAGACCCAACACAACCAAAAATAAATATAAATAAAATAAATAAATTTATATTAAAAAATTAACCAAGGAGGTAAAAGACCTATATGTTGAAAACTACAAGACATTAATGAAAGAAATTGAAGGAGTCATAAATAAGTGGAAAGATATTCTGTGCTCATGGATTGCAATAATTAATATTGTTAAAGTGTCCAAACTACCCAAAGCAATCTACAGATTCAACGCAATCACTATCAAAATGTCAATGGCAAATTTCACAGAACTTAAACAAATAATTCTAAAATTTGTACAGAACTACAAAAGACCCTGAATAGCCAAAATAATCTTGATAAAGAAGAACAAAGCTGGGGAAGTATCACATTCCCTGATTTCAAACTATACTATACTATACTGTACTATACTATACTATACTATACTATACTGTACTGTACTATACTATACTATACTATACTGATACTGGCACAAAAACTGACACATAGATCAGTGGAACAGAATTAAGAACTAAGAAATTAACCTACACATATATAGACAATTAATATATGACAAAGGAGCAGTAGAGAACATACAATGGAGAAAGACAGTCTCTTCAGTAAATATTGTTGTGAAAACTGGACAGCCATATGCCAAAAAAAAAAGGAAGAAAGAAACTAGACCATTATCTTACACCATACACAAAAATTAACTCAAAATAAATTAAAGACTTGAAAGAAAGACCTGAAACCATAACCATTACTAGAAGAAAACATAGGCAGTAACCTGATTGACGTCAGTCTTAGCTATGTTTTTGTGGATCTTACTCCAAAGGCAAGGGCAACAAAAGCAAAAATAAACAAATGGGACCAAATCAAACTAAAAAGCTTCTGCACAGCAAAGGGAACCATCAACAAAACGAAGAACAATCTACTGAATGGTAGAAGTTATTTGCAAATCATATATCCGATAAGGGGTTATTTTCCAAAATATATTTAAAAACTCCTACATCAACAACAACAAAAACCTGATTCAAGAAATGGACAGAGGATCTGAATAGACATTTTTCCAAAGAAGATATAGAGAAGGCCAACAGGCACATGAAAAAAATGTTCAACATCACTGGTTATCAGGGAAATACAAATCAAAACCACAATGAGATATCACCTCACGCCTGTTAGAATGGCTATTATTGAAAATACAGGTAATAATAAATATTGGGGAGGATGTGGAGAAAAGGGAACCCTTATGCACTGTTGGTGGGACTGTAAATTGGTGCAGCCACTATGGAAATTAGTATGGAGATTCATCAAGAAATTAAAAATATAACTACCATATGACCCAGCTATTCTGCTTCTGGGTATTTACCCAAAGAACACAAAAGCACTAATTTGAAAAGATATATGCACCCTTTTGTTCATTGCAGCATTATTTACAATAGCCAAGATATGGAAACAACCTAAGTGCCCATCGATGAATGAATGGATAAAGAAGATGGAATGGAATACTATTCAGCCATAAAACATTATGTAGTCATGCCATTTGTGATAACATAGATGGACCTTGAGAGTATTATACTAAGTGAAATTAGATGGAGAAAGACAGATACCATATGATTTCACTCAAGTGTGAAATCTTAAACAAAAAACCCAAGAAACAAAATAAAACAAACTCATAGATACAGAGAAGAGATTAGTGATTACCAGAGGCGAAGGAGGTTGGAGGGTTGGGTGAAAGTAGTCAACTGTGTATTGATGGATGGTAACTAGACTTATGGTAGTCTACTCTACTGTATACAGATGTTGAACTATAATACTGTACACCTGAAACACAAGTTTTTGAAAGGAAGAATTAGTTGAATTGTAGGACACTAAGTAAATAAATAAATAAGCGGGACCCAACCCTGGGACAGGTTACATCCCTAACATCAGGGAGGGGGCTGCAGGTGTTTGATTACAGTGAGGATGAATTTTTTTTTCATATGTTTATTGGTGACCTGAAGTCATTGTGGGAGATTTTTCATGTTTTAACTCATTTTTTAATTTGTTTTTAAAAATTTTTTCTTACTAACTTACAAATACCTTTTATATAGAAAAACTATTTGCTTTTAGTGTATTACACATGTTGCAATATTTTTCCCTTAGTAATGATTATAACATTTATTGAGAACCTAAAACTTGCCAGGCACTATGCTAAGAGCATTACATATGTGTGTCAAAAAAGTTCTTATCCTAGTAACAACCTTATGAGGTAGTTGCTATTATTATCATTATTATGATTATTCCCATTTTACAGACAGGTCGCTGAGGCTTAGAGAGCATCCTGCTCAAGGACACAGAGCCAGTGAGTGAAGGAATTGGCACTCAGATCAGACTTAGCTGTATCTGACTCCCAAAACTCATGTTCTTTACACCACACCGTTCAGCCCTGGGTGTTATTTTTTAATTTTGTTTGCTGGGGGTTTTTTTGGTGGGAAGTATTTAAAATTTTCCATTTTCATGTAGTCAAATCTATAAAGTCCTTCATTTATGGGTTCTTCTTTTGCTTTTATGCTTAAAATGTTCTTTCCTACCTCAGGTCTCAAGATCAAATAGTTACCAATATTTTCTCATAGTTACATATAATTTCACTTGAAAGCTGTTCCATTACATTTGCATGTGTTTAAAATACACAGAGATAGAAAGAGCTTTTCCCCTTTAAGAAACAACTCGCCAGAATAAATTGTACAATTGCTGGGCTTGAAAATAGGCAATTCAATACAAAACAACTTCTTAAAGTTGGATTTGAACTTAGTAACTTGATTTTTAGCTGCTACTTCTTCTTATGATTGGGAGAGAACTGTGTCAGGATGAGATGCTGTATAAGTACATAAAACATCATGTTGTCTCCATGTTTGGGTCTATCTCTGACCTGGAGGAAGAAAGGTGTGAGCACAGGAGGTAGTGGGAGAAGGCGTTCTGAGCCTCCTCTGAGAGTGGCCCATCACTCCTGGTTCTGGAGCCGGGTCAGCATGTTAGCGTGAGGAGTCCAGGCTGTCAGCAGCTACCAACTAAGCAGGCGACAGAAGGAAATGCAAAAGGACAGGCCATTCCTGAGAGGCAGCTGCTTGAACTGCAGACAGGACAAGGCTGAGAACTGGGGCTTGCTGGCACCTGAGGGGCTCCTGGTGGGAGAAGGGAATGGTTTAGGAAGAGAGTTATAATACCAATCGAGGCTTATATTTAATGGGTTAGGGCAATTATCAATTTATATCTGGCTATTTCTATAAATCCTACTCTGTTTTACATTTCGAAGCTAGTAATCAGGCTTTGATTAAAATAGTATGAATTGACGATTTTTTAAAAAGCAGAATCAGCTGATTTACATTCAAATCATGAGAAATCATGTTTATGTAACACTAGTACGAACACCAAAAAGCTGTTTTTATAAGGACTCCTTCATTTACTCCTCACAGCCACTCCCTGGGGTAAGTATTGCCATGAGTCCTGTTTTGTCAAGGGGCTGGGGAGCTAGTAGGGGATCCTGCTCAGCCAACAAGAAGCAAGTCACTCATCTCCCCCATCAGGTCAGACCTAAAGAAGGCCTCCAAGCACAGCCGGGGAAGGAATTGCTCCTTCAGGGACTTCTGTCATGCATTTTTAGGTGTCCCCAGGGTTAATAAATGTCACAGGGCTGTTCCCCCAGGCCCTGATCTGAGCTGAAAGTAATCTTGCCGGAGACACTGGGTGAGGGCATTTGCTGGAACTGCCCCTTCCAACTGGGATTGCTGAGGAGGCCTGGGCCCAGCCTGAGCTGCTTCAACTTCTGTGACTCCCCAGCCTTTGTGTGCAAGAGGGCTGGCCAAGGCTGTGGGTGGACTCTAAAGCAATACATGTTAACTGTTTGTTCAGCATTTTATTAGAGAATCCAGGCAATTACTGAGGCAGGGTGAGAAAGAGGGCAATGGGAGGCCGCACCGTCACTAGCAATTCAGTTCAGCCCTTGTAAGCTACTCAGGAAAATAAATGCCTTAGGGACAAGTAGTCTGAGACCCCTGCTCCTTGGAGGGCAGGCTGGTCTTCAACTCCATTCTGATCTACTTAGCAAAGCAGGAAGAGCTGGGGAATACCATGTTTTCCCTATGGCATTGCATTTTCATTGATGTTTGAGACTCCTTTTCATTCAGCACCCCAGTCTCTACCTGGCCAACTCAGCCCTAACCAGGTATTTCTACTCAAGACAGCATGAAGTGTTTCTGTTATTTTCTGTTAGCCATGTATCAGGGACCCTATAGGATAACCCTAGCATCTCCAAGCTCCTATTTTCTAAGGATTAGTGGAGTGTTTGCCAAAAAGTTTATCTTAAGCAAACGGGCACAAAGAGAAACAGGTAACCACATGCTGGATGTTCGGTTCCCATATACTGCTGGTGAAAAAAGGAATAATATCTTTGGTTGAAGAGCACATTCCCCTCCCAATTGATTGAGTAGTCAATAATGAAGTATTTATTGAATATCTACTATGTGCTCAATGCCATTCTAATGCTGGCAAAGGGACCAGATGAGTGAATGCGGTGTACAGGAAGAGTACGTCTCTACCAATAGGAGCCTATCTGGTTGAGGAGCCCGAAAAACATGACAGAGCGTGCCAACAAGCAGCCATGTGGTGATGCTGCTGGGCTGTAAAGGGGGCAGTTAGTGGGAATGGGTGTCTTTGGGGAAGACTCGTTAGGATTTAGCTGGGCTCCGAGGATACCAGTTTCAACTGACAAGAGCACTCGGCCCCAGGCCATTAGTGTGGGATGGCCAGGGTTTGTTCACTTGCGACAAATGCCTAGACCTTTGGCTGATCTTCCTGTGAAGCTGCAGGAAGAAGGTCGTGACTCAGTATTTCACCCCGTACATAGCAAACCCCACCTTCCTGTTGGGGTTTGCAGATTGTCATCACCACGTCTTGGTCCCAGTGTGAATTCCTGCCTTTCAGAGGGATGAGTCCAGGGTAGCTCACCGCAGCTTCAGACCCCATGAGGGCTTCCGCCAATACCTGTGGTCTAAACCTGCAGCAGCTGGGCCACCACATTCATAGCTCAATGTTTTCTAAAGGATCATTTGTGTACACAAAATAACAGCAATTTGCATAATTAAGGAGCACCATAAAGTGTATTCAGTTGTCTAAGAAAATGGAATTTAAGTTACAAAATAGGTCAGATCTGAAAGGTGACTTGGAATTTAACATTGTTCCCCCCAGCAAACCAGAACCTGTACTTGGGGAACTTCAGAGGAGCCATGACAGGACACATTATTTTAGCAATACATAAACTGGTGATGACAGGCAGGTTTGCTCCCTTACTTTTTCGTGAATCAGTCTTGAGAGTAAAAGGCGAGAGGAAGGGAGTTCAAGAGGGAGGCCAGCCAACCACCTGAGGTTTTGTGTTCTGATGATCAGTGGCAGCACACGGCATTTAGCTCTATTCATTCTGATGAGAAACACTTTTGATTAAACCTTTCTCTTTTGCACAGAAGAGATTTCTTGAAGTTGATGCATAATCAACTGGTAAAAATCTAATATCTTATTCACATTCAAAGTAAACTAAAGCAAAAATTTGCATTTCCTGTTGAATTTCAGACAATTCCTTTTGCAAGGCTAAATGGTATGAAAAAGTAGATGCGGAGGAAAAACAGGACTCTATTCTGGAACCAGCTAGGGGAGGCTGGGCCAGCTACTTCACTTGCTTTCTTTGGACCTCAGCTTTCTTATCCCTCCTCCCCTGACTCTAGGTCTCCAGGTGTCCCTCCCCACTTCCTCCCCTGATTCCTCCTGGGAGCAGAGTTTGAAATCATCTATCTAGTCCAACCCTCTCATTTTACAGATAAGTTAACCCAGACTAGCTTCATTCTATTTGTTTTTTTATTTGGAGGGTTGGCAATTTATGTGGGAAAAAGAAAAATCTTATGACTAATGAACAATTTGAAACTCACTAGACAGCTGTTCTAGTTCATTCTATGTCCATTTGTCTAGAAGCAACAGAGATCTGTCCAGGTTATTCCAAGTGATGGGGGTTATTGTGAAGGCATGATATTTGGATTCCCGGGAAAGCTGGATCATTAGACCCATCTTTTGGCTTCATATAATGCTTGCATGCTCTCTTCTCTCTCTCTGAATTATTAAAAGCATAGCAAAGTAAAATTCACCCATAATCCCAACATATCTTTTAAAACAATACAAACTAAGAAATGAAAATCCCCCTTTTATCTCCTGGTCTCAGTCTCCAGGAGAAAAAAAATCTGTTAATGGTTTGGTTCATGAGCCTTCCAACTTTTCTCTGTGCTTATCCAGACATATCTAAATATTCTTTTTCAACCAAAAAGTTGTATTGTGTTATATGGCTTGGGCTGCACCTTGCTTTTATCACTTAACAGTATGCCAAGGCCATCTTTCCAGATTAGTACATATAGATCTACTTCATTCTTTCTCATCTGTTTAACAAGTGCCTTACTGGTGAACATTTAGATTTTTTGCATGCCTTTGCCATCACAATGTTGCAATAAGCATTCTTGCCCAGATATCCTTGTATAAGCTTCCTGCAAGTGAGATTCCCAATTCATAGCATTTTCTTTCTCATAGAGGCTGCCAAATTAGTCCCATCTATTTTTAGTTTGAATTAGATCCAGCTCAAGCCATCTGATGCCAGATTAGCAAGAAGTCCATTACTTTTCTTCAGGGGCCCCTTCCTTGCCCATGAATTTCCTAAGATCCCATGAGTCCTACTGATCCAGTGAGACCAGTTCTGTATCCAGAGAGAAAACTGGAAGGTCTGGTCAGGCCACTAATGGGACCCATTTTGGCTGTCTTTTCTCCCATTGCTGCCATATGTTGTCAAAGCTGAAAACAAGTCCCCATGCCTTATAAGGCATGGCAAAGACCAGTGATGATGGCCAGTGTGATTGGAGCAGAACAATGGGGGAGAGCAGGGGGAGATGGCCTCGACAAGGGGCAGGGCCACCTCCTGGATGGGTTCTGCCTGACACCCCCAGGACAATGAGCTCTAAGACCTCTTCCAGCTTCACCGTTCTCAAATCCTAAATCAAGATCTAGGAAGCCTTGTATACCAAATATGACTCCTTAATTTGACAAGCTAGATTTTGTGACTTTCAATTTTGACTTTTCTTATTTTCTTCCAAACTCTTAATCATTATTATCAGGAAAAAAAAAAAGTTTCTGATTTTCTTATGGCCATACCTTTTCATACCATGTTTTACCTTGGTACAATCTTATATAGACCATGTTTGTTAAAAGAATATTCCCGAGTGAAGATTAACACAGTTTATCTAAATTAACTTTTAGCATATAAATGAAGCCAAAAGATCAGGGAATGAAAACTCCTTCTTCATCATTTTTTATAGAAGCTGTGCCAACTGCAGACCAGTGATGAGCATAAAAGAGAGAAAGGTTAATTTTCCCTATTGATGCTTCTGTTGTTTCTAACTACTCCTTCTGCTGTGATCCCCCAGGCAACAGATGAAGCATTGTGAAGCCTCTAATGGTCCTCTCAATGGACAATTATACATTTTTTAAGATGATAAATTTTGTAGTGCAGCTGATTGCATTAATTTATGAGCGTGACTAAACACAGTGAATCGAAATTTCTTCTGGTTACGTTAAGATACTCATCAGAGCCATAATAGAAAGTGCAGTAAACCTGGAATCAGGAAACCTGGAGCTGAGCCTGTCTTTTCCAAGAGCAAGCTGTGTGACCGAATAAATGACCTCACCTCGCTAAGCCTCTCTGTTGCTATCTGTACAAAAGGGAGAGTTTCATGGCCCAATATACTTCAGCTCAGGGAGTGGTTGTGTCTGGGAGGGAAGGGTGTGTTTTCTGAGGGGCACCTGGGATGCTCTAAAGCCTTGCTTAGCTGAAGGTGGTGTATACATGTTTGTTTTATTATTCATCTTTAAACTGTTGGCACACCTTTCATATTTTTGTGACACGTATGATATATTTCACAATAAATTTCTAAAGCAGTTAGTAAGCACCTGCTGACACACTTCACAAAAAGTAAATACCGTACAAGTTTCCCTCTGGATCTCCTAGCAAACAAAATAAACCTAGGTAGAAGACAAAACAAATTTTCCCTTCAAACCGAAACATGTTCTTTTTACAAAGAGTTTAATTGAGAGAGAAATCAGCGAAAATTTTGAATAAAACAGAAGGGCCAATCATGCTTAGTATAGCTCCCTCTGACCCTGGCTCTCTACTGCTCCTTACTTGAGGAGGAGTTTTTAGGTTTCAGTTCTCCTTCTTAGGTTTCTCTCCAGAAATATTCTAGAAAGTCAAAGACAAAGAGAGAATCTGGAAAGCAGCAAGAGAGAAGCATAAAGTAGCATTTTCGTATGTACTACTTTTTTTATATAAATGAAAGGACACTATACATACTGTTCTGTACCTTGTATTTTTTCGTTTATCTTGGAGATCTTTCAATATCAGCTTTATGGATTTAAATTTACTCTTTTTCACAGTATTTCCTTATGTGAATATGCTACAATTTCTCTAACCAGACCTCACTGATAATTATTTAGGTTGTTTCTAGTTTTTGCTTTTGCCCACATTTTTGCAACAACCATCTTTGTACTTACATCTTCTCATGCATATATGAGTGTATCTGTAGAATAAATCTCAAAGTGTAATTGATGAGTCAAAATGTAGATCCATTTAAATTTTAGTAGATATTGTCAAAATGCCATCCAAAGAGGCAGTATCCCTTTACATTTCCATCAACACAATATGAGAGTGCTACTTTCCTGACACCCTTGTGAGAAGTGCTCTGTTATTCTTTTTATTAGCAACCCTAAGAAGTAAAAATAGTATTTCATTATTTGATGTTTTTCTTCAACTGTAAGTGAAGATAAGGCACTATTTTTTTTCTTTGAACTTTCTGCCTGGTTCCAATGCCCATTTTCCTTTGTTTTTGTTTTTTTCCCTTTACTTATTGCTTTGTAACAGCTCTTTATATACAAGCCCTTTGCAATTATTTTTCTAAGTTTGTGTTTCTCCTTTGTTATTGTTTGTAATATTTTACCTCTTGCAGAAATTTTTAATTATTAGACAGTTGAATTTATCACATTTTTCCTATATATAGCATGAGGGTTGTTTCTTTCTTAGAAAAGTCTTTCCTACTCTAATACCATTATAAATATTTTTCCCAAGGTTTCCTTCAGTATTTTCACTAGTTTGTTTTTAACTTTGAATTTTTTGATTAATGGGGCTCACTTAACTTGTTTAGTGTAAGGAGTGCAATAGGGATCCATCTTTTTAATTTTTCCGCACATTTCTTTCCAGCTGTCTCAACTCCATTTCCCAACTAATAATGTTTCTTCCCACAGTTTTGAAATGCCACATTATTTGGGTCTAAAAATTGCTCTATGTATAAATTTTAAATTCTTGGATGGTAAATTGATAAATTAACTAAGTCATTCCAGGCATATCCAAGGAACCATCAAAAGAGTAGCATAAATAGAGTTTGCTTATCATATGCCGGGCCCTGTTGTAAGAGTATTGCATGTATTCACTCATTTATCCACATAACCATGCTTTAAGTAAGGTAGGTACTGTTAACTCCATTTACAGACAAGGACACTGCAGCACAGAGAGGTTAAGTAATTTTCCCAAGGTCACACTGCTTGTGAATGGCAAAGCCATGATTAGAACACAAGCAGTTTGACTTCAGGATTCATGCCTCTATCTGCACTCTCTGCTGCCTCCACAAAACAGAAAACACTTTTGTGTGTGCTTCCTACATGCCAGGCACTGTTCTAAGAGCTTCACATATAACTCCACTAAAGCTTCACAACAATCCTAAGATGTAAGTACTACAAATATCCCCATTTTACAGATGAGCAAACTGAGGCAGAGTAGAACTATAGAACAGAAAGGGAGGGGGGAATGGTGTGAGCTGAGGCCGGAGAAGGAGGAATTTTGCTGTATCTTCAGAGCAGCAAGGAGTCACAAAAGTGTTTGAAGCAGGACTGACCTGATCAGATTTGGGTTTTGTGAAGCTCATTAGCAGCAGCGTGGAAAATGCATGGGGGGAGGAGTGTAAAGTGGTGTGTGGGAACCAGGTGTAAGGATGGTACCACAGTGCAGTGACCATGTATTCCAGGTGGCCATCCAGTGGCAAGTAGGCAGTGTCCACATGGCATGAGAATCACTCCTCTAAGGGCAGTTTCCACATGCCAGACATGGAGCTGCCTAACCCTCAAGACAGCTACTCATATAATCTACAATTTCAGAGGACACCAAAGTGTCAAGGAGTTAAGTACCTCACCCGTACTCACTCAGATAGTTAAGTGTTTGCTTCTGACTGCTAAGCTCACCAGCCCTCTTTATTCAGATTGAGCCCTTCAGACACTGTGGGGGCCAGCCTGGCTGTAGATTTGGTGATTCCTTCCCCATCCTCGGCCTTCTCAGAGTTTGGTAGAAATCAAGGAGATTCTGTTGACAATGTTGATAGATGAGCTGTAGATATAAAAAAAATCTTTAGATCTTTTAAGGGTTTCTTTTCAGTTTTAGGTTAACTTTTCCTCAGACTTCTACATATTCTCCTGAAGTTATTTTGTTAATTTTTATCATTGCTTTCTGCTTGTCTGAATAAAGGGCAAGTTCAGGGTCCACTGCCTACCATACCACTATTAATGGTTCTCTCTTCCTGCAGATCCGAGTGATGGTGGACCTGTGCAACAGCACCAGGGGTATCTGCCTGACAGGTAGGCTGGCCGAGCACTGACCAAGAGCAGCTTATGTGGGAAACACATATGCTGGCCAAAGGGCTGGGGCAGAATGAACGCCTAGGAACTCCTTAAGTTATAAAAATATATGTTGGTTTACTTGTATACCAGATGTTTTCAATGGGCTGAAAATCAATAGTAATATAATTTTGAAAAATAATAATATTTTTGGTACTGCCACAGAAATACAGCCATGGAAAATAACTAGGTCTTGGGTAATTAGAAATATTGTGGTACCCTGAACTGAGGCCATTGATGTTTTCCTTATTTCCATTAGTTTTTTAAAGGGGAAAAGAAAGGAAAAAGACCTTGCTAAATAGTAGAGAGCTCTTACCAGAAGTAATTATTTCCCTATATCATACATACAGCTTGAATGGGAAGCTCTAGATGCAAACCGCTAATTAGTTAAGAAAATACTTTTTATGAAGAGTGCTTTGTGTGGTGCCTACTATGTGCTGGGTGGGACTGGAGGTTGGTCATACTCTGTCCCGCTCCACGCAGTGAATCAAGGACAAGTAGAAAGGAGGGAGGGAATTAACCTCAAGGCACATCAAGCCTTAGGACCTGGAATGGCTGGTGGATGGGGCAGGGGAAGAGCACAGTGGTCTTTTGTCTTGTTTTCTTTTGGCTGCTCAAGGTCTTAGTTCCCTGACCAGAGATTGAACCCACACCCCCTGCAGTGGAAGCACAGTCTTAACCACTGGACCGCCAGGGAAGTCCCAGGGGAATGGTCTTGATGTGATTATTCCAGAGTCTGAGAGAGACCAGCCTCTTGTCTCAGGGCAGGGACGCCTGCCTCCTGCCCTTCAGAAGCTCATGTGGGGAGCACCTTTGCTGGCCAATGGGCCAGGGACAGAATGAATACCTAGGAACTCTTTAGGTTATGAAAATACGTGTTGGTTTGCTTTTACCATATGTTTTTACTGGGCTAAAAACCAATTATAATGTAATTATGAAAAATAATATTTTCAATATGGCCATGGAAAATAACTTGATCTTGGGTAATTAGAAATGTGTGGTACCTTGTGCTGAGGCCAGTCACCCAATTCATCACCCTCTGCCCCAGCCAGGCACTAACCAGGCCCAAGGATGGGCCTACGGTGCCTAATTTCAGACACTGCATTTCCTGCCTCTGAGAAGGGGGTGTAGCATTCTGAGGAAACAGAGGGAAATTATTTTTGCATTAAATGTGTATTATGGAGAGGTCCACATCCAGAGGGCAGAGTGGGAAGACCCTGAGCTCACTCCCTCCCAAAGACACACCGAAACTACAATTACTTATAGAACAACTATCTCTGAGAACCACCTGAAGACTAGCAGAACAGATTTTCTAAACTAAGAATAGAAAGCAAAGGACGCAGTGAGACAGGCAGGAGTGACAGAGACACAGTCTAGTCCAACCCACACCCCCAGTGCAGCAACCCACACACAGGAGGGATGTCACAGCCACAGAGATTCCCCCTGAGGAGCAAGGGCTACAAGCCCCACATCAGGCTCCCCAGCCTGGGAGATCTGTACTGGGAAGACAAGCCCCCATAATGCCTGGCTTTGCAAACCAGTAAGGTTTACGTTTAGGCGAGTGGAAGGGCTGTGGGAGACTGAGACTCTCCTGAGGGGCTTTCACACACATTCATTCACTCTGACTCCCAGCACAGAGGCAGCAGCTTGAAAGTGCTTGGGTCACATGAGAAGGAGACTCACTGATGAATTTTAAGCCGTGTGCTGGAGGGGCAGGGTTCTGGGGATGGAAGCACTGGCAGGCACCATTTCTGTCACTGTCCATCAACCTGACTAACACTGTGTGCCCCACCCTGACTTTCCCCTGAGGACCCACTCCAGCTGGTCCCTCCAAAACACTTTCTGCCCTGCCCCAACCGCTGGGCAGCCCTGGCTGGCACCAGCATCCCTCCAAAGTGGCTCCCACTCCAGGGGGCCAGCCCCATACCACAGAGCACCCACAATAGTCCCAGATTGGCCTCGAAGTCAGTTGCACTGAGGCCAGTCCCGTGCATCAGCATGCCCACAGCAGTGCTCTGGTGACCAGGGGGGATTGCACCACTGAGCCCCACAGGACACCTTTCACATAAGGCCACTCTTGCAAGACTAGGAGATTTAGCCAACATCCCTAATACATAGAAACAAACACAGAGAGTTAGGCAAAATAAAGAGACAAAGGAATACCTTCCAAATGAAAAAACAAGACAAAACATCAGAAAAGGAACTAAATTAAACAGAGATAAGCAATTTATAAGATAAAGAGCTCAGAGTAATAGTCATAAAGATACCCACTGACTCTAGAGAACAATGGATGAACTCAGTGAGAATTTCAACAAAGAGAAAGAAAATATAAAAAAGAACCAATCAGAACTGAAGGATACAATAATTGAAATGAAAAATACACTAGAATGAATCAATAACAGATTAGAGGATGCAGAACAGATCAGCAATCTGGAAGACAGAATAGTGAAAATCACCTAATCAAAACAATGAAAAGAAAAAGAATTTTAAACAATGAGATAATTTAAGGGACCTCTGGGTCAAGCAAACATTTGAATTACAGGGGTCCCATAGGAAGAAGAGAGAGAGAGAGAAAGGGACAGAAAGCCTACTTGAAGAAATAATATCTGAAAACTTCCCTAACTTGGCAAAGGAAATAGACATCCAAGTCCAGGAGGCACAGGGAATCCCCAGAAAGATGAACCCAAAGAGGCCCACACCAAGACACATTATAATTAAAATGTCAAAAGTTAAAGAATCTTATAAGCAGCAATAAAAAACTAGTTATGTACAGGGAACCCCCCATAAGACTATCAGCTGATTTTTCAGCAGAAACTTCATAGCCAGAAGGAACCCCTATGTTCATTGCAGCATTATTTACAATATCCAAAATATGAAAGCAACCTAAGTGCCCATTGATAGATGAATGGCTAAAGAAGATGTGGTATATATATACAATGGAATACTACTCAGCCACTAAAAAAGAATGAGGGCTTCCCTGGTGGCTCAGTGGTTGAGAGTCCGCCTGCCGATGCAGGAGACACGGGTTCGTGCCCCGGTCTGGGAAGATCCCACATGCTGCGGAGCGGCTGGGCCCGTGAGCCATGGCCGATGAGCCTGCGCGTCCTGAGCCTGTGCTCCGCAACAGGAGAGGCCACAACAGTGAGAGGCCAGCGTACCACAAAAAAAAAAAAAAAAAAGTGAGATTTTGCCATTTGCGGCAAAATGGATGGACCTAGAGGGTAATATGCTAAGTGAAATAAGTCTGACAGAGAAAGACAAATATTGTATGATTTCACTTATATGTGGAAACTAGAAAACAAAACAAATGAACAAACATAAAACAGAAACAGACTCACATATATAGAGAACAAACAGGGAGGAAAGGGGGGTTAGGGGGTAAGTGAAATAAGTGAGGGAGATTAAGGGGTACAAACTTCCAGTTATAAAATAAATGAGTCATGGGGATGTAGTGTCCAGCATAGGGAATATAGTCAATATTATTGCAGTAACTTTGTACTGTGACAAATTACTAGACTTATGGTGATCAATTTATAATGTATATAAATGTTGAATCACTATGTAGTGTACCTGAAACTAATATAATATTGTAGGTCAACTCTACTTCAATTTTAAAAAGAAAGAAAAAATCCTTTTATGGAGTAAATGCACAGCTCTCATGGACTTTAAAGATAACCACAAGACTTTGAAGCCATCTGAAGCTTGTGTTGGATCTCCTCAGTCTATGGCCCCAGGCTCTGGGGAGGTCCTGGTCACTTCACAGTGCACAGTGTGTGTGCAGTTGTAAGAAACCTCTTCTGCAATATTCTCCCCAGTACCTCTCGTTACCTGCTGTGTGTTAGGAGCTCAACTCTGGTTGAGTCTGTTGAATGACGAAACCTGTGATTTATGTAAGTGATTAATAGGAGTGGTGGGCTGGTAAGAAAGATGCTTCTCTGAGGAACTCTGTGTCCAGGTCTGACTCTTGTTCGCTTAGTTTAGCCTCAGAGAGAAAAGCCATAATCCTGTGGCTTCTTAGAAAATGCTAATTGAGTTACTCAAGTCACATTTCAGCCCTCACAGAAAATTAAATATCTTCAGAACAGCTTGATCCTTTATTCTGAAACCCTTGTGGCTTAAGCACCTTTCTTCCATCTCCGGGAGTCCCTTTTCAGCGTTCCCGTGTGTGATAGTAATGAGCGCTAGAGAAATGCTCAAATGGATGGAATTACAGGCACAAAAGCCCTGTTGAGAGGCACAGGAAAAGCCTCTTTCTTTCTGAATTTTATAGTGATAGAATGAGAGCCAAGCTGTTCAGTGAATGTGGGCTGGAGCTATTGAGACCACTTAGGAGAGACTGGCGGGATCGCATCTATGCTGGAAATGGGTTGAGGAGGTTATTCTTTGGCACCTAAAAATGCTTTTCAAATGCCAGCCCCTTCATTTTTCATGATAGCTTGAAATTGGGCCTCCTTTTACACAGAAAGCCCTTCAATTAAAACTTAGGTGTGAAAAGTGCAAGTTGAAAGGCAAGGAGGTACCTAGGGATAGGCCAAGCTGCCTGGATTGGGGGCGGGGAGATGACAGGACCCAGGACTGAATTGGGGAACTTCGGGGAGAGGGGCAGAGAGCCTTGGTCCAGAACTCCCAGAAAATGCCTTCAGGAAGGATTGCCAGGGCAGACCCTGGGCTTGGGGCCTGAGAACAAGATGTAGCTCCACACTGGATTCATCTTTAAAAAAGCAGGTGCATGTGACTTGAGGCTAGTCCAGCTGTGACCATGAAACCCCATTCCTGTCCCTTTCCCAGGACTCAGCTGTGGTTGCTCTGGGGACAAAGACAGATGCCGTGTAGTTTTGTGCATCTGGTGACCTCTCAGGTGAATAGTGAGGGCACTTCACTAGCTAGAGTAGTCTGGGGTTTTTGCTAGTGCAGAGTTTGTCAAATGACATGTGGTTTTCTGGATGCATCTTACCCCTGAGCCCAGGTTTCCTTGGGACCCCAGAAGCATATCTGCTGGAAGAGCAGATATCTTGAAGAAGGCAGGTCTTGGGTAATTCTTCACCTCCAGTGGCCTCCACGTAGGGGCTTGTTGGAAAATCTCTAAACCATAATATTGCTGAACTGCTTGTTGCAACAGAGTTGCTTGAAATCCACAGTGCCCATTCTCCTTGCAGCCACACGACTCCAACCCAGTGATAACACTTCTTATCCTATTTCCAGGCAGACATCAATAGTGGATCACAGTTGCTGCCAAGCATGGCCTCGGGTCTCAGGTCATTCTTTTCTGGTGTTGCAGAAAGTTGTACTAATTGATTAGAATTGGCACTTGAAATAAAAGCTATTTGCTGGAACTTCCCTCGTGGTCCAGTGGTAAAGAATCCGCCTTCCAATGCAGGGGACACGGGTTCGATTCCTGGTCAGGGAACTAAGATGCCACGGGGCAACTAAGTCCACGCACCACAACTACTGAGCTCACACGCCTCAACTAGAGAGCCTGCGTGCTGCAAACTACAGAGCCCATGCACTCTGGAACCCACCCGCCACAACTACAGAGCCCACACGCCCTGGAGCCTGCACGCCACAGCTAAAGAAGAGAAAACCCGCACGCCACAACTAGAGAGAGAAAACCCACACGCCACAACTAGAGAGAAGCCCATGCACCGCAACAAAGAGCTCGCGTGCCGCAACTAAGACCCAACATGGCAAAAAAAAATGAAATTAAAAACAAAAAAACGTATTTGCCATCCCTACTGTACTCATTTTTAAGGTTGCCATGGTCATAATCCAAAGTTGAAATGCACCAAATAAATGAGATTGGACCAAAGCTTCAGTTTAATGGGGGCATGTGAGGAAAGATACATACTTTCCCATGTCAGGTGCCCTGGGACTGGCAGAATAGCTGGCAGCAGGGGTGGTTGCAGAGGATGGACCAGCAACACAGAGGGTGGGAACTGAGGCCTCAAATCTGTAGACAGTTCAACCCTTGGTAAACAAATGGATAGGCCATTCTCAGAACAGCTAGTGTAGCTGATGATGTTCTCACTCAACTGGCCTCACTGAGCAAACTGGCAAGTTGTTTTAGTGTTGGTGGATTCGGGCTCCAAATGTGGATTCGGGCTTGGACCCTGTCAGGCCATCCCGTAAGGAAAGCCAAGCATGCCTGCCTCCCAAGGGAAAGAGGGGATCACCCCCACTCTGGCCAGAGCTCCTCTCTGGCACTGAAGCTGTGGCTCGCATGAATCCTGAGCCCCAGGGAGTCCTTGCTGGGAGCAGGAGTAGGAAAGAGTCAAGACTACAGACCTCGGAGGTGTTCCAGGCCTGGAAATATCAGGTTTATGAAGTTGCATCTTTCACTAGCTCTTCCTTTGGCAGCAGAACCAGGCCTTACTTTCTTTTCTTTTTTTTTTAACATCATTATTGGAGTATAATTGCTTTACAATGTTGTGTTAGTTTCTGCTGTATAACAAAGTGCATCAGCTATACGTATACATATATCCCCATATATTCTCCCTGTTGCGTCTCCCTCCCACCCTCCCTATCCCACCCCTCTAGGTGGTCACAAAGCACCGAATTGATCTCCCTGTGCTTTGCAGCTGCTTCCAACTAGCTATCTATTTTACACTTGGTTGTGTATATATGTCAGTGCTACTCGGTTACTTCGTCCCAGCTTGCCCTTCCCCCTCCCCATGTCCTCAAGTCCATTCTCTACGTCTACAACTTTATTTCTGTCCTGCCCCTAGGTTCGTCAGAACCATTTTTTTTTAGATTCCATATATATGTGTTAGCATACGGTTATTTGTTTTTCTTTCTGACTTAACTTCACTCTATATGGCAGACTCTAGGCACATCCACCTCACTACAAATAACTCAATTTCACTTCTTTTTGTGGCTGAGTAATATTCCATTGTATATATATGCCACATCTTCTTTATCCATTCATCTGTCAATGGACTCTTAGGTTGCTTCCATGTCCTGGTTATTGTAAATAGAGCTGCAATGAACACTGTGGTACATGTCTCCTTTTTCTTTTTTAATAATTTAACTTTTTTTAACATCTTTATTGGAGTATAATTGCTTTACAATGTTGTGTTAGTTTCTGCTGTATAACAAATCAGTTATATGTATACATATATCCCCATATCTGCTCCCTCTTGCGTTTCCCTCCCACCCTCCCTATCTCACCCTCCTAGGTGGTCACAAAGCACTGAGCTGATCTCCCTGTGCTATGCAGCTGCTTCCCACTAGCTAGCTATTTTACATTTGGTAGTGTATATATGTCCATGCCACTCTCTCACTTCATCCCAGCTTACCCTTCCCCCTCCCCTTGTCCTCAAGTCCATTCTCTACGTCTGCATCTTTATTCCTGTCCTGCCCCTAGGTTCTTCAGAACCTTTTTTTTTTTTTTTTTAGATTCCATATATGTGTGTTAGCATACAATATTTGTTTTTCTCTTTCTGACTTACTTCACTCTGTATGACAGACTATAGGTCCTTCCACCTCACTACAAATAACTCAATTTCGTTTCTTTTTATGGCTGAGTAATATTCCATTGTATATATATGCCACATCTTTTTTATCCATTCATCTGTCAATTGGACACTTAGGTTGCTTCCATGTCCTGACTACTGTAAATAGTGCTGCAGTGAACATTGTGGTACATGACTCTTTTTGAATTTTGGTTTTCTCAGGGTATTGCTGGGTCTTATGGTAGTTCTATTTTTAGTTTTTTAAGGAACCTCCATACTGTTATCCATAGTGGCTGTATCAATTTACATTCCCACCAACAGTGTAAGAGGGTTCCCTTTTCTCCACACCCTCTCCAGCATTTATTGTTTGTAGATTTTTGGTGATGGCCATCTGACTGGTGTGAGGTGACACCTCATTGTGGTTGTGATTTGCATTTCTTTAATGATTAATGATGTTGAGCATCCTTTCACATGTTTGTTGGCAATCTGTATATCTTCTTTGGAGAAATGTCTGTTTAGGTCTTCCACCCATTTTTGGATTGGGTTGTTTGTTTTCTTGACATTGAGTTGCATGAGTTGCTTGTATATTTTGGAGATTAATCCTTTGTCAGTTGCTTCATCTGCAAATATTTTCTCCCATTCTAGGGTTGTCTTTTCATCTTGTTTATGTTTTCCTTCACTGTGAAAAAGCTTTTAGGTTTCATTAGGTCTCATTTGTTTTTGTTTTTATTTCCATTTCTCTAGGAGGTGGGTCAAAAAGGACCTTGCTATGATTTATGTCATAGCATGTTCTGCCTATGTTTTCCTCTAAGAGTTTGATAGTGTCTGGCCTTACATTTAGGTCTCTAATCCATTTTGAGTTTATTTTTGTGTATGGTGTTAGGAAGTGTTCTAATTTAATTCTTTTACATGTAGCTGTCTAGTTTACCCAGCACTACTTATTGAAGAGGCTGTATTTTCTCCATTGTTTATTATTGCCTCCTTTATCAAAGATAAGGTGACCATATGTGTGTGGGTTTATCTCTGGGCTTTCTATCCTGTTCCATTGATCTATCTTTCTGTTTTTGTGCCAGTACCATATTGTCTTGATTACTGTAGCTTTGTAGTATAGTCTGAAGTCAGGGAGCCTGATTCCTCCAGCTCTGTTTTTCGTTCTCAAGATTGCTTTGGCTATTCAGAGTCTTTTGTGTTTCCATACAAACTGTGAAATTTCTTGTTCTAGTTCTGTGAAAAATGCCATTGGTAGTCTGATAGGGTTTGCATTGAATCTGTAGATTGCTTTGGGTAGTATAGTCATTTTCACAATGTTGATTCTTCAATCCAAGAACATGGTATATCTCTCCATCTGTTTGTATCATCTTTAATTTCTTTCATCAGTGTCTTATAGTTTTATGCATATAGGTCTTTTGTGCCCTTAGGTAGGTTTATGCCTATGTGTTTTATTCTTTTTGTTGCAATGATAAATCTATTTGGATTTTTTGGCTTCTTATTTTCCTCTACCAGCAAGGCTTTGGGAAATGTGTAGCCACTTCCTCTGTGGTCATTGATGTGCTAAGCAGGTCACTTGGGTCAGGCAACATCAGTTCTGACACCAATCCAGGGTGAAAAGGGAGGCTAGTAAATGGAAATTAGAGATAAACATCTTCTCCTATGACTTGGAATGGCTGTGGTGGGAGGATCCAAGGAGTCAGGTTTTTCAGAAGCCTGTAGCGTTAGCCACTGGTCAGCGCCTGCCCTTGAAGACAGGAAGTGAGACTTACACTTCTTTATTGTTCACTCCCCATAACTCTGGTGCCTATATATCCTGTCTCGATTAAGATTCTACTGTTTGCTTGTAGCAGGGACCCATTAGAGCTTATCTGAGGAAAAGTGGGTGAGAGATTATAAATTATTAAAAAGATAGAGGGATGTATTTGTCAAGCTAGGTTTGGTCATGCTCTGGTAAAAATTAAACCTTAAAATCTCAGCGGCTTAACATAGCAAAGGCTTATTTCCCACTGCACAAAGTCCAGCGAAATTTGGGTGACTCTCCTAGGCAGTTCTGGGGACTCAGAGATCCAAGTGCTGCTGTCTTGTAGCTCCATCATCTGAGCACCAGGCACCAAGGTCACTCCCAAGGGAAGAGAGGAGAACAAAGGATGGTACCCATTGGGTGCTTTAAAAGGTCAGGCCTGGAGGTATCTCACTTCCCCACCCCCACCATGGAAGGAAGGCAGGGAAACGCAGTCTGTGGGTCCAGGAAGATGACAATGAAACCCAGTCTGGTGAAAACAAAGCTTGCCTCATGAGACAGAAGGGTATCTCACAGACAGACCAGGAGGGCAGTGGGAGCAGCCTGACCCAGGGAGCTGGAGCCAGGAACTGGAAAGCCACTGGGAACCCACACAGCTCCTCTCTCAGCCTTTCTGACTCTCTAGCAGACACCCAGTCCCTCATCTCTGCTTCTCTCTCCTTCATTTTCTTCTCTCTGCAGACTGACAGTTTTCACTGTGCATGGCCGTCCACAGACCTCTACTTTACATAAGTAAGGACATTGTGGGTCAACTTTAGACTGCAAGGAGAAAAAAATCTAAGTGGTTCAGCTCCTACCATGCATCTACCCAATTCTAATCAACTCCAGCTAGGAGTGTTGGGTGGGGTAATCACCCAACCATTTGCAGGGCCCAGTGCAAAATGAAAATGCAGGGTCCCTTGTTCATGAAGCAGGAAAAAGGCTTTTTCCTGTCGTCCACAACCTCTCTTGACCTGCCATGGTGGGGCTTTTTATTTGCTACTTAATGTTGTACTCCTTGAGGCATGGGCTACTCACCGCATGAGTACAGACCCTCACAGGCATAGGGGCTCCCTGGGACAAAAGCGTGCAGGGCACACACCCAACGCTAGCCTCCCCTGCACTCGAGCCTGGGCCCCCACTGGGGTGGCAGGTGGCAGCAGACACTGATGGGGCAGGGAGTGGGGAGGACACGTCAAGGGGCACAGGAGCAGGCAGTGGAAAATCTGTCCTAGGGAGGCAGGGAGGAGATAGGAGGCAGGGCCACATACCAACCAAGACTCAAAGCCCCTGGGCCGTGCTCCACTGTCCCATCAGACTTCACTTACAAAGCACAAATTCAAAGAAAAAATGGTTAAGAATGTCCAAACGGCAACTGCAGAGCATTTAAACCCAAGCAGGGAGCTCCCTTCTTAGCGTGGAGTCCTGTGTAGCTGCACTGCTGGCAGGCCCAGGAAACAGCCCTGCGTACAGTGTTAACATGAATGTGGCTGCCCACACGTGTTCCTAGAGGGTCTGTTATTCCAGAAGAGGAGAAGGGTCAGGAGCTAAAAAAAATTCTGAAAGATGGTTTGCTAAATAGCTAGTAGGCACACATTTGACATTTGACATTATTATAATGACTTATATTTGGGGCTTCTTCTGGGTGTAAGGGGCCGTGAGCAGCTCAGTTGGCGTCCCAGGATATTGGGACAGTCATCATCACTGTAGCACTCTGCTCCTGAGCTCTTTGGAACCGTTTGTCATCCTTTCTCTTCTGAAATTCTCTAGCTTCAAGGCATGAGACCTGCTGGCTTCCCTCCTCCATCTTCAGATCACTCTCTCTTTCCTGGTGCTTCTTCTATCACCTGCCTCCCTCCAGATGGGGTATGTCCCCCCCTCTACATCCCCAAATTTGGCTCAGACATTTCACTCTTACCTGAAGGCTAGTAGCTCCCAATATTTCTAAGGTCAGGAACCCCTTTAAGGAGAGTGACTGACTCTCTTCCCAGAAATTTTTCACATCAGGTCGAGGGGACCCAGGACCAACTGCATCCCATACACCTGTGGTGCTTGGTAAAAATGCCAGTTCCTGGGCCTTACTCTAAATCCAAACCAAATCAGAACCTCCAGATGGGGCCTAGGTATCTGCATTTTTACAAGCATTCTAGTTGATTTTGTGGCCTCAAATGTGTAAAAACTGTAGCCATAGGGTATCAAGGATCTCAGGTCAGTCAGTGTCAAGAAACCCTAATCTAAACACTTCATCATAGTGATACCCTTGGCCATAACTAATGTGTCCTAAGTATACAGCTCCAGCCAGGCCCTCTCTCCAATACTCCACTGCATGGAAATGGTTATTGGACTGTCCTCTTTTTTTTAAATTAATTTTTATTGGAGTATAGTTGATTTACAATGTTGTGTTAGTTTCTGCTGTACAGCAAAGTAAATCAGTTATGCATATACATATATCCACTCGTTTTTAGATTCTATTCCCATATAGATCATTACAGAGTATTGAGTAGAGTTCCCTGTGCTCTACAGCAGTTTCTTATTAGTTATCTATTTTATATATAGTAGTGTGTATATTGTCAGTCCCAATCTCCCAATTTATCCCTCCCTGAGAACTCTTGAAACCTACTATATACAGTTGATTCTTGCTTGTTTACCTTTTTCTACCAATCTGCACATCTGAATTTGGCTCCATCTGCAGTCGGGACTGACGATTGATTGATTTCTTCTGACAGCTCTCAAAGGGCCATATCACCTCCTTACCAGGGCATGTGTGTGCCATCTGGCGGTAAACTGACCTCACTGACTACAGGCTACACTGACCCTAGAAAATGCTGTGCCGTTTTCAGCAAATCATTTTTGCCCAACATAGGACTGTATGTATTGAAAGCATACCTTCAAACACTTATTCTTCCAAAAGTTTTCATGTCTGTCAAATAGGCTCATCAGTATCCAGGCTCAGTCGTCTGAGAGGCCTCCTCAGCTGTCTCCTACCCAATCAGACATGGACATGTCCTGCCCATTCTTCTGCTGAAATACCTCTCGAATGTCTAGCTCCCTCTAGAACTCTACAGTCACCAACCGCATTTATCTACAACCTTGTCCCAAACTTTAACTACAAAGATCCTCTGGATATTTTCTCCCTGCCCCACCCCCTTCCTTCCCTTCTCATTCCCTAGTTCTATTCCACATCCATCTACGGAGAGGATATCAAACACACGCAGATATCAGTGTCATCCCCCGCTGCTTAAGAATCTACTGTAGCTCCGCACTGCCTTGCACATACCGTCTACACCCCTCCACTTGGTCTTTAAGTGCTGCTGCCCCACATCCCTCTGCCAAGTATACACTTCAGCCTCATCTCTACACACTCCAGCTGAGCCATTCTTCCTCCTTTCTCTCACCCTGAATCACGCAAGCTCCCACCCCTGTACCTTTTCTCCAGCTGGTCTCCTGCATGGGATGCCCAGCCCTCACCTCTGCAGCCATCTCAGGCCACTGTGTCTTCAGAGCCACAGCTCAAGGCTCACTCTCTCTGAGGGCCTTCTCTGACTGCCATGTGCCCAGACTTCCCCGGTACCTCTGTAGGGGTTTGCTTCTCTGTAGCTCCCTCATCTCATTGTGGTTTCAAAGTATTCACCTTCCTCAGATAGGTTGCAAACACAGCAGACACAAGGATCAAGATTTCTACTTATGGGAAGATTTTGGTGCACACAGAAGTGCTTAGTAAATGGTGGTTTTCTTTTATATATATATATATATATATATATATATATATATATATATACACATAGATATATATGTGTATATATATATATTCTTATTGGAGTATAACTGCTATTCAATGTTGTGTGTGTTAGTTTCTGCTGTACAACAAAGTGAATCAGCTGTATGTATACATATACCTCCATATCTCCTCCCTCTTGCGTCTCCCTCCCTCCCACCCTCCCTATCCCACCCCTCTAGGTGGTCACAAAGTACCGAGCTGATCTCCCTGTGCTATGCAGCTGCTTCCCTCTAGCTATCTATTTTACATTTAGTAGTGTATATATGTCAGTGCTACTCTCTCACTTCGTCCCAGCTTACCCTTCCCCCATAGTGTCCTCAAGTCCATTCTCTACATCTGCATTTTTATTCCTGCCCTGCCACTAGGTTCATCAGTATAAATGGTGGTTTTCTGAAGAGTCACAGGCTTGGATCTTTAGAAAGACCTACCCACTCCAATATTGGTGATTGTTATATGTGTTCCGGAGAAACAAAAGACCCTCAACTGTTCATGTTGCGACCTCACTGGCTTGTCCGAGTGCTTAAATGGAATAATTGACACTAAGACTATTTGTGGAAGCAAAATTATTGTGTTAGATTATGTGTAAATTATTCACGTGAACCCCTTAGATCCTTGGGTAATTACACACTAAGAAAGGTATCTGTTACCTGATCTGGGCCCTCGAGTTTTCTCAGGCTATTTTATGCAACAAAATAGAGACCAAGCAAACCAGCTTCTGCTCTCAATTCCCCTTGGTGGCCTAGAAGAGACAGGCTGGCTGGATGAGCGTGTTTGGGGCTGCTCCTGGGACACCTGGATCTCAGCCATGCAAAAGCAGCACTTCCTGACACCTACCTGTGCCAGGGCTTCACTAGTGCCCACCCACATTGTCACCAAACCTCATTTAATTACATTGATTGCTTGAGAGATGACTGATTTATGAGTCTATAGTGAAGCCACTTAGAAATTATTCTTAGTCCATTGGAACTTCAGCAAAAGTGGTTTTGATTGGCAAACGGGTCTTTGTTGAATTGTTTTTAAGAATCTTTGGGCAAATATACTGAGTTCTAAATAAAAGGCATGAGGTGGTTCCTTAGGGCCCATAGATGATTAGTATGTTTTAAGAGGGGGAAGGTGCTCTTTGTTTTTTGGGTTGTGGTGTTGGCTTCACTTTCTTCCATCTGTGGTTTATCATCTAAATTTCTTTTTCTGTTGTAGGACCACCTGGCCCAGCAGGTAAGAGCCCATGGATTTTCCAAGTTCATGGGAAGGATATGGGTGGCTGCCCCCCCAGGATCACTCATAAGGGACTGAGGCAGGGAAGGAAGAAGAGTCTGAAGGCAGCCTTGACTATCACTGTGTCCCCCTCCTCTCTGCCCCAATCACCAGCTCTCCTGTTCCCTCCCACTTGAGAACTTGCTGTTACCATTCCCCACCTGTCACTGCTTCAGGCGGGGGCAGGGAAGGTAGAGAAGGAAAAGAAGAAGCAGGAGAAGATCTGGAAGAGGCGTCAATGCCTGGCCAGTTTCACTGTCTAAAGGAAGTCATGTTAACGTCTGTTAAGATTTTTTTAAATGTTCCCATTTCCCGTGTTTTGATGCAGGACCTCCAGGAATTGGTGGGTTACCAGGACACAACGGATCAGATGGACGGCCTGGTCCCCAGGGCCCAAAAGGCGAAAAAGGAGCAAATGGAAAAAGAGGAAAAATGGGTATTTTGTCACTCTTCTAATTCATTTCCTTGTTTTTTGTCTCCATTATTGCATTTTGGATGAACCAAAGTTGGCACAGTGGGGGAAAAGTGCTGCATCTCTGAATGCAAGGCTGGTTAATCCTTGCCTGGAAGCTGCTGTGTTCTGGGGCAGCAAGGGCCTTCTCTTTGGTCCAACCCTGATAAGATTTATATCCAGTCTGCCCGAGAGAAGCAGTATACCTGAGAGCTGATGTCCACTCCTCTGCTTGCTCTGATGCAGACAGACAGATGGAAGGGGCAAGAGTGAGCAGTCCTGGGGAGGGGCACTACACGGGCTGTGAAGGCTGTCTGTGCTGGTACCCCAAGTTCTCTCAAGGGTCGTTCCCGCCCGACCCTCTCACTGCCTGCTCCTGCCCAGCAGATTTTTGTGTTTGACTGAAAATCAGTTGACTGATACTGACCTCTAGGTTTTCCTGGCTGGAGGAATCACTAGAATGATTTGAGTAGAAAGGCAGCATCCAGGCTGACACTCAGGTTGTGTGGTCCCAGCTGTCAGGGTCTCCTGTCCAGGGGTCACAGGACTATTAAGAAGATGTGGCTGGCATCTCTGAGAGACCTCCTGTGCCCTGCTGTGAGTGGTGGCATTGCCACCACCCAAGCAAAGACCTGGAAACACCAAGGTGTCAGATGTGTCAGGGAGCAGTGACCAGCAGGGGCTCAGGTAAGGCCTGGCAGGGTCTGGGGGCTGGGGCAGGGTGAGTTCTGAGGGGCTCTGAGCACCAGTCCTGGGAAGTCCATGGGGAAGGCCGGGGTAGAGTCACCTGAAGAGAGCTGGCACATGGCACAGTGGAGGCTTGAGGGCAGGGGTTAGAGACTCCTCAGGACGCTTCAAGGAAGGCGTGGTTCTTAGCCACAGCTGAGGGTGGAGGCTCCACTAACCCTCTTATCTATTTTCAATCTCTTGGTTACACTGCCCTAACTCACCTGGACAGGCCCCAGGCTAGAAGAACCACTAGAACAACTCTTCCAGACAACACAGGAACCCCTTCCAGCGTTTCTGCTCTTAAACAATTTGAGTGAGAGCCAGTGGAAAGGGAGAAAATTGTTGAGGGGCTCTGCCACTTGCCAAAAGCCTGCATACCTGTGCTCCCAGGGGCAGCCTCTGTGAAAATGGGCCCACGCAGCCCATGTCAACTCCGTCCCCAGAAGTCCAGCAGTTACAGCCAGAACTGCAGAGCAGAATGGACCCTTACATGTCAGATAATAACTATAATTATAAATGAATATCAGCATCAGTTAATGATGACCGTCAGTGTTCAGGCACTTGGTTTATCCCAGAAAGACCCCAGAAATGTGATCCAGTCCTGAGGATTCAGTAATGAGTATTATGAGAGCCAACAGTGAGGGGGAGGGACCACCATGCAGCACTGGATGTGGGTCAGGTGAGAAAGGGGTAGCTACAAAAAGGTCTGAGACAGATCTCTAGCTTTGAAGAGATATGCTTAGCATGCAGCCCACAACCCAGTGAGGGCAGAAAAGAAAAAGTCTATTTATTTCTGTAAGACATATTTATGTGGCAGGTATTATTCTAGATGCTGGAGATCCAGAAATGAAAAAGCTGACAACATCTCTGCCCTCATGAGGCTGACATCCTAGTCTGGGCGGACGGACAATCAACAAGAGAAATAAGTAGAATATATTGTCTGTTACGCGGTGCTAAGTGCTAAACAGAAAAATAGAGCAAGGGGAAGGGATAGGAAGTGTGTAGCGTGGGGCGTGACTGTAGGCTGGGAGGCCAGGTGAGCCCCCTGAGAAGGGACCTTTGAGCAGACACCTGGAGGAGAGGAGAGCGCAGGTGGCGGACTGTCTGGGGGAGAGGGTTCCAGTGGAGCCTGTAAGTCCAGTGTACCTGCAGATGCTGAGGAGTGGCAGGGAAGCCAGCGTAGCCGTACAGAAAGGATGAGAGGTGAGCATGGTCAAGTTGAAACCAGAGAGGTAACAAGACCAAATCAGGTTAGCCCTGAGCATTTTAAGAACTGGGGTTTGTACTCAAACACCTGCCCTGCACACCTCCCTGGCAGCCACACAAAGGAGCCTGCAGGAGGGAAAGGAGGAGGTTTTGAAAAGGCTACCTCTATGAATAGGTTGTTGCAAGCATTACTCAGCCCTCGGCCAGCTCAGACTCTAGCCTGGACCATCCGACGCCAGAGCAAGGGCTGTGCTGTCCCCGTCACCCTGCCAAAGCCGCATAGCTATGCTTTCCCTCCCCTGATCCCTTCCTGAGCCCAGGATGGATTCCCATCCCACCCAGCAATCAACAGAATTGCAGGAAGTGGGAGGCAGGACGAGAGCTGGCAGGCCCACGGAGGGGAATTGGCTTTATTCCAGGAGCCATGAGAAGCCACGAAGGGGTTTCAGGTAGGAGAGTGACATGATCACATCTGCCTTTCTGTAATACCCCCGCCGCTGCTGGTGGGGGACACACTGGAGTGAGCGCACAGGCGCTGCTGTTAGGGAAACAGGGCAGAAGCTACTCAGCGTGAGGGCGGAAGGGATGCAGGTGGGGTGTGCAAAGGCCGATGAGCTGAGTGACATTTGGGGGTGAAATCAACAGGACTTGGGGGAAGGTAGATATGAGAAGGAAGGGGAAGGGGTCACCAAGACTGACTGTGAGATTTTCATCCTGCCTGACTGCTCTTCCCTGAGGTGAGGGGCCCCAGACCGGCTCAGGTCCAGGGAGACAGTCATGGCTCAGCATGGGATGTGCTGACTTTGAAATGCCTTGAAACACCCAGGAGGAGGGGGGCCTTGAAGATGCAGGTCTGCAGTTGGAGAAGTCCCTGGGGCTAGAGGTATACATTAGGGTGTCACCCAAGGCAATGGGCTTGTGGGCCAGGGTGCAGTCCCTTAGGGAGGGAGCTACCAGCAGAGGAGAGCCTGGGTCAAGCCCTGAGAAGTAACAGCGTCTAGTGACCAAGTAGAAGGGGAGGAGCCAGCAAAGGAGGCCAAGGACAGACTGAGCAGCAGGAAGAACAGCAGGAGAGGATGGGAACATTCATCAGCAAATACTTATTGAGAGGGTTCCAAGTACTAGTGGGGAAACAAAATAGACGTAGCCCCTATTGTGGAACTTTCCATCTTTGGTGGGGAGGCAGACATAAATAGTCAATGCAAATACATCTGTAATCACAATGTGAGGTGCACATTTGAAGGAAAGATCAGGGTGTTATAAGCTACAGTGCAGAGAGGGCGGGTCGGGAGGTAACGTCTGAGGTCAGACCTGAGGGATGAGGGCGAGGCAGAGGGTGGCCCAGGTGGAGGGCACACACCTGCCAAGGCCCTGCTGGGGCAGCTGGGGGAGGGGGCGTGCAGCAAGGTGAGATGGGAGGCGGGGGCCAGGCCCTTCCAGAGCCTTCAGGTTAGTGGTCTGGGGTCTCTCTGTCAGCCACAGGGACTCATGCAGGATGTGACCTGCTGGGCCAGGATCATGGCTGTGGAGAACGAAGAGCCGTCATTTCAGCTGAGAGTTCCAGGATCGTTAGTGGTTTGCCAGGCAAGGGGTGGGAGAGGGGAGGAGTGGGCATGCGTTCCAGAAAGAGGGAACAACAAGTGCTATTACCAAAATCAGGAAAAAGAGACTGTGTTCCACAGAGATAGGACTGGGTTAGGCTGGACCATGCCCTCTAGCAGTGATCCTCTGGACAATAGTAAATAGCTGACATTTACTGTCAGGCACACTACCTAGTCCTCTCTACACTCACCTCATTTAGTCTTCACAACAACCCCAAGGAGATGGGTATTTTTACCAGCCATATTTTTCCCAGATGAAGAAACCTTATCTTTCTGTTTTCCAAACAGGTCAGGCCCACCCTTGTCCCAGGGCCTTTGCACTGCTGTGGCCCGGCCCTTCCTGAGGCCCGTCCTTCCCACAGAGCAGATCTCAGCTTATAAGTCACCTCCTCTTCAAGATCGTCCCTGACCTCTGTGTCTGGCCCCTGCCTCACCAACTCAGTCACATTCCCTGCTCTTTTCCAATAACATATCCCTCCCTGAAATTCTCTCCCAGTGTTGCCTGTTGATATGCTGATGGTCTGACTCCCTAGGGAGAACGTGAGGTCCGTGAGAACCAGGCCATGTCACTCTCGCTTAGACTCAACCTCCAGAGCCTGGAACAGCCAGCGAAAGAGGGCAATCAAGTCATGGTTGAACTGATGGACGTAATTTGTCCAATGTCCAAAAGCTAATAAGTGGAGGAGGTGGGATTTGAACCCAGGCCTCTCTGACTCCTGGACCCCTGCTCTTAAACACGACTGCACTAAACGTCTAGGCTTGAGGGGGTCGGGCCCAAGCTGTGAGAGCGGCGTTAGCCCGAGCCGAGGGAAGGAAGGCTGGGCCTTGGGAGCTAGTGCTGTTAATTGTCGAAGGATGATGCTGAGTCTGACCCTGAGTCTTCCCGGGAGGCTGGGAGAGCGCCAGCCCTTCAGAGAGGCCCGCAGGACGTGTGCAGGAACGCACAGTTCAATGAGTACTAACCTGTCAGGCAGAAAGAATGGTCCCTGCTCTCCTGGCAGAGGGGAGCCAGGAAAGGAGTTCCGGGAGCACCTGCCTCGAACCCCGACTGGCTCTGAGGCCTTGGGTAGGTCAGTCCCTCATCGGGCCTTGGTCTCCTCTGTACGCTAAGGAGGTTGTCTTCCAACAACTCTAGCATGGCTTCCGGTTTTTAAACAGCCTGCTCTAGTGTTTGCCTATGAAGGAGAGACTATTACTTGGCATAGCTCTCAGCCAACCCCAGCTGAGGCTCAGTAAATAATTAATGAGTGAAAAATGAAGGAATGCATGAATGAGAAGAATAGAACATAATTTCTGTCCATAAGAGCTTACAGTCCTGTTGAAAGAGAAGATATAGTGTATATACAGGATGAATTCAATAACTGGTTATTCTGATATGAAGATGCTTTATACTACACACCAGAGAATACTGCTGGAAGAAAAATCTGAACTTTGCTGTGCAGATAATGAACAAATAGGATCCAGTGTAGAGGACGGATTGTACAGTAGAGACAAGTGTAAAGGACAAGAGATAAGTGTGATCAACATCTTGGACACAAACAGAGGGGAGATGGGGAGGGAACTGCAGGGGGGAGAACAGAAAGGCCACGCTCGGAGGAACTTCTAAGGAGGCTGCCCCTGCGTATAAGAGGGGACCCAGGTGAGCCTGGGGTGGGGTCAGGGCCTTTAGCTCCATGTCTGCTGGAGGCCGCCGGGAGCCACTGCGGGCTCTTGAGAAGAAGACTAACCTGACGAAACCAGAGTTTAGAGCTTTAGACCAACAGTTGTTTCCAGGATATTGAAATATGAAGATAACCCTCAATGTCTGACCTTAGGGATGCTAAGAACAAGGGTGCAGTAGGCCAGAGCCAGAGCTTGAAGTCTTGGTTTGGGTCCCGGATCTTCCGCTTACTAGCTGTGTGCACTTGGGCAAGTTACTTAATCACTCTGTTTCCTTATCTGTAAAATGAGAACAGTCATAGTATCAGCCTCATAGTGTTGTAAGGAAGATTACATTAATTAATATATATATATAAAGTGCTTAGAATAGGGCCTGACACATAGCAAGTGCTATGTTAGTGTTAGATATTACTGTTGTTGTTGTTTCCAAGGGTGAGGAAGGAAATCTGAGTGGAAATGCCTGTATTTATTTGAAAACACCGACTTAGATTTAGAGAGAAGAATTGGACTTACATGTTGTCAATTATGCAACTAGCGTCTTTTTCGAAGTTTGACGTGCTATGCCTCAAAACCAAGCATTTTCTTTCCCTCCATCTGCCTCTCACTTTCTCACTCAAGAGTTAATGCCTCAGTGTCTTCTCTAAGAATCGAATCTCCACCAAAACAGAAATAAACGCCCTCCTCCTTATTCATCCCAGTCTTGGGTCTGGGTTTTTCCCAACACCCTTGGCTCCGTTTCCTTTGCCTCAGTCGGTCACAGATGGTCCTGCCAAAAATAAGATGTCCTCCCTCACCCCTTGCAGTGAAGATGATGGCGTTGACCCCAGCTGGTCACACAACCCCAAACTCTAAAGCTGGGAAAACAGCTTGTTTTGAGTGGGCGCCACCGGGGAAGGAAAAGAGCAGAAAGCCACACCCAGCGCCCGAGCAAAGCAAGAGGAATCTGGCCTTTCTTTCCTGGCAGAATGTGCTGACTCAAAGCCTGCCAGGAATCACGGGACAACAATGCCGAGGTCCAGGCCACACAATGTTTAACAGTGTCCCTGTGCACAGCTGAGTCAGGGGAAGGTAGAAAGTGCCACATTCAAGTCCTCTGATGAGGTGGCGGTATACTTCTGACACACCATGGCCAGTGCGTGGCAAGACAAGGGAAAACTTTGTGGAGGCAGCAAAGACGGTACGTAGTCAAAACATCCCCTACCCTTTCTTAATGAAAGCTTAAAAATTATCATGCAGACATAGCTGAGAGTCAGAATACATCCATAAGCAAAGGTCCTTAATATCCTGAGCTTTAAACACCTGCCCCTGTGCAGGCTGCATTATAGCAGCTGCATTACAGTATGAACGTTTTTCTATTTCACGCCTTGCCTTTTTGAGAAAGGGGGAAAAATGCATAAGAGGAAGGAATAAAAGAAAAGAAGGGGAAATCAAACGATGATGCAGAGAGGCTCTTTGTGACTAGAATAAATGCCTGAAAAAGAAACCCCTTAAGTAACTAGAAGATACCATTTCCCTGAGCATTGCTGAATGTAGGTCATGTGACACCTTTAGAAGGTATCAGTTATACTTGGTGCATTGTGCTGGCTGGACACTATGGCAACGTTCTCTTTTGTGTCCTTCAGATAATGTGCTAAATTGCCTATTTAAAATACTGACAAAAGAACATGTGCTCATGCAGAGGTCCCTGATTAAGAGAGGTCCCTGCTCTTCTTCACATCCTCTTCCACTGTGTCCCCAGCAACTCCATCAGTGCAAGATGACACCCAAGATCACCCCTGGCAGAGGCAGGGAACCAGGGGCTTCTGACCCCCATCTACAGCTGAATTGCATGGTTTCCACTGAGTTGTTTTTTTTAGTAGTTGGCTGAAATCTAGTGAATGTTTCTTTGTTCACCACATTTTTTAACAGTGATCAACACTTTAAGTTTCTTTCATATACTGCTGACTTCCTTGGGATGGTCTTTGTAGGGTGCCTTGAGTCTGGAAGTCCTTATCATTCCCTCGGCATAAGGGAAAGCTGCTAAGAGCTCCAGATGTATGTTTTAGGGAATAATGGCCTCCGATGGCAGTGCAGAGTATTCCAGCGCGATCTGTGGTGTGATGTGATATAATAACCTCCCCATTGCTGCAAGGGCTTGAAAGGAGCCAGTCGGGTGGTGGAGAGGGGCTTTCAGGGTTGGATGGGAGGTTAATCTAAGTGACCCCTAAGGTGCCTTCCGATCTGGAATTCTATGATTCTCTTCGGACAGCTGTATAGGAATCCTATGGGGCTGGTAGGAAGTTGGGGGTAGGGTTCAGAATTGGTCTTAAATCTGGGGGGAAGACAATTGCAATGGCACAGAATGACAATTGGAGAATGGGGATTGGCCGAGTTGATGGGGCACAGGAGAGGGGTGAATGGGCAGTCACTCAGCCAGAACCTATAAGAAGGGGCTTGGGACTGGCAAGGTAATTAGAAAAAACAATGAATGCTAAGCCCTCTTGGTTAAAGAGGTTGAGAGAAACTGAAGTTTTGCACTAAAACTTGCCTCTGGCTCTTCCCTATTGCCTGAAATCTCTGCCCCTTTGAAAAATATCTCTATTGAGCAGTATCTCCAGGAGGCTCTTGTCAAAATGAGCAAATGATCCCTGCAATAGGGTATCGTATTAACTGATCCATATCTGGCAATACCTTTGCACAATAGTAAGTAATCACTTTCACTCTCAGTGTGCCTAGGTGCTCATGAGTTCTAGCAACCTTTTTGTAGATTTTCTACATAAATAATCATGTCGTCTGCATATAAAGACAATTTTAATTCATCCTTTCTAATCTGTTTGCCTTTATTTCTTTTTCTTTGCTTTATTGCACTGGCTAGAACCTCCAGTACAGTGTGAAATAAAAGTGATGAGAATAGATACCATTGTCTTTTTCCTGATCTTAGGGGGAAATCATTTAGTCTTTCATCATTAGGGATGATGTTAGCTGTAGGTTTTTTCATAGATGCCCTTTTTCAGATTGAGGAAGTTTCCTTCTATTCCTCTTTTTTTTTCATAAATTTTTATTTATTCATTTGTTTTTGGCTGCTTGGCTGCTTTGGGTCTTCATTGCTGCGCGTGGGCTTTCTCTAGTTGTGGCGAGTGGGGGCTACTGTTCGTTGTGGTGTGCAGGCTTCTCATTGCAGCGGCTTCTCTTGTTGCGGAGCACAAGCTCTAGGCACACGGGATTCAGTAGTTGCAGCACGCGGGCTCAGTTGTTGTGGCACGTGGGCTCGGTAGTTGTGGCTTGCAGGCTCTAGAGAGCAGGCTCAGTAGTTGTGGCGCACAGGCTTAGTTGCTCCGCGGCATGTGGGATCTTCCTGGACCAGGGCTCGAACCTGTGTCCCCTGCATTGGCAGGTGGATTCTTAACCACTGCACCACCAGGGAAGTCCCCTTCTATTCCTCATTTGATGAGAATTTTTATTAAGAATGGGTGTTGTATTTTATCAAATGTCTTTTCTGCCTCCACCAAGATGGTCATATAATTTTTTTCTTGCTTAAATTATTAATATGCTACATTACTTTGACTAAATGATTAAACTACTTTCAGTAGTTTAAACTACAGTTTAGAGACATCTGGCTGGGTAGTTAAACTACTTTCTGCTCAGTTTAATCCTTTTGAAGCTTGTTTTTAAGCTTTGTTATGATAGATCCACGGCAGCCTTGACTCTTGGGCTAATTTAGCCTCAGTACTAAGAGAAGACTTTCCAAGGACTCGACCTAACAGCGCACCATTCTCTGAGATCTCTCTGCTTTGACTGGTGGGAATGAGAACCTTTCCCTGTGCAAGCTCTGAGAGTTGTGTAGTGAGTGGCTTTCTTTTCATTCTTTTCCCTACCTTGTAGATTTTCACCCTGCACAGACTATTACTCTGACAAAGACTTGAGGAAACACCTCTGAAGTTCTCCAGAGCTCTTTCTACATGATTACCCCCTCTCTCATATTCTGTCTCATGAATCCTAGCCACCTTTATCTCCCCAAACTCTACTTTTTGTCTCCTCACCTCAGTGAAATTGGTGGGCCTTGTTTAGGTTCCCCGTCCCTGAGCTGCTGTGTGGAAACTACTATGAGCCGAGGCAATCATATTATGCATGTTGTTTGCTTCCTTTCTCCCAGGCATCAGAATACTAACTATGCTGCTGTCGTACAATGCTGAGATGAGTCACTGCATAGATCTTGACTATTCCTAGCTGTGGGTGGTAGGACTGTAGTTCCTATAGTGATGCCTCCCTGTGAGCAGAGACAGAGATTTCCTCCATTATATTTTGTTCACACTATCACCATCCCTTGTAATGCTTGTCCTAAAGCAGCTTTACCTGTTTTGCTACTTTGATTAAAAGCATTTTGCATTGGAATGTCACAGAAAAGGGCATTGGAGTTGGAATCAAGATTTTTGCTTCTCACTTAGCATCAATTGTAACCCCTGAGGCCTTAGTTCCGACTTCTGTAAAATGAGAGTAAGGATAACTGACCAGCCTACCACTCCCATGTTGTGAGGAATATACCAGATAATGCAGAGGACAACATCCACCCTTATGGTGCCAAACAAACCCCTCTGAGTTCTCAGTCCTTCCTGCTGGGGTGAGGAGGGCGTGGGGTGGGGGAGGGCAGACTTCCAATTAGGCTTTACCTTCTTTCTACTCTTGCTGTGACTGTCCTTCTAGGGGTTCACTCCTCTCCAACCTGTTGGCCCAGCCAAATGTCTCTAAAAAGAATTCAACAGAACCACCTGGAGATACTATTCGTTCATGAATTGAGAACATGCTGCTGTCCTAAAATGGTTATGAAGTGTTATGTATTTGGTTTCTGAAGCTACTTCACCATAAAAATACAAAGTACGATATTACAAAGTAGTTAGTGTGCCAGAATTCCCTGCACAACAGGCTAATAAATCATTTTTTTCTCAGGGCCACCTGGAGCCACAGGAACTCCAGGGGAAAAGGGAGACCCTGGTGAGCTGGGCTTGACTGGAAACGAGGGCCCAGCAGGGCAGAAGGGTGACAAGGGAGACAAAGGGGACGTGTCTAATGATGTACTTCCTTCAGGTAAGGGGCTGGCGCTCAGGCTCTCTCCCAGGGTGAATGGGCCCAGAACTTGGCCTGGCTTCTAGCACCAAGGCTGCTCCGGGTCTTCTCTCCTTAGCTGCCTATGTGCCCATCTGTTTCTCAGCATGTTTTAGAGTTCTGTGCTTTCAACAAGGAGAGAACCATGCATGTAAGCCCAATGTTTGTTGGTGAGACCAAATCTGATATCTAAGCATGAGCAGTTGAGATAATGCAGGTCTAAGTGTCATGGCTGGATGGATTTCGGATGAAGGAAGCTTTCTTTTTCCAAATAGCTATTAAATCCAGCACAATCCAGAACAAGACAAGTAAGCGAGCAATTTCAAATACCTCAGAGGACAACAGACAGAAAGCACAGCTTCAGAGTTGAGCTAGAGCCATCCTCAGGCCCTTATCCTAAGACTTTTGACATAGAATTGGGGGAGACATCGTTGCTGATCTTCTTTTTCTGGTTTCCAGCCCAGGTTAAAAACAGATAATTGCTGTCTATGGGGGGGGAGGTGGAGGCACAGCAAGCCTCAGAAAGACAATTACATGGTGGAAAGAGTAGGCGACAGCTGATGGTCATGGCACAGAAAGAGGCAGAAGAATTTTAAAAGCACACTACTTTGGAGACCATTTATACCATAAAAACATAACTATCCTATTAATGTGGTCAATAAGCATTTTTTAATATCAGAGAACACCATTTATGAATTAGGGATTTTGGTAGTAGCTGGAAATAGGAATATGAAAATGAGTTAAGACATAATATCTGTCCTCAAGAAGCTAGGATGATAGATGTTCAGAACAATGACCCTGAATCAGTTGCGCATCCAGCCATTCAAAATTTATTGAGCATCTGCTATTTGCCAGGTACTGTGCTAAGACCAAAGCACCAAGGAAAGATCAAATTAGGTTTAGCATGCTTTGTTTAACAAACAGGGAAGTTGCCATGCAAAATACGTAAAATGTAATAAGTGTTTTGACAGGATCATATATATGTGAATATACTTTGAAAATATAAGGTCATGTTATACTCAGTTATACGGGAAATCTACACATCCAGAATACCACACTCCCCTATACTACCAGACAAGTGAGGGTGACCACAAACCATTCAGGAAAGCAACATCTCTGAGTGTACCCCAGTTCTAGAGAACAGGCCAGAGCTAAGTGTCCTCTCGGCCAGAGAGCAGAGAAGGAATAGGAGGGTTGGATTGTGTTTGCCCTGCCTGCAGATCTCTGCCCCTTCCACAGTGGGCTTAGACCCACTGTTAGCCTCTGTGACCCCTGCTTGCCCACTCCAAAGCAACTGAAAGTGCTTATTTGGTGGGGCTGGGAGGAGGCAGCTAAGGAGATCTTAGATCACCAGTCAGCCCAGGAAAGGAGGGTAGAACAAAAGGACTGAATATCCCAGCCTAGCGGCATCTTTATGAAAGTTCCATAACCAATGGCCCCTGCAAAGGGCTGTACCCACACTGGCCACCTGAAGCTGGAAGTGTGTAGGGATTCCACCTGCTGATGTGTAGAGAATCCAACTGTCCGAGCACTCACCCCGATGACTTCAGTGGATTCTCACAAGTCAGGACAGGGAGTATGAGACAATCTGGAAATGAAGAACCAGTCTCGGAGGGTTAAGCTGCCTGCCCAAGGTCACAGAGCAGGATAGGAGCCCCTGATTTCTTCTACCACATAGAGGCATGTTTCTCATACCTGACATCTTAGGAAGAAAACATCTTAGGAAGAAAACATCTTAGGCAGTTTTTAAAAATACAGATGACCAGCTTCCCCACCATTTTGATCTAATTGATCCGGGAGGGGGCCCAGGCATTAGAATTGTGTTTGAGCCCCTTGGGTGATTCTAATAAGTAGTCAGGGTTGAGCCTTCCCAACATCAGCCAATGAAAAAAGGTTGAGCTTAGGAGCAAGACACCCCTAAGGGTGAGTCCCAGCACTATTCCAGTTGTGACCTGGGGCAAAGCACTGAACTTCCCTGAGACTCGGGTCACTGCGGAACCGCTGATACTATCTCACAGAGTGGCTGAGAAGGACAAAGGGGAGGAGATTTATAAAATTCCTAGCACAATTTCTAGCACATAGTTGGAACTCAGCCCCTGCTATGGGTGCTCCCTCGACTCTGTGTGAACAAGTGCTGGAGGACATCTGTGTCTGGGAAGGGGGACTCAGCAAGCCTTCCTGGAGATGCTGGGTCCCCTTCTCCCTTGTTTGAAGCCCATCTCTGCCAATGGCTCTTTAATCAACCCCCATCCCTTCTTCTCTCTCTCTTTCTCCAGGTGCCAAAGGTGACCAAGGCCCACCCGGCCCACCTGGGCCCCCGGGCCCTCCGGGTCCCCCAGGGCCCCCCGGAAGCAGAAGATCCAAAGGCCCTCGTCAGCCAAACATGTTCAACGGCCAGTGCCCAGGTCACCCACCCCTGCCCCAGGGAACCACCTCTTCAGTTAATGATCCCAAACTCTCAGGCTTCACCCAGGCTTTGTGACCAGATTTGTTTTAAACAGAGGGAAATTTTGCCCAAAGCGAGTGTCCCCACCTTGCGACATGTTCCTGGGAGGCCTGAGCAGTCTGCCTGGGGTGAGGACTGGCGGCAGGTTTAGAATTGGGCCTCCCACCCCCTGCCCTCATCCCTCTCCCTTCACTTATCACCAGACTCTTTGCTCCTCCCTGCCAGATCCGCCATCCCTGGAGCATGAAGGGCTTGACTGATGCTGGGGAGATGGAGATGATGGGGAGATTCAGATCGGCTAACTTCCCACAACACCCCAGTACTACCATGACCACCACTAATGTTGATGTTCCAGGCACAGGGCTAAGCGCTCAGTTCATTTAATTCTACAACAGTCCTATGATATAGGAGTCGTATTCTTACCAGTTTACAGATACAAAGCTGAAACCCCAGGGAACTACATAGCCTGTCCACGGTCACTCAGTTAGTAAGTGACAGAGCTAGGATTCAAACCCAGATGTGCCTGCTTGTAAAGCCCCTGCTTAGAGCATCTTCCTTTCAGAGACGGAAGTCCACACTTTGAGAATAAGGCAGTCAAGGCCAAGGGACACCTGGTCTCTGGCAGGCCTGGACGGTTTGTTCTTCGGCCAGTTGTTACAGGGGTGGCCATGGGGTTGAAAGCTAAGGAGAAATCAAGGGCCCTATTAACGGGAAATCCTTCTAGGGTAGAGCTAGAACTTCTCCCCACAGTGGTGACCGGGGACTAATTCACCTAACTTAGGCCGTGAGAAAGCACAACTTGATGCCTTGCTTCCTGGCAGAGAGGAGGGTCCTGACTGGAGTTTCTTTGTCACTTGCTGTGGATTTCATTGCCACTTTCTTAAACCGTCTTTCATTCTGTCTGGTGCACTGTTCTTTCTGGAAGACATTTGGGGAGCACACACAGTCAGAGTGGGTGAATCTGAGCTTTCAAAGATGTTACCACCCCCAGTAAATGGAGCCTAATTACATCCTGCCCAGCAGTTATCTGCCTGTTAAATCACCACAGAGCTGCTTCCGCCCCGGGTCAGTGCCACCCCCTCCATTAGCATCACCCTTTGTTCAGCCTCCCTTGGACTGTGAGCTCAGTGGGAACCTTCCCCCGAGTGGAGGCGAGGTCTGACCTTGCTCTTTGGGAATTCTGATTTGCCAGAGGCTCTGTCAGCAGCGAGAGGGGTGCTGGAGAGGTGCTCTCCTCCACCCTGCCTGTCCACCAAGAGGCTGGTCTGCAGGGGATGGGCTCCAGGGTTGTGAAAACTGCTTTAAAAGAGAGCCCGTTATCTTCCACTCTTCCTCCTGGAAATGAGTCCTCCTTGCACCCAGCATCTGAACTTGACCCTCTCTCCTGCTCCAACTCCCTTGCTTTAACCCCCATCCCACTCCCACAGCCTTAGAAGCTGGTGGGCGCTACATGACTTAATGAGGGCCTTTTCTTCAGACTAAGAATGGGAGGGTCTCTCTGTCCCCCTCTTGTGCAAAGCCCAAGCCCCTAAGAGGAAACTCCAGACGAAACCCAGGACAGCAGCATTGCGTGGTGGTGGGGGAGTCTAACAGATCCCGAGACTGCTCTCTTTGGGTGACAAAGGACTTCAGAGAGACACAGGCTCATCCAGCTAAAGGAAGATTAGAGACCACGGAGGGTCCTGCCTCCTTATTTTGCCGATAAAGAAACCTCTCTAGTTTATTCTGGGAGTTTCCCTAGTGACAGTTGAGGTGCTCCTTTCTATCAAGCAACCACAGGGTGATTGGAAATCCTCAGAATTTGTCTAGGGAAGTGGGCCTGGCCTTTCTCAGAAAGCCTGATTTGCCCCAACCTGCCCCCAGGTAGGGGGTCCTTACCCCCAGGCAGTCCACTCCCTCTCATCTTCACAATGACCATATTCCTCCCTGCCTCCTGTCCTGCTTCTGCCACCCCGAGCCACCTCTCCACCAAAGGTCTGAATTAAGCCTGTTTGCTAAGGGGAACAATGACAAGCCAAGGAGGATGATTTTGAGCTCAGTTGTAGCCTCAAACCAACTATGGATCAGGTGCCCCTCAAGGACCTGGGTCCTACAGGCCTTCAAGCAGAAACAGGTGGGAAATGAGGTGGGAAAGGGCTCAAATCTCTCTGTGCTGGGCTGCCTCTAGGCTCCTTCTTCCTCTGTGATTCTACTCCCTGGCAGTTCAGGAAGACAGGGTAAAGTGGGTCATCCCATGATGAGACTGCTCCCTCATCCCCATCAGCTTCCCTGAAAGTGAAAATCCCTCCAGAAAAATGCAGACTGTGATAGATTCCCACTGGCCCAGAGGGACCAGGAACATATCAGTAAGCCTGTCTTTCTCCCAGGTTGCTCAGGGCTTGGATGGCTGACTCAGGTGACATTTTCCTGATTGTAGTATCTTAGCAACTATCGTCATGGAACGCTTGTTGGAAACTCCCCGGGGAGGGGAAAAAATTTGGAAGTGTATGACTTGGGGCTTAAAAGCAAGCAAGCAAAAACCTCGGTGAGCCTATTGTAAAGGATGCTTATGGAACTAGAGTCTGGATTGAGGTTATGTAACCAGTTATAAAGCTATATATATCTCACTGTGCCAACTAGTTTGCTCTGATTATCATTGTTGTTGTTTTAGGTGAGACGTGTGCTGTACCAAATGATGATACCTTGGTTGGGAAAGCTGATGAGAAAGTCAGTGAACACCATTCCCTGCAAGCAGGTACAGAAACAAAGCATCCTGTTTTAAAATTCAGAAATCAGATGGCTAAAAGTCATAATTGGTAGGTGGGTAACTTTCCTTTCTCTTCTTTTGGTAGAATCCATGATCACGTCCATTGGAAACCCAACACAAGTTTTGAAAGTTAAAGAGACGTTTGGGACTTGGATAAGAGAGTCTGCTAACAAGAGTGATGAACGGATCTGGGTTACTGAACATTTTTCAGGTGCTTTCACTTGGCGGATGATCCATATCTGTGTTGTAATTGTACCTTTCATCAGTTGCCCCCTTTCAGGCTTATCCTATTTCTGTGTCTGAAGTCCCTGCTAATTGGTGTAACAGACTTGCTCTTTATTTTAGAAAGCCCAAATGAGTAGGCAGAATACTTTTCTCAGTTGAGCACACTGGTGACAAGACTTGCAGTTCAGGTCACAGGGGCATGACCAGGGCACCCTCAGTGTAGCTTATTCCAATTTTCAGCAAAGTGTCCAGAAGGAAACAAATAGCATTATGACTTATGGGTTTATAAACCCCAAAAACCGTAATGTGGAAGAAATGTCGGAGACAAATTCTTCTGCATGGTCTATCTTTCTTTAAGGAGAGTACTTTTGGCCACTTTTCTAAGATATCCGTGGGCAGAGAGCCCAGGGGAGAGGGTGAAGTGTCATCTTGCAGATCTGCTGCATCTGAGCATGACCCTGGTCACACTGCCTCAAAGGAATGTGGTCTGGAATTGCCAGTGGTAGTAGCAGTGGCCCCATGACAGAAGAGGCCTGGCCATACCTACTAGTCAGAGCAATAGCTGAGATACGCTGCTTCATTTCATCAAGGCTCACACGTCAGCTGGCAGTGACTGCCTGGATGACCAGCTGAGAAGGATTCTGTGGCTCAAAAGGAAAGAACAAGGTCATGAGTCAGCATGGCCACTGTGGAGTGCAAGAGGCAGAAGGTGACTGCACGGTGCTCTTCCCGATACAGGCCTATGTCAGCCTGATAGAAAATGTTATAAAATCGTAGGGGAGAGGGTGATGCCGTTTTCCTGGGAGGATCAAAGCCAACTCTGTGGTTACTATGTTGAAAAGATGGTTCGGAAAAAGAAACAAAACTGAGTTATTTGTAGTGAGGTGGCAGGAGCTAGAGTCTGTCATACAGAGTGAAGTAAGTCAGAAAGAGAAAAACGAATACCGTACGCTAACGCATATATATGGAATCTGAAAAAAAAATGGTTCTGAAGAACCTAGGGGCAGGACAGGAATAAAGACGCAGACGTAGAGAATGGACTTGAGGACACGGAGAGGGGGAAGGATAAGCTGGGATGAAGTGAGAGTGGCATTGACATATATACACTACCAAATGTAAAATAGCTAGCTAGTGGGAAGCAGCCGCATAGCACAGGGAGATCAGCTCGGTGCTTTGTGACCACCTAGAGGGGTGGGATAGGGAGGGCGGGAGGGAGACACAAGAGGAGGGGGATATGGGGATATACGTATGCATATAGCTGATTCACTTCGTTATACAGCAGAAACCAACACACCACTGTAAAGCAATTATACTCCAGTAAAGACGTTAAAAAAAAAAACTAAAAAAAAACGATGGTTCGGGAATCCATAGAAGAGAATTGGCCTTTGAGTTTAAGAGCCTGAGACTCTTGAAAGTGGACAAGCACCCTTACAGGACATCTCACTCTCACCTTCCATCCTTTTAACTTCCTCCCCCGACTCACTGCCAAGCTGTGATTGCCTTTCGCTGGCTTCCCTCCTGCAGGCCTCAGGGTGAAGGAATTCCAGGACCAGCCCTCACTGCTGAACGGCAGTTACACGCTCATCCACCTCCCGCACTATTTCCATGGCTGTGGGCACACCGTTCACAACAACTCTCTCTACTACCACAAAGGAGGCTCCAACACCATAGTGAGGTGAGTCCCCTGGGGCCCCTGGCACCCTCCTCTCTGCCCCACAGCCCATCCTTCAACGACTTAGGGGAAGGGACTGGTTCCATCATCTTTATGTCCTCAGGGGTGACACACAGCCAGAGATCAGTGAGGGTTTGCTGACCAAATGAACCACAGGACACGATGAGTGAGCCCCATATCTGCATTTATTGCTGGTCTGGACACCAAGAGTAAGGTCAGGGCCAGAGAGAAGGAGGCCTGGAGTGATAACAGCAGGAGCTTTCTCATCCTTTGGGAAAGGAAGCAGTGGAACCCTGAGCTCCCTCTAGCAGGAAGGTATCATACCCTGAAATCAGTTTTGCTCTGAAAAATGTTGGGTATGAAGAATTTCATGTCACGGCTGAGATCACCGAGGACTAGAGACTGCAAGGCAAAGTCAGGGTTCCCGCCTTCAGATCGCTCTGTCATCCTGACGGAGCCCTCGCCAGGCCACCTCCCCTGCTCCCTCCGCTTTCCCACGGGGAGGGGAGGTGGCCACACGGGTAGTCGGTGCCCAGGGCAGCAGCCCAAGCTTCCTGGCTTCACACAAGAATTGCTGAAAGTTGTCTGCATGGCTCCGGAAGAAATTGAGTTCTGGGCTTTAGAGGCAGAAGCGGGTCATCTTGGGCAAATCAAGAGGGCAGTGAACTCAAGTTCCAACTCTCCTGCCTACTTACTCGTGGCCTCAGGGGAGAGACTCCGCCTCCTATGATCTCCATGTCCTCATTAAAAATGCAAAGGCGGACCAGAGCCTCTGCAGCCCTCCACTCTGAAATGACAATTCCAGTGTTACGAAAGCCATGGTCCTCGTCATTCCAAACAAGAGACAAGGATCTTGAGGGAGGACTGGGTCCCTTCTCTCTCTCCCTCTGTGAGATCCAGCTTCAGCAACCTTGTTGGTGCTGCAGAGCTAGGCTAGGATCGGGGCAGGTCTCCTAGTACATCGTGCAGTTAAACCAGCCACATTAGACACACGTGTCAGCCGTGGCTGCAAGCATCCCCTCCTGTGCCTCTTACCCCCCTCTACTGGGCTTCTGCACTACCTCGTCATCTGGACAGCATCTTGCGCTAACAGAACAAGATAACTGACCCTCCTCCCGTTGAGAGGCCCTCTCTCCCCAGACACACTCCTTTCTGTGACATTTGTTTTCATTCAATCCTGTGGCTCCCGGGGACCGCTGTTACATGGGGTGGTAGGAGGGGAGCTCTGGGGTAAATGAGCCCAAAGGAGGACTGGCCACCCTAAGAAAGAGTCTTCTAATGACACTAAGTTTGCGTGAGGCACTGGTTAGGAGACCTATGCTGGGGCCCTGCTCCAGTGCCAGGCCACAGACTGGGAGGAGAAGGAGAGGCAGACTGGAATTAGACGCTTTTTTTGCTGGGAGAGGCAAGCCTCATCAAGGAATGCAGTTGTAGGTGCCAGTACTAGTCAGGAACCCAATGGCAGTCCTGAATCCCGGGCATTCAGAGGAAGGAGAACCCCGAGAGCTGAGATGGGCAAGCAGGGCCTCACTCTTGTTTCTTTTCAAGCTTACTTCAGGGTTTCTTGATTGGTTTCAAGGTCGCTATGTTCCAGTGCATACCCGCAGCTTCACACCCTTCACAGTTCTTCTGCTGCTCAATGGCGCCCTCTAGTGTTTTTTCTTTTCCTTTATAAAGCCTAAAGTTCCTGAATTTTCATTCCTGCAGTTGAATCATAATCCACTTTTGATATGATCTAGATGTGGAGTCTGCCAAATCAGACGGTCTCTGGGAGCTGAGGGGCATGGGCTTTCATGCCGTCACTTCATTGATCCAGTCACTTACCAGACAAGAAAAATGACGTCACAGCCATGACTTTGCTGCTTTGCTTCTCAGTTGGTGACTTCCTTCGTTGAGCCTCCTGTGAAACTTTTGTCTTAAAACTCCAGCATGGAGTAGACGAAGAACCCCCAAACTTGGAGTCAAAAGCCTGAGTTTAAACTCTGGCTCTGATACTTACCTGTGTTCCTGGGCCAGTCACTTCTCCTTTTCTCATTAGTAAAATGAAACGACTGGACTAGATTATCTTTTAAGGCCCCTTGCAACTTTGAGAGGGCATTTCAGGAGGTCAGCAAACACCTGAGGATTCAGGAGGTTAAGGAATTTTATCGGGGTCACATGGCTAGTAGGTGGACACTGAGATGTAGTCACCATCCTCTACATCCTTGCTGCTCACAGCACTGCAGATGGAACAGTAGAATGAGCACAACCTGGGAACTTACTAGAAATGCAGTATCTCAGGCCCCACCCCAGTTTAATGGAGGAGCCTAAAAAACCACTCTTGTCCACAAAAATGGTGGCTCATATCTACTTTTTTATACATTTCAGATTTGAATTTGGCAAAGAGACATCCCAAACTCTGAAGCTTGAAAATGCCTTGTATTTTGATCGAAAATACCTCTTTGCAAATTCCAAGACGTACTTCAATTTAGCTGTAGATGAAAAGGGCCTTTGGATTATCTATGCTTCCAGTGTGGATGGCTCGAGCATCCTTGTCGCACAGCTGGACGAGAGGACCTTCTCTGTGGTGCAGCACATCAACACCACGTACCCCAAATCCAAGGCTGGCAACGCCTTCATTGCCCGAGGGATCCTCTATGTCACGGACACCAAAGATATGAGGATAACATTTGCCTTTGATTTGTTAGGAGGGAAACAGATCAATGCAAACTTCGATTTAAGAACTTCCCCATCTGTTCTTGCCATGTTATCATACAATATGAGAGACCAGAATTTATATTCTTGGGAAGATGGCCATTTAATGCTTTATCCTGTACAGTTTTTGTCAGCTACATTAAACCAGTGATGGTATGCATTCTATTCCCCTCAGTAAATTTCAGCTGTTCTCTGGTACCATGCATATCCCAATAGAAAACTTGTCTTTAAGGGTGGTCAGGTACTTAGCTGTCATAATCACATGACATGGGTATTTATATGGTTGGTGACCCACTTTTAATTCAGATTCTGTAGGAGAAAATAACAGATTGGAACTCAAAAATGGCTGATATTTGGTGATTCCTTTACAAACTAGCTGGGCAAGTTACCTCTCCCTCTTTAGGTTTTGTTTTCCCCACTGGTAATGAAAGGGCTGGCTAAGATGATAGGTAAGATTTCCTCAAGTTGTAGGGAATTCTGTGATTCTTAGTTGTTGCCGCTCTCACAACTTTTACATATTTGGTTTTGTTTTTTTGGTTTTTAGCTACATGCTGAGCAATTTTACCTCTCAGTTGATCAACCTGATTGCTTGAGCAACAAATTCCTTAGTGATGACTTGGTGCCTTGGAAGCTGCACTGACCCCTTAAGGCTGCTGAGGTACCTTATTACCCCTAATGTATTACCTTTCTCTGCATCTGCACCTGCTGCCAGATCACCAGAGTGGCCATTATCCTCAGCTCCTGATTACCACTCCAAGATTAGCAAAAGCCAGGAACAGCTACCTGCTCGTGTTTCCTAATGAAACAGAAACAGGCCCTTCCAGGTTCCTATCAATTTTTGATCATGCTGATACGCAGGTTGGGTCATAAACATTGAATCCTCAGGTCTTGCAGGGTTCTTCTGCCACAGATATGGATCTGCTATCAGAGTAAATTCTGTGCTAGTGGGCATTACTCTGGCGAGAACCTTGGGAAGAACTTTGCAGTTTTCAGAAGAGAGGCACCATTCGTGGTTATTATCTAGAAGAGGGATGAGCAAACTATGACCCTCAGGCCAAAGACAGCCCATCGTCTGTTTTTGTAAACAAAGTTTTATTCCACACGGTCACAGGCATTTGGTTATGTATTATAGTATATGAGTACTTTTCCTCGACACTGGCAGAGCTGAATCACTGCGAGAAAGTTGAGTAACAGCCCAAAAAACCTAAAACATTTACTCTCTGGCCCTTTACAGCAGAAGTTTGCCAACCCCTGATCTAGACTATAAAGTGAGCCTGATTCTTGAAAGGGCTTATTCACCTGAGCCTGTTTGTTATATTTTGTTTTGTTCCAGATGAAAAAGTGGTCATTTATATGGCTTGAGTTTTTGGTAAAGAAGAAGGGTGAGAACAGCATAAAATTAAGTGGCCCTCCCAAAAAGTAGTTAATGAACTGTTCTTACCCTAATATAATTTTAAAGAATGTGATCTGGTTCCTTCGGATGCAAGGAGAAAATATAATTTAACCTGCTCCTAAATGCCCTTAGATACGCATATTTTCTGCCAATTCAGTTCTTCGAACATCCTTCAGCCCAGCACTGAGGCCCAGGCAGCGCCACTGAGAGTCGAAAGGAATCTGGAAAGTTTCTGCGGTCCTGCAGCCAGGAAAGAGACCTAGGGAAATACTTATGTAAAGATTTTTCAGCAACTTGCCCTCACTGAGTACATGAATGTACTGGGGGGAGAGCTTCTGAAACTTTTTCACTGGAGCCAAATCGATTCTCAGTGGCCCTGAGTCCTGGTTTTATACCTTATTAATAGAAGCATTTTAAAACTTAGGGAATGTACAGATTTAAATATTTAAATCTCCCCACACCCTGCATAAACGTAGGCAGCTATTAGGGAATTTATTATTGTTGTGTTCTCAAAATAATGGGTATTTGAAACTTTTTTCCTCACTTTTTAATTAGATTGGTTGTGCCATGTCATCACAGCTTTTAAAAAATACTCTCTTCAGATTCATGTTTTATAACAAAGTAAAATAGAGTTTCATGTTCAGGATCAATGTGTTTAATATATACTAGTCTTCTTTTAAACTATTTAAAAATATGCATTGCTGTTTCTGGACATAGGGGACCTGAATATGTATATAATTTCATAGTGATAGTTGTAATAGTAATATATACAATACTAATTGTATATACAGTAGCAGCAAAAAGAGGTTACTTATTGAGTTAGCACATATTTCTTTTAGAAAAAAAGTTTTAGAAACCCTAGTCTTTATATTTGAACTATCTTAGCACCCTTAATTTTTGGTAAGGAATCATATACTCACTCACTCACATATACTCACATATAGCGAAGTTTATGCTGGGATTTCTCTCTCTCTCTCTCTCTCTCTCTTTTTTGCTATGGCAGAGTAATATAAGGACAACTGAGTTTGACCAACAAACAAAAATGAGTAATTTCATAATAAGGGTGACAAGTTTGTCTTTACAGAGTGAGAAGAAATCAGATTTTACTAATTCTTTCCTGCAAACAGTGTTTGATTTAAAAAAAATAAAAGAGAGAAAGGTTTGAGCTCACTGCTAAAATAGAATGTACCACCTAATGTTTTTAAGTCAAGATATCATTTTAGCAGTTTACATTGTCACTTATAACCAAAGTTACTTTTAAAGCACTTTCCAAATGTTTGCACTTCTGATGTCAGAATCAAACCAGATAATTCTCTAATTCTTCTTTAATCTAAAGCAGATAGCTTCCCACCAGGAAGTAAATAAAACCACCCCTCCCAACCTCAAATGTGGGTGAACCCTATTTCAAAGCATTTTCTTGCAAACTGATAATGTGTCCTATTGAAGCCATGTGGTGGTTATGGGCTCAACGTATCACTAAGCACAGGTGTTACGACAAAGAAAGAGTCCTGGGGGAAAAGTTTTAAAATGAGGAATTCTGATCTTAGGTACCTTCACAGTCTCTTACCTTCCAAGTTTGCAAGATAAAAAAGTCAAACGAGACACCAAAATGCTTGAAGAACCAGGTGTCATTTTATAGCTGCGCAGACTACACTTTGGCTGTGACTGGCTGTTCACAAACCAGATGAAGGAGAAGTTCGTGATCAGGCTTTTCAGTCTTCATGAAGCTGCTGTGACCTGGTGTACCACACTGCATTCAAAGCCATAATATCCAGTCTGTAACGACAGATTCTGAACTATTCTGAACAACAAATGAATCATGGTGAATGTCTCGTTTTTGGTTGGAATTTATTTAACTTTAATCTAATTAGTCAATAAAAATAATCATTGCTGAACACAATCACGTGTTGAAACAAGTGTAGTGTTATCTTTACCTCTTATTAATTTACATGTAACATTTAAAAGAAATAACAACCAAAAACCAATATTGTGGTAGAGTTATATTTGTTGCTCCTCTGTTCAAACTCTCACAGTTTGCTAGCTCTTTTGAATATTGAAAAAAATCATTGATATGGACTATGTTTTCTCTATAGGAAAACATGAAAAAGGTACAACTAGTTACTAAAACTAGATACTTACAGACATAAATGCAATGAATATTTGCTAACTTATTGGCTTAGGTGAGGCAACTACAAAGGACATGACTTTTTAGGCTAAAAATAAAGAAGAAGAAATTTTTTAAATTGGATTTGTGTGAATTTGGGCAAGTCTCTCAATCCCTCAGAGCCTCTGTTTCATATGTAAAATGTGGATAATAGTACTATGTACCTCCTTTGATTTTTCTATGTGAAATGAGAAACGCTCTAAAAATTATATGATTCTTAATAAATTATAAATGCAACTTTTATAGTTCATCCCTACAGGGAACCAGGGTGACCCTGTTATTCTTACAGCCTTATTCAAGGGCTGCAGAGATGAGTGAGGGGCACAGCATCAACAGTTTCTATCTATTGGTCTGTTTGATGAGGTAGTTAACACTTCATGTCACCAAAAAATGGTCCCTTAGTCACACAACAAATTTACAATAAAACTGCCCTCAAATAATGAAAAAACAATTCAAGGACCTGCTGCCTTGATCTACACAGCTTCTTTATAACCTTCCCTAGAAGTGTCTCTGTTACTGGGAGGCCCACGCATGCGCTAATGATGACTTTTGTCTTTAAAATAATACAAAGCAAAAAAGAAATAAAAGCCCATGAAGAACATAGCCTTGCCCCTTTAATTGAACCATTCAGACCTTGCATGGGATGTTAACATATCCAATCTTATAGCTGTTCACTCTGAGATTTAAAATAAGAAAGAAATTAACTTGTCTTCCTACCTTTCCCTCCAAGCAATTTGCCATGATCAGTCTCAAAAACTGAGCTACTTGAAAAGTGGTGGTTAAACTACTTTCTAAAATCTAAAAAATTAATTTTAAAATTGCTGAAGTCTTGTGTCTAGCAATCTGGCATGGTCAGTGTCCCAAACTCATTTGCCAAGAGGCCACATACACAATCACAGGATTACAAATGGTCAACACTAGATAGAACCTTCACAGAATACCCACTCCAATCCCCTCTCATTTAAAAGCCTAGAAAAGTGAGGCCAGAGAAGATTCACCCAACATCACAGCTTAAGTGCCAAGGTAAACATGAGACACTGTTTGCTGACTTTATGATCAAGTTTTCCACCTAACTCTGCCACTTTCAAAGGAAAGATCTGGTCTCTGTAACAGGAAAGAGAAAATAATTAACTTTGAAGATTGTTTCAAAAGGCATTCCTTTTTGAAAAGCTCTATCTAGAGGAAAATGCCAAATCAAGCCTAGTCAGGCAGAGAACACTCCCCACCAAAGAATTTCTCAACAGTCATCACCTTCTGACTGTTGGTAGATAAGCATGCTGAAGCAGCACCACCTGTTACTCTAAAAACTGCCCCACCACTGGACAATCCTTCCCGCCCAAAGTTTTAGAGACATCAACACAACTACTGCCTGTTGTTTACCAGCTATGGGCCATGGTCTCTTCTAGGCAATCTGAACACATTATTTCACTTAATCATAGATGCTCAAGTGGAAAAGTCCTTAAATATCATCTGTTCTCTCTGCTCAATGTTTTAATCCTCTCTCCAAGCGTAGTAGACACTGTGATGCACTCACCGCATGGATTCCACTTCAGGAAAGACTTTCTGCCCCTGGTGCTGGGAGTGCTGTTGGCATTATAGCCTTCAGCCGTCAGTCCCTTCAGGAATTGCCTCGTCTGCAGAGATCCCCTCCATCCAGAAAGCACTCCCTCATCCAATGACGGATCAGTGTGAGTATAAGGGCCTGGACAGCTCAGCCCAACTTGGAACTACTCTAAAGGGCCATTCTAGTGCCAGAGATCCCCAGGGCTCAGCCAAATCTGTCACTGGACCTGCATCACAGACTGACATTTCCTTCTGCCCTCTTGCTTCCTTCTCCTCCAATCATTCCAAAGGTACTGATAAAAAGGGCACTCTTTAATGACATCCTACTAGCTAAACTCCATCTCAGAGTTTGCTTCCTGAGGAACACAACCTGTTGTAGAGTTACTAGGTGAAATACAGGATGCCCAGCTAAATTTTAATTTCAGGTAAAGAACAACAATTTTTTAAGTATATAAATATGTCCCGGATAAGGCATGGGATATACTTACACTAAAAAATTTTGTTTTTCCGAAATTCTTACTTAAACTGAGAGTCCTGTATTTACATTTACCAAGTCTGGGAACCCTAACCATATGTGGTCCCAGAATGAAGCCACTGATGGGGCTTTGGAGCTGAGTGCTTCACCACCCTGTTTGCAATAAGGACCTCATGGCTGAGAGTAGATTGAGCACAGATAGCCACTGGAACAATGTGGTGGTCCAGTCATTAGAACTTTCATTGGTGGGAAGCTGGACTTGGTATAGCAGTGGAAAGAAATACATCAGCTAATGTTTTATATCAGGTGTTTGAGATCATGGAGAAATAGGGACTAAAAGGATAATGAAATCAGGTGGCTATTGCTAAGCTTGATTGACCCTCTAAAAGGAAAAAGATAATAAAAAGCTGAGAGCAATTAATTGCCAACTGAAAGCTATGTGGGAAAGCTCAGGGCCTCCTTAGCAGTGCACAAAAAGGCTCTTGTCTCCTGAAGTAGAAGGGCAGAAAAAGCTGAGGACCAGACCCCAGTCTTGAAGATCAGCTCCAAAGAAGCTTTTTGCCACGCTCCAAAGAAGATTAACCTCCCAACAGAAGAAAGTCGCTATACCCAGGTGAGGACCTGGCCAGAGGAAGATTGGGACTCTGCCATTTGGGATGGAGATAATCTGGGTCGGCAGTTTCCAAGTTGCAGTTTGTGTAGTGTTTGTGGTCATTTAGAAACAAGGGGGAAGTTCAAGGATGCATTAAATCAAGCTTGTTGGCAAATTTTTTTCTGTGAAAGGTCTGATAATAAATATATTAGGCTTTGTGGGGCACGCGGTCTCTGAACTGTTGCAACTCCTGAACTCTGCTGTTGTGGCTGAAAACACTCAGACAGTACGCCAATGAGTAAGCATAGCTGATTCCAATACAACTTATGGACACTGAAATTTGAATGTTATCATTTTCATGTGTCACAAAATGGTTTTAACTATTTAAAAACATAAAAAGCATTCTTAGCTTGCAGACTGCACAAAAAAGGTGTGGGCCAGATTTCACCTACACCTGGTTTCAAGTTGCTGAAACCTGGTGTGATCTTGTGATTTATAATAAGAAATATATATTAGTCTTTGTCTCCTTTCTGGCACGGAGCTCCTAGACCTCAGAATTTCTTGTGATGAGAGCCATAAAGGTGTCTTTTGTTGTTAATGAAGTGACTTTTGGAAAGCCCCTAGCATAGGGTAACATAGCATAGGGGCAGGTTGCCATTATCGCCAACCATGATTAGAGGGTTGGAACTTTCAGTCCCACACCAACCCCTGGGGAGGGGAGAGGGGCTGGAGGTTGAATCAATCACCAATGATTTAATTATGTAGTCATAATTTAATCAATCATGCCTGTATAATGAAGTCTCCATAAGAAAACCAAAAAGACAAGGTTTGGAGAACTTCTGGGTTGGTGAACGTGTGGAGATTTGGGGACAGTGGTGCCCTCAGGGCATGAAAGCTCCAAGTCCTTTTTCCATACCTTGCCCTATGCTTCTCCTCCAACTGGCTATTCCTGAGTTTTATCATTTTATAATAAACTGGTGATCTAGTAAGGAAAATGTTTCTCTGAATTCTGTGAGATGCTGTAGCAAATTAATCAAAACCAAAGAGGAAGTCATTGGAACTTCTGATCTATAGCCGGTTAGTCAGAAGCACAGGTAACAATGTGGACTTGCAATTGGCATCTGAAGCAGGGGCAACCTTGTAGGACTGAGCCTTTATCCTGTGGGCTCTCATGCTATCTCCAGGTAGATAATGTCAGAATTGAGTTGAATTTTAAGACACCAACCAGTATCCAAGAATTTCATAGTGGGAGAAAACTCCCACACATCTGGTGTCAGAAGTATTGTGTGTTGTAGGAGTGTGAGAGTAAAGGGGAAATGTGGAAAACTGAGTTTTTCCTTATTCACCTGGGTTAAGTCATGCCACCCCAAATGGTACTTTTTTTTACATATACATATATCCACTCTTTTTTAGGTTCTTTTCCCATAGAGTTCATTCCAGAGTATTGAGTAGAGTTCTCTGTACTATATAGTAGGTCCTTATTAGTTATCTATTTTCCAAATGGTACTTATATTTAAGAACATTTTACTCCTACAGGATGGGGGTCATTGTGTCAACTTAAAGATTGTTGCACAAACAGGATACAATGCTTCATTTTCTCCAAAGGAATACCACAGTGGTTGGCAACATCAGTGTCATCATCATAGTTCACATTTATTAAGTACTGACTATGTGCCAGGTGCTGTACTAAATGCTTCACATGTATTAACTCATGTAATTCTCATGGGAAGCCCATAAGGTACAAATCTTATCCCCATTTTCCAGATTAAAAGAGAGAAACTCACTCACTCTCACTCGGTTTGTAAATGGTAAAATTAAGATTCAAATTCAGGCAGTCTGACACAAGAGCCCACACTGTTAGTAACTATTCTTTACTGCCTCTCAGAAAGAAGCTTAGTATTCCTCCATTCTTTCCAGCTCCTTTGACCCTTCTAGTACAGTAGCAAGGGCTAAAGGCACACCCACATGAAGGAGGTTCGACGAGTCCTTTTCTGTCTTACTTGGTTGGCCCCATTCCTAGGAGTCTGGCATTGAAATACGTATTGGCAACCTGATCCATTGGGCAGAAGATGTAGCTATCTTTCTGCTTGCTAACTCTCTTTGCACTGTATCCCTCTTTTTGCTCTCCAGGTGTACTCTGGCTAATATTAACATAGGCCCTCCAGCTTTCTTTTGATTCATATTAACATGGTATATCTTTTTCCATCCTTTTACTTTTAATCGGTAGGTATCATGTTAAAATATTTTTTTGTAGGCAGCATATATTTAGGTCTTGCTTTTTTCCCCAATCTATTTCTGTCTTTGAATTGAGGTAAACAAGGGACTAGTAAACTATGGCCTGCTGTGCTGCCTGTTTTTGTAAATGTTTTATTGGAACACAGCCACATCCATTTCTCTATGTATTGACTGTGGCTGCTTTTGTGCTACAACAGCAGAGTTAGGTAGTGACAACAGAGACTTTATAACTTGCAAAGGTAAAATATGTACTATATGGCCTTTAAGAAAATGTTTGCTGATCTGTGGTTTACAACATTTATGTATGATGTAATTGTTGATATGATTGGTTTAAATCTACCATCTTGCTATGGTCTCATCTGTCCTTTGTTCCTTTTTTTCTCTCCTTCTGCTACCTTGTGGACTAATGAAAACTTTTTTATAATTTCACTTTACTTCCTTTCTTCGCTTATTAGTTACATTATTTTGTGTTATTTTACTTTAGTTTATACTGTTTATCACAGTCTATCTTCAAGCAATACACCATTTTACACATAGTGTAAGAACTTTTTGACAATATACTTTCATTCTTCTCTCCTACTCTTTGTGATATTTTTGTCATGTATTTCACCAGTACATAGGTTATAAAACCAGAAGTATATTTTTATTATTTTTGCTTCAAGCAATCAATTGTCTTTTTTTTTATTGGAGTATAGCTGTTTTACAATGTGTTAGTTTCTGCTGTACAGCAGTGAATCAGCCACACGTATACGTATATCCCCTCTTCCTTGGATTTCCTTCCCATTTAGGTCACCACATAGCATTGAGCAGAGTTCCCTGTGCTATACAGTCAGTTTTCATTTGTTATCTATTTTATACATAGTAGTGTATATATTCAGTTGTCTTTTAAAGAGATATAAATAGTGAGGTAAAAGTCTTTATATAATTTATCTATATAGTTACCGCTACTGGTGCTCTTCACTCTTTTGTGTAGATCCAAACATCCATCTGGTATCATTTTCTTTTGGTTTCAAAGACTGACTGCCTTTACATTCCTTTTACATTTCTTATTGTACAGATCTGCTGGTGACATTGACCTTTAGCACATTTAAGTCTTTATTTCACATTTGGGGGGAACAGGCAATCATTGGTTTGGTTGGTTTTTTTCCCTCCAGTTTTATTGAGATATAATTGACATATAGCATTAGTTTTAGGTGTACAACATAATGATTTGATAAATGTATGTATATGTATATATAATGCAAAATGATTATCACAGTAAGTTTAGTTAACATCCGTCACCTCACATAGTTAAAACTTTTTTTTCCTTGTGAGAAATTTTAAGATCTACTGTCTTAGCAGCTTAAAAAAATGTAATACAGTATTATTAACTATACTCAGCATGTTGTACATTACATCCTCAGGACTTATTATATAAATGGAAGTTTGTATCTTTTCAACACCTTCTTCTATTCCCCCACCACCACAACACCCTCCTCTGGCAACCACCAGTCAGTTCTCTGTATCTATTAGTTTGGGATTTATATTTTCCACTTTTAAGAAATCATATGGTACTTGTATTTCTGTCTGACTTATTTCACTTAGCATAACGCTGGTGAGGTCCATCCATGTTGTCAAAATTGGCAAGATTTCATTCTTTTCATGGCTAAATAATATTCCATTGTATGTATATCACATTTTCCTTATCCATTCGTCTAACAGTAGACACTTAGGTGGCTTCCATATCTTGGCTGTTGTAAATAAGGCTGTAATGAATATAGGGGTGTATATATCTTTTTGAGTTAGTGTTTTCATTTTCTCAGCTAAATACCCAGAAGTAGAATTGCTGGATCATATGGTAGTTCTATTTTTAATTTTTTGAGGAACCCTCATACTGTTTTCCATAGTGGCTGCACAAATTTACATTTCCACCAACAGTGCAAGAGGGTTCCTGCTCCACATCCTCACTAACACTTGTTACCGCTTGTCTTTTTGAAAATAGCCATTCTGAGAAGTGTGAGGTAATATCTCATCATGGTTTTAATTTGCATTTATCTGATGATTAGTGATGTTCAACATATTTTCCTGTACCTATTGGCCATCTGTATATCTTCTTTGAAAAAATATCTACTCAGATCTTCTGCCAATTTTTAATCAGTTTTGTGTTTTTTTGCTATTGAGTTTGTTCTTTATTTATTTTGGATATTAATCCCTTATCAGATGTATGATTTGAAATATTTTCTCCCATTCAGTAGGTTGCCTGTTCATTTTGTTAATGGTTTCTTTTGCTGTATAGAAGTTTTTCAGTTTGATGAAAAACTTGTTTTTCATTCCTGTTTGTTTTTGCTTTTGTTGCCTTTGCTTTTAGTGTCAAATCCAAGAAAATCATTGCCAAGACCTATATCAAGGAACTTACCACCTATGTTTTCTTCTAGGAGTTTTATGATTTCAGGTCTTATATTCAAGTCTTTAATCCATTTTGAGTTGATTTTTGTGTATAGTATAAGATAGTAGTCTAGTTTCATTCTTTTGCATGTTGCTGTCCAGTTTTTCCAAAACCATTTATTGCAGAGACTGCCTTTTTTCCACTGCCTATTCTTGGCTCCTCTGTCATAAATTAGTTAACCATATGTGGTTGGGTTTATTTCTGGGCTCTCCATTCTGTTAACTTATTAACTTATCTCTCCATTAACCTACGTGTCCGTTTTTATTCCAATACCATACTGTTTTTATTACTATAGCTCTGTAATATAGTTTGACATCAGTAAGTGTGATGCCTCCAGTGTTGTTCCTCTTTCTCAGGATTGCTTTGACTATTAGGGGTCTTCAGTGGTTCCATATAAATTTTAGGATTATTTGTTCTATTTCTGTGAAAAGATGTCCTTGGAATTTTTATAGGAATTTCAATGAATCAGTAGGTTGCTTTGTGTAGAGCAGACATTTTAACAATATTGATTCTTCTAATCCATGAGCACAGAATTTTTTGTACCTTCAATTTCTTTTTTTTAATTTTTCTTTTATATTGGAGCATAGTTGATTAACAGTGTTGTTAAACTAACAGTGTTAGTTTCAGGTGTACAGCAAAGTGATTCAGTTATACATATACATGTATCTATTCTTTTTCAAATTATTTTCCCATTTAGGTTATAACAGGATACTGAACAGCGTTCCCTGTGCTATACAGTAGGTCCTTGTTGGTTTTCTATTTTAAATATAGTAGTGTGTGTGCATGTCAATCCCAAACTCCCAATCTATCCCTCCCCCCAACAATTGCCCCCGATAAGCATAAGTTCATTCTCTAAGTCTTTGAGTCTGTTTCTGTTTTGTAAATAGGTTCATTTGTATCATTTTTTAAATTACACATATAAACGATATCATATGATATTTGTCTTTCTCTGACTTACTTAACTTAGTGTGATAATCTCCAGCTCCATCCATGTTACTGTAAATAGCATTATTTCATTTTTTATGCCTGAGTAATATTCCATTGTATATATGTACCACACTTTTATACATATATCTGTTGACGGACATTTAGGTTGCTTCTGTGTCTTGGCTATTGTAAACAGCGCTGCAATGAATATTGGAGTGGATGTATCCTTTCGAACCATGTTTTTCTCCAGATATATGCCCAGGAGTGGGATTGCTGGATCATAGAGTAGCTCTATTTTTAGTTTCCTAAGGAACATCCATACTGTTCTTCATAGTGGCTATACCAGTTTACATTCCCACCAACAATATAAGAGGGTTCCCTTTTCTCCACACCCTCTCCAGCATTTATTGTGTGTAGACCTTTTGATGATGGCCATTCTGACCAGTGAGAGGTTGAATCTCATTGTAGTTTTGATCTGCATTTCTCTAATAATTAGTAATGTTGAGCATTTTTCATGTACCTCTTGGTCATCTGTATGTCTTTGGAGAAATATTTATTTAGGTCTTTTGCCCATTTTTCAATTGGTTGTTTTTTTGATATTGAGCTGCATGAGCTGTGTGGAAATTTTGGAAATTAATCTAGGTCTCATTGTTTGCAAATATTTTCCTTCATTCTGTGGGTTGTCTTTTCATTTTGTGTATGGTTTCTTTTCCTCTGCAAAAGCTTTTGAGTTTAATTAGGTCCCTTTTGTTTATTTTTGTTTTTATTTCCACTACTCTAGAAGACAGATCAAAAAAGATATTGCTGAGATTTACTTTGAAGTGTGTTCAGCCTATAATACTCTAAGAGTTTTACAATATCTGGTTTTACATTTAGGTATTTAATCCATTTTGAGTTTATTTTTGTGTATGGTGTTAGGGAGTGTTCTAACTTCATTCTTTTACATGTAGCTGTCCAGTTTTCCCAGCACCATTTATTGAAGAGGCTGTCTTTTCTCCATTTTATATTCTTGCCTCCTTTTCAAAAATAAGGTAACCATATGTGCGTGGGTTTATCTCTGGGCTTTCTATCCTGTTCCATTGATCTACATTTCTGTTTTTGTGCCAGTACCATACTGTCTTTATTACTGTAACTTTGTAGTATAGTTGGAAGTCAGGGAGGCTGATTCGTCTAGCTCTGTTTTTCTTTCTCATGATTGCTTTGGCTCTTCAGGGTCTTTCGTGTTTCCATACAAATTTAAAAAAAATTTGTTCTAGTTCTGTGAACAATGTCATTGGTAATTTGATAGGGATTGCATTGAATCTGTACATTGCCTTGGGTGATGTAGTCATTTTGACAATATTGATTCTTCCAGTCCAAGAACATAGTATATCTTTCCACCTGTTTGTGTCATCTTTGATTTCTTTCATCAATGTCTTATAGTTTTTGGAGTACAGGTTTTTGCCTCCTCAGGTAGGTTTATTCCTAGGTATTTTATTATTTTTGATGCAATGGTAAATGGCATTGTTCCTTTAATTTCTCTTTCTGATCTTTCATTGTTAGTGTATAGAAATGCAACAGATCTCTGTATTTATTTTGTATCCTGCAACTTTGCCAAATGCATTGATGAGCTCTAGCAGTTTTCTGGTAGCATCTTTAGGATTTTCTCTGTATAGTATCATGTCATCTGCAAACAGCGACAGTTTTCCTTCTTCTTTTCCAATTTGGATTCCTTTTATTTCTATTTCTTATCTGATTGCTGAGGATACAATTTCCAAAAATATGTTGCATAACAGTGGAAAGAGTGCACATCTATGTCTTGTTCCTGATCTTAGAGGAAATGCTTTCAGTTTTTGAGAATGATGTGAGCTGTGGGTTTGTCATACATGACCTTTATTATGCTGAGGTAGGTTCCTTCTATGCCCACTTTCAGGAGAGTTTTTATCATAAATCAGTGTTGAATTTTGTCAAATTTTTTTTCTGCATCTATTGAGATGATCACATGGTTTTTATTCTTCAAGTTGTTGATGTGGTGAATCATGCTGAGTGATTTGCAGATATTGAAAAATATTTGCATCCCTGGGATAAATCTCCACTTAAATCATACACCACTTGATCATGGTGTATGATCCTTTAAATGTATTATTGGATTCAGTTTCCTACTGTTTTGTTGTGGATTTTTGTATCTATGTTCATCAGTGATATTGGCTGGTAATTTTCTTTTTTTTTTTTTGAGGAATCTTTGTCTGGTTTTGGTATCAGGGTGTTGGTGGCCTCATAGAATGAGTTTGGGAGTGTTCCTTCCTCTGCAAGTTTTTGGAATAGTTTCAGACGGACAGGTGTTAGCTCTTCTCTAAATATTTTTTTTTAATTTTTAAATTTTATTTATTTTTTATACAGTAGTTCCTTATTAGTCATCAGTTTTATACACATCAGTGTATACATGTCAATCCCAATTGCCCAATTCATCCCACCCCCACACCACTTTCCTCCCTTGGTGTCCATACATTTGTTCCCTACATCTGTGTCTCAATTTCTGCCCTGCAAACCAGTTCATCTGTACCATTTTTCTAGGTTCCACATACATGCATTAATATACAATATTTGTTTTTCTGTTTCTGACTTACTGCACTCTGTATGACAGTCTCTAGATCCATCCATGTCTCTACAAATGACCCAATTTCGTTCCTTTTTATGGCTGAGTAATATTCCATTGTATATATGTACCACATCTTCTTTATCCCCTCATCTGCCGATGGGCGTTTAGGTTGCTTCCGTGACCTGGCTGTTGTAAATAGTGCTGCAATGAACATTGGGGTGCATGTGTCTTTTTGAATTATGGTTTTCTCTGGATATATGCCCAGTAGTGGGATTGCTGGATCATATGGTTATTCAATTTTTCGTTTTTTAAGGAACCTCCATACTGTTATCCATAGTGGCTGTATCAATTTACATTCCCACCAACTCCCTTTTCTCCACACTCTCTCCAGCATTTGTCATTTATACATTTTCTGATGATGCCCATTCTAACTGGTGTGATTTGCATTTCTCTAATAATTAGTGATGTTGAGCAGCTTTTCATGTGCTTCTTGGCCATCTGTATGTCTTCTTTGGAGAAATGTCTAGTTAGGTCTCCTGCCCTTTTTTGGATTGGGTTGTTTGTTTTTCTAATATTGAGCTGCATGAGCTGTTTATATATTTTGGAGATTAATCCTTTGTCCGTTGATTCATTTGCAAATATTTTCTCCCATTCTGAGGGTTGTCATTTCGTCTTGTTTATGGTTTCCTTTGCTGGACAAAAGCTTTGAAGTTTCATTAGGTCCCATTTGTTTATTTTTGTTTTTATTTCCATTACTCTAGGAGGTGGATCAAAAAAGATCTAGCTGTGATTTATGTCAAAGAGTGTTCTTCCTATGTTTTCCTCTAAGAGTTTTATAGTGTCCGGTCTTACATTTAGGTCTCGAATCCATTTTGAGTTTATTTTTGTGTATGGTGTTAGGGAGTATTCTAATTTCATTCTTTTACATGTAGCTGTCCAGTTTTCCCAGCACCACTTATTGAAGAGACTGTCTTTTCTCCATTGTAGATCCTCGCCTCCTTTGTCATAGATTAGTTGACCATAGGTGCGTGGGTTTATCTCTGGGCTTTCTATCTTATTCCATTGATCTATGTTTCTGTTTTTGTGCCAGTACCTTATTGTCTTGATTACTGTAGTTTTGTAGTATAGTCTGAAGTCAGGGAGCCTGATTCCTCTAGCTCCGTTTCTTTCCCTCAAGACTGCTTTGGCTATTCGGGGTCTTTTGTGTCTCCATACAATTATTAAGATTTTTTATTCTAGTTCCATAAAAAATGCCATTGGTAATTTCATAGGGATTGCATTGAATAGATTGCTTTGGGTAGTATAGTCATTTTCACAATATTGATTCTTCCAATCCAAGAACACGGTATATCTCTCCATCTGTTGGTATCATCTTTAACTTCTTTCTTCAGTGTCTTATAGTTTTCTGCATACAGGTCTTTTGTCTCCCTCGGTAGGTTTATTCCTAAGTATTTTACTCTTTTTGTTGCAGTGGTAAATGGGAGTGTTTCCATAATTTCTCTTTCAGATTTTTCATCATTAGTGTATAGGAATGCAAGAGATTGCTGTGCATTAATTTTCTGTCCTGCAACTTTACCAAGTTCATTGATTAGCTATCGTAGTTTTCTGGTGGCATCTTTAGGATTCTCTACGTAGACTATCATGTCATCTGCAAACAATGACAGTTTTACTTCTTCTTTTCCAATTTGTATTCCTTTTATTTCTTTTTCTTCTCTGATTGCCATGGCTAGGACTTCCAAAACTATGTTGAATAATAGTGGTGAGAGTGGGCATCCTTGTCTTGTTCCTGATCTGAGAGGAAATGCTTTCAGTTTTTCAACATTGAGAATGATGTTTGCTGTGGGTTTGTCATATATGGCCTTTATTATGTTGAGGTAGGTGCCCTCTATGCCCACTTTCTGGAGAGTTTTTATCATAAATGGCTGTTGAATTTTATCCAAAGCTTTTTCTGCATGTATTGAGATGATCATATGGTTTTTATTCTTCAGTTTGTCAATATGGTTTATCACATTGATTGATTTACTTATATTGAAGAATCCTTGCATCCCTGTCATAAATCCCACTTGATCATGGTGCATGATCCTTTTAATGTGTTTTTGGATTCTGTTTGCTAGTATTTTGTTGAGGATTTTTGAATCTATATTTGTCAGTAATATTGGTCTGTAATTTTCTTTTTTTGTACCATCTTTGTCTGGTTTTGGTAGCAGGGTGATGGTGGCCTTATAGAATGAGTTTGGGAGTGTTCCTTCCTGTGCAATTTTTTGGAAGAGTTTGAGAAGGATGGGTGTTAGCTCTTCTCTAAATGTTTGGTAGATTTCACCTGTGAAGGCATCTGCTCCTGGACTTTTTTTGTTGGAAGATTTTTAATCACAGTTTCAATTTCATTACTTGTGATTGGTCTGTTCGTATTTTCTATTTCTTCCTGGTTCAGTCTTGGAAGGTTATACTTTTCTAAGAATTTGTCCATTTCTTCTAGGTTGTCCATTTTATTGGCATAGAGTTGCTTGTAGTAGTCTCTTAGGATGCTTTGTATTTCTGTGTGTCTGTGGTAATTTCTCCTTTTTCATTTCTAATTTTATTGATTTGAGTCCCCTCTCTCTTTTTCTTGATGAGTCTGGCTAATGGTTTATCAATTTTGTTTATCTTCTCAAAGAACCAGGTTTTTGTTTTATTAATCCTTGCTGTTGTTTCCTTTGTTTCTATTTCATTTATTTCTGCTCTGATCTGTATGATTTCTTTCCTTCTGCTAACTTTGGGTTTTGTTTGTTCTTCTTTCTCTAGTTCCTTTAGGTGTAAGGTTAGATATTTTACTTGAGATGTTTCTTGTTTCTTGACGTAGGCTTGTATAGCTATAAACTTCCCTCTTAGAACTGCTTTTGCTGCATGCCATAGGTTTTGGATCATCTGTCTTCATTGTCATTTTTCTCTAGGTATATTTTGATTTCCTCTTTGATTTCTTCAGTGATCTCTTGGTTATTTAGTAACTTATTGTTTAGCCTCCATTTTTTTGTGTGTGTTTTTTATGTTTTTTTCCCTGTATCTCATTTCTAATCTCATAGCGTTGTGGTCAGAAAAGATGCTTGATATAATTTCAATTTTCTTAAATTTCCTGTGGCTTGATTTGTGTCCCAAGATGTGATCTATCCTGGAGAATGTTCCATGCTCAGTTGAGGAGAAAGTGTAATCTGCTGTTTCTGGATGGAATGTCCTATAAATCTCAATTAAACCTATCTGGTCTATTGTGTCAATTAAAGCTTCTGTTTCCTTATTTATTTTCACTTTGGACAATCTGTCCATTGGTGTAAGTGAGGTGTTAAAGTCCCCCACTCTTATTGTGTTACTGTCAGTTTCCTCTTTTTTAGAGCTGTTAGCAGTTGCCTTATGTATTGAGGTGCTCCTATGTTGGGTGCATATATATTTATAATTGTTATATCTTGGATTGATCCCTTGATCATTATGTGGTGTCCTTCCTTTTCTCTGGTAAGATTTAAAGTCTATTTTATCTGATATGAGTATTGTTACTCCAGTTTTCTTTTGATTTCCATTTGCATGGAATATCTTTTTCCATCCCCTCAATTTCAGTCCGTGTGTCCCTAGGTCTGAAGTGGGTCTCTTGTAGACAGCATATAGATGGGTCTTGTTTTTGTGTCCATTCAGCAAGCCTGTGTCTTTTGGTTGGAGCATTTAATCCATTCACATTTAAGGTAATTATCAATATGTATGTTCCTATGACCATTTTCTTAATTGTTTTGCATTTGTTTTTGTAGGTGTTTTTCTTTTCTTGTGTTTCCCACTTAGAGAAGTTCCTTTAGCATTTGTTGTAGAGCTGGTTTGGTGGTTCTGAATTCTCTTAGCTTATGCTTGTCTGGAAAGCTTTTGATTTCTCCATCGAATCTGAATGAGATCCTTGCCAGGTAGAGTAATCTTGGCTGTAGGTTCTTCCCTTTCAACACTTTAAGTATCATGCCACTCCCTTCTGGCTTGTAGAGTTTCTGTTGAGAAATCAGCTCTTAACCTTATGGGAGTTCCCTTGTATGTTATTTGTTATTTTTCCCTTGCTGCTGTCAATAATTTTTCTTTGTCTTCAATTTTCACCAGTTTGATTACTATGTGTCTTGGCATGTTTCTCCTTGGGTTTATCCTGTATGGGACTCACTGCACTTCCTGGACTTGGGTGGCTATTTCCTTTCCCATGTTAGGGAAGTTTCCGACTTTAATCTCTTCAAATATTTTCTAGAGTCCTTCCTCTCTCTCTTCTCCTTCTGGGACCACTATAATGTGAATGTTACTGTGTTTAATGTTGTCCCAGAGGTCTCTTAGACTGTCTTCATTTCCTTTCATTCTTTTTTCTTTATTCCGTTCCACAGCAGTGAATTCCACCATTCTGTCTTCCAGGTCACTTATCCATTCTTCTGCCTCAGTTATTCTGCTATTGATTCCTTCTAGTGCAGTTTTCATTTCAGTTACTGTATTGTTCATCTCTGTTTGTTTGTTCTTTAATTCTTCTAGGTGTTTGTTAAAAATTTCTTCCATCTTCTTGATCTTTGCCTCCATTCTTTTCCTGAGGTCCTGGATCATATTCACTATCATTACTCTGATTTCTTTTTCTGGAAGGTTGCCTATCTCCACTTCATTTAGTTGTTTTTCTGGGGCTTTATCTTGTTCCTTCATCTGCTACATAGCCCTCTGCCTTTTCATCTTGTCTATCTTTCTGTGAATGTGGTTTTTGTTTCACAGGCTGCAGGATTGTAGTTTTTCTTGCTTCTGCTGTCTGGTGGATCTTCTCTAAGTGTTTGCTAGAATTTGCCTGTGAAGCAATCTGGTCCTGGACTTTTGTATGTTGGCAGTTTTATTTATTTTTAAAACATCTTTATTGGAGTATAATTGCTTCACAATGGTGTGTTAGTTTGTGCTGTATAACACAGTGAATCACTGCACATACACATATATCCCCATATCTTCCCCTTCTTGTGTATCTATCACTACCCTTCTAGGTGGTCACAAAGCACTGAGCTGTTCTCCCTGTGCTGTGTGGCTGCTTCCCACTAGCTCTCTATTTTACACTTGGTAGTGTATATATGTCCATGCTACTCTCTCACTTCGTCCCAGCTTACCCCCAAAAGCCCTTATGGGGGTTATGCTGCAGACAAAAAACCCATAAGTTTATGTCTCAGTACATCCATTCCCACATCTGGTTACTAGGGCAAAAGAGCCTGCCTGGGTGTAATGTTCCAACTTGTAAATTAGAATGGAATGTGCCAAGAAAAAAACCCATATATTTATGTCTCATTATTTCTTGTTGATTTTCTTAATTTAATTTTTGTTATCACAGAAAATTTGATTACAATGTTTTGTTTGTTCTAGGTGTTCAAGATATAGTTATTTTACACATATATATGTATCTCTTCATCTTCGGATCCATTTCCCATGTGGGTTATGACACAATGTTGAGTAGCCTCCTCTTGGTATTCCGCAGGTCTCTGGCGCTTATATACTTCACATGTGTTGATATATCTCTATTTACCAATATCCTAATTTATCCAATCCTCACACCTTTGCATTTGGTTCACCATACGTTTGTTGATTGAATCTTTGATTTCCTCTTTCTCTGTGGAAAAATCTTCATTGGTATCCATTTTTAGGTAACACAAATAAGTGATATCATAGGATATGTGTCCTTTGCTTTCTGACTTACTTCAAGTTGTGATTACCTCTAGACTCGTCTATGGTGCTGCAAACGGCATTGTTCCATTTTTTTCCTCAGCTAATATTCCACCTGTACATGTACCAGTTCTTCTTTTCCATTCATCTGTTGATGGACTTTTTGGTAGCTTCCCTCTCTTGGCTATTGTAAAAGTGCTGCAGTGCAGTTTTGCCTGCCTGTGTCTTTCTAATTCTGTCTTCTTAGGTCATAGTCCCAGGAGCAGGCCTGCTGAATCACATGGTAGCTCAATGTGTGCCTTTTAAAAGCACCTCCATTCTGTATTCATTAGTGGCTCTTACCAGTTTAGTCCCACTTAGAGCTGAGGGTACACATTTCTCCACAGCCCCTTCAGCATTTATTGTCTGCAGAAGTTTTGCTGATGGTCATTCTCACCGGTGTGAGCTGATACGTGTTTGGAGACTGAATTTGCATGTCTTTAATAATTCCTAATGATGAACATTTTTCCACGCCTTTTTGTCATTGTTAAAAAAAAAAAGTTCAAGTAAAATATACCTGTTGAAATTGTCTTCTTAAGACCTTGCCCCCTTTTGCATTGTTTGGTCGATTTTCGACCCCAAGGTTTTTTTTGAGGGCGCCTGTTACTTACAGGCTTGCAATTGTTGTTAATATTTAGTGACCGTTAGCACTTGGTTGAAAGCTGCTGCTGTGGGAAACGGCCACACCGCGGCAGCGTTTCTCCATTCCCAATTCTGTTTACTAGGGCAGCAGAGCTTTCCTGATAGTCATGTTCCTAGGTTGTCAATTAGAATGGAATGTGCCAGGAAAACCCCCATCAGTTTATATCTGAGTACATCTTCTTCGTTGTGTGAATTTAATTATTTTAATCAGGGTAATGATTAGAATACTATTTGTTCTAGGTGTACACAATCTCTCATTTGTACATTATATGTATCTATTCATGTACACATCCTCTTCTCATGTAAATTAATACAGAGTGTTCTGTAGACCTCCCTTGGTATACGGTCGGTCTTTTTGTTATATGTATTTAATATACATTGGTATACGTGTGGTAAGCCTAATCTTAATTTATCCATTTCTCCCACCTTTCCCTTTAGATAACCATAGTTTGTTTTCTAAGTCTGTGAGTGTCTTTCTCCGTGGAAATAAGTTGATTTGTGTCAGTTGTTAGATAACACCTATAAGTGATATCATAAAATATTTGTCTTTTGCTTTCCGACTAAACTTATGTTCTGTGATTATCTCTAGGATCATCTATGGTGCTGCAAAGAGCAGTGTTTCATTGTTTTCCATGGCTAATATTCCATTGTGTGCATGGACCACTTCTTCATTTTCCATTCATCTGTTGATGGACATTTTGGTTGCTTCCATGTCTTGGCTTTTGTGGATATTGCTGCAGTGCACCTTTGCCAGCCTGTGTCTTCTCGACTCTGGTCTTCTCAGGTGAAAGGCCCAGTGGTGGGCCTGCTGGATTGAATGGTATCTCAGTTTTTACTCTGAAACGCAGTTCCTTTCTGTTCTCATTATTGGCTCTTACCACTTTACATCTCACCAGCAGCTAGAGGGTACACAGTTCTCTAAGACCTCTTCAGCATTTATTGTTTTTAGACATTTTGCTGATGGCCATTCGACTGGTGTGTGTTGAAACCGTTTTGTAGATTAGATTTGCATGAGTCTAATAATTCCTCATGTTGACCTTTTATCCATTTTCCATTTTTTTTAAAGAGTGTGTAAAACTTACCTCTCATACGAAATTCTTGAAAAATTTGCTCTCATTTGAGTTTTTTTGGCCACTCCTTACCTCAGAACCTATTTTTGAGGGCAGGTGTCCTTTACAGCCCTGAGTCCTTGTGGATATTAAGTGACCGTTAGCCGTGATTTAAAGCCGCTCTTGCGGGAAACTGTCAGAAGGCGGCAAAATTTCTACATTTACAACTCAGGGTACTTGGGCAACAGAGCCTTCCTGGAAATCGTGTTAGTAGGCTGTAAATTAGAGTGGAATGTGCCAAGGCAAAGCCCCAACAGCTTATATCTCCTTACTTCTTCTTTGTTTTTAAATTTAATTTTTATTTTTTATCAGCAAATTTGATAAAAATGTTGTGTATCTTCTAGTTGTATAGAATCTGGCTCATTATATCTATGTATCTATCCATCTTTGGATCATTTCCCATGTACATTATTACAGAGTGTTGAATAGACCTCTCTTGGTATTCCATAGGTCTTGGGTGATTATATGTTTCATATGTATTAGTATAGGTCTGTCACCCCCATATCCTAATTTATCCATTCCTCACACCTTTCCGTTTGGTTAAACGTAATTTTGGATTCGTAATCCATGAGTGGCCTTTACTTGGAAATAATCCATGGGTATCATTTTTTAGGTAACACCTATAAGTGATACCATAGGATATCTTTCTTTCAGTTTCTTTCTTACTTTAAGTTGTGTGATTATATCTAGGTCCGTCTGTGGTGGTGTAAACAGCACTGTTTCATGGTCTTCCATGGCTAATATTCCATTGTGTAGATGGACCAGTTCTTGGTGCATTCCTCGGTTGATGGACATTTCGGTGGCTTCCAAGTCCTGGCTGAGGTAAATATTACTGCAGTGTAGGATTGCCAGCCTGTGTCTTTTTGATTCTGGTGTTCTCAGGCGATAGGCCCAGAGGTGGGCCTACCAGATCATATGGTAGCTCAATTTTTACCTTGAAACGCACTTTCATTCTGTTCTCACCACTGGCTGTTACCAATTTACATCCCACCAGCAGCTAGAGGGTCCACAGTTCTCTAAAACCCCTTCAGCATGTACTGTTTGTGGACTGTTTTGCCAATGATCATTCTGACTGTTGTGAGATGAATGTTTTTATACATTGGATTTGCATGTCTTTATTAATTTCTGATGTTGAGCATTTTTCCATGCCCTTTTTTTAAGTTAAAGAAAAAGAAAAAAAGAAAAGAGAAAATGTGTGTAAAATATGCCTCTTGAAATTTTCTTCTTGAAAGATTGCCCTGCTTTGAAGTTTTTGGTTGCTTTTCGACCCCAGAAATTTTTTGAGGGCCGGTGTCATTTACAAGCCTGCAATTGAGGTGAAGTTTAACTGGCCATTAACACTGGGTTTAAAAGTGCTGTTGCAGGAAGGCCAAAATGCTACAGGATTTCTCCATTCTCAAATCTGGATACTAGGTCAACAGAGCCTTCCTGGAAGCTGTGTTCCAAGCTTGTAAGATAGAATGGAATGAGCCAGGAAGAACCCCCATAATTTTATGCCTCATTACTTCTTGTTCATTTCTTTAATTTTTTATCACAGGAAATTTGATTATAATTTTTTTTTGTTCTAGATGTGCAAGATGCATTTGTTTTACACCTATACATATATCTATTCATCTTGGGATCCATTTGCCATGTAGGTTATGACAGTGTTGAGTAGTCTTCTCTTGGAATTCCGTAGGTCTTCGGTGACCATATATTTCACATGTGTTTGTATGTCTCTCTTAACCCCAATATCATAATATATCTTAGGATCTTCACAACTTTCAAATTGGTTAACCATAAGTTTGTTTAATAAATATGTGATTGCCTTTCTCTGTGGAAATATCTTCATTCGTATCAATTTTTAAATAGCACCTAAAATTGATATTATAGCATATGTGCCTTCTGACTTACTTCAAGTTGTGTGATTACCTCCAGACTCATCTATAGTTCTGCAAACTGCATTGTTTCTTTTTTTTCCTGTGGCTAATATTCCATGTGTACCCGTGCCAGTTATTCTGTCCATTCATCCCTTGATGGACTTTTTAGTTTTTTCTATATCTTGGTTATTGTAATACTGCTGCAGTGCAGTGGTGCCTGCCTGTGTCTTTATGTTTCTGTCTTGTTATGTTATTGGCCAGGGAGTGGGCCTGTGGGATCATACAGTATCCCAGTGTTTACCTTGTAAAGGCAGCTCCATTCTGTTTTCATTAGTGGCACTTACCATTTTACAAGCCACTTAAAGTTGAGGGTATGCATTTCTCCACAACCCATTCAGGATTTATTGTTTGTATTTTATTGCTGAAGGTCATTCTGACCGCTGTGATCTGATACATTTTGTGGTTGGATCTGCGTAAGTCTAATAATTTGTTATATTGAGCTTATAGACATGTCCCTTTTTTTTTTTTTTAACATCTTTATTGGGGTATAATTGCTTTACAATGGTGTGTTAGTTTCTGCTTTATAACAAAGTGAATCAGTCATACATAAACATATGTTCCCATATGTCTTCCCTGTTGCGTCTCCCTCCCTCCCACCCTCCCCATCCCACCCCTCCAGGCTGTCACAAAGCACCGAGCCAATATCCCTGTGCCATGCAGCTGCTTCCCACTAGCTATCTACCTTACTGCGTTTGTTAGTGTGTATATGCCCATGACTCTCTCTCGCCCTGTCATAGCTCACCCTTCCCCCTCCCCATAACCTCAAGTCCGTTCTCTAGGAGGTCTGCATCTTTATTCCTGCTTTACCCCTAGGTTCTTCATGACATTTTTTTCTTAAATTCCATATATATATGTTAGCATACGGTATTTGTCTTTTTCTTTCTGACTTACTTCACTCTGTATGACAGACTCTAGGTCTATCCACCTCATTACAAATAGCTCAATTTCGTTTCTTTTTATGGCTGAGTAATATTCCATTGTATATATGTGCCACATCTTCTTTATCCATTCATCCGATGACGGGCACTTAGGTTGTTTCCATCTCCGGGCTATTGTAAATAGAGCTGCAATGAACATTTTGGTACATGACTCTTTTTGAATTTTGGTTTTCTCAGGGTATATGCCCAGTAGTGGGATTGCTGGGTCATATGGTAGTTCTATTTGTAGATTTTTAAGGAACCTCCATACTGTTCTCCATAGTGGCTGAACCAATTCACATTCCCACCAGCAGTGCAAGAGTGTTCCTTTTTCTCCACACCCTCTCCAGCATTTATTGTTTCTAGATTTTTTGATGATGGCCATTCTGACTGGTGTGAGATGATATCTCATTGTAGTTTTGATTTGCATTTCTCTAATGATTAACGATGTTGAGCATTCTTTCATGTGTTTGTTGACAGTCTGTATATCTTCTTTGGAGAAATGTCTATTTAGGTCTTCTGCCCATTTTTGGATTGGGTTGTTTGTTTTCTTGTTATTGAGCTGCATGAGCTGCTTGTAAATTTTGGAGATTAATCCTTTGTCGGTTGCTTCATTTGCAAATATTTTCTCCCATTCTGAGGGTTGTCTTTTGGTCTTGTTTACGGTTTCCTTTGCTGTGCAAAAGCTTTGAAGTTTCATTAGGTCCCATTTGTTTATTTTTGTTTTTATTTCCATTACTCTAGGAGGTGGGTCAGAAAGGATCTTGCTTTGATTTATGTCATAGAGTGTTCTGCCTATGTTTTCCTCTAAGAGTTTGATAGTTTCTGGCCTTACATTTAGGTCTTTAATCCATTTTGAGCTTATTTTTGTGTATGGTGTTAGGGAGTGATCTAATCTCATACTTTTACATGTACCTGTCCAGTTTTCCCAGCACCACTTATTGAAGAGGGTGTCCTTTCTCCATTGTACATTACTGCCACCTTTATCAAAGATAAGGTGTCCATATGTGCATGGGTTTATCTCTGGGCTTTCTATCCTGTTCCATTGATCTATCTTTCTGTTTTTGTGCCAGTACCATACTGTCTTGATGACTGTAGCTTTGTAGTATAGTCTGAAGTCAGGGAGCCTGATTCCTCCAGTTCCTTCTTTCGTTCTCAAGATTGCTTTGGCTATTCGGGGTCTTTTGTGTTTCCATACAAATTGTGAAAGTTTTTGTTCTAGTTCTGTGAAAAATGCCAGTGGTAGTTTGATAGGGATTGCATTGAATCTATAGATTGCTTTGGGTAGTAGAGTCATTTTCACAATGTTGATTCTTCCAATCCAAGAACATGGTATATCTCTCCATCTATTTATATCATCTTTAATTTCTTTCATCAGTGTCTTATAATTTTCTGCATACAGGTCTTTTGTCTCCTTAGGTAGGTTTATTCCTAGATATTTTATTCTTTTTGTTGCAATGGTAAATGGGAGTGTTTTCTTGATTTCACTTTCAGATTTTTCATCATTAGTATATAGGAATGCCAGAGATTTCTGTGCATTAATTTTGTATCCTGCCACTTTACCAAATTCATTGATTAGCTCTAGTAGTTTTCTGGTAGCATCTTTAGGGTTCTCTATGTATAGGATCATGTCATCTGCAAACAGTGACAGCTTTACTTCTTCTTTTCCAATTTGGATTCCTTTTATTTCCTTTTCTTCTCTGATTGCTGTGGCTAAAACATCCAAAACAATGTTGAATAATAGTGGTGAGAGTGGGCAACCTTGTCTTGTTCCTGATCTTAGTGGAAATGCTTTCAGTTTTTCACCATTGAGGATGATGTTTGCTGTGGGCTTGTCATATATGGCCTTTATTATGTTGAGGAAAGTTCCCTCTATGCCTACTTTCTGCAGGGTTTTTATCATAAATGGGTGTTGAATTTTGTCAAAAGCTTTCTCTGCATCTATTGAGATGATCATATGGTTTTTCTCCTTCAATTTGTTAATATGGTTTATCACATTGATAGATTTGCGTATATTGAAGAATCCTTGCATTCCTGGAATAAACCCCACTTGATCATGGTGTATGATCCTTTTAATGTGCTGTTGGATTCTGTTTGCTAGTATTTTGTTGAGGATTTTTGCATCTATGTTCATCAGTGATATTGGCCTGTAGTTTTCTTTCTTTGTGACATCCTTGTCTGGTTTTGGTATCAAGGTGATGGTGGCCTCGTAGAAGGAGTTAGGGAGTGGTCCTCCCTCTGCTATATTTTGGAAGAGTTTGAGAAGGATAGGTGTTAGCTCTTCTCTAAATGTTTGATAGAATTCGCCTGTGAAGCCATCTGGTCCTGGGCTTTTCTTTGTTGGAAGATTTTTAATCACAGTTTCAATTTCAGTGCTTGTGATTGGTCTGTTCATATTTTCTATTTCTTCCTGATTCAGTCTTGGCAGGTTGTGCATTTCTAAGAATTTGTCCATTTCTTCCAGATTGTCCATTTTATTGGCATAGAGTTGCTTGTAGTAATCTCTCATGATCTCTTTTATCTCTGCAGTGTCAGTTGTTACCTCTCCTTTTTCATTTCTAATTCTATTGATTTGAGTCTTCTCCCTTTTTTTCTTGATGAGTCTGGCTAGTGGTTTATCTATTTTGTTTATCTTCTCAAAGAACCAGCTTTTAGTTTTATTGATCTTTGCTATTGTTTCCTTCATTTCTTTTTCATTTATTTCTGATCTGATTTTTATGATTTCTTTCCTTCTGCTAGCTTTGGGGTTTTTTTGTTCTTCTTTCTCTAATTGCTTGAGGTGCAAGGTTAGGTTGTTTATTCGAGATGTTTCCTGCTTCTTAAGGTGGGCTTGTATTGCTATAAACTTCCCCCTTAGAACTGCTTTTGCTGCATCCCACAGGTTTTGGGTCGTTGTGTCTCCATTGTCATTTGTTTCTAGGTATTTTTTGATTTCCTCTTTGATTTCTTCAGTGATCTCTTCATTATTAAGTAGTGTATTGTTTAGCCTCCATGTGTTTGTATTTTTTACAGATCTTTTCCTGTAATTGATATCTAGTCTCATGGCGTTGTGGTCAGAAAAGATACTTGATAGAATTTCAATGTTCTTAAATTTCCCAAGGCTTGATTTGTGACCTAAGATATGATCTATCCTGGAGAATGTTCCATGAGCACTTGAGAAAAATGTGTATTCTGTTGTTTTTGGATGGAGTGTCCTATAAATATCAATTAAGTCCATCTTGTTTAATGTATCATTTAAGGCTTGTGTTTCCTTATTTATTTTCATTTTGGATGATCTGTCCATGGGTGAAAGTGGGGTGTTTAAGTCCCCTACTATGAATGTGTTACTGTCGATTTCCCCTTTTATGGCTGTTAGTATTTGCCTTATGTATTGAGGTGCTCCTATGTTGGGTGCATAAATATTTACAATTGTTATATCTTCTTCTTGGATCGATCCCTTGATCATTATGTAGTGTCCTTCTTTGTCTCTTTTAATAGTCCTTATTTTAAAGTCTATTTTGTCTGATATGAGAATTGCTACTCCAGCTTTCTTTTGGCTTCCATTTGCATGGAATATCTTTTTCCATCCCCTTACTTTCAGTCTGTATGTGTCTCTAGGTCTGAAGTGGGTCTCTTGTAGACAGCATATATAAGGGTCTTGTTTTTGTATCCATTCAGCCAATCTGTGTCTTTTGGTGGGAGCATTTAGTCCATTTACATTTAAGGTAATTATCGATATGTATGTTCCTATTCCCATTTTCTAAATTGTTTTGGGTTCGTTATTATAGGTCTTTTCCTTCTCTTGTGTTTCTTGCCTAGAGAAGATCCTTTAGCATTTGTTGTAAAGCTGGTTTGGTGGTGCTGAACTCTCTCAGCTTTTGCTTGTCTGTAAAGGTTTTAATTTCTCCATCAAATCTGAATGAGATCCTTGCTGGGTAGAGTAGTCTTGGCTGCATGTTTTTCTCCTTCATCACTTTCAGTATGTCCTGCCACTCCCTTCTGGCTTGTAGGGTTTCTGCTGAGAGATCAGCTGTTAACCTTATGGGGATTCCCTTATGTGTTATTTGTTGTTTTTCCCTTGCTGCTTTTAATATGCTTTCTTTGTATTTAATTTTTGACAGTTTGATTAATATGTGTCTTGGCGTATTTCTCCTTGTATTTATCTTGTATGGGACTCTCTGTGCTTCCTGGACTTGATTAACTATTTCCTTTCCCATATTAGGGAAGTTTTCAACTATAATCTCTTCAAATATTTTCTCAGTCCCTTTCTTTTTCTCTTCTTCTTCTGGAACCCCTATAATTCGAATGTTGGTGCATTTAATGTTGTCCCAGAGGTCTCTGAGACTGTCCTCAGTTCTTTTCATTCTTTTTTCTTTATTCTGCTCTGCAGTAGTTATTTCCACTATTTTATCTTCCAGGTCACTTATCCGTTCTTCTGCCTCAGTTATTCTGCTATTGATCCCATCTAGAGTACTTTTAATTTCATTTATTGTGTTGTTCATCGTTGCTTGTTTCATCTTTAGTTCTTCTAGGTCCTTGTTAACTGATTCTTGCATTTTGTCCAATCTATTGTCCATTCTATCTCCAAGATTTCGGATCAACCTTACTATCATTATTCTGAATTCTCTTTCAGGTAGACTGCCTATTTCCTCTTCATTTGTTAGGTCTGGTGCATTTTTATCTTGCTCCTTTATCTGCTGTGTGTTTTTCTGTCTTCTCATTTTGCTTATCTTACTGTGTTTGGGGTCTCCTTTTTGCAGGCTGCAGGTTTGTGGTTCCTCCTGTTTTTGATGTCTGTCTCTAGTGGCTAAGGTTGGTTCAGTGGGTTGTGTAGGCTTCCTGGTGGAGGGGGCTAGTGCCTGTGTTGTGGTGGATAAGGCTGGATCTTGTCTCTCTAGTGGGCAGGTTCACGTCTGGTGGTGTGTTTGGGGGTGTCTGTGGCCTTATGATTTTAGGCAGCCTCTCTGCTAATGGGTGGGGTTGTGTTCCTGTTTTGCTAGTTGTTTGGCATAGGTTTTCCAGCACTGTGGCTTGCTGGTCGTTGAGTGAAGCTGGGTGCTGGTGTTAAGATGGAGGTCTCTGGGAGATTTTCGCCGTTTGATATTATGTGGAGCTGGGAGGTCTCTTGTTGATCAGTGTCCTGAAGTTGGCTGTCCTACCTCAGAGGCAGAGCCCTGCCTCCTGGCTGGAGCACCAAAAGCTTTTCATCCACAGGCTCAGGATAAAAGGGAGAAAAAGTAGAGGGAATTAGTAGAAGTATGAGGAAAGAAAGAAGGAAAGGAGGGTAGGAAGGAAGGAAGAAAGAAAGAAAGAAGCAAAGAAGGAAAGAAGGCAAGAAGGAAAGAAAGGAGGGAGGGAGGGAGGGAGGAAGGAAGGAGGGAAAGAAGGAAAAAAGACAGAAAGAAAGAAGATACAGTAAAAATAAAATACAGTATAATAAAGTTATTGAATTAAAAACTTCTTATTTAGAAAAAAAAAAAGGGACGGAAAGAACCTAGGACAAATGTTGGAAGCAAAGCTATACAGACAAAATCTTACACAGAAGCATACACATACACCCTCACTAAAAGAGGTAAATGGGGAAAAATCCTAAATCTTGCTGTCAGAGACCACTTCCTCAATTTGGGATGATTCGTTGTCTAAAGGAGGGAAGGAAGGACGGAAAGAAAGAAAGAAAGAACGAAGGTAAAGTATAATAAGGTTATTAAAATTAATTATTAAGAAAAAAAATTTAAAAAAAAACATGGACGGATAGAACCCTAGGACAAATGGTGGAAGCAAGACTATACAGACAAGATCTCACACAGAAGCATACACATACACATTCACAAAAAGAGGAAAGGGGAAAAAATCATAGATCTTGCTCCTAAAGTCCACTTCCTTAATTTGGGATGATTGGTTGTCTATTCAGGTATTCCACAGATGCAGGGTACATCAAGTTGATTGTGGAGCTTTAATCCGCTGCTTCTGAGGCTGCTGGGATGGATTTCCCTTTCTCTTCTTTGTTCTCACAGCTCCCAGGGCTAAGCTTTGGATTTGGCCCTGCCACTGCGTGTAGATCGCTGGAGGGCGTCTGTTTTTTGCTCAGACAGGATGGGGTTAAAAGAGCCGCTGATTGGGGGCTCTGGCGCACTCAGGCCGGCGGGGACGGAGGGGCACAGAGTGCGGGGCGGGCCTGCGGTGGCAAAGGCCGGCGTGACTTTGCACCAGCCTGAGGCGCGCTGTGCGCTCTCCCGGGGAAGTTGTCCCTGGATCCCGGGAACCCGGCAGTGGCGGGCTGCACAGGCTCCGCGGACGAGGGGTGTGGAGAGTGACCTGTGCTCGCACACAGGCCCCTTGGTGGCGGCAGCAGCAGCCTTAACGTCTCCCGCCCGCCTCTGGGGTCCGCGCTTTTAGCCGCGGCTTGCGCCCGTCTCTGGATTCCGCGCTTTCAGCCGCGGCTCGCGCCCGTCTCTGGATTCCGCGCTTTCAGCCGCGGCTCGCGCCCGTCTCTGGATTCCGCGCTTTCAGCCGCGGCTCGCGCCCGTCTCTGGATTCCACGCTTTCAGCCGCGGCTCGCGCCCGTCTCTGGGGTCCGCGCTTTCAGCCGCGGCTCGCGCCCGTCTCTGGGGTTCGCGCTTTTAGCCGCGGCTCGCGCCCGTCTCTGGAGTTCCTTTAAGCAGCGTTCTTAAACCCCTCTCCTCACGCCCCAGGAAACAAAGAGGGAAGGAAAAGTCTCCTGCCTCTTCTGCTGGTGCAGGCTTTTCCCCGGACTCCCTCCCGGCTAGCTGTGGTGCACTAACCCCTTCAGGCTATGTTCAAACCGCCAACCCCAGTCCTCTCCCTGCGCTCCGGCCTCAGCTCTCAGCCCCGCCCGCCCCGGCGGGTGAGCAGACAAGCCTCTCGGGCTGGTGAGTGCCGGTCGGCACCGATCCTCTGTGCGGGAATCTCCCCGCTTTGCCCTCCGCACCCGTTGCTGTGCACTCCGCAGCTTCGAAGCTCCCCCCTCCGCCTCCCGCAGTCTCCGCCCGCGAAGGGGCTTCCTAGAGTGTGGAAACTTTTCCTCCTTCACAGCTCCCTCCCACTGGTGCAGGTGCCGTCCCTATTCTTTTGTCTCTGTTTTTTCTTTTGCCCTACCCAGGTACGTGGGGAGTTTCTTGCCTTTTGGGAGGTCTGAGGTCTTCTGCCAGCCTTCAGTAGGTGTTCTGTAGGAGTTGTTCCACGTGTAGATGTATTTCTGGTGTATCTGTGGGGAGGAAGGTGATCTCCGCGTCTTACTCTTCCGCCATCTTCCGCCTTCTCCCCCCTTTTTTTTTTAAGAGTGAGTATAGCTTACGTATTCAAATGGCTTCTTGAAGTACGTGCCATATTTTGAAATTTTTTGACCATTATCTCCCTCAACCCATTTTGTTGACAGGTGTCATTTATAGCCCTGCAGTCCTTGTGAATATGAAGTGACCTGTAGCAAAGGTTTTAAAGCCTCTGTTGTGGCAAAAGGCCACCAGGCGGCAGCATTTCTACATTCCCCACTCTGTTTACTGGGGACACAGTACCTCCCAGGAAGTAGTGTTCCTTGGTTGTAAAATAGAGTGGATTGTGCCCGGATACACCCTGAAAGCTTATGTCTCCTTATTTATGGTTGTTTTTTATATTTAATTTACATTTTTTAAAGGAGTAATATTTCTTTGTGTACATGGACCACTTCTTCTTTGTGGATTCATCTCTTAATGGACATTTTGGTGGTTCCAAGACTTGGCTAGGGTAAATAGTGCTGCAGTGTAGGATTGTCAGCCTGTGTCTTTTTGACTCTGGTCTGCTCAGGTGATAGGGCCAGTAGTGGGCCTACCAGATCATATGGTAGCTCAATTTTACCTTTAAACGCACTTCCTCCCTGTTCTCACTACTGGCTGTTACCAGTTGACATCCCACCAGAAGCTAGAGGGTACACCGTTCTCTAAAACCCCTTGAGCACTTATTGGTTAGAGATTTTTGCTTATGATCATTCTGACTGTTGTCAGGTAAAAGTTTTTGTAGATTGGATTTGCATGTCTTTATTAATTCCTGATGTTGAGCTTTTTCCATGGCCTTTATTGTTAAACCAAAAAAAAAAGAAAGAAAAGAAAAAATGTAAGTTAAATATGCCTCTTGAAATTGTCTTCTTGAAAGGTTGCCCTCTTTTGAACTTTTTCGTCGATATTCGAAACCAGGGTTGCTTTTGAGGGCAGGTGTCATTTACAATGCTGCAATTCTTGTGAATATTAAGTGAGCCTTAGCAGTGTGTTTAAAGCTGCTTTTTCAGGAAACGGTCACAAGGCTGTGGCATTTATCCATTCCCACATCTGGTTACTATGGCAAAAGAGTCTTCCTGGGTGTAATGTTCCAACTTGTAAATTAGAATGGAATGTGCCACAAAAACCGCCGTATGTTTTAGTCTCATTACTTCTTGTTGGTTTTCTTAATTTAATTATTGTTATCACAGCAAATTTGATTACAATGTTTTGCCTGTTCTAGGTGTGCAAGATGTGGTTCTTTTACACATATACATATATCGATTCATCTTCGGATCCATTTCCCATGTGGGTTATGACACAATGTTGAGTAGTCTTCTCTTGGTATTCCGTAGGTCTTTGGTTCTTATATATTTCACATGTGTTGGTATATTTCTGTTTACTCCAATATCCTAATTTATCCAATCATCACACCTTTGCATTTGGTTCACCATACGTTTGTTGATTGAATCTTTGATTGCCTTTCTCTGTGGAAGAATCTTCATTGGTATCCATTTTTAGGTAACACCAATAAGTGATATCATAGGATATGTGTCCTTTGCTCTCTGACTTACTTCAAGTTGTGATTACCTCTAGACTCGTCTATGGTGCTGCAAACAGCATTGTTCCATTTTTTTCCTCGTGAATATTCCACCTGTACATGTACCAGTTCTTCTTTTCCATTCATCTGTTGATGGACTTTTTGGTAGCTTCCCTCTCTTGGCTATTGTAAGAGTGCTGCAGTGCAGTTTTGCCTGCCTGTGTCTTTCTAATTCTGTCTTCTTAGGTCATAGTCCCAGGAGCGGGCCTGCTGAATCACATGGTAGCTCAATGTGTGCCTTTTAAAAGCATCTCCATTCTGTATTCATTAGTGGCTCTTACCAGTTTAGTCCCACTTAGAGCTGAGGGTACACATTTCTCCACAGCCCTTTCAGCATTTATTGTTTGCAGAAGTTTTGCTGATGGTCATTCTCACCGGTGTGAGCTGATATGTGTTTGGAGATTGGATTTGCATGTCTTTAATAATTCCTAATGATGAGCATTTTCCCTTTTTGTTGTTGTTAAAAAAAAAAGTGCGAGTAAAATATAGCTGTTGAAATTGTCTTCTTAAAACCTTGCCCTCTTTTGAATTGTTTGGTCGATTTTCGACCCCAGGATTTTTTTTGAGGGCGCCTGTTTTTTACAGGCTTGCAATTGTTGTTACTATTTAGTGACCTGTAGCACTGGGTTGAAAACTGCTGTTGTGGGAAACGGCCACATGGTGGCAGCGTTTCTTCATTCCCAAATCTGCTTACTAGGGCAGCAGTGCTTTCCTGGAAGTCGTGTTTCTAGGTTGTCAATTAGAATGGAATGTGCAAGGAAAAAAACCCATAAATTTATGTCTCAGTACATCTTCTTTGTTGTTTTAATTTAATTTTTTAAATCAGGGTAATGTTTAGAATATTATTTATCTAGGTGTACACAATATGGTTTATTTGAACATTATATATATCTTTATGTACAGATCCTCTTCCCATATAAATTAATACAGAGTGTTCAGAACCTTCCTGGAAGTAGGTTTCCTAAGTTGTAAAGAAGAATGGAATGTGCCAGGAAAAACCCCATAAGTTTATGTCTTTTTACTTCTTGTTCATTTTTTTAATTTGATTTTTATTTTTTAAAATAACAAATCTGTTTACAATGTTTCATTTGTTGTAGTTGTGAAAGCTGTGGTTCTTTGATACATATACATATATCTATTCATCTTCAGATCCATTTCCTCTGTGGGTCATGGCACAATGTTGAGTAGTCTTCACTTGGAATTCCACAGGTCTTTGACAATTATATATTTCACATGTGTTCGTATATCTCTGTTAATCCCAATATTCTAGTGTATACAATCCTCACACCTTTCCATTCAGTTAACCATGTTTCTTTAATGAATCTGTGGTTGCCTATCTTTGTGGAAATATCTTCACGGGTATCGGTTTTCAGGTAACACCTATAAGTGATACCATAGGATATGTATCTTTTGCCTTCTGAATTACTTCAAGTTGTGTGATTACCTGTAGACTCATCTATGGTGCTGCAACCAACGTTGTTTCAGTTTTTTCCTTGGCTAATATTCCATCTGTACATGTACCAGTTCTTCTTTGGCCATTCATCTTTTGAAGGACTTTTTGGTTGTTTTCATTTCTTGTCTATTGTAATACTGCTACAGTGCACGATTGCCTGCCAGTGTCATTCAATTCTGTCTTCCTAGATCATAGGCCTAGGATGGGCCCACTGAATCATATGGTAGCTCAAAGTTTACCTTTTAAATGCACCTTTTTCTGTTTCATTAGTGGCTGTTTCCAGTTTACGTCCCACTTAAATTTGAGAGTATGCATTTCTCCACAACCACTTCGGCATTTATTGTTTGTAGATTTTTGCTGATGTTCATTCTCACTGGAGTGAGCTGATACCTTTTTGTCGTTGAATTTGCATGCGTCTAATAATTCCTTATATTGAGATATTAGCCATATGCTTTTTTTTTAAAGAGTGAGCAAAACTTACATATTCAAATTGTTTTCGTGTAGTATGTGCCACATTTTGAATATTTTTCGTTATTACCTCCCTCAAGATATTTAGATGGCAGGTTTCATTTACCACCCTGCAGTGATTGTGAATATGAAGTGAGCATTAGCACAGCTTTTAAAGCTGCTATTGTGGGTAACAGCCACAGGGTGGTAGCATTTCTACATTACACACTCTGGTAGGGAAACAGAATCTTCCTGAAAGTTGTGTTCCTTGATTTTACATTAGAGTGGAATGTGCCCGGATAAACCTCCAAAGCTTATGTCTCCTTCCTTATGTTTGTTTTTTAAATTTAATTTATATTTTTTCTTGGAGTAATATTCCATTGTGTATATGGACCACTTCTTTGTGCACTCATCTGTTGATGGACATTTTGGTTGCTTCCAAGTCTTGACTGTGGTAAATATTGCTGCAATGCGGGATTGCCAGCCTGTGTCTTTTTGATTCTCGTCTTCTCAGGTGATAGGCCCAGCAGTGAGCCTGCTGGATTGAATTGTAGCTCAATTTTTACCTTGTAAAGGCTCCTCCATTCTGTTTTCATTAATGGCTCTTACGAGTTTACATCCCATTTAGAGCTGAAGGTATGCAATTCTCCACAACCCCTTCGGCATTTCTTGTCTGCAGAATTTTTGCTGATGGTCATTCGGATACGTTTTTGTAGACTGGATTTGCATGTCTTTAATAATTCCTAATGTTGAGCACTTTGCCACGCCTTTTTTGTTGTTGTTTAAAAAAAAGAAAAAAAGTGGAGGAAAATACACCTTTTGAAATTGTTGTGTTGAAATGTCCTGTTTTCAATTTCTTGGTCAATTTTCGATCCCAGGATTTTTTTTTGATGGCTGGTGTCATTTACAGGTCTGCAATTATTGTGAATATTAAGTAACCATTATCCCTGAGTTTACAGCTGCTGTTGCGGGATATGGTCACAAGGCTGCAGCATTTCTCCATGCTCAAATCTGGTTACTAGGGCAACAGAGCCTTCCTGGAAGTCCTGTTCCTAGGTTGTAAATTAGAATGGAATGTGCCAGGAAAACCCCCATAAGTTTGTCTCATTACGTCTTGTCCGTTTTTTAAAATTAAATTTTTATTTTTTATCACAGCAAATTTTATTACAATGTTTTGTTTGTTCTAGGTGTGCAAGATGTGGTTATTTTACACATATACATATATCTATTTATCTTCGGATCCCTACCCAATGTAGGTTATGACACTGTTGAGTAGTCTTCTCTTGGTATTCCGTAGGTCTTTGGTGATTATATATGTCACATGTGTTTGTATATTTCTGTTAATCCCAATATCCTTATTTTTCCAATCCTCACACACCTTTCCATTTGGTTATCCTTGAGATTGTTGAGTGAATCTGTGATTGTCTTTCTCTGTGCAAATATCTTCAGTGGTATAAGTTTTTAGGTAATACCTGTAAGTGATTTCATACGATATGTGTCTTTCGTTTTCTGAGTTATTGCAAGTTGTGTGAATACCTCTAAATTCATCTATGGTGCTGCAAATGGCATTGTTTCATTTTTTTCCTTGGCAAATATATCATCTCTACATGTACCAGTTTTTCTTTGTCCATTCATCTGTTGATGGACATTTTGGTTGCTTCCATGTCTTGGCTATTGTGAGTATTGCTGCAGTGCACCTTTGCCGGCCTGCGTCTTCTTGATTCTGGTCTTCTCAGGTGAAAGGCCCAGCCGTGGGCCTGCTGGATCGAATTGTAGCTCAATTTTTACTTTTCAATGTAGCTTCTTTGTGTTCTCATTATTGGCTGTTACCACTTTACATCTCACCCACAGCTAGAGAGTACAGAGTTCTCTAAAACCCCTTCAGCATTTAGTGTTTGTAGACTTATTGCTGATGGGCATTCAACTGCTTTGTGTTGAAACCTCTTTGTAGATTAGATTTGCATGAGTGTAATAATTCCTGATGTTGAGCTTTTATCAGAATGATCACCAGCAAGAAAGTCTACAAACAATAAATGCTGAAGGGGTTTTAGAGAACTGCGTACCCTCTAGCTGCTGGGGCGATGTAAACTGGTAATGGCCGAAGGTGAAAACAGAATGGAGGTGCATTTAAAGGTAAAAACTCAGCTACCATATGATCTGGTAGGCCCAAGGCTTGGCCTGTCACCAGAGAAGACCAGAATCCAAAAGACAAGGGCTGGTAATCCTGCACTGCAGCAATATTTACAGTAGCCAAGACTTGGAAAAAATGAAAATACCCATCAACAGATGAATGCACAAAGAAGAGGAAGTCCACGTACACAGTGGAATATTAGCCTTCAAAAACAATGAAACACTGCTCTTTGTAGCACCATAGATGAGCCTTGAAGTAATCAGAGAATGTGAGGTAAGTTGGAAAGCAAAAGACAAATATCCTATGATATCACCTATAAGTGTTATGTAACAACTGACACAATTGAACTTATTTCCACAGAGAAAGACACTCACAGACTTAGAAAACAAACTATGGCTATCTAAAAGGAATGGTGGGAGGAATAGAAAAATTAAGATTAGGGTTACCATACGTATACAAATACCTATCAAATACATATATCAAAAAGACCGACCATATACCAAGGGAGGTCTACTGAACACTTTGTAATAATTTATATGGGAAGAGGATCTGTACATGAATATATAGATATAATGTACAAATAAACCAGATTTTGTACACCTACAACAAACAGTATTCTAATCATTACCCCGATTTAAAGAATTAAAACATCGAACAAGAAGTAATGGACATAAACTTACGGGGGGTTTTCCTGGCACATTCCATTCTAATTTACAATCTAGGAACACGACTTCCAGGAAGGCTCTGCTGTCCTAGTAACCGTATCTGGGAATGGAGAAATGCTGCCGCCTTGTGGCCATTTCCCACAGCAGCAGCTTTAAACCCAGAGCTAATGGTCACTTAATATTCACAATAATTTCAGGGCTGTAAATGACATTTGCCCTGAAAAAGCATCCTGCGGTAGGGAATGGCCAAAAATTCAAAACATGCAAAGGTTTTCAAGAAAACAATTGAAAGAGGTAAGTTTTATTCACTCTTTTATTTAGGGGAATAAAAGGACAGGGATAAAAGCTCAATATCAGGAGTTATTGGTCGCATGCAAATCCAAACTACAAAAAGTTATTACCACCCAACATTCAAAGTGCCATCAGTAAAAAGTCTACAAACAATGACTGCTGAAGGGGTTGTGGAGAAATGCATACCCACTATGCTGTTGGTTGCATGTAAACTGGTAACAGCTAATAATGAGAACAGAATAGAGCTGTGTTTAAAATGTAAAAATTGAGCTACCATATGATCCGGCTGATCCAGTAACGGGCCTATAACCTAAAAAGACCAGAATCGGAAAGACACAGGCAGGCAAACATGCACTGCAACAATATTTACAATAGCCAAGACATGCAAGCAAACAAAATGTCCATCAACAGATAAATGGACCAAGCAGCAATGGTACATGTATCTAATGGATTATTAACCTCGGAAAAAATGAAACAGTGCCGTTTTCATGGCCACACATGAGCCTAGAAATAATCATATTATGTGAAATAAGTCGAAAGGGAAAAATAAATACCGTATTATATCATTTATACATGTTATCCTAATATTGTTACCAATGAACATATTTCCACAGAAAAAGACACTCACAGACTTGTAAAACCAACTAATGGTTAACCAAAATGAAAGGTGGGAGGAATGGATTAATTAAGATTATGGGCTTAACATACATATACTCATGTATGTTATATGTATATAAACATATAAAATATAAAAATTATATAATCACTAATACATATAAAATATATAATCACCAAACACCTACCAATTACCAAGGGAGGTCTACTCAACACTCTGTAATAACCTACATGGGAACAGGATCAGAAGATGAACAGATATATATATATGAATAATTGACCAGATTCTATACACCCAGATAATCATAACACTCTAATTAAATAAACTCCGATAATCTTTGGGGGTTTGTCCGGGCACATTCCACTCTAATTTACAACCAAGGAACAAGACTTCCAGGAGGGTTCTGTATCCCTAGTGACCAGAGTGGGGAATGTAGAAATGCTGCTGCCCTGTGGCCGTTACCCGCAACAGCAGCTTTAAAACCTGTGCTAATGATCAGTTCATATTCACAAGGAATGCAGGGCTGCAAATGACACCTGCCCTCAAAATGTCTTGAGGGAGGTAATGGCCTAAAATATTCAAAATATGACACATACTTCCAGAAAACTATTTGAATAGGTAAGATGTACTCACTCTTTAAAAAAAAAAACGACATGGCTAATATCTCAATATAAGGAATTATTAGACGCATGGAAATCCAACTACATAAAGGTATCAGCTCACACCAGTCAGAATGACCATCAGCAAAAAAACCTGCAAACAATTAAATGCCGAAAGGGCTGTGGAGAAATGCATACCCTCAACCTAAATTGGGACGTAAAGTGGTAAGAGCCACTAATGAAAACAGAATGGAGGTGTGTTTAAAGGTAACACTGAGCTACGATATGATCCAGCAGGCCCACTCCTGGGCCTATAACTTAAGAAGACAGAATTGGAAAGACACAAAACTGACTGCAGCAGTATTCCAATAGCCAAGACATGGAAGCAACCAAAAAGTCCATCAACAGATTAGTGGACAAAGAAGAACTGGTACATGTACAGATGGAATATTAGCCAAGGAAAAATATGAAACAATGCCATTTGAAGCACCGTAGATGAGTCTAGAGATAATCACACACAACTTGAAGTAAGACAGAGAGCCAAAGACATATATCCTGTGATATCACTTATATCTGTTACCTAAAAATTGATACCAATGAAGATATTTCTACAGTGAAAGGCAATCAGAGATTCATTAAACAAACTTATGGTTCACCAAATTGAAAGGTGTGAGGATTGGATAAATTAGGATATTGTGGTTAACAGAGATATACAAACACATGATAAATATATAATCAGCAAAGACCTAGGGAATACCAAGAGAAGACTACTCAACATTGTGTCATCACCTACATGAGAAATGGATCCTAAGATGAATAGATATATGTGTATGTGTAAAAGAACCACATCTTGGACACCTAGAACAAACAAAATATTGTAATCAAATTTGCTGTGATAAAAAATAGAAATTAAATTTAGAAAAACGAACAAGTAATGACAAATCAACTTATGGGGGTTTTTCCTGGCACATTCCATTCTAATTTACAACCTAGGAACACGACTTCCAGAAAGGCACTGCTCCCTTAGTAACCAGATTTGGGAATGGAGAAATGCTGCAGCCTTGTCTCCGTTTCCTGCAACAACAGCTTTAAATCCAGTGTTAATGGTCACTTAATATTCACAATTGTTACAGGCCTGCAAATGACACCTGCCCCGAAAAAATTAATCCTGGGGTCGAAAATCGACCACAAAATTCAAAAGAAGGCAACCTTTGTAAAAGACAATTACAAGAGGCATATTTTACTCACATTTTTTCTTTTCTTTTCTTTTTTTAACAATAAAAGGGCATGGAAAAATGCTCAACATCAGCAATTAATAAAACCATGCAAATTCAGCCTACAAAAACGTTCATCTCACAATAGTCAGAATGATCATCAGCAAGAGTCCACAAACAATACATGCTGAAGCGGTTTTAGAGAACAGTGGACACTCTAGCAGCTGGTGGGATGTAAACTGGTAACAGCCAGTAGTGAGAACAGAAAGGAGATGATTTAAAGGTAAAAGGTAAGCTACCATATGATCTGGTAGGACCACCGATGGGCCTATCACCTCAGTAGACCAGAATCCAAAAGACACAGGCTGGGGGAACGGGGACTGCTGAGGGTCCAGGTTAGGGTACGACAGAGGTTTAGGGTTAGAGTACGTGTTAGGGGACGGGTTAGGATTGGGGACGGGTTAGTGTAAGGCTTCGGGTAAGGGTTAGGCTTAGGAACGGGGACTGTTCAGGGTCGAGGTTACGGTACCACAGAGGTTTAGGGTTAGAGTACGTGTTAGGGGACGGGTTAGGATTGCGGACGGGTTAGGCTTAGGAACGGGGACTGTGGAGGGTCCACGTTACGGTATGACAGAGGTTTAGGGTTACAGTACGAGTAAGGGGACGGGTTAGGATTGGGGACGGGTTAATGTAAGGCTGCGGTTAAGGGTTTGGCTTAGGAACGGGGACTGTTGAGGGTCCAGGTAAGGTTACGACAGAGGTTTAGGGTTAGAGTATGTGTTAGGGGACGGGTTAGGATTGGGGACGTGATAGTGCAAGGCTTCATGTAAGGGTTAGGCTTAGGAACGGACACTATTTAGGGTCCATGTTAGGGTACAAGTGAGGTTTAGCATTAGAGTACTTGTTAGGGGATGGGTTAGGATTGGGGATGGGATAGGCTTAGGAACGGTGACTGCTGAGTGTCCAGGTTAGGGTACGACAGAAGTTTAGGGTTAGAGTACATGTTAGGGGACGGGTTAGGATAGGGGACCGGTTACTGTAAGGCTTCGAGTAAGGGATAGGCTTAGGATGGGGACTGTTGAGGGTCCTGGTTAGGGTACTACAGAGGTTTAGGGTTAGAATACGTGTTAGGGGACGGGACAGGCTCAGGAAAGGACTGTTGAGGGTCCAGGTTAGGGTACGACAGAGGTTTAGTATTAAGGTACGTGTTAGGGGACGGGTTAGGATTGGGGACGGGTTAGGCGTAGGAACGGGGACTGTTGAGTGTCCAGGTTAGGGTATGACTGAGGTTTAGGGTTAGAGTACATGTTAGGGGATGGGTTAGGATTGGGGACGGGTCAGACTTAGGAACAGGGACTGTTGAGGGTCCAGGTTAGGGTACGACAGAGTTTTAGTGTTAGAGTATGTGTTAGGGGATGGGCTAGGATTGGGGACGGATTAGTGTAAGGCTTCGGGTAAGGGTTAGGCTTAGGAACGGGGACTGTTGAGGGTCCAGGTAAGGGTACGAAAGAGGTGTAGGGTTAGAGTACGTGTCAGCAGATGGATTAGGCTTAAGAACAGGGACTGTTGAGGGTCCAGGTTAGGGTAGGACAGATGTTTAGGGTTAGAGTACATGTTAGAGGACGGGTTAGGATTGTGGACGGGTTAGTGTAAGGCTTCGGGTAAGGGTTAGGCTTAGGAACATGGACTGTTGAGGGTCCAGGTTAGGGAATGACAGACGTTTAGTGTTAGAGTACGTGTTAGGGAACGGGTTAGAATTGGGGACGGGTTAGGCTTAGGAACGGGGACTATTGAAGGTCCAGGTTAGGGTACGACAAAGGTTTAGGGTTAGAGTACGTGTTAGGCGACGGGTTAGGATTGGGGACGGGTTAGGCTTAGGAACGGGGAATGTTGAGGGTCCAGGTTAGGGTACGACAAAGGTTTAGGGTTAGAGTATGTGTTAGAGGATGGGTTAGGATTGGGGATGGGTTAGTGTAAGGCTTCGGGTAAGGGTTAGGCTTAGGAACGTGGACTGTTGAGGGTCCAGGTTAGGGAACGACAGACGTTTAGTGTTAGAGTACGTGTTAGGAGACGGGTTAGGATTGGGGACGGGTTAGGCTTAGGAACGGGGACTGTTGATGGTCCTGTTTAGGGTACGACAAAGGTTTAGGGTTAGAGTACGTGTTAGGCGACAGGTTAGGATTGGGGACGGGTTAGGCTTAGGAACAGGGACTGTAGAGGGTCCAGGTTAGGGTACGACAGAGGTTTAGGGTTAGAGTACGTGTTAGGGGACCGGTTAGGATTGGGGACGGGTTAGTGTAAAGCTTCGGGTAAGGGTAAGGCTTAGGAACGTGGACTGTTGAGGGTCCAGGTTAGGGTATGACAGAGGTTTACGGTTAGAGTACGTGTTCGGGGACGGGTTAGGACAGGGTATGGATTACGCTTCGGATTGGGACTGTTGAGTGTCCAGGTTAGGGTACGACTGAGGTTTAGGGTTAGAGTACGTGTTAGGGGATGTGTTAGGATTGGGGATGGGTCAGGATTGGGAACTGGGCCTGTTTAGGGTACAGGTTAGGGTACGACAGAGATTTAGGGTTAGAGTACGTGTTAGGGGACGGGTTAGGATTGGTGACGGATTAGTGTAAGGCTTCGGGTAAGGGTTAGGCTTAGGAATGGAAACTGTTGGGGGTCCAGGTTAGGGTTTGACAGAGGTTTAGTGTTAGAGTACGTGTTAGGTGATGGATTAGGATTGGGGACGGGTTAGGCTGAGGAACGGGACTGTTGAGGGTCCAGTTTAGGGTACGACAGATGTTTAGGGTTAGAGTACGTGTTAGGGGAAGGGTTAGGCTTAGGAACGGGGACTGTTGAGGGTCTAGGTTAGGGTACGACAGAGGTTTATGGTTAGAGTACGTGTTAGAGGACGGGATAGAATTGGGGACGGGTTAGTGTAAGGCTTCGGGTAAGGGTTAGGCTTAGAAATGGGGACTGTTGCGGGTCCTGGTTAGGGTACGACAGAAGTTTAGGGTTAGAATACGTGTTTACGGATGGGTTAGAATTGGGGACGGGTTAGTGTAAGGCTTCATGTAAGTGTTAGGCTTAGGAACGGGGACTGTTGAGGGTCCAGGTTTGGGTATGATATTGGTTTACGCTTAAAGTACGTGTTAGGGGATGGCTTAGGATTGGGGACGGGTTAGGCTTAGGAACGGGTACTGTTGAGTGTCCAGGTTAGGGTACCACACAGGTTTAGGTTTAGAGTAAGTTTTAGGGGACGGGTTAGGATTGGGATGGGTTAGACTTCGGAACGGGGACTGTTGCAGGTCCAGGATAGGGAACGACAGAGGTTTAGGGTTAGAGTACGTGTTAGGGAACAGGTTAGGATTGGGGACGGGTTAGTGTAAGGCTTCGGGTAAGTGTTAGGCTTAGGAATGGGGACTTTTGAGGGTCCAGGTTAGGGTACGACTGAGGTTTATGGTTAGAGTACGTGTTAGGGGATGGGTTAGGATTGGGGACGGGTCAGGCTTGGGAACGGGGCTAGTTGAGGGTCCAGGTTAGGGTATGACAGAGTTTTAGTGTTAGAGTACGTGTTAAGGGACGGGTTTGGATTGGGGAAGGATTAGTGTAAGGCTTCGGGTAACGGTTAGGCTTAGGAATGGAAACTGTTTGGGGTCCAGGTTAGGGTATGATAGGTTTAGGGTTAGAGTACATGTTATGGGACGGGTTAGGATTGGGGATGGGTTAGGCTTAGGAACGGGGACTGTTGAGTGTCCAGGTTAGGGTATGAGAGAGGTTTAGAGTTAGACTACGTGTTAGGGGACGGTTTAGGATGGCGGACAGGTTAGGCTTAGGAACGGGGACTGTTGAGGATCCAGTTTAGGGTATAACAGAGGTTTAGGTTTAGAGTACGTGTTAGGGGATGGGTAAGGATTAGGACGGTTTAGGCTTCGGAACGGGGACTATTGAGGGACCAGGATACGGTACGAAAGAGGTTTAGAGTTAGAGTACGTTTTAGGGGATGGGTTAGGATTGGGGACGGGTTAGGCTTCGGAACGGGGACTGTTGAGGGTCCAGGTTAGGGTACGACAGATGTTTTGGGTTAGAGTACATGTTAAGGGATGGGTTAGCATTGGGTACGGGTTAGTGTAAGGCTTCAGGTAAGGGTTAGGCTTAGGAACGGGGACTGTTGAGGGTCCAGCTTAGGGTACGACAGAGGTTTAGGGTTAGAGTACGTGTTAGGGGACAGGTTAGGTTTGGGGACGGATTAGTGTAAGGCTTCGGGTAAGGGTTAGGCTTAGGAATGGAAACTGTTGGGGGTCCAGGTTAGGGTACGATAGAGGTTTAGGGGTAGAGTACGTGTTAGGGGATGGGATAGGATTGGGGACGGGTTAGTGTAAGGCTTTGTAAGGGTTAGGCTTAGGAACGGGGACTGTTGAGGGTCCAGGTTAGGGTACAAAAGAGGTTTAGGGGTAGAGTACGTGTTATTGGATGGGTTAGGATTGGGAACGGGTTAGTGTATGGCTTCGGGTAAGGGTTAGGCTTAGGATCGGTGACTGTTGAGGGTCCGGGTTTGGGTACAACTGAGGTTTAGGGTTAGAGTACGTGTTAGGGGACGGGTTAGGATTGGGGATGGGTTCGGCTTAGGAACGGCGACTGTTGAGTGTCCAGGTGAGGGTACGACAGAAGTTTAGGATTAGAGTATGTGTTAGGGGACGCGTTAGGATTGGGGACGGATTAGGTTTAGAAACGCAGACTGTTGAGTGTCCTGGTTAGGGTATGACAGAGTTTTAGGTTTAGAGTACGTGTTAGGGGATGGGTTAGGATTGGGGATGGGTTAGGCTTCAGAACGGGGACTGTTGAGTGTCCAGGTTAGGGTATGTAAGAGGTTTAGTGTTAGAGTACGTGTTAGGGAACGGGTTAGGAGTGGGGACGGGTTAGTGTAAGGCTTCGGGTAAGGGTTAGGATTAGGAACGTGGACTGTTGAGGGTGTAGGTTAGGGTACGACAGAGGTTTAGGGTTCGAGTACATGTTAGGGGATGGGTTAGAAGTGGGGACGGGTTGGCTTAGGATCGGGGACTGTTGATGGTCCAGGTTAGTGTATGACAGAGGTTTAGTGTTAGAGTACGTGTTACGGGACAAGTTAGGATTGGGAACGGTTTAGTGCAAGGCTTCAGGTAAGGGTTAGGCTTAGGAACGGGGATTGTTGAGGGTCTAGGTTAGGATCCGACAAAGGTTTAGTGTTAGAGTACGTGTTACGGGACGGGTTACGCTTAGGAATGGGGACTGTTGAGGGTCCAGGTTAGGGTACGACAGTAATTTAGGGTTAGAGTACGTGTTAGGAGACGGGTTAGGATTGGGGACGGGTTATTGTAAAGCTTTGGGTAAGGGTTATGCTTAGGAACGGGGACTGTTGAAGGTCCAGGTTAGGGTACGACAGAGGTTTAGGGTTAGAGTACGTGTTAGGGTCCAGGATAGGCTCAGGAATGCGGACTGTTGAGGGTCTAGGTTACAGTACGACAGAGGTTTAGGGTTAGAGTACGTGTTAGGGGACGGGTTAGGATTGGGGACGGGTTAGGCTTAGGAACGGGGATTGTTGATTGTCCAGGTTAGGGTACGACAGAAGTTTAGGTTTAGAGTACGTGTTAGGGGACAGGTAAGGATTGGGACGGTTTAGGCTTCGGAATGGAGACTGTTGAGGGACCAGGATAGGGTACGACAGAGGTTTAGAGTTAGAGTACGTGTTAGGGGATGGTTTAGGATTGGGGACGGGTCAGGCTTCGGAACGGGGACTGTTGAGGGTTCAGGTTAGGGTACGACAGATGTTTAGGTTTAGAGTACGTGTTAAGGGATGGGTTAGCATTGGGTACGGGTTAGTGTAAGGCTTCGAGTAAGGGTTAGGCTTAGGAACGGGGACTGTTGAGGGTCCAGCTTAGGGTACGACAGAGGTTTAGGGTTAGAGTACGTGTTAGGGGACAGGTTAGGTTTGGGGACGGATTAGTGTAAGGCTTCGGGTAAGGGTTAGGCTTACGAATGGAAACTGTTGGGGGTCCAGGTTAGGGTACGACAGAGGTTTAGGGTTAGAGTACGTTTTAAGGGATGGGTTAGCATTGGGTACGGGTTATTGTAAGGCTTCGGGTAAGGGTTAGGCTTAAAAACGGGGACTGTTGAGGGTCCAGGTTAGGGTACGACAGAGGTTTATGGTTAGAGTACGTGTTAGGGGACAGGTTAGGATAGGGGACGGGCTAGGATTAGGATCGGAGACTGTTGAGGGCCTAGCTTAGAGTAAGAGATTTAGGGGTAGAGTATGTGTTAGGGGATGGTTTAGGATTGCGGATGGGTTAGGCTTAGGAACTGGGACTGTTGAGGGTCCAGGTTAGGGTACGACAGAGGTTTAGGGTTAGAGTACGTGTTAGGGGAAGGTTTAGGATTGGGGACGGGTTAGGCTTAGGAACGGAGACTGTTGAGTGTCCAGGTTAGGGTACGACAGAGGTTTAGGGTTAGAGTACGTGTTAGGGGAAGGGTTAGGATTGGGGCGGGTTAGTGCAAGGCTTCGTGTAAGGGTTAGGCTTAGGAACGGACACTGTTGAGGGTCCAGGTTTGGGTACGAGAGAGATTTATGGTTAGAGTAGTTGTTAGGGGACGGGTTAGGATTGGGGACGGAGTAGGTTTAGGAACGGAGACTGTTGCGGGTCCAGGTTAGGATATGACAGATGTTTAGTGTTAGAGTACGTGTTAAGGGATGGGTTAACATTGGGGATGGGTTAGTGTAAAGCTTCGGGTAAGGGTTAGGCTTAGGAACGGGGACTGTTACGGGTCCCGGTTAGGGTACAACAGAGGTTTAGGGTTAGAGTATGTGTTTCTGGATGGGTTAGGATTGGGGACGGGTTAGTGTAAGGATTCGGGTAAGGGTTAGCCTTAGGAATGGGGACTGTTGAGGGTCCAGGTTTGGGTATGACATTGGTTTAGGCTTAAAGTATGTCTTAGGGGACGGGTTAGGATTGGGGACGGGTTAGGCTTAGGAACGGGGACTGTGAGTGTCCAGGTTAGGGTACGACAGAGGTTTAGGTTTAGAGTACGTGTTAGGGGACAGGTAAGGATTGGGACGGTATAGGCTTCGGAATGGAGACTGTTGAGGGACCAGGATAGGGTACGACAGAGGTTTAGAGTTAGAGTACGTGTTAGGGGATGGTTTAGGATTGGGGACGGGTCAGGCTTCGGAACGGGGACTGTTGAGGGTTCAGGTTAGGGTACGACAGATGTTTAGGTTTAGAGTACGTGTTAAGGGATGGGTTAGCATTGGGTACAGGTTAGTGTAAGGCTTCGAGTAAGGGTTAGGCTTAGGAACGGGGACTGTTGAGGGTCCAGCTTAGGGTACGACAGAGGTTTAGGGTTAGAGTACGTGTTAGGGGACGGGTTACGATTGGGGACTGGTTAGTTTAAGGCTTCGGGTAAGGGTTAGGCTTAGGAATGGAAACTGTTGGGGGTCCAGGTTAGGGTACGACAGAGGTTTAGGGTTAGAGTACGTTTAAAGGGATGGGTTAGCATTGCGTACGGGTTATTGTAAGGCTTCGGGTAAGGGTTAGGCTTAAAAACGGGGACTGTTGAGGGTCCAGGTTAGGGTACGACAGAGGTTTAGGGTTAGAGTATGTGTTAGGGGAAGGGATAGGATTGGGGACGGGTTAGTGTAAGGCTTTGGTAAGGGTTAGGGTTAGGAACGGGGACTGTTGAGGGTCCAGGTTAGGGTACGACAGAGGTTTAGGGTTAGAGTACGTGTTAGGGGACGGGTTAGGATTGGGGACTGGTTAGTTTAAGGTTTCAGGTAAGGGTTAGGCTTAGGAATGGGGAGTGTTGAGAGTCCAGGTTAGGGTACGACAGAGGTTTAGGGTTATAGTTCGTGTTAGGTGATGAGTTAGGCTTAGGAACGAGGACTGTTGAGTGTCCAGGTTAGGGTACGACAGAGGTTTATGGTTAGAGTACGTGTTAGGGGATGGGTTAGGATTGGAGACAGGTTAGGCTTAGGAACGGGGATTTCAGAGGGTCATGTTTAGGGTACGACAGAGGTTTAGGTTTAGAGTACGTGTTAGGGGATGGGTTAGGCTTAGGAACGGGGACCCTTGAGGGTCCAGGTTAGGGTACGACAGAGGTTTATGGTTAGAGTACGTGTTAGGGGATGGGTTAGGCTTAGGAACGGGGACACTTGAGGGTCCAGGTTAGGGTACGACAGAGGTTTATGGTTAGAGTACGTGTTAGGGGACAGGTTAGGATAGGGGACGGGCTAGGATTAGGATCGGAGACTGTTGAGGGCCTAGCTTAGAGTAAGAGATTTAGGGGTAGAGTATGTGTTAGGGGATGGTTTAGGATTGCGGATGGGTTAGGCTTAGTAACTGGGACTGTTGAGGTTCCAGGTTAGGGTACGACAGAGGTTTAGGGTTAGAGTACGTGTTAGGGGAAGGTTTAGGATTGGGGACGGGTTAGGCTTAGGAACGGAGACTGTTGAGTGTCCAGGTTAGGGTACGACAGAGGTTTAGGGTTAGAGTACGTGTTAGGGGAAGGGTTAGGATTGGGGCGGGTTAGTGCAAGGCTTCGTGTAAGGGTTAGGCTTAGGAACGGACACTGTTGAGGGTCCAGGTTTGGGTACGAGAGAGATTTAGGGTTAGAGTAGTTGTTAGGGGACGGGTTAGGATTGGGGACGGAGTAGGTTTAGGAACGGAGACTGTTGCGGGTCCAGGTTAGGATATGACAGATGTTTAGGGTTAGAGTACGTGTTAAGGGATGGGTTAACATTGGGGATGGGTTAGTGTAAAGCTTCGGGTAAGGGTTAGGCTTAGGAACGGGGACTGTTACGGGTCCCGGTTAGGGTACAACAGAGGTTTAGGGTTAGAGTATGTGTTTCGGGATGGGTTAGGATTGGGGACGGGTTAGTGTAAGGATTCGGGTAAGGGTTAGCCTTAGGAATGGGGACTGTTGAGGGTCCAGGTTTGGGTATGACATTGGTTTAGGCTTAAAGTATGTCTTAGGGGACGGGTTAGGATTGGGGACGGGTTAGGCTTAGGAACGGGGACTGTGAGTGTCCAGGTTAGTGTACGACAGAGATTTAGGGTTAGAGTACGTGTTAGGGTACGGGTTAGGATTGGGGACGGGTTAGTGTAAGGCTTCGGGTAAGTGTTAGGCTTAGGAACGGGGACTGTTGAGGGTCCAGGTTAGGGTACGACTGAGGTTTATGGTTAGAATACGTGTTAGGGGACGGGTAAGGATTGGGGATGGGTCAGGCTTGGGAACGGGGCCAGTTAAGGGTCCAGGTTAGGGTACGACAGAGTTTTACTGTCAGAGTACGTGTTAGGGGTCGGGTTAGGATTGGAGACGGATTAGTGTAAGTCTTCGGGTAAGGGTTAGGCTTAGGAATGGAAACTGTTGGGGGTCCAGGTTAGGGTATGACAGAGGTTTAGGGTTAGAGTACGTTTTAGGTGACGGGTTAGGAGTGGGGACGGGTTAGGCTCAGGAACGGGGACTGTTGTGTGTCCAGTTTAGAGTACGACAGAAGTTTAGGGTTAGAGTATGCGTTAAGGGATGGGATAGGATTGGGGACGCATTAGTGTAAGGCTTTGGTAAGGGGTAGGCTTAGGAACGGGGACTGTTGCGAGTCCAGGTTAGGGTACGACAGAGGTTTAATTTTAGTGTACGTGTTAGGGGACAAGTTAGCATTGGGGACTGGTTATTTTAAGGCTTCAGGTAAGGGTTAGGCTTAGGAACGGGGACTGTTGAGGGTCCAGGTTTGGGTACGACAGAAGTTTATGGTTACAGTACGTGTTAGAGGATGGGATAGTTTTGGGGACGGGTTAGTGTAAGGCTTCGGGTAAGGGTTAGGCGTAGGAATGGGGACTCTTGAGGGTCTAGCTTAGAGTATGACAGAGGTTTAGAGGTAGAGTATGTATTAGGGGATCGTTTAGGATTGGGGACGGGTTAGTGTAAGGCTTTGGGTAAGGGTTAGGCTTAGGAATGGAAACTGTTGGGGGTCCAGGTTACGGTATGACAGAGGTTTAGGGTTAGAGTTCGCGTTAGGGGAGGGGTTAGGATTGGGACGGTTTAGGCTTAGGAACGGGGACTGTTGAGTGTCCAGGTTAGGGTACGACAGAGGTTTAAGGTTAGAGTACATGTTAGGGGACGGGTTAGGATTGGGGACGGGGTAGTGTAAAGCTTCGGGTAAGGGTTAGGCTTAAGAACGGGGACTGTTGAGGTTCTGGATTAGGGTACGACAGAGGTTTAGGGTTAGAGTACGTGTTAGGGGCTGAGATAGGCTCAGGAACGGGGACTGTTGAGAGTCCAGGTTACAGTATGACAGAGGTTTAGGGTTAGAGTACATGTTAAGGGACGGGTTAGGCTTGGGAATGGGGACTGTTCAGGGTCCAGGTTAGGGTACGACCGAGGATTATGGTTAGAGTACATGTTAGGGGACAGCTTAGGATGGAGGATGGGTTAGGCTTAGGAACAGGGACTATTGAGGGTCCTGGTAATGGTACGACAGAGGCTTAGGGTCAGAGTACGTGTTAGGCGACGGGTTAGGATGGGGGACGGGGACTGTTGAGGGTCCACGTTAGGGTACGACAAAAGTTTAGGTTTAGAGTACATGTTAGGGGATGGGTTAGGACTGGGGATGTGTTCATGTAAGGCTGCGGGTAAGGGTTAGTCTTAGGAATGGGGACTGTTGAGAGTCCAGTTTAGGGCATGACAGAGGTTTAGGGTTAGAATACGTGATAGGGGATGGTTTAGGATTGGGGACGGGTTAGTGCAAGGCTTTGTGTAAGGGTTAGGCTTAGGAACGGGGACTGTTGAGGGTCCAGGTTAGGGTACGACAGAGGTTTATGGTTAGAGTTCATGTTAGGGGTCGGGTTAGGATTGGGAATGGGCTAGGCTTAGGAACGGGGACTGTTGAGGGTCCAGGATAGGGTACGACAGAGGTTTAGGGTTAGAGTACGTGTTACGGGATGGGTTAGGATTGGGGACGGGTTAGTGTAAGGCTTCGGGTAAGGGTTAGGCTTAGGAACGGGGACTGTTGACGATGCAGTTTAGGGTACGACAGAGGTTTAGTGTTAGAGTACGTGTTAGGGGATGGGTTAGGCTTAGGAATGGGGACTGTTGAGGGTCCAGGTTAGGGTACGCAGAGGTTGAGGTTTAGAGTTCGTGTCAGAGGACGGGTTAGGATTGGGGACGGGTTAGGCTTAGGAACGGGGACTGTTGAGGGTCCAGGTTAGGGTATGACAGAGGTTTATTGTTAGAGTACGTGTTAGGGGAAGGGTTGGGATGGGGGACGGGTTAGGCTTAGGAACGGGGACTGTTGAGGGTCCAGGATAGGGTACGACAGAGGTTTAGGGTTAGAGTACGTGTTACGGGATGGGTTAGGATTGGGGACGGGTTAGTGTAAGGCTTCGGGTAAGGGTTAGGCTTAGGAACGGGGACTGTTGACGATGCAGTTTAGGGTACGACAGAGGTTTAGGTTTAGAGTACGTGTTAGGGGAAGGGTTCGGATTGGGGCGGGTTAGTGCAAGGCTTCGTGTAAGGATTAGGCTTAGGAACGGGTACTGTTGAGTGTCCAGGTTAGGGTACCACACAGGTTTAGGTTTAGAGTAAGTTTTAGGGGACGGGTTAGGATTGGGATGGGTTAGGCTTCGGAACGGGGACTGTTGAAGGTCCAGGATAGGGAACGACAGAGGTTTAGGGTTACAGTACGTGTTAGGGAACAGGTTAGGATTGGGGACGGGTTAGTGTAATGCTTCGGGTAAGTGTTAGGCTTAGGAACGGGGACTATTGAGGGTCCAGGTTAGGGAACAACTGAGGTTTATGGTTAGAGTACGTGTTAGGGGATGGGTTAGGATTGGGGACGGGTCAGGCTTGGGAACGGGGCTAGTTGAGGGTCCAGGTTAGGGTATGACAGAGTTTTAGTGTTAGAGTACATGTTAAGGGACGGGTTTGGATTGGGGAAGGATTAGTGTAAGGCTTCGGGTAACGGTTAGGCTTAGGAATGGAAACTGTTTGGGGTCCAGGTTAGGGTATGATAGGTTTAGGATTAGAGTACATGTTAGGGGACGGTTAGGATTGGGGATGGGTCAGGCTTAGGAACGGGGACTGTTGAGTGTCCAGGTTAGGGTATGAGAGAGGTTTAGAGTTAGACTACGTGTTAGGGGACGGTTTAGGATGGCGGACAGGTTAGGCTTAGGAACGGGGACTGTTGAGGATCCAGATTACGGTATAACAGAGGTTTAGGTTTAGAGTACGTGTTAGGGGATGGGTTAGGATTAGGACGGTTTAGGCTTCGGAACGGGGACTGTTGAGGGACCAGGATACGGTATGAAAGAAGTTTAGAGTTAGAGTACGTTTTAGGGGATGGGTTAGATTGGGGACGGGTTAGGCTTCGGAACGGGGACTGTTGAGGGTCCAGGTTAGGGTACGACAGATGTTTTGGGTTAGAGTACGTGTTAAGGGATGGGTTAGCATTGGGTACGGGTTAGTGTAAGGCTTCGGGTAAGGGTTAGGCTTAGGAACGGGGACTCTTGAGGGTCCAGCCTAGGGTACGACAGAGGTTTAGGGTTAGAGTACGTGTTAGGGGACAGGTTAGGTTTGGGGACGGATTAGTGTAAGGCTTCGGGTAAGGGTTAGGCTTAAGAATGGAAACTGTTGGGGGTCCAGGTTAGGGTACGATAGAGGTTTAGGGGTAGAGTACGTGTTAGGGGATGGGATAGGATTGGGGACGGGTTAGTGTAAGGCTTTGTACGGGTTAGGCTTAGGAACGGGGACTGTTGAGGGTCCAGGTTAGGGTACAACAGAGGTTTAGGGTTAGAGTATGTGTTAGGGGAAGGGATAGGATTGGGGCCGGGTTAGTGTAAGGCTTTGGTAAGGGTTAGGGTTAGGAACGGGGACTGTTGAGGGTCCAGGTTAGGGTACGACAGAGGTTTAGGGTTAGAGTACGTGTTAGGGGATGGGTTAGGATTGGGGACTGGTTAGTTTAAGGTTTCAGGTAAGGGTTAGGCTTAGGAATGGGGAGTGTTGAGAGTCCAGGTTAGGGTACGAGAGAGGTTTAGGGTTATAGTTCGTGTTAGGTGATGAGTTAGGCTTAGGAACGAGGCCTGTTGAGTGTCCAGGTTAGGGTACGACAGAGGTTTAGAGTTAGAGTACGTTTTAGGGGATGGGTTAGGATTGGGGACGGGTTAGGCTTCAGAACTGGGACTGTTGAGGGTCCAGGTTAGGGTACGACAGATGTTTTGGGTTAGAGTACGTGTTAAGGGATGGGTTAGCATTGGGTACGGGTTAGTGTAAGGCTTCGGGTAAGGGTTAGGCTTGGGAACGGGGCCAGTTAAGGGTCCAGGTTAGGGTACGACAGAGTTTTAGTGTCAGAGTACGTGTTAGGGGTCGGGTTAGTATTGGGGACGGATTAGTGTAAGGCTTCGGGTAAGGGTTAGGCTTAGGAATGGAAACTGTTGGGGGTCCAGGTTAGGGTACGACAGAGGTTTAGAGTTAGAGTACGTTTTAAGGTATGGGTGAGCATTGGGTACGGGTTATTGTAAGGCTTCGGGTAAGGGTTAGGTTTAAAAACGGGGAATGTTGAGGGTCCAGGTTAGGGTACGACAGAGGTTTATGGTTAGAGTACATGTTAGGGGACAGGTTAGGATTGGGGACGGGTTAGGATTAGGATCGGAGACTGTTGAGGGCCTAGCTTAGAGTAAGAGGTTTAGGGGTAGAGTATGTGTTAGGGGACGGTTTAGGCTTGCGGAAGGGTTAGGCTTAGGAACGGGAACTGTTGAGGGTCCAGGTTAGGGTACGACAGAGGATTAGGGTTAGAGTACGTGTTAGGGGAAGGGTTAGGAATTGGGACGGGTTAGGCTTAGGAACGGAGACTGTTGAGTGTCCAGGTTAGGGTACGAAAGAGGTTTAGGGTTAGAGTACGTGTTAGTGGATGGGTTAGGATTGGGAACGGGTTAGTGTATGGCTTCGGGTAAGGGTTAGGCTTAGGATCGGTGACTGTTGAGGGTCCGGGTTAGGGTACGACTGAGGTTTAGGGTTAGAGTACGTGTTAGGGGACGGGTTAGGATTGGGGACTGGTTCGGCTTAGGAACGGGGACTGTTGAGTGTCCAGGTGATGGTATGACAAAAGTGTAGGGTTACAGTACGTGTTAGGGGACGGGTTAGGATTGGGGACGGAGTAGGCTTAGGAACGGAGACTGTTGCGGGTCCAGTTTAGGATATGACAGATGTTTAGGATAAGAGTACGTGTTAAGGGATGGGTTAACATTGGGGACGGGTTAGTGTAAAGCTTCGGGTAAGGGTTACGCTTAGGAACGGGGACTGTTGCGGGTCCTGGTTAGGGTACGACAGAGGTTTAGGGTTAGAGTATGTGTTTCGGGATGGGTTAGGATTGGGGACGGGTTAGTGTAAGGATTCGGGTAAGGGTTAGGCTTAGGAACGGGGACTGTTTAGGGTCCAGGTTTGGGTATGACATTGGTTTAGGCTTAAAGTACGTGTTAGGGGACGGGTTAGGATTGGGAACGGGTTAGGCTTATATACGGGGACTGTTAAGTGTCCAGGTTAGGGTATGACAGAGGTTTAGGGTTAGAGTACGTGTTAGGGGATGGGTTAGGATTGGGGACGGGTTAGGCTTCAGAACGGGGACTGTTGAGTGTCCAGGTTAGGGTACGTAAGAGGTTTAGTGTTAGAGTACGTGTTCGGGAACGGGTTAAGAGTGTGGACGGGTTAGTGTAAGGCTTCGGGTAAGGGTTAGGCTTATGAACGCGTACTGTTGAGGGTCTAGTTTAGGGTACGACAGAGGTTTATCGTTCGAGTACATGTTAGGGGATGGATTAGAATTGGGGACTGGTTGGCTTAGGGTCGGGGGCTGTTGACAGTCCAGGTTAGTGTATGACAGAAGTTTAGTGTTAGAGTACGTGTTACGGGACAGGTTAGGATTGGGGACGGTTTAGTGTAAGGCTTCAGGTAAGGGTTAGGCTTAGGAACGGGGATTGTTGAGGGTCTAGTTTAGGATCCGACACAGGTTTTGTGTTAGAGTACGTGTTATGGGATGGGTTACACTTAGGAATGGGGACTGTTGAGGGTTCAGGTTAGGGTACGACAGAAGTTTAGGGTTAGAGTACGTGTTAGGGGACGGGTTAGGATTGGGGACGGCTAGTGTAAAGCTTTGGGTATGGGTTATGCTTAGGAACGGGGACTGTTGAAGGTCCAGTTTAGGGTACGACAGAGGTTTAGTGTTAGAGTACGTGTTAGGGTTCAGTATAGGCTCATGAATCCGGACTGTTGAGGGTCTAGGTTACAGTATGACAGAGGTTTAGGGTTAGAGTACATGTTGGGGGACAGGTTAGGATTGGGGACGGGTTCTTCTTAGGAACTGGGACTGTTGAGTGTCCAGGTTAGGGCACGACAGAGGTTTAGGGTTAGAGTACGTGTTAGGGGGCGAGTTAGGATTGGGGACGGAGTAGGCTTAGGAACGGAGACTGTTGCGGGTCCAGGTTAGGATATGACAGATGTTTAGGGTTAGAGTACGTGTTAAGGGATGGGTTAACATTGGGGACGGGTTAGTGTAAAGCTTCGGGTAAGGGTTAGGCTTAGGAACGGGGACTGTTGCGGTTCCCAGTTAGGGTACGACAGAGGTTTATGGTTAGAGTATGTGTTTCGGGATGGATTAGGATTGGGGACGGGTTAGTGTAAGGATTCGGGTAAGGGTTAGCCTTAGGAATGGGGACTGTTGAGGGTCGAGGTTTGGGTATGACATTGGTTTAGGCTTAAAGTACATGTTAGGGGACGGGTTAGGATTGGGGACGGGTTAGGCTTAGGAACGGGGACTGTGAGTGTCCAGGTTAGTGTACGACAGAGATTTAGGGTTAGGGTACGTGTTAGGGTACGAGTTAGGATTGGGGACGGGTTCGTCTAAGGCTGCAAGTAAGGGTTAGGCTTAGGAACGGGTACTGTTGAGTGTCCAGGTTACGGTAAGACAGAGGTTTAGGGTTAGAGTACGTGTTAGGGGATGGGTTAGGATTGGGGACGGGTTAGTGCAAGGCTTCGTGTAAGGGTTAGGCTTAGGAACAGGGTCTGCTGAAGGTCCTGGTTAGGGTACGACAGAGGTTTAGGGTTAGAGTTAGTGTTAGGGGTCGGGTTAGGATTGGAGACGGTCTAAGCTTAGGAACGGGGACTGTTGAGGGTCCAGGATATTGTACGACAGAGGTTTAGAATTAGAGTACGTGTTAGGGGACTGGTTAGGATTGGGGACGGGTTAGTGTAAGGCTTCGGGTAAGGGATAGGCTTAGGAACAGGGACTGTTGAGGATCCAGTTTCGGGTACAATAGAGGTTTAGGGTTAGAGTACGTGTTAGGGGATGGGGTAGGCTTAGAAATGGGGACTGTTGAGGGTCCAGGTTAGGGTACGAGAGAGTTTTAGGTAGAGTTCTTGCTAGGGGACTGGTTAGGATTGGGGACGGGTTAGGCTTCGGAACGGGGACTGTTGAGGGTCCAGGTTAGGGTACGACAGAGGTTTAGGTTTAGAGTATTTGTTAGGGGATGGGTTAGGATTGGGGATGGGTTAGTGTAAGCTTCGAGTAATGGTTAGGCTTAGGAACGGGGACTGTTGACAGTCCAGTTTAGGGTATGACAGATGATTAGTGTTAATGTACGTGTTAGGGGACGGCTTAGGTTATGGGATGGGTTACGCTTAGGAACGGGGACTTTTGAGTGTCCAGGTTAGGGTATGACAGAGGTTTAGGTTTAGAGTACATGTTAGGGGATGGGTTAGGATTGGAGACGGGTTCATGTAAGGGTGCGGGTAAGGGTTAGGCTTAGGAACGGGGAGTGTTGAGGGTCCAGTTTAGGGTACGACAGAGATTTATGGTTAGAGTACGTGTTTGGGGATGTTTTAGGATTGGGGACGGATTAGTGCAAGGCTTCGTGTAAGTGCTAGGCGTAGGAACGGGGACTGTTGAGGGTCCAGCTTAGTGTACGACATTCGTTTAGGTTTAGAGTACGTGTTAGGGGTAGGGTTAGGATTGGGGACGGTCTTGGCTTTGGAAAAGGGACTGTTGAAAGTCCAGGTTAGGATACAACAGAAGTTTAGGGTTAGAGTATATGTTAGGACACGGGTTAGTATTGGGGACAGGTTAGTATAAAGCTTTGGTTAAGGGTAAGGCTTAGGAACGGGGACTGTTGAGTAATCAGTTTAGGGTACGAGAGAGGTTTAGAGTTTGAGTACGTGTTAGGGGACTGTTTAGGATTGGGGACTGGCTAGGCTTATGAACGGGGACTGTTGCGTGTCCAGGTTAGGGTATGACAGAGGTTTAGGTTTAGAGTACGTGTTAGGGGACGGGGTAGGATTGGGGATGGGTTCGGCTTAGGAATGGGGACTGTTGAGGGTCCAGATTAGGGTACGACAGAGGTTTAGGGTTAGAGTACATGTTAGGGGACTGGTAAGGATTGGGGATGCGTTAATGTAAGGCTTCGGGTAAGGGTTAGGCTTAGGAACGGGGACTGTTTAGGGTCCAGGTTAGGATACGACAGAGGTTCATGGTTAGAGTACCTGTTAGGGGATGAGTTATGATTGGGGACATGTTAGGCTTAGGAACGGGGACGGTTGATGGTCCAGGTTAGTGTACGACAGAGGTTTAGTGTTAGTGTTCATGTTAGGGGACGGGTTAGGATTGGGTACAGGTTAGTTTAAGGCTTGGGTAAAGGTTAGGCTTAGGGAAGTGGACTGCTGAGTTTCCAGATTAGGGTACAACAGAGGTTTAGTGTTAGAGTACGTGTTGGGGATGGGTTAGGCTTAGGAACGGGGACTGCTGAGGGTCCAGGTTAGGGTAGGACAGAGGTTTAGGGTTAGAGTACATGTTATGGGACGGGTTAGGATTGGGAACGGGTTAGTGCAAGGCTTCGTGTAAGGGTTAGGCTTTGGAACGGGGACTGTTGAGGGTCCAGTTTAGGGTATGACAGAGGTGTAGGGTTACAGTTCGTGTTAGGGGTCGGGTTAGGATTGGGGATGGGCTATGCTTAGGAACGGGGAGTGTTGAGGGTCCAGGATGTGGTACGACAGAGGTTTAAGGTTAGAGTACATGTTAGGGGAGGGGACGGGTTAGGATTAGGAACGGGGACTTTTGAAGGTTCAGGTTAGGGTACGACAGAGGTTTATGGTTAGAGTACGTGTTAGGGGACAGGTTAGGATTGGGGATGGGTTAGGATTAGCATCGGAGACTGTTGAAGGCCTAGCTTAGAGTAAGAGTTTTAGGGTTCGAGTATGTGTTAGGGGACGGTTTAGGATTGCGGACGGGTTAGGCTTAGGAACGAGGACTCTTGAGTGTCCAGGTTAGGGTACGACAGAGGTTTAGGGATACAGTACGTGTTAGGGGAAGGGTTAGGATTGGGGACTGGTTAGGCTTAGGAATGGAGACTGTTGAGGGTCCAGGTTAGGGTACGACAGAGGTTTAGGGTTAGAGTACGTGTTAGGGGATGTTTAGGATTGGGGCGGGTTAGTGCAAGGCTTCGTATAAGGGTTAGGGTTAGGAACGGACACTGTTGAGGGTCCAGGTTTGGGTACGAGAGAGATTTAGGGTTAGAGAAGTTGTTAGGGGATGGGTTAGGATTGGAGACGGGTTAGGCTTAGGAACGGGGACTGTTGAGGGTCCAGGTAGGGTATGACAGAGGTTTAGGTTTAGAGTACGTGTTAGGGGAAGTGTTAGGATTGGGGACGGGTTAGGCTTAGGAACGGAGACTGTTGAGGGTCCAGGTTAGGGTACGACAGAGGTTTAGGGTTAGAGTACTTGTTAGGTGAAGGGTTAGGATTGGGGCGGTTTAGTGCAAGGCTTCGTGTAAGGGTTAGGCTTAGGAACGGACACTGTTGAGGGTCCAGGTTTGGGTACGACAGAGATTTAGGGTTAGAGTAGTTGTTAGGGGATGGGTTAGGATTGGGGACGGGTTAGGCTTAGGAACGGGGACTGTTGAGGGTCCAGGTTAGGATACGACAGAGGTTCATGGTTAGAGTACCTGTTAGGGGATGGGTTATGATTGGGGACATGTTAGGCTTAGGAACGGGGACGGTTCATGGTCCAGGTTAGGGTACGACAGAGGTTTAGTGTTAGTGTTCATGTTAGGGGACGGGTTAGGATTGGGTACAAGTTAGTTTAAGGCTTGGGTAAAGGTTAGTCTTAGGGATGTGGACTGCTGAGGTTCCAGATTAGGGTACGACAGAGGTTTAGTGTTAGAGTACGTGTTGGAGATGGGTTAGGCTTAGGAACGGGGACTGCTGAGGGTCCAGGATAGGGTACGACAGAGGTTTAGGGTTAGAGTACATGTTATGGGACGGGTTAGGATTGGGAACGGGTTAGTGCAAGGCTTCGTGTAAGGGTTAGGCTTTGGAACGGGGACTGTTGAGGGTCCAGTTTAGGGTATGACAGAGGTGTAGGGTTACAGTTCGTGTTAGGGGTCAGGTTAGGATTGGGGATGGGCTATGCTTAGGAACGGGGAGTGTTGAGGGTCCAGGATGGGGTACGACAGAGGTTTAAGGTTAGAGTACATGTTAGGGGAGGGGACGGTTTAGGATTAGGAACGGGGACTTTTGAAGGTTCAGGTTAGGGTACGACAGAGGTTTATGGTTAGAGTACGTGTTAGGGGACAGGTTAGGATTGGGGATGGGTTAGGATTAGGATCGGAGACTGTTGAGGGCCTAGCTTAGAGTAAGAGTTTTAGGGTTCGAGTATATGTTAGGGGACGGTTTAGGATTGCGGACGGGTTAGGCTTAGGAACGGGGACTCTTGAGGGTCCAGGTTAGGGTACGACAGAGGTTTAGGGATACAGTACGTGTTGGGGAAGGGTTAGGATTGGGGACTGGTTAGGCTTAGGAATGGAGACTGTTGAGGGTCCAGGTTAGGGTACGACAGAGGTTTAGGGTTAGAGTACGTGTTAGGGGATGGTTAGGATTGGGGAGGGTTAGTGCAAGGCTTCGTGTAAGGGTTAGGGTTAGGAACGGACACTGTTGAGGGTCCAGGTTTGGGTACTAGAGAGATTTAGGGTTAGAGTAGTTGTTAGGGGATGGGTTAAGATTGGAGACGGGTTAGGCTTAGGAACGGGGACTGTTGAGGGTCCAGGTAGGGTATGACAGAGGTTTAGGTTTAGAGTACGTGTTAGGGGAAGTGTTAGGATTGGGGACGGGTTAGGCTTAGGAACGGAGACTGTTGAGGGTCCAGGTTAGGGTACGACAGAGGTTTAGGGTTAGAGTACTTGTTAGGTGAAGGGTTAGGATTGGGGCGGTTTAGTGCAAGGCTTCGTGTAAGGGTTAGGCTTAGGAACGGACACTGTTGAGGGTCCAGGTTTGGGTACGACAGAGATTTAGGGTTAGAGTAGTTGTTAGGGGATGGGTTAGGATTGGGGACGGGTTAGGCTTAGGAACGGGGACTGTTGAGGGTCCAGGTTAGGGTACGACAGAGGTTTAGGGTTAGAGTACGTGTTTCGGGATGGGTTAGGATTGCGGAAGTGTTAGTGTAAGGCTTCGCGTAAGTGTTAGGCTTAGGAACGGGAACTTTGAGGGTCCAGGTTTGGGTATGACATTGGTTTAGGCTTAAAGTACGTGTTAGGGGATGGGTTATGATTGGGGACAGGTTAGGCTTAGGAATGGGGAATGTTGAGTGTCCAGGTTAGGGTACAAAAGAGGTTTAGGTTTAGAGTATGTGTTAGGGGATGAGTTAGGATTGGGGATGGGTTAAACTTCAGAACAGGGACTGTTGAGTGCCCATGTTAGGGTACGTATGAGGTTTAGTTTTAGAGTACGTTTTAGGGAACGGTTTAAGAGTGTGGACGGGTTAGTGTAAGGCTTCGGGTAAGGGTTAGGCTTAGGAACGCGGACTGTTGAGGGTCTAGGTTAGGGTACGACAGAGGTTTAGGGTTTGAGTACATGTTACGGGATGGGTTAGAATTGGGGACGGGTTGGCTTAGGATTGGGGACTGTTGACAGTCCAAGTTAGTGTATGATAGAGGTTTAGTGTTAGAGTACGTGTTACGGGACAGGTTAGGATTGGGGACGTTTCAGTGTAAGGCTTCAGGTAAGGGTTAGGCTTAGGAACGGGGATTGTTGAGGGTCTAGGTTAGGATCCGACACAGGTTTAGTGTTAGAGTACGTGTTACGGGACAGGTTACGCTTAGGAATGGGGACTGTTGAGGGTCCAGGTTAGGGTACGACAGAAGTTTGGGTTAGAGTACGTGTTCGGAGACGGGTTAGGATTGGGGACGGGTTAGTGTAAAGCTTTGGGTAAGGGTTATGCTTAGGAACGGGGACTGTTGAAGGTCCAGGTTAGGGTACGACAGAGGTTTAGGCTTAGACTACGTGTTAGGGTCCAGGATAGGCTCAGGAATGCGGACTGTTGAGGGTCTAGGTTACAGTACGACAGAGGTTTAGGGTTAGAGTACGTGTTAGGGGACGGGTTAGGATTGGGGATGGGTTCGGCTTAGGAACTGGGACTGTTGAGTGTCCAGGATAGGGCACGACAGAGGTTTAGGGTTAGAGTACGTGTTAGGGGACGGGTTAGGATTGGGGACGGAGTAGGCTTAGGAGCGGAGACTGTTGCGGGTCCAGGTTAGGATATGACAGATATTTAGGTTTAGAGTACGTGTTAAGGGATGGGTTAGATTGGGGACGGGTTAGTGTAAAGCTTCGGGTAAGGGTTAGGCTTAGGAACGGGGACTGTTGAGGGTCCAGGTTTGGTTATGACATTGGTTTAGGCTTAAAGTACGTGCTAGGGGACGGGTTAGGATTGGGGACGGGTTAGGCTTAGGAACGGGGACTGTTGAGTGTCCAGGTTAGGGTACGACAGAGGTTTAGGTTTAGAGTACGTGTTAGGGGATGGGTTAGGATTGGGCCGGTTTAGGCTTCAGAACGGGGACTGTTGAGGGACCAGGATAGAGTACGACAGAGGTTTAGAGTTAGAGTACGTTTTAGGGGATGGGCTAGGATTGGGGACGGGTCAGGCTTCTGAACGGGGACTGTTGGGGCTCAAGGTTATGGTACGACAGAAGTTTAGGGTTAGAGTACGTATTAAGTGATGGGTTAGCATTGGGTACGGGTTAGTGTAAGGCTTCGGGTAAGGGTTAAGCTTAAAAACGGGGACTGTTGAGGGTCCAGGTTAGGGTACGACAGAGGTTTAGGGTTAGAGTACGTGTTAGGGGAAGGGATAGGATTGGGGTCGGGTTAGTGTAAGGCTTCAGGTAAGGGTTAGGCTTAGGAATGGGGAGTGTTGAGGGTCCAGGTCAGGGTACGACAGAGGTTTAGGGTTATAGTTCGTGTTAGGTGATGGGTTAGGCTTAGGAACGAGGACTGTTGAGTGTCTAGATTAGGGTACAACAGAGGTTTATGGTTAGAGTACGTGTTAGGGGATGTGTTAGTATTGGAGACAGGTTAGGGTTAGGAACGGGGATTTTAGAGGGTCATGTTTAGGGTACGACAGAGGTTTAGGTTTAGAGTACGTGTTACGGTATGGGTTAGGCTTAGGAACGGGGACTCTTCAGGGTCCCGGTTAGGGTACGACAGAGGTTTATGGTTAGAGTACATGTTAGGGGACAGGTTAGGATTGGGGACGGGTTAGGATTAGGATCAGAGACTGTTGAGGGCCTAGCTTAGAGTAAGAGGTTTAGGGGTAGAGTATGTGTTAGGGGATGGTTTAGGATTGCGGACGGGTTAGGCTTAGGAACGGGGACTCTTGAGGGTCCAGGTTAGGGTACGACAGAGGTTTAGGGTTAGAGTACGTGTTAGGGGAAGGGTTAGGATTGGGGACGGGTTAGGCTTAGGAACGGAGACCGTTGAGGGTCCAGGTTAGGGTACGACAGAGGTTTAGGGTAAGAGTACGTGTTAGAGGATGGTTAGGATTGGGGCGGGTTAGTGCAAGGCTTCGTGTAAGGGTTAGGCTTAGGAACGGACAGTGTTGAGGGTCCAGGTTTGGGTACGAGAGAGATTTATGGTTAGAGTAGTTGTTAGGTGATGGGTTAGGATTGGAGACGGGTTAGGCTTAGGAACGGGGACTGTTGAGGGTCCAGGTAGGGTACGACAGAGGTTTAGGGTTAGAGTACGTGTTAGGGGAAGGGTTAGGATTGGGAACGGGTTAGGTTTAGGAACGGAGACTGTTGAGTGTCCAGGATAGGGTACGACAGAGGTTTAGTGTTAGAGTACGTGTTAGGGGAAAGGTTAGGATTGGGGTGGTTTAGTGCAAGGCTTCGTGTAAGGGTTAGGCTTAGGAACGGACACTGTTGAGGGTCCAGGTTTGGGTACGACAGAGATTTAGGGTTAGAGTAGTTGTTAGGGGACGGGTTTGGATTGGGGACGGGTTAGGCTTAGGAACGGAGACTGTTGAGTGTCCAGGTTAGGGTACGACAGAGGTTTAGAGTTAGAGTACGTGTTAGTGGATGGGTTAGGATTGGGAACGGGTTAGTGTATGGCTTCGGGTAAGGGTTAGCCTTAAGATCAGTGACTGTTGAGGGTCCGGCTTAGGGTACAACTGAGGTTTAGGGTTAGAGTACGTGTTAGGGGACGGGTTAGGATTGGGGACGGGTTCGGCTTAGGAACGGGGACTGTTGAGTGTCCAGGTGAGGGTACGACAGAAGTGTAGGGTTAGAGTACGTGTTAGGGGACGGGTTAGTATTGGGGACGGATTAGCCTTAGAAACAGAGACTGTTGCGGGTCCAGGTTAGGATATGACAGATGTTTAGGGTAAGAGTACGTGTTAAGGGATGGGTTAACATTGGGGATGGGTTAGTGTAAAGCTTCGGGTAAGGGTTATGCTTAGGAACGGGGACTGTTGCGGGTCCTGGTTAGGGTACGACAGAGGTTTAGGGTTAGAGTGTGTGTTTCGGGATGGGTTAGGATTGGGGACGGGTTAGTGTAAGGATTCAGGTAAGGGTTAGGCTTAGGAACGGGGACTGTTTAGGGTCCAGGTTTGGGTATGACATTGGTTTAGGCTTAATGTACGTGTTAGGGGACGGGTTAGGATTGGGGACGGGTTAGGCTTCAGAACGGGGACTGTTGAGTGTCCAGTTTAGGGTACGTAAGAGGTTTAGTGTTAAAGTACGTGTTAGGGAACGGGTTAGGAGTGTGGACGGGTTAGTGTAAGGCTTCGGGTAAGGGTTAGGCTTAGGAACACGGACTGTTGAGGGTCTAGTTTAGGGTACGACAGAGGTTTAGGGTTCGAGTACATGTTAGGGGATGGGTTAGAATTGGGGACTGGTTGGCTTAGGATCGGGGACTGTTGACAGTCCAGGTTAGTGTATGACAGAGGATTAGTGTTAGAGTACGTGTTACGGGACAGGTTAGGATTGGGGACGGTTTAGTGTAAGGCTTCAGGTAAGGGTTAGGCTTAGGAACTGGGATTGCTGAGGGTCTAGTTTAGAATCCGACACAGGTTTTGTGTTAGAGTACGTGTTACGGGACGGGTTACGCTTAGGAATGGGGACTGTTGAGGGTTCAGGTTAGGGTACGACAGAAGTTTAGGGTTAGAGTACGTGTTAGGGGACGTGTTAGGATTGGGGACGGGTTAGTGTAAAGCTTTGGGTAAGGGTTATGCTTAGGAACGGGGACTTTTGAAGGTCCAGGTTAGGGTACGACAGAGGTTTAGGGTTAGGGTACGTGTTAGGGTTCAGTATACGCTCATGAATGCGGACTGTTGAGGGTCTAGGTTACAGTATGACAGAGGTTTAGGGTTAGAGTACGTGTTAGGGGAAGGGTTAGGATTGGGGACGGGTTCTGCTTAGATACTGGGACTGTTGAGTGTCCAGGTTAGGGCACGACAGAGTTTTAGGGTTAGAGTACGTGTTAGGGGGCGGGTTAGGATTGGGGACGGAGTAGGCTTAGGAACGGAGACTGTTGCGGGTCCAGGTTAGGATATGACAGATGTTTAGGGTTAGAGTACGTGTTAAGCGATGGGTTAACATTGGGGACGGGTTAGTGTAAAGCTTCGGGTAAGGGTTAGGCTTAGGAACGGGGACTGTTGCGGGTCCCAGTTAGGGTACGACAGAGGTTTAGGGTTAGAGTATGTGTTTCTGGATGGATTAGGATAGGGGACGGGTTAGTGTAAGTATTCGGGTAAGGGTTAGCCTTAGGAATTGGGACTGTTGAGGGTCCAGGTTTTGATATGACATTGGTTTAGGCTTAAAGTACGTGTTAGGGGACGGGTTAGGATTGGGGACGGGTTAGGCTTAGGAACAGAGACTGTGAGTGTCCAGGTTAGTGTACGACAGAGATTTAGGGTTAGAGTACGTGTTAGGGTACGGGTTAGGATTGGGGACGGGTTACTGTAAGGCTTCGGGTAAGTGTTATGCTTAGGAACGGGGACTGTTGAGGGTCCAGGTTAGGGTACGACTGAGGTTTATGGTTAGAATACGTGTTAGGGGACGGGTTAAGATTGGGGATGGGTCAGGCTTGGGAACGGGGCCAGTTAAGGGTCCAGGTTAGGGTACGACAGAGTTTTAGTGTCAGAGTATGTGTTAGGGGTCAGGTTAGGATTGGGGACGGATTAGTGTAAGTCTTCGGATAAGGCTTAGGCTTAGGAATGGAAACTGTTGGGGGTCCAGTTTAGGGTATGACAGAGGTTTAGGGTTAGAGTACATTTTAGGTGACGGGTTAGGAGTGCGGACGGGTTAGGCTTAGGATCGGGGACTGTTGTGTGTCCAGGTTAGGGTACGACAGAGGTTTAGGGTTAGAATACGCGTTAAGGGATGGGATAGAATTGGGGACGCATTAGTGTAAGGCTTTGGTAAGGGGTAGGCTTAGGAACGGGGACTGTTGAGAGTCCAGGTTAGGGTATGACAGAGGTTTAGTTTTAGAGTACTTGTTAGGGGACCAGTTAGCATTGGGGACTGGTTTTTTTAAGGTTTCAGGTAAGGGTTAGGCTTAGGAATGGGGAGTGTTGAGGGTCCAGGTCAGGGTACGACAGAGGTTTAGGGTTATAGTTCGTGTTAGGTGATTGGTTAGGGTTAGGAACGAGGACTGTTGAGTGTCTAGATTAGGGTACAACAGAGGTTTATGGTTAGAGTACGTGTTAGGGGATGTGTTAGTATTGGAGACAGGTTAGGGTTAGGAACGGGGATTTTAGAGGGTCATGTTTAGGGTACGACAGAGGTTTAGGTTTAGAGTATGTGTTACAGTATGGGTTAGGCTTAGGAACGGGGACTCTTCAGGGTCCCGGTTAGGGTACGACAGAGGTTTATGGTTAGAGTACATGTTAGGGGACAGGTTAGGATTGGGGACGGGTTAGGATTAGGATCAGAGACTGTTGAGGGCCTAGCTTAGAGTAAGAGGTTTAGGGGTAGAGTATGTGTTAGGGGATGGTTTAGGATTGCGGACGGGTTAGGCTTAGGAACGGGGACTCTTGAGGGTCCAGGTTAGGGTACGACAGAGGTTTAGGGTTAGAGTACGTGTTAGGGGAAGGGTTAGGATTGGGGACGGGTTAGGCTTAGGAACGGAGACCGTTGAGGGTCCAGGTTAGGGTACGACAGAGGTTTAGGGTAAGAGTACGTGTTAGAGGATGGTTAGGATTGGGGCGGGTTAGTGCAAGGCTTCGTGTAAGGGTTAGGCTTAGGAACGGACAGTGTTGAGGGTCCAGGTTTGGGTACGAGAGAGATTTATGGTTAGAGTAGTTGTTAGGTGATGGGTTAGGATTGGAGACGGGTTAGGCTTAGGAACGGGGACTGTTGAGGGTCCAGGTAGGGTACGACAGAGGTTTAGGGTTAGAGTACGTGTTAGGGGAAGGGTTAGGATTGGGAACGGGTTAGGTTTAGGAACGGAGACTGTTGAGTGTCCAGGATAGGGTACGACAGAGGTTTAGTGTTAGAGTACGTGTTAGGGGAAAGGTTAGGATTGGGGTGGTTTAGTGCAAGGCTTCGTGTAAGGGTTAGGCTTAGGAACGGACACTGTTGAGGGTCCAGGTTTGGGTACGAGAGAGATTTAGGGTTACAGTAGTTGTTAGGGGACGGGTTCGGATTGGGGACGGGTTAGGCTTAGGAACGGAGACTGTTGAGTGTCCAGGTTAGGGTACGACAGAGGTTTAGAGTTAGAGTACGTGTTAGTGGATGGGTTAGGATTGGGAACGGGTTAGTGTATGGCTTCGGGTAAGGGTTAGCCTTAAGATCGGTGACTGTTGAGGGTCCGGCTTAGGGTACGACTGAGGTTTAGGGTTAGAGTACGTGTTAGGGGATGGGTTAGGATTGGGGACGGGTTCGGCTTAGGAACGGGGACTGTTGAGTGTCCAGGTGAGGGTACGACAGAAGTGTAGGGTTAGAGTACGTGTTAGGGGACGGGTTAGTATTGGGGACGGATTAGCCTTAGGAACAGAGACTGTTGCGGGTCCAGGTTAGGATACGACAGATGTTTAGGGTAAGAGTACGTGTTAAGGGATGGGTTAACATTGGGGATGGGTTAGTGTAAAGCTTCGGGTAAGGGTTATGCTTAGGAACGGGGACTGTTGCGGGTCCTGGTTAGGGTACGACAGAGGTTTAGGGTTAGAGTATGTGTTTCGGGATGGGTTAGGATTGGGGACGGGTTAGTGTAAGGATTCAGGTAAGGGTTAGGCTTAGGAACGGGGACTGTTTAGGGTCCAGGTTTGGGTATGACATTGGTTTAGGCTTAATGTACGTGTTAGGGGACGGGTTAGGATTGGGGACGGGTTAGGCTTATGAACGGGGACTGTTAAGTGTCCAGGTTAGGGTATGACAGAGGTTTAGGGTTTGAGTACGTGTTAGGGGATGGGTTAGGATTGGGGACGGGTTAGGCTTCAGAACGGGGACTGTTGAGTGTCCAGTTTAGGGTACGTAAGAGGTTTAGTGTTAAAGTACGTGTTAGGGAACGGGTTAGGAGTGTGGACGGGTTAGTGTAAGGCTTCGGGTATGGGTTAGGCTTAGGAACACGGACTGTTGAGGGTCTAGTTTAGGGTACGACAGAGGTTTAGGGTTCGAGTACATGTTAGGGGATGGGTTAGAATTGGGGACTGGTTGGCTTAGGATCGGGGACTGTTGACAGTCCAGGTTAGTGTATGACAGAGGATTAGTGTTAGAGTACGTGTTACGGGACAGGTTAGGATTGGGGACGGTTTAGTGTAAAGCTTCAGGTAAGGGTTAGGCTTAGGAACTGGGATTGCTGAGGGTCTAGTTTAGAATCCGACACAAGTTTTGTGTTAGAGTACGTGTTACGGGACGGGTTACGCTTAGGAATGGGGACTGTTGAGGGTTCAGGTTAGGGTACGACAGAAGTTTAGGGTTAGAGTACGTGTTAGGGGACGTGTTAGGATTGGGGACGGGTTAGTGTAAAGCTTTGGGTAAGGGTTATGCTTAGGAACGGGGACTTTTGAAGGTCCAGGTTAGGGTACGACAGAGGTTTAGGGTTAGGGTACGTGTTAGGGTTCAGTATACGCTCATGAATGCGGACTGTTGAGGGTCTAGGTTACAGTATGACAGAGGTTTAGGGTTAGAGTACGTGTTAGGGGAAGGGTTAGGATTGGGGACGGGTTCTGCTTAGATACTGGGACTGTTGAGTGTCCAGGTTAGGGCACGACAGAGTTTTAGGGTTAGAGTACGTGTTAGGGGGCGGGTTAGGATTGGGGACGGAGTAGGCTTAGGAACGGAGACTGTTGCGGGTCCAGGTTAGGATATGACAGATGTTTAGGGTTAGAGTACGTGTTAAGGGATGGGTTAACATTGGGGACGGGTTAGTGTAAAGCTTCGGGTAAGGGTTAGGCTTAGGAACGGGGACTGTTGCGGGTCCCAGTTAGGGTACGACAGAGGTTTAGGGTTAGAGTATGTGTTTCTGGATGGATTAGGATTGGGGACGGGTTAGTGTAAGTATTCGGGTAAGGGTTAGCCTTAGGAATTGGGACTGTTGAGGGTCCAGGTTTGGATATGACATTGGTTTAGGCTTAAAGTACGTGTTAGGGGACGGGTTAGGATTGGGGACGGGTTAGGCTTAGGAACGGGGACTGTGAGTGTCCAGGTTAGTGTACGACAGAGATTTAGGGTTAGAGTACGTGTTAGGGTACGGGTTAGGATTGGGGACGGGTTACTGTAAGGCTTCGGGTAAGTGTTATGCTTAGGAACGGGGACTGTTGAGGGTCCAGGTTAGGGTACGACTGAGGTTTATGGTTAGAATACGTGTTAGGGGACGGGTTAAGATTGGGGATGGGTCAGGCTTGGGAACGGGGCCAGTTAAGGGTCCAGGTTAGGGTACGACAGAGTTTTAGTGTCAGAGTACGTGTTAGGGGTCGGGTTAGGATTGGGGACGGATTAGTGTAAGTCTTCGGGTAAGGCTTAGGCTTAGGAATGGAAACTGTTGGGGGGTCCAGTTTAGGGTATGACAGAGGTTTAGGGTTAGAGTACGTTTTAGGTGATGGGTTAGGAGTGTGGACGGGTTAGGCTTAGGATCGGGGACTGTTGTGTGTCCAGGTTAGGGTACGACAGAGGTTTAGGGTTAGAATACGCGTTAAGGGATGGGATAGAATTGGGGACGCATTAGTGTAAGGCTTTGGTAAGGGGTAGGCTTAGGAACGGGGACTGTTGAGAGTCCAGGTTAGGGTATGACAGAGGTTTAGTTTTAGTGTACTTGTTAGGGGACCAGTTAGCATTGGGGACTGGTTTTTTTAAGGTTTCAGGTAAGGGTTAGGCTTAGGAACGGGGACTGTTGAGGGTCCAGGATAGGGTACGACAGAGGTTTATGGTTACAGTACGTGTTAGAGGATGGGATAGTTTTGGGGACGGGTTAGTGTAAGGCTTCGGGTAATGGTTAGGCTTAGGAATGGGGAATCTTGAGGGTCTAGCTTAGACTATGACAGAGGTTTAGGGGTAGAGTATGTATTAGTGATCGTTTAGGATTGGGGACGGGTTAGTGTAAGGCTTCGGGTAAGGGTTAGGCTTACGAATGGAAACTGTTGGGGGTCCAGGTTACGGTATGACAGAGGTTTAGGGTTAGAGTACGTGTTATGGGACGGGTTAGGATTGGGAAGGTTTAGGCTTCGGAACAGGGACTGTTGAGGTTCCAGGATAGGGTACGACAGAGGTTTAGGGATAGACTACGTGTTAGGGGATGGGTTAGGATTGGGGACGGGTCAGGCTTTGGAACGGGGACTGTTGAGGGTCCAGGTTAGGGTATGAGAGAGGTTTAGGGTTAGAGTACGTGTTAGGGGACAGGTTAGGATTGGGGACGGATTAGTGTAAGGCTTCAGGTAAAGGTTAGGCTTAGGAATGGAAACTTTTGGGGGTCCAGGTTAGGGTACGACAGAGGTTTATGGTTAGAGTACGTGTTAGGGGATGGGTTAGGATTGGAGACAGGTTAGGCTTAGGAACGAGGATTTCAGAGAGTCTTGGTTAGGGTACGACAGAGGTTTAGGTTTATAGTACGTGTTAGGGGATTGGTTAGGCTTAGGAACGGGGACTGTTGAGGATCCATGTTAGGGTACGACAGAGGTTTATGGTTAGAGTACGTTTTAGAAGATGGGATAGGACTCTGGACGGGTTAGTGTAAGACTTCAGGTAAGGGTTAGGCTTAGGAATGGGGACTGTTGAGGGTCCAGGTTAGGGTACGACAGAGGTTTAGAGTTAGAATACGTGTTATGGGAAGGGTTAGGATTGGGGTCGGGTTAGGCTTAGGAACGGAGACTGTTGAGGGTCCAGGTTAGGGTATGAGAGGTTTAGGGTTAGAGTACGTGTTAGGAGAAGTGTTAGGATTGGGGCGGGTTAGTGCAAGGCTTCGCGTAAGGATTAGGCTTAGGAACGGGGACTGTTGAGGGTCCAGGTTTTGATATGACATTGGTTTAGGCTTAAAGTACGTGTTAGGGGACGGGTTAGGATTGGGGACGGGTTAGGCTTAGGAACAGAGACTGTGAGTGTCCAGGTTAGTGTACGACAGAGATTTAGGGTTAGAGTACGTGTTAGGGTACGGGTTAGGATTGGGGACGGGTTACTGTAAGGCTTCGGGTAAGTGTTATGCTTAGGAACGGGGACTGTTGAGGGTCCAGGTTAGGGTACGACTGAGGTTTATGGTTAGAATACGTGTTAGGGGACGGGTTAAGATTGGGGATGGGTCAGGCTTGGGAACGGGGCCAGTTAAGGGTCCAGGTTAGGGTACGACAGAGTTTTAGTGTCAGAGTATGTGTTAGGGGTCAGGTTAGGATTGGGGACGGATTAGTGTAAGTCTTCGGATAAGGCTTAGGCTTAGGAATGGAAACTGTTGGGGGTCCAGTTTAGGGTATGACAGAGGTTTAGGGTTAGAGTACATTTTAGGTGACGGGTTAGGAGTGCGGACGGGTTAGGCTTAGGATCGGGGACTGTTGTGTGTCCAGGTTAGGGTACGACAGAGGTTTAGGGTTAGAATACGCGTTAAGGGATGGGATAGAATTGGGGACGCATTAGTGTAAGGCTTTGGTAAGGGGTAGGCTTAGGAACGGGGACTGTTGAGAGTCCAGGTTAGGGTATGACAGAGGTTTAGTTTTAGAGTACTTGTTAGGGGACCAGTTAGCATTGGGGACTGGTTTTTTTAAGGTTTCAGGTAAGGGTTAGGCTTAGGAATGGGGAGTGTTGAGGGTCCAGGTCAGGGTACGACAGAGGTTTAGGGTTATAGTTCGTGTTAGGTGATTGGTTAGGGTTAGGAACGAGGACTGTTGAGTGTCTAGATTAGGGTACAACAGAGGTTTATGGTTAGAGTACGTGTTAGGGGATGTGTTAGTATTGGAGACAGGTTAGGGTTAGGAACGGGGATTTTAGAGGGTCATGTTTAGGGTACGACAGAGGTTTAGGTTTAGAGTATGTGTTACAGTATGGGTTAGGCTTAGGAACGGGGACTCTTCAGGGTCCCGGTTAGGGTACGACAGAGGTTTATGGTTAGAGTACATGTTAGGGGACAGGTTAGGATTGGGGACGGGTTAGGATTAGGATCAGAGACTGTTGAGGGCCTAGCTTAGAGTAAGAGGTTTAGGGGTAGAGTATGTGTTAGGGGATGGTTTAGGATTGCGGACGGGTTAGGCTTAGGAACGGGGACTCTTGAGGGTCCAGGTTAGGGTACGACAGAGGTTTAGGGTTAGAGTACGTGTTAGGGGAAGGGTTAGGATTGGGGACGGGTTAGGCTTAGGAACGGAGACCGTTGAGGGTCCAGGTTAGGGTACGACAGAGGTTTAGGGTAAGAGTACGTGTTAGAGGATGGTTAGGATTGGGGCGGGTTAGTGCAAGGCTTCGTGTAAGGGTTAGGCTTAGGAACGGACAGTGTTGAGGGTCCAGGTTTGGGTACGAGAGAGATTTATGGTTAGAGTAGTTGTTAGGTGATGGGTTAGGATTGGAGACGGGTTAGGCTTAGGAACGGGGACTGTTGAGGGTCCAGGTAGGGTACGACAGAGGTTTAGGGTTAGAGTACGTGTTAGGGGAAGGGTTAGGATTGGGAACGGGTTAGGTTTAGGAACGGAGACTGTTGAGTGTCCAGGATAGGGTACGACAGAGGTTTAGTGTTAGAGTACGTGTTAGGGGAAAGGTTAGGATTGGGGTGGTTTAGTGCAAGGCTTCGTGTAAGGGTTAGGCTTAGGAACGGACACTGTTGAGGGTCCAGGTTTGGGTACGAGAGAGATTTAGGGTTACAGTAGTTGTTAGGGGACGGGTTCGGATTGGGGACGGGTTAGGCTTAGGAACGGAGACTGTTGAGTGTCCAGGTTAGGGTACGACAGAGGTTTAGAGTTAGAGTACGTGTTAGTGGATGGGTTAGGATTGGGAACGGGTTAGTGTATGGCTTCGGGTAAGGGTTAGCCTTAAGATCGGTGACTGTTGAGGGTCCGGCTTAGGGTACGACTGAGGTTTAGGGTTAGAGTACGTGTTAGGGGATGGGTTAGGATTGGGGACGGGTTCGGCTTAGGAACGGGGACTGTTGAGTGTCCAGGTGAGGGTACGACAGAAGTGTAGGGTTAGAGTACGTGTTAGGGGACGGGTTAGTATTGGGGACGGATTAGCCTTAGGAACAGAGACTGTTGCGGGTCCAGGTTAGGATACGACAGATGTTTAGGGTAAGAGTACGTGTTAAGGGATGGGTTAACATTGGGGATGGGTTAGTGTAAAGCTTCGGGTAAGGGTTATGCTTAGGAACGGGGACTGTTGCGGGTCCTGGTTAGGGTACGACAGAGGTTTAGGGTTAGAGTATGTGTTTCGGGATGGGTTAGGATTGGGGACGGGTTAGTGTAAGGATTCAGGTAAGGGTTAGGCTTAGGAACGGGGACTGTTTAGGGTCCAGGTTTGGGTATGACATTGGTTTAGGCTTAATGTACGTGTTAGGGGACGGGTTAGGATTGGGGACGGGTTAGGCTTATGAACGGGGACTGTTAAGTGTCCAGGTTAGGGTATGACAGAGGTTTAGGGTTTGAGTACGTGTTAGGGGATGGGTTAGGATTGGGGACGGGTTAGGCTTCAGAACGGGGACTGTTGAGTGTCCAGTTTAGGGTACGTAAGAGGTTTAGTGTTAAAGTACGTGTTAGGGAACGGGTTAGGAGTGTGGACGGGTTAGTGTAAGGCTTCGGGTATGGGTTAGGCTTAGGAACACGGACTGTTGAGGGTCTAGTTTAGGGTACGACAGAGGTTTAGGGTTCGAGTACATGTTAGGGGATGGGTTAGAATTGGGGACTGGTTGGCTTAGGATCGGGGACTGTTGACAGTCCAGGTTAGTGTATGACAGAGGATTAGTGTTAGAGTACGTGTTACGGGACAGGTTAGGATTGGGGACGGTTTAGTGTAAAGCTTCAGGTAAGGGTTAGGCTTAGGAACTGGGATTGCTGAGGGTCTAGTTTAGAATCCGACACAGGTTTTGTGTTAGAGTACGTGTTACGGGACGGGTTACGCTTAGGAATGGGGACTGTTGAGGGTTCAGGTTAGGGTACGACAGAAGTTTAGGGTTAGAGTACGTGTTAGGGGACGTGTTAGGATTGGGGACGGGTTAGTGTAAAGCTTTGGGTAAGGGTTATGCTTAGGAACGGGGACTTTTGAAGGTCCAGGTTAGGGTACGACAGAGGTTTAGGGTTAGGGTACGTGTTAGGGTTCAGTATACGCTCATGAATGCGGACTGTTGAGGGTCTAGGTTACAGTATGACAGAGGTTTAGGGTTAGAGTACGTGTTAGGGGAAGGGTTAGGATTGGGGACGGGTTCTGCTTAGATACTGGGACTGTTGAGTGTCCAGGTTAGGGCACGACAGAGTTTTAGGGTTAGAGTACGTGTTAGGGGGCGGGTTAGGATTGGGGACGGAGTAGGCTTAGGAACGGAGACTGTTGCGGGTCCAGGTTAGGATATGACAGATGTTTAGGGTTAGAGTACGTGTTAAGGGATGGGTTAACATTGGGGACGGGTTAGTGTAAAGCTTCGGGTAAGGGTTAGGCTTAGGAACGGGGACTGTTGCGGGTCCCAGTTAGGGTACGACAGAGGTTTAGGGTTAGAGTATGTGTTTCTGGATGGATTAGGATTGGGGACGGGTTAGTGTAAGTATTCGGGTAAGGGTTAGCCTTAGGAATTGGGACTGTTGAGGGTCCAGGTTTGGATATGACATTGGTTTAGGCTTAAAGTACGTGTTAGGGGACGGGTTAGGATTGGGGACGGGTTAGGCTTAGGAACGGGGACTGTGAGTGTCCAGGTTAGTGTACGACAGAGATTTAGGGTTAGAGTACGTGTTAGGGTACGGGTTAGGATTGGGGACGGGTTACTGTAAGGCTTCGGGTAAGTGTTATGCTTAGGAACGGGGACTGTTGAGGGTCCAGGTTAGGGTACGACTGAGGTTTATGGTTAGAATACGTGTTAGGGGACGGGTTAAGATTGGGGATGGGTCAGGCTTGGGAACGGGGCCAGTTAAGGGTCCAGGTTAGGGTACGACAGAGTTTTAGTGTCAGAGTACGTGTTAGGGGTCGGGTTAGGATTGGGGACGGATTAGTGTAAGTCTTCGGGTAAGGCTTAGGCTTAGGAATGGAAACTGTTGGGGGGTCCAGTTTAGGGTATGACAGAGGTTTAGGGTTAGAGTACGTTTTAGGTGATGGGTTAGGAGTGTGGACGGGTTAGGCTTAGGATCGGGGACTGTTGTGTGTCCAGGTTAGGGTACGACAGAGGTTTAGGGTTAGAATACGCGTTAAGGGATGGGATAGAATTGGGGACGCATTAGTGTAAGGCTTTGGTAAGGGGTAGGCTTAGGAATGGGGACTGTTGAGAGTCCAGGTTAGGGTATGACAGAGGTTTAGTTTTAGTGTACTTGTTAGGGGACCAGTTAGCATTGGGGACTGGTTTTTTTAAGGTTTCAGGTAAGGGTTAGGCTTAGGAACGGGGACTGTTGAGGGTCCAGGATAGGGTACGACAGAGGTTTATGGTTACAGTACGTGTTAGAGGATGGGATAGTTTTGGGGACGGGTTAGTGTAAGGCTTCGGGTAATGGTTAGGCTTAGGAATGGGGAATCTTGAGGGTCTAGCTTAGACTATGACAGAGGTTTAGGGGTAGAGTATGTATTAGTGATCGTTTAGGATTGGGGACGGGTTAGTGTAAGGCTTCGGGTAAGGGTTAGGCTTACGAATGGAAACTGTTGGGGGTCCAGGTTACGGTATGACAGAGGTTTAGGGTTAGAGTACGTGTTATGGGACGGGTTAGGATTGGGAAGGTTTAGGCTTCGGAACAGGGACTGTTGAGGTTCCAGGATAGGGTACGACAGAGGTTTAGGGATAGACTACGTGTTAGGGGATGGGTTAGGATTGGGGACGGGTCAGGCTTTGGAACGGGGACTGTTGAGGGTCCAGGTTAGGGTATGAGAGAGGTTTAGGGTTAGAGTACGTGTTAGGGGACAGGTTAGGATTGGGGACGGATTAGTGTAAGGCTTCAGGTAAAGGTTAGGCTTAGGAATGGAAACTTTTGGGGGTCCAGGTTAGGGTACGACAGAGGTTTATGGTTAGAGTACGTGTTAGGGGATGGGTTAGGATTGGAGACAGGTTAGGCTTAGGAACGAGGATTTCAGAGAGTCTTGGTTAGGGTACGACAGAGGTTTAGGTTTATAGTACGTGTTAGGGGATTGGTTAGGCTTAGGAACGGGGACTGTTGAGGATCCATGTTAGGGTACGACAGAGGTTTATGGTTAGAGTACGTTTTAGAAGATGGGATAGGACTCTGGACGGGTTAGTGTAAGACTTCAGGTAAGGGTTAGGCTTAGGAATGGGGACTGTTGAGGGTCCAGGTTAGGGTACGACAGAGGTTTAGAGTTAGAATACGTGTTATGGGAAGGGTTAGGATTGGGGTCGGGTTAGGCTTAGGAACGGAGACTGTTGAGGGTCCAGGTTAGGGTATGAGAGGTTTAGGGTTAGAGTACGTGTTAGGAGAAGTGTTAGGATTGGGGCGGGTTAGTGCAAGGCTTCGCGTAAGGATTAGGCTTAGGAACGGGGACTGTTGAGGGTCCAGGTTTGGGTATGACATTGGTTTAGGTTTAAAGTACTTGTTAGGGGACGGGTTAGGATTGGGGACGGGTTAGGCTTAGGAACTGGGACTGTTGAGTGTCCAGGTTAGGGTACGACAGAGGTTTAGGTTTATAGTACCTGTTAGGGGATGGGTTAGGATTGGGGACGGTTTAGGCTTCGGAACGGGGACTGTTGAGTGTCCAGGTTAGGGTACGACAGAGGTTTAGTGTTATAGTACGTCTTAGGAGACGGGTTAGGAGTGGGGACGGGTTAGTGTAAGGCTTCGGGTAAGGGTTAGGCTTAGGAACGGGGACTCTTGAGGGTCTAGGTTAGGGTACGATAGAGGTTTAGGGTTCGAGTACATGCTATGGGTTGGGTTAGAACTGGGGACGGGTTGGCTTATGATCGGGGATGGTTGATGGTCCAGGTTAGGGTATGACAGAGGTTTAGTGTTAGAGTATGTGTTAGGGGATGTGTTACTATTGGGGCGGTTTAGTGCAAGTCTTCGGGTAAGGGTTAGGCTTAGGAACAGGGACTGTTGAGTGTGCATGTTAGGGTACGACAGAGGTTTCGTGTTAGAGTACATTTTAGGGGACGGGTGAGTATTGGGTACGCATTAGGCTTTGGATCGGGGACTGTTGAGGATCCAGGTTATAGTACGACAGAAGTTTAGGGATAGAGTACGTGTTAGGGGACGTGTTAGGATTGGGGACGTGTTAGTGTAATGCTTCAGGTAAGGGCTGGCTTAGGAACGGGGACTGTTGAGGGTCCATTTTAGGGTACGACAAAGGTTTAGTGTTAGAGTACGTGTTAGGGGACGGGATGGGATTGGGGACAGGTTAGTGTAAGGATTCTGGTAAGGGTTAGACTTAGGATCGGGGACTGTTGAGTGTCCAGTTTAGGGTACGACTGAGGTTTATAGTTAGAGTACGTATTGGGGATGGGTTAGGCTTAGAACGGGGACTGCTGATGGTCCAGGTTAGGGTACGACAGAGGTTTAGGGTTAGAATACGTGTTAGGGAATGTGTTAGCTTTGGGGACGGGTTCGTGTAAGGCTGCGGTAAGGGTTAGGCTTAGGAACGGGGACTGTTGACGGTCCAGGTTAGGGTATGACAGAGGTTTAGGGTTAGAGTACATGTTAGGGGTCGGGTTAGGATTGGGGATGGGCTAGGCTTAGGAACGGGGACTGTTGTGGTTCCAGGATAGGGCACGACCGAGGATTAGGGTTACAGTACGTGTTAGGGGACGGGTTTGGATTGGGGACTGGTTAGTGTAAGGCTTTGGTAATGGTTAGGCTTAGGAACGGGGACCTTTGAGAGTCCAGGTTAGGGTACGACAGAGGTTTATGGTTAGAGTACGTGTTAGGGGATGAGTTAGGATTGGAGACAGGTTAGGCTTAGGAACGGGGATTTTAGAGGGTCATGTTTCGGGTATGACAGAGTTTTAGGTTTAGAGTACGTGTTAGGGGATGGGTTATGCTTAGGAACGGGGACTCTTGAGGGTCCAGGTTAGGGTACGACAGAGGTTTATGGTTAGAGTACGTGTTAGGGGACAGGTTAGGATTGGGGACGGGTTAGGATTAGGATCGGAGACTGTTGAAGGCCTAGCTTAGAGTAAGAGGTTTAGGGTTCGAGTATGTTTTAGGGGATGGTTTAGGATTGTGGACGGGTTAGGCTTAGGAACGGGGACTGCTGAGGGTCCAGGTTAGGGTACGACAGAGGTTTAGGGTTAGAGTACGTGTTAGGGGAAGGGTTAGGATAGGGGACGGGTTAGGTTTAGGAACGGAGACTGTTGATGGTCCAGGTTAGGGCACGACAGAGGTTTAGGATTAGAGTACGTGTTAGGGGATGGTTAGGATTGGGGCGGGTTAGTGCAAGGCTTCGTGTAAGGGTTAGGCTTAGGAACGGACACTGCTGAGGGTCCAGGTTTGGGTACGAGAGAGATTTAGGGTTAGAGTAGTTGTTAGGGGATGGGTTAGGATTTGAGACGGGTTAGGCTTAGGAACGGGGACTGTTGAGGGTCCAGGTAGGGTACGACAGAGGTTTAGGGTTAGAGTACGTGTTAGGGGAAGGGTTAGGATTGGGGACGGTTTAGGCTTAGGAACGGAGACTGTTGAGGGTCCAGGTTAGGGTATGACAGAGGTTTAGGGTTAGAGTACGTGTTAGGGGAAAGGTTAGGATTGGGGCGGTTTAGTGCAAGGTTCGTGTAAGGGTTAGGCTTAGGAACGGACACTGTTGAGGGTCCAGGTTTGGGTTCGAGAGAGATTTAGGTTTAGAGTAGTTGTTAGGGGACGGGTTAGGATTGGGGACGGGTTAGGCTTAAGAACGGGGACTGTTGAGGGTCCAGGTTAGGGTACGACAGAGGTTTAGGGTTAGAGTACGTGTTAGTGGATGGGTTAGGATTGGGAACGGGTTAGTGTATGGCTTCGGGTATGGGTTAGCCTTAGGATCGGTGAATGTTGAGGGTCCGGGTTACGGTACGACTGAGGTTTAGAGTTAGAGTCCGTGTTAGGGGATGGGTTAGGATTGGCGACTGCTTAGTGTAAGGCTTCAGGTAAGGGTTAGCCTTAGGAATGGGGAGTGTTGAGGGTTCAGGTTAGGGTACGACAGAGGTTTAGGGTTATAGTTCGTGTTAGGTGATGGGTTAGGCTGAGGAACGAGGACTGTTGAGTGTCCAGGATAGGGTACGACAGAGGTTTATGGTTAGAGTACGTGTTAGGGGATGAGTTAGGATTGGAGACAGGTTAGGCTTAGAAACGGGATTTTAGAGGGTCATGTTTAGGGTACGACAGAGGTTTAGGTTTAGAGTACGTGTTAGGGGATGGGTTAGGCTTAGGAACGGGGACTGTTGAGGGTCCAGGTTAGGGTACGACAGAGGTTTATGGTTATAGTACGTGTTAGGGGACAGGTTAGGATTGGGGACGGGTTAGGATTAGGATCGGGGACTGTTGATGGCCTAGCTTAGAGTAAGAGGTTTAGGAGTAGAGTATGTGTTAGGGGACGGTTTAGGATTGCGGACGGGTTACGGTTAGGAACGGGGACTGTTGAGGGTGCAGGTTAGGGTATGACAGAGGTTTAGGGTTAGAGTACGTGTTAGGGGAAGGGTTAGGATGGTGGACGGGTTAGGCTTAGGAACGGAGACTGTTGAGGGTCCAGGTTAGGGTACGACAGAGGTTTAGGGTTAGAGTACGTGTTAGGGGAATGGTTCGGATTGGGGCGGGTTAGTGCAAGGCTTCGTGTAAGGGTTATTCTTAGGAACGGATACTGTTGAGGGTCCAGGTTTGGGTACAAGAGAGATTTAGGATTAGAGTAGTTGTTAGGGGATGGGTTAGGATTTGGGATGGGTTAGGCTTAGGAACGGGGACTGTTGAGGGTCCAGGTAAGGGTACGACAGAGGTTTAGGGTTAGAGTACGTGTTAGTGGATGGGTTAGGATTGGGAATGTGTTAGTGTATGGCTTCGGGTAAGGGTTAGCCTTAGGAACGGGGACTGTTGAGGGTCCAGGTTTGGGTATGACATTGGTTTAGGCTTAAAGTACGTGTTAGGGGATGGGTTAGGATTGGGGACGGGTTAGTGTAAGCCTTTGGGTAAGTGTTAGGCTTAGGAACGGGGACTGTTGAGGGTCCAGGTTAGGGTACGACTGAGGTTTAGGGTTAGAATACGTGTTAGGGGACGGGTTATGATTGGGGATGGGTCAGGCTTGGGAACGGGGCCAGTTCAGTGTCCAGTTTAGTGTACGACAGAGTTTTGTTGTTAGAGTACGTGTTAGGGGATGGGTTAGGATAGGGGATGGATTAGTGTAAGGCTTCGGGTAAGGGTTAGGCTTAGGAATGGAATCTGTTGGGGGTCCAGGTTAGGATATGACAGAGATTTAGGGTTAGGGTACGTGTTAGGTGACGGGTTACAAGTGGGGATGGGTTAGTGTAAGGCTTCGGGTAAGGGTTAGGCTTAGGAATGGGGACTGTTGAGGGTCCAGTTTAGGGTAAGACAGAGGTTTAGGGTTAGAGTACGTGTTAGGGGACAGGTTACGATTGGGGACGGTATAGGCGTAGGAACGGGGACTGGTGAGTTTCTACCTTAGATTAAGACAGAGGTTTAGGAGTAGAGTCTGTGTCAGGGGACGGGTTAGGATTTGGGACAGGTTAGGCTTCGGAACGGGACTGTTGTTTGTCCAGATTAGGGTACGACAGAGGGTTAGGGTTAGAGTACGTGTTAGGGGACGGGTTAGATTGAGGATGGGTTAGGCTTAGGAACGGGGACTGTTGAGGGTTCAGGTTAGGGTATGACAGAGGTTCAGGGTTAGAGTACGTGTAAGGCGATGGGTTAGGATTGGGGCGAGTTAGAGCAAGCCTTCGTGTAAGGATTAGGCTTAGGATCGGACACTGTTGAGCGTCCAGGTTAGAGTACAAGAGAGATTTAAGTCTAGAGTACTTGTTAGGGGATGGGTAAGGATTGGGGACGGGTTAGGCTTAGGAATGGGGACTTTTGAGTGTCCAGGTTAGGGTACGACAGAGGGTTAGGGGTGGAGTACGTGTTAGGGGACGGGTTAGGATTGGGGACAGGTTAGTGTAAGGCTTCGGGTAAGGGTTAGGCTTAGGAACGTGGCCTGTATCGGATACAGGTTAGGGTACGACAGAGGTTTAGGGTTAGAGTACGTGTTTCGGGATGGGTTAGGATTGCGGACGTGTTAGTGTAAGGCTTTGCGTAAGGGTTAGGCTTAGGAACGGGAACTGTTGAGGGTCCAGGTTTGGGTATGACATTGGTTTAGGCTTAAAGCACGTGTTAGGGGATGGGTTATGATTGGGGACAGGTTAGGCTTAGGAATGGGGAATGTTGAGTGTCCAGGTTAGGGTACGACAGAGGTTTAGGTTTAGAGTACGTGTTAGGGGATGGGTTAGGATTGGGGACGGGTTAAACTTCAGAACGTGAACTGTTGAGTGCCCAGTTTAGGGTATGTATGAGGTTTAGTGTTAGAGTACGTTTTAGGGAACGGATTAGGAGTGCGGACGGGTTAGTGTAAGGCTCGGGTAAGGGTTAGGCTTAGGAACGCGTACTGTTGAGGGTCTAGGTTAGGGTACGACAGAGGTTTAGGGTTTGATTACATGTTAGGGGATGGGTTAGAATTGGGGACGGGTTGGCTTAGGATTGGGGACTGTTGACGGTCCAAGTTAGTGTATGATAGAGGTTTAGTGTTAGAGTACGTGTTACGGGACAGGTTAGGATTGGGGACGTTTTAGTGTAAGGCTTCAGGTAAGGGTTAGGCTTAGGAACGGGGATTGTTGAGGGTCTAGGTTAGGATCCGACACAGGTTTAGTGTTAGAGTACGTGTTACGGGACAGGTTACGCTTAGGAATGGGGAATGTTGAGTGTCCAGGTTAGGGTACGACAGAGGCTTAGGGTTAGAGTACGTGTTAGGGTCCAGGATAGGCTCAGGAATGCGGACTGTTGAGGGTCTAGGTTACAGTACGACAGAGGTTTAGGGTTAGAGTACGTGTTAGGGGACAGGTTAGGATTGGGGACGGGTTCGGCTTAGGAACTGGGACTGTTGAGTGTCCAGGTTAGGGCACGACAGAGGTTTAGGGTTAAAGTACGTGTTAGGGGATGGATTAGGATTGTGGACGGAGTAGGCTTAGGAGCGGAGACTGTTGCGGGTCCAGGTTAGGGTATGACAGATATTTAGGGTTAGAGTACGTGTTAAGGGATGGGTTAACATTGGGTACGGGTTAGTGTAAGGCTTCGGGTAAAGGTTAGGCTAAGGAACGGGGACTTTTGAGGGTCCAGGTTTGGTTATGACATTGGTTTAGGCTTAAAGTACGTGCTAGGGGACGGGTTAGGATTGGGGACGGGTTAGGCTTAGGAACGGGGACTATTGACGGTCCAAGTTAGTGTATGACAGAGGTTTAGTGTTAGAGTACGTGTTACGGAACACATTAGGTTTGGGGACGGTTTAGTATACGGCTTCAGGTAAGGGTTAGGCTTAGGAATGGGGAGTGTTGAGGGTCTAGGATAGGATCCGACACAGGTTTAGTGTTAGAGTACATGTTTCAGGACGGGTTATGCTTAGGAATGGGAACTGATGAGGGTCCAGGTTAGGGTACGACAGATGTGTAGGGTTAGAGTACGTGGTCGGGGCCGGGTCAGGATTTGGGACGGGTTAGGTTTAGGAACGGGGACTGTTGAGGGTCCAGGTTAGTGTACGACAGAGGTTTAGGTTTAGAGTAGGTGTTCGGGGTCGGGTTACATTGCGGATGGGTTAGTGTAAGGCTTCGGGTAAGGGTTAGGCTTAGGAATGGGGACTGTAGAGGGTTTAGGTTAGGGTACAACAGTGGTTTACGGTTACAGTACGTGTTAGGTGACGGGTTAGGATTGGGGAGGCTTTAGCCTTAGGAACGGTTACTGTTGAGTGTCCAGGTTAGGGTACGACAGAGGTTTAGGGTTAGAGTACATGTTAGGGGACGGGTTAGGATTGGGGACGGGTTAGTGTAAAGCTTCGGGTAAGGGTTAGGCTTAAGAACGGGGACTGTTGAGTGTCTGGATTAGGGTACGACAGAGGTTTAGGGTTACAGTACGTGTTAGGGGCTGGGATAGGCTCAGGAACGGGGACTGTTGAGAGTCCAGGTTACAGTATGACAGAGGTTTAGGGTTAGAGTACATGTTAGGGGACGGCTTAGGCTTGGGAATGGGGACTGTTCAGTGTCCAGGTTAGGGTAGGCAGAGGTTGCGGTTTAGAGTTCGTGTCAGAGGACGGGTTAGGATTGGGGACGGGTTAGGGTTAGGAATGGGGACTGTTGAGTGTCCACGTTAGGGTATGACAGATGTTTAGGGTTAGACTACGTGTTAGGGGACGGGTGAGGGTTGGGGACGGGTTAGGCTTAGGAACGGGGACTGTTGAGTGTCCACGTTAGGGTATGACAGATGTTTAGGGTTAGAATACGTGTTAGGGGATGGGTTAGGATTGGGGACAGGTTATTGTAAAGCTGCGGGTAAGGGTTAGGCTTAGGAATGGGGAATATTGAGGGTTCAGTTTAGGGTATGACAGAGGTTTAGTGTTAGAGTATGTGTTAGGGGATGGGTTAGGATTGGGGCGGATTAGTGCAAGGCTTCGTGTAAGGTTTAGGCTTAGGAACGGACACTTTTGAGTGTCCAGGTTAGGGTACGAGAGAGGTTTAAGTTTCGAGTTATTGTTCGGGGATGGGTTAGGATTGGCACGTGTTAGGCTTCGGAACGGGGACTGTTGAGGGTCCAGTTTAGGGTACCACAGAGGTTTAGGGTTGAGTACGTGTCAGGAGATGAGTTAGGATTGGCGTCGGGTTAGGCTTAGGAACGGGGAGTGTTGCGGGTCCAAGTTAGGGTATGACAGAGGTTTAGGGTTAGAGTACGTGTTTTGGGATGGGGTAGGATTGGGGACAGGTTAGTGTGAGGCTTCGGGTAAGGGTAAGGCTTAGGAACGGGGACTGTTGAGGGTCCATGTTAGGATATGACAGAGGTTTAGGTTAAGAGTACGTGTTAGGGCATGGGTTAGGATTGGGGACGGGTTGGCTTCAGAACGGGGACTGTTGAGGTTCCAGGTTAGGGTACGACAGAGGTTTAGAGTTAGAGTATGTGGTTATGGACGGGATAGGATTGGGAAAGTGTTAGTGTAAGGCTCCGGGTAAGGGTTAGGCTTAGGATCGGGGACTCTTGAGGGTCGAGGTTAGGGTACCACAGAGGTTTAGGGTTAGAGTACGTGTTAGGGGACGGGTTAGGATTGGTGACTGGTTAGGCTTAGGAACGGGTACTGTTGAGGGTCCAGGTTAGGGTACGACATTCGTTTATGTTTAGAGTACGTGTTAGGGGTCGGGTTAGGATTGGGGACAGGCTTGGCTTAAGAACAGGGACTGCTGAGTGTCCAGGTTGGGATACGACAGAAGTTTATGGTTAGAGTACATGTTAGGACACGGGTTAGTATGGAGACAGGTTAGTGTAAAGCTTCGGGTAAGGGTTAGGCTTAGGAACGGGGACTGTTGAGTAATCAGTTTAGGGTACGACAGAAGTTTAGGGTTTGAGTACGTGTTAGGGGACTGTTTAGGATTGGGGACTGGTTAGGCTTATGAACGGGGACTGTTGAGTGTCCAGGTTAGGGTACAACAGAGGTTTAGGTTTAGAGTACGTGTTAGGGGACGGGTTAGGATTGGGGACGGGTTCAGCTTAGGAACGGGGACTCTTGAGGGTCCAGGTTAGGGTACGACAGAGGTTTAGGGTTAGAGTACGTGTTAGGGGACTGGTAAGGATTGGGGATGGGTTAGTGTAAGGCTTCGGGTAAGAGTTAGGCTTAGGAACGGGGACTGTTGAAGGTCCAGGTTAGGGTACGACAGAGGTTCAGGGTTAGAGTACGTGTTAGGGGACGGGTTAGGATTGGGGACGTGTTAGGCTTAGGAACGGGGACGGTTGATGGTCCAGGTTAGGGTACGACAGAGGTTTAGTGTTAGAGTTCGTGTTAGGGGAGGGGTTATGATTGGGGACAGGTTAGTTTAAGGCTTGGGTAAGGGTTAGGCCTAGGGAAGGGGACTGCTGAGAGTCCAGATTAGGGCATGACAGAGGTTTAGTGTTAGAGTACGTGTTTGGGGACGGGTTAGGCCTAGAAACGGGGACTGTTGAGGGTCCAGGTCAGGGTACGACAGAGGTTTAGGGTTAGAGTACATGTTAGGGGACGGGTTAAGATTGGGAACGGGTTAGTGCAAGGCTTTGTGTAAGGGTTAGGCTTAGGAACGGGGACTCTTGAGGGTCCAGGTTAGGGTACGACAGCGGTGTAGGGTTACAGTTCGTGTTAGGGGTCGGGTTAGGATTGGGGATTGGCTAAGCTTAGGAAAGGGGACTGTTGATGGTCCAGGATGGGGAACGACAGAGGTTTAGGGTTAGCGTACGTCTTAGGGGACGGGTTAGGATTAGGAACGGGGACTGTTGAGGGTCCAGGTTAGGGTACGACAGAGGTTTAGGTTAGAGTACGTGTTGGGGGACGGGTTAGGATTGGGTACGGGTTCGGCTTAGGAACGGCGACTGTTGAGGGTCCAGGTTAGGGTACAACAGAGTTTTAGTGTTAGAGTACCTGTTAGGGGACGGGTTAGGATTGGGGACGGGTTAGTTTAAGGCTTGGGTAAGGGTTAAGCTTAGGGAAGGGGACTGCTGAGGGTCCAGATTAGGGTACAACAGAGGTTTAGTGTTAGAGTACGTGTTTGGGGATTGGTTAGGCTTAGGAACGGGGACTGTTGAGGGTCCAGGTTAGGGTACAACAGAGGTTTAGGGTTAGAGTACATGTTATGGGACGGGTTAGGATTGGGAACGGGTTAGTGCAAGGCTTCGTGTAAGGGTTAGGCTTAGGAACGGGGACTGTTGAGTGTCCAGGTTAGGGTATGACAGAGGTGTAGTGTTACAGTTCGTGTTAGGGGTCGGTTTAGGATTGGGGATGGGCTATGCTTAGGAACGGGGAGTGTTGAGGGTCCAGGATGGGGTACGACAGAGGTTTAAGGTTAGAGTACATGTTAGGGGACGGGTTAGGATTAGGAACGGGGACTGTTGAAGGTTCACGTTAGGGTACGACAGAGGTTTAGTGTTAGAGTACGTGTTAGGGGATGTGTTACTATTGGGGCCGGGTAGTGCAAGTCTTCGGGTAAGGGTTAGGCTTAAGAACGTGGACTGTTGAGGGTCCAGGTTAGGGTAAGACAGAGGTTTAGGTTTAGCGTACGTGTTAGGGGACTGTTTATTATTGGGGAAGGGTTAGGCTTAGGAACGGGGACTGTTGAGGGTCCAGGTTAGGGTACGACAGAGGTTTAGGTTTAGAGTACCTGTTAGGGGACGGGTTAGGATTGAGGATGGGCTTGGCTTAGGAAAGGAGTCTGTTGAGTGTGCATGTTAGGGTACGACAGAGGTTTCGTGTTAGAGTACATTTTAGGGGACGGGTGAGTATGGGTACGCATTAGGCTTTGGATCGGGGACTGTTGAGGATCCAGGTTATAGTACGACAGAAGTTTAGGGATAGAGTACGTGTTAGGGGACGGGTTAGGATTGGGGTGGGGTTAGTGTAATGCTTTGGGTAAGGGTTAGGCTTAGGAACGGGGACTGTTGAGGGTCCATTTTGGGGTACGACAAAGGTTTAGTGTTAGAGTACGTGTTAGGGGACGGGATGGGATTGGGGACGGGTTAGTGTAAGGCTTCTGGTAAGGGTTAGGCTTAAGATCGGGGACTGTTGAGTGTCCAGGTTAGGGTACGACAGAGGTTTATAGTTAGAGTACGTATTGGGGATGGGTTATGCTTAGAACGGGGACTGCTGATGGTCCATGTTAGGGTACGACAGAGGTTTAGGGTTAGAATACGTGTTAGGGAATGGATTAGGTTTGGGGATGGGTTCGTGTAAGGCTGCGGTAAGGGTTAGGCTTAGTAACGGGGACTGTTGAGGTTCCAAGTTAGGGTATGACAGAGGTTTATGGTTAGAGTACGTGTTAGGGGATGGGTTAGGATTGGGGATGGCTTAGTGCAAGACTTTTTGTAAAGGTTAGGCTTAAAACGGGGACTGTTGACAGTCCAGGTTAGGGTACAACAGAGGTGTAGGGTTAGAGTACATGTTAGGGGTCGGGTTAGGATTGGGGATGGGATAGGCTTAGGAACGGGGACTGTTGTGGGTCCAGCATAGGGCACGACAGAGGATTAGGGTTAGAGTACGTGTTAGGGGACAGGATTGGATTGGGGACGGGTTACTCTAAGGCTTCGGGTAAGGGTTAGGCTTAGGAACTGGGACTGTTGAGGAACCAGTTTAGGGTACGACAGTGGTTTAAGGTTAGAGTACGTGTTAGGGGACAGGTTAGGCTTAGGAACGGGGACTTTTGAGAGTCCAGGTTAGGGTATGACAGAAGTTTAGGGTTAGAGTACGTGTTAGGGGACGGGTTAGGATTGAGGACGGGTTAGTGTAAGGCTGCTGGTAAGTGATAGGCTTAGAAATGAGGACAGTTTAGCGTCGAGGTTAGGATACGACAGAGGTTTAGGGTTAGAGTACGTGTTAGGAGAATGGTTAGGCTTATGAACGGGGACTTTTGTGTGTCCAGGTTAGGGTACGACAGAGATTTAAGGTTATAGTACGTGTTAGGGGATGGGTTAGGATTGGGGACGGGTTAGTGTAATGCTGTGGGTAAGGGTTAGGCTTAGGAACAGGGACTGTTGAGGGTTCAGGTTAGGTTACGACAGAGGTTTAGTGTTAGAGTACGTGTTAGGGGATGTGTTACTATTGGGGCAGGTTAGTGCAAGTCTTCGGGAAATGGTTAGTCTTAGGAACGAGGAGTGTTGAGGGTCCAGGTTAGGGTAAGACAGAAGTTTAGGGTTAGCGTACGTGTTAGGGGACTCTTTAGAATTGGGGATGGGTTAGGCTTAAGAACGGGGATTTTTGAGTGTCCAGGTTAGGGTACAACAGAGGTTTAGGTTTAGAGTACGTGTTAGGGGATGGGTTAGGATTGGGGACGGGTTCGGCTTAGGAACGGGGACTCTTGAGCGTCCATGTTAGGGTACGACAGAGGTTTAGGGTTAGAGTACATGTTAGGGGATGGGAATGGATTGGGGATCGGTTAGTGTAAGGCTTCGGGTAAGGGTTAGGCTTAGTAATGGGGACTGTTGAGGGTCCAAGTTAGGGTACGAGAGAGGTTCAGGGTTAGAGTACGTGTTAGGGGACGGGTTAGATTGCAGACGTGTTACGCTTAGGAACGGGGACAGTTGATGGTCCAGGTTAGGGTACCACAGAGGTTTAGGGTTAGAGTATATGTTAGGGTACGGGTTAGGATTGGGGACGTGTTAGTGTAAGGTTCAGGTAATGGTTAGGCTTGGGAATGGGGACTGTTGAGCCCCCAGGTTAGGGTACGAGAGAGGTTTAGTATTACAGTACGTGTTAGGGGATGGTTTAGGATTGGGGACGGGTTAGTATAAGTCTTCGGGTTAGGGTTAGGCTTATGGAACCGTATCTGTGCTAATTTCAGTCTCTGGTTTTATGCAGCAGCCCAACTCACCTTTCCTCTTAAGCAAGCATAAGTTGGTTTTATCAATTTGCGACCCTGTTTTGTTTTGTAATTCAGTTCCTGTGTAGCCAAGTTTTCATTCCGTGTATTAGTGATATCTTATGATGTTTCTTTCTCTGTGTGACTTAAATCTCTTAGAATCATTGTAACTGAATCCACTCATTATGCTGTTACGGGCCTGATGACATAGATTTCATTGCTGAGTGATATTGCATTGTACGTAGGTCCCACAACTTCTTTAACCATTTTTCGCTTTCTGCGATATCGAACTTGTACCGTAAAAGAGGTTCTTATAAACAGAGCCATCCCAAACTTTGGGGTGGCTGTGTCTTTTTGATTTTAATTTCCCTAAGCTATAGGACCATAAGTGGAAATGCCCTAGACTCTGTTGCTTTGTTTTTCAGATGTATCAGGAAACACCATACACTTCTCCAGAGTGGCTGTTGTCAATTTACATCCCACCCATCAGCATAACAAGGCTCATTTTTCCCCATGGCCTGTCTTGCCTTTCTGGATTTTACACTTTTTTCAGATGGCCCTTTAGACCGGGGGGAAGTGACACTTCATAGTAGTTCGGATTTCCATTGCAAGCTTGCTTGGTTTGCCAAAAAGGGCGTATGTGCTTTTTCCTGAATATATTCAGGAACAAACTCATACGCCCTTTTTTGCCAAGTGCATCATTGTTGATGTTCTGCCTCTTTTCCTATGCTTTACATGCAAATCCAGTCTACCTCCTGAAATCGGTTTCCTGAAATTCTGCCCCGCTTTCAAGTCCTCTTCGCAGCCTTACTTCAATATATTTTTGGACGTTATCTGTCATTTATAACTCTGCAGGTTTGTGAATTACAGGGCCCCTGAGCTCCTTTATTCAAATCGCTTTCTTGTGAGCTGGCCACAACACTGCAGGATTGCTTCAGGCCCTAGTGTGGTTCCGGCACGGCACACTGAGCCTTTGGTTAATTCCTCTTCCTGGTAGGAAATGAGAGTTAAATTTGCCCGTCCAGACAGCTCCAGCTAGTCTCTCATTGGTTCTCCCTATTCCTGTTCATTTTTCGAAGAAATTGCAAACTGGGCCAAACAGGAGGTTAAAGGCACTGACTCTCCAAGTGGGGAGAGTGTTAGTAAAGCGTCTGGAATGTTGCACCCGAGTACCAGGGGACGAAAACTGAGACACATTTGAACACATTTCCCGATCACACGGTGGATCATACTCTGGGTTCCACATGCATGTTTTAGCTGAAGGAAGAATCCCTTAAACCTGGAGAGTTGAGACCCATGGAATGGGTACCATGCAATATGACTTCAAAGTGTCTGCCTTTGCTCACCGAACCTCACCAATCCTATCACTGCTGCGTTTATGCCGCTCTACACATGCTTGATTCTCTTTCGGAGACATATAAATCCATAGGTTTTAAGATTCTTACTAGTCAGGTATATTCTTAGGCGTTTAATATGGGGTGTTGAGTCCACTTCGTTGAGCAAGGAGTAGCTCTTGTTATTACATATTTGGCTTATGGAACGGTATCTGTGCTAATTTCAATCTCAGGTTTTATGCAGCACCCCAACTCACCTTTCCCCTTAAGCAAGCATAAGTTGGCTTTCTACATTTGAGACCCGATTCTGTTTTGTAATTCAGTTCCTGTGTAGCCAAGTTTACATTCTGTGTATTAGTGATATCTTATGATGTTTCTTTTTCTGTGTGACTTATTTCACTTAGAAGCATCGTACCTAAATCCACTCATTATGCTGCTACTGACCTGATGACATAGATTTCATTGCTGAGTGATATTGCATTGTACGTAAGTACCACAACTTCTTTATCCATTTTTCGCTTTCTGCGATATTGAAATTGTACCGTAAATGAGGTTCTTGTAAACAGAGCCGTCCCAAACTTTGGGGTGGCTGTGTCTTTTTGATTTTAATTTCCCTAAGCAATAGGACCATAAGTGGAAGTGCCCTAGGCTCTGTTGCTTTGTTTTTTGGATGTTTCAGGAAACACCATACACTTCTCCAGAGTGGCTGTTGGCAATTTACATCCCGTCCATCAGCATAAGAAGGCTCCCAGTTCTCCATGACCTGTCTTCCCTTTCTGGATTTTACACTTTTTTCAGGTGGACCTTTTGACTGAGGGGGCAGTGAGACTTCATTGTAGTGCAGATTTCCTTTGCAAGCTTGCTTGGTTGGCCAAAAAGGGCGTATGCGTTTTTTCCTGAATATATTCAGGAAAAAACGCATATGCCCTTTTTGGCCAAGTGCATCATTGTGGACGTTCTGCCTCTTTTCCTATGCTTTACATGCAATTCCAGTCTACCTCCTGAAATCGGTTTCCTGCAATTCTGCCCCGCTTTCAAGTCCTCTTGGCAGCCTTACTTCAATATATTTTTGGACGATAGCTGTCATTTATAACTCTGCAGGTTTTTGAATTACAGTACCCCTGAGCTCCTTTCTTCAACTCGCTTTCTTGTGAGCTGGCCGCAACACCGCAGGATTGCTTCAGGCCCTAGTGTGGTTCCGGCATGGCTCGCTGAGCCTTTGGTTAATTCCTCTTCCTGGTGGGAAATGAGAGTTAAATTTGCCTGTCCAGACACCTCCAGCTAGTCTCTCATTGGTTCTCCCTATTCCTGTTCATTTTCCGCAGAAATTGCAAACTGGGCCAAACAGGAGGTTAAAGGCACTGACTCTCCAAGTGGGGAGAGTGTTAGTAAAGCGTCTGGAATGTTGCACCCGAGTACCAGGGGACGAAAACTGAGACACATTTGAACACGTTTCCCGATCACACGGTGGATCATACTCTGGGTTCCACATGCATGTTTTTACTGAAGGAAGAATCCCTTAAACCTGGATAGTTGAGACCCATGGAATGGGTACCATGCAATATGACTTCAAAGGGTCTGCATTTGCTCACCGAACCTCACCAATCCTATCACTGCTGCGTTTATGCCGCTGTACACATGCTTGATTCTCTTTGGAGACATATAAATCCATAGGTTTTAAGATTCTTAGTAGTCAGGTATATTCTTAGGCGTTTAATATGGGGTGTTGAGTCCACTTCGTTGAGCAAGCAGTAGCTCTTGTCTATTACATATTTAGCTTATGGAAAGGTATCTGTGCTAATTTGAATCTCATGTTTCATGCAGCACCCCAACTCACCTTTCCCCTTAAGCAAGCATAAGTTGGTTTTCTACATTTTAGACCCTATTCGGTTTTGTAATTCAGTTCCTGTGTAGCCAAGTTTACATTCCGTGTATTAGTGATACCTTATGATGTTTCTTTTTCTGTGTGACTTATTTCACTTAGAATCATCGTACCTGAATCCACTCATTATGCTGCTACTGACCTGATGACATAGATTTCATTGCTGAGTGATATTGCATTGTACGTAAGTATCGCAACTTCTTTATCCATTTTTCCCTTTCTGCGATATTGAACTTGTACCGTAAACGAGGTTCTTGTAAACAGAGCCGTCCCAAACTTTGGGGTGGCTGTGTCTTTTTGATTTTAATTTCCCTAAGCTATAGGACCATAAGTGGAAGTGCCCTAGGCTCTGTTGCTTTGTTTTTTAGATGTTTCAGGAAACACCATACACTTCTCCAGAGTGGCTGTTGGCAATTTACATCCCGCCCATTAGCATAACAAGGCTCCCATTTCTCCATGGCCTGTCCTGCCTTTCTGGATTATACACTTTTTTCAGATGGCCTTTTTGACCGGGGGGCAGTGAGACTTCATTGTAGTGCAGATTTCCTTTGCAAGCTTGCTTGGTTGGCCAAAAAGGGCGTATGCGTTTTTTCCTGAATATATTCAGGAAAAAACGCATACGCCCTTTTTGGCCAAGTGCATCATTGTGGACGTTCTGCCTCTTTCCCTATGCTTTACATGCAATTCCAGTCTACCTCCTGAAATCGGTTTCCTGCAATTCTGCCCCGCTTTCAAGGCCTCTTGGCAGCCTTAGTTCAATATATTTTGGACGATAGCTGTCATTTATAACTCTGCAGGTTTGTGAATTACAGTGCCCCTGAGCTCCTTTCTTCAACTCGCTTTCTTGTGAGCTGGCCGCAACACCGCAGGATTGCTTCAGGCCCTAGTGTGGTTTCGGCATGGCACGCTGAGCCTTTGGTTAATTCCTCTTCCTGGTGGGAAATGAGAGTTAAATTTGCCCGTCCAGACACCTCCAGCTAGTCTCTCATTGGTTCTCCCTATTTCTGTTCATTTTCCGCAGAAATTGCAAAACTGGGCCAAACAGGAGGTTAAAGGCACTGACTCTCCAAGTGGGGAGCGTGTTAGTAAAGCGTCTGGAAGGTTGCACCCGAGTACCAGGGGACGAAAACTGAGACACATTTGAACACGTTTCCCGATCACACGGTGGATCATACTGTGGGTTCCCCATTGCATGTTTTAGCTGAAGGAAGAATCCCTTAAACCTAGAGAGTTGAGACCCATGCAATGGGTACCATGCAATATGACTTCAAAGGGTCTGCATTTGCTCACCGAACCTCACCAATCCGATCACTGCTGCGTTTATGCCGCTGTACATACGCTTGATTCTCTTTCGGAGACATATAAATCCATAGGTTTTAAGATTCTTACTAGTCAGGTATATTCTTAGGCGTTTAATATGCGGTGTTGTGTCCATTTCGTTGAGCAAAGAGTAGCTCTTGTCTATTACATATTTGTCTTATGGAAAGGTATCTGTGTTAATTTCAATCTCTGGTTTTATGCAGCACCCCAACTCACCTTTCCCCTTAAGCAAGCATAAGTTGGTTTTCTACATTTGAGACCCTATTCTGTTTTGTAATTCAGTTCCTGTGTAGCCAAGTTTACATTCCGTGTATTAGTGATACCTTATGATGTTTCTTTTTCTGTGTGACTTATTTCACTTAGAATCATCGTACCTGAATCCACTCATTATGCTGCTACTGGCCTGATGACATAGATTTCATTGCTGAGTGATATTGCATTATACGTAAGTACCACAACTTCTTTATCCATTTTTCGCCCTCTGCGATATTGAACTTGTACCGTAAACGAGGTTCTTGTAAACAGAGCCGTCCCAAACTTTGGGGTGGCTGTGTCTTTTTGATTTTAATTTCTCTAATCTATGGGACCGTAAGTGTAAGTGCCCTAGGCTCTGTTGCTTTGTTTTTTAGATGTTTCAGGAAACACCATACACTTCTCCAGAGTGGCTGTTGGCAATTTACATCCCGCCCATCAGCATAAGAAGGCTCCCAGTTCTCCATGGCCTGTCCTGCCTTTCTGGATTTTACACTTTTTTCAGATGGCCCTTTTGACCGGGGGGCAGTGAGACTTCATTGTAGTGCAGATTTCCTTTGCAAGCTTGCTTGATTGGCCAAAAAGTGTGTATGCGTTTTTTCCTGAATATATTAAGGAAAAAACACATGCGCCCTTTTTGGCCAAGTGCATCATTGTGGACGTTCTGCCTCTTTTCCTATGCTTTACATGCAATTCCAGTCTACCTCCTGAAATCGGTTTCCTGCAATTCTGCCCCGCTTTCAAGTCCTCTTGGCAGCCTTACTTCAATATATTTTTGGACGATAGCTGTCATTTATAACTCTGCAGGTTTGTGAATTACAGTGCCCCTGAGCTCCTTTCTTCAACTCACTTTCTTGTGAGCTGGCCGCAACACCGCAGGAATGCTTCAGGCCCTAGTGTGTTTCCGGCATGGCTCGTTGTGCCTTTGGTTAATTCCTCTTCCTGGTGGGAAATGAGAGTTAAATTTGCCCGTCCAGAAACCTCCAGCTAGTCTCTCATTGGTTCTCCCTATTCCTGTTCATTTTCTGCAGAAATTGCAAACTGTGCCAAACAGGAGGTTAAAGGCACTGACTCTCCAAGAGGGGAGAGTGTTAGTAAAGCGTCTGGAATGTTGCACCCAAGTACCAGGGGACGAAAACTGAGACACATTTGAACACGTTTCCCGATCACACGGTGGATCATACTCTGGGTTCCACATGCCTGTTTTAGCTGATGGAAGAATCCCTTAAACCTGGAGAGTTGAGACCCTTGGAATGGGTATCATGCAATATGACTTCAAAGGGTCTGCATTTGCTCACCGAACCTCACCAATCCTACCACTGCTGCGTTTATGCCGCTGTACACACGCTTGATTCTCTTTCGGAGACATATAAATCCATAGGTTTTAAGATTCTTACTAGTCAGGTATATTCTTAGGCGTTTAATATGGGGTGTTGAGTCCACTTCGTTGAGCAAGCAGTAGGTCTTGTCTATTACATATTTGGCTTATGGAAAGGTATCTGTGCTAATTTCAATCTCTGGTTTTATGCAGCACCCCAACTCACCTTTCCCATTAAGCAAGCATAAGTTGGTTTTCTACATTTGAGACCCTATTCTGTTTTGTAATTCAGTTCCTGTGTAGGCTCGTTTACATTCCGTGTATTAGTGATATCTTATGATGTTTCTTTTTCTGTGTGACTTATTTCACTTAGAATCATCGTACATGAATCCACTCATTATGCTGCTGCTGGCCTGATGACATAGATTTCATTGCTGAGTTATATTGTATTGTACGTAAGTACCTCAACTTCTTTATCCATTTCTCGCTTTCTGCGATATTGAACTTGTACCGTAAATGATGTTCTCGTAAACAGAGCCCTCCCAAACTTTGGGGTGGCTGTGTCTTTTTGATTTTAATTTCCTTAATCTATAAGACCATAAGTGGAAGTGCCCTAGGCTCTGTTGCTTTGTTTTTTAGATGATTCAGGAAACACCATACACTTCTCCAGAGTGGCTGTTGGCAATTTACATCCCGCCCATCAGCATAAGAAGGGTCTCAGTTCTCCATGGCCTGTCCTGCCTTTCTGGATTTTACACTTTTTTCAGATGGCCCTTTTGACCGGGGGGCAGTGAGACTTCATTGTAGTGCAGATTTCCTTTGCAAGCTTGCTTGGTTGGCCAAAAAGGGCGTATGCGTTTTTTCCTGAATATATTCAGGAAAAAACGCATATGCCCTTTTTGGCCAAGTGCATCATTGTGGACGTTCTGCCTCTTTTCCTATGCTTTACATGCAATTCCAGTCTACCTCCTGAAATCGGTTTCCTGCAATTCTGCCCCGCTTTCAAGTCCTCTTGGCAGCCTTACTTCAATATATTTTTGGACGATAGCTGTCATTTATAACTCTGCAGGTTTTTGAATTACAGTACCCCTGAGCTCCTTTCTTCAACTCGCTTTCTTGTGAGCTGGCCGCAACACCGCAGGATTGCTTCAGGCCCTAGTGTGGTTCCGGCATGGCTCGCTGAGCCTTTGGTTAATTCCTCTTCCTGGTGGGAAATGAGAGTTAAATTTGCCTGTCCAGACACCTCCAGCTAGTCTCTCATTGGTTCTCCCTATTCCTGTTCATTTTCCGCAGAAATTGCAAACTGGGCCAAACAGGAGGTTAAAGGCACTGACTCTCCAAGTGGGGAGAGTGTTAGTAAAGCGTCTGGAATGTTGCACCCGAGTACCAGGGGACGAAAACTGAGACACATTTGAACACGTTTCCCGATCACACGGTGGATCATACTCTGGGTTCCACATGCATGTTTTTACTGAAGGAAGAATCCCTTAAACCTGGATAGTTGAGACCCATGGAATGGGTACCATGCAATATGACTTCAAAGGGTCTGCATTTGCTCACCGAACCTCACCAATCCTATCACTGCTGCGTTTATGCCGCTGTACACATGCTTGATTCTCTTTGGAGACATATAAATCCATAGGTTTTAAGATTCTTAGTAGTCAGGTATATTCTTAGGCGTTTAATATGGGGTGTTGAGTCCACTTCGTTGAGCAAGCAGTAGCTCTTGTCTATTACATATTTAGCTTATGGAAAGGTATCTGTGCTAATTTGAATCTCATGTTTCATGCAGCACCCCAACTCACCTTTCCCCTTAAGCAAGCATAAGTTGGTTTTCTACATTTTAGACCCTATTCGGTTTTGTAATTCAGTTCCTGTGTAGCCAAGTTTACATTCCGTGTATTAGTGATACCTTATGATGTTTCTTTTTCTGTGTGACTTATTTCACTTAGAATCATCGTACCTGAATCCACTCATTATGCTGCTACTGACCTGATGACATAGATTTCATTGCTGAGTGATATTGCATTGTACGTAAGTACCGCAACTTCTTTATCCATTTTTCCCTTTCTGCGATATTGAACTTGTACCGTAAACGAGGTTCTTGTAAACAGAGCCGTCCCAAACTTTGGGGTGGCTGTGTCTTTTTGATTTTAATTTCCCTAAGCTATAGGACCATAAGTGGAAGTGCCCTAGGCTCTGTTGCTTTGTTTTTTAGATGTTTCAGGAAACACCATACACTTCTCCAGAGTGGCTGTTGGCAATTTACATCCCGCCCATTAGCATAACAAGGCTCCCATTTCTCCATGGCCTGTCCTGCCTTTCTGGATTATACACTTTTTTCAGATGGCCTTTTTGACCGGGGGGCAGTGAGACTTCATTGTAGTGCAGATTTCCTTTGCAAGCTTGCTTGGTTGGCCAAAAAGTGTGTATGCGTTTTTTCCTGAATATATTCAGGAAAAAACGCATACGCCCTTTTTGGCCAAGTGCATCATTGTGGACGTTCTGCCTCTTTTCCTATGCTTTACATGCAATTCCAGTCTACCTCCTGAAATCGGTTTCCTGCAATTCTGCCCCGCTTTCAAGTCCTCTTGGCAGCCTTACTTCAGTATATTTTTGGATGATAGCTGTCATTTATACCTCTGCAGGTTTGTGAATTACAGTGCCCCTGAGCTCCTTTCTTCAACTCGCTTTCTTGTGAGCTGGCCGCAACACCGCAGGATTGCTTCAGACCCTAGTGTGGTTTCGGCATGGCTCGCTGAGCCTTTGGTTAATTCCTCTTCCTGGTGGGAAATGAGAGTTAAATTTGCCCGTCCAGACACCTCCAGCTAGAATCTCATTGGTTCTCCCTATTCCTGTTCATTTTCCGCAGAAATTGCAAACTGGGCCAAACAGGAGGTTAAAGGCACTGACTCTCCAAGTGGGGAGCGTGTTAGTAAAGCATCTGGAAGGTTGCACCCGAGTACCAGGGGACGAAAACTGAGACACATTTGAACACGTTTCCCGATCACACGGTGGATCATACTGTGGGTTCCCCATGCATGTTTTAGCTGAAGGAAGAATCCCTTAAACCTAGAGAGTTGAGACCCATGCAATGGGTACCATGCAATATGACTTCAAAGGGTCTGCATTTGCTCACCGAACCTCACCAATCCTATCACTGCTGCGTTTATGCCGCTGTACACACGCTTGATTCTCTTTTGGAGACATATAAATCCATAGGTTTTAAGATTCTTACTAGTCAGGTATATTCTTAGGCGTTTAATATGGGGTGTTGAGTCCACTTCGTTGAGCAAGGAGTAGCTATTGTCTATTATATATTTGGCTTATGGAACGGTACCTGTGCTAATTTCAATCTCTGGTTTTATGCAGCACCCCAACTCACCTTTCCCCTTAAGCAAGCATAAGTTGGTTTTCTACATTTGAGACCCTATTCTGTTTTGTAATTCAGTTCCTGTGTAGCCAAGTTTACATTCCGTGTATTAGTGATATCTTATGATGTTTCTTTTTCTGTGTGACTTATTTCACTTAGAATCATCGTACCTGAATCCACTCATTATGCTGCTACTGGCCTGATGATATAGATTTCATTGCTGAGTGATATTGCATTGTACGTAAGTACCAAAACTTCTTTATCCATTTTTCGCTTCCTGCGATATTGAATTTGTATCGTAAACGAGGTTCTTGTAAACAGAGCCGTCCCAAACTTTGGGGTGGCTGTGTCTTTTTGATTTTAATTTCCCTAATCTATAGGACCATAAGTGGAAGTGCCCTAGGCTCAGTTGCTTTGTTTTTTAGATGTTTCAGGAAACACCATACACTTCTCCAGAGTGGCTGTTAGCAATTTACATCCCACCCATCAGCATAACAGGGCTCCCAGTTCTCCATGGCCTGTCCTGCCTTTCTGGATTTTATACTTTTTTCAGATGGCCCTTTTGACCGGGGGGCAGTGAGACTTCATTGTAGTGCAGATTTCCTTTGCAAGCTTGCTTGGTTGGCCAAAAGGGGCATATGGGTTTTTTCCTGAATATATTCAGGAAAAAACGCATACGCCCTTTTTGGCCAAGTGCATCATTGTGGACGTTCTGCCTCTTTCCCTATGCTTTACATGCAATTCCAGTCTACCTCCTGAAATCGGTTTCCTGCAATTCTGCCCCGCTTTCAAGGCCTCTTGGCAGCCTTAGTTCAATATATTTTGGACGATAGCTGTCATTTATAACTCTGCAGGTTTGTGAATTACAGTGCCCCTGAGCTCCTTTCTTCAACTCGCTTTCTTGTGAGCTGGCCGCAACACCGCAGGATTGCTTCAGGCCCTAGTGTGGTTTCGGCATGGCACGCTGAGCCTTTGGTTAATTCCTCTTCCTGGTGGGAAATGAGAGTTAAATTTGCCCGTCCAGACACCTCCAGCTAGTCTCTCATTGGTTCTCCCTATTTCTGTTCATTTTCCGCAGAAATTGCAAAACTGGGCCAAACAGGAGGTTAAAGGCACTGACTCTCCAAGTGGGGAGCGTGTTAGTAAAGCGTCTGGAAGGTTGCACCCGAGTACCAGGGGACGAAAACTGAGACACATTTGAACACGTTTCCCGATCACACGGTGGATCATACTGTGGGTTCCCCATTGCATGTTTTAGCTGAAGGAAGAATCCCTTAAACCTAGAGAGTTGAGACCCATGCAATGGGTACCATGCAATATGACTTCAAAGGGTCTGCATTTGCTCACCGAACCTCACCAATCCGATCACTGCTGCGTTTATGCCGCTGTACATACGCTTGATTCTCTTTCGGAGACATATAAATCCATAGGTTTTAAGATTCTTACTAGTCAGGTATATTCTTAGGCGTTTAATATGCGGTGTTGTGTCCATTTCGTTGAGCAAAGAGTAGCTCTTGTCTATTACATATTTGTCTTATGGAAAGGTATCTGTGTTAATTTCAATCTCTGGTTTTATGCAGCACCCCAACTCACCTTTCCCCTTAAGCAAGCATAAGTTGGTTTTCTACATTTGAGACCCTGTTCTGTTTTGTAATTCAGTTCCTGTGTAGCCAAGTTTACATTCCGTGTATTAGTGATACCTTATGATGTTTCTTTTTCTGTGTGACTTATTTCACTTAGAATCATCGTACCTGAATCCACTCATTATGCTGCTACTGGCCTGATGACATAGATTTCATTGCTGAGTGATATTGCATTGTATGTAAGTACCACAACTTCTTTATCCATTTTTCACTTTCTGCGATATTGAACTTGTACCGTATACGAGGTTCTTGTAAACAGAGCCGTCCCAAACTTTGGGGTGGCTGTGTCTTTTTGATTTTAATTTCCCTAAGCTATAGGACCATAAGTGGAAGTGCCCTAGGCTCTGTTGCTTTGTTTTTTAGATGTTTCAGGAAACACCATACACTTCTCCAGAGTGGCTGTTGGCAATTTACATCCCGTCCATCAGCATAAGAAGGCTCCCAGTTCTCCATGGCCTGTCCTGCCTTTCTGGATTTTACACTTTTTTCAGATGGCCCTTTTGACCGGGGGGCAGTGAGACTTCATTGTAGTGCAGATTTCCTTTGCAAGCTTGCTTGATTGGCCAAAAAGTGTGTATGCGTTTTTTCCTGAATATATTAAGGAAAAAACACATGCGCCCTTTTTGGCCAAGTGCATCATTGTGGACGTTCTGCCTCTTTTCCTATGCTTTACATGCAATTCCAGTCTACCTCCTGAAATCGGTTTCCTGCAATTCTGCCCCGCTTTCAAGTCCTCTTGGCAGCCTTACTTCAATATATTTTTGGACGAGAGCTGTCATTTATAACTCTGCAGGTTTGTGAATTACAGGGCCCCTGAGCTCCTATCTTCAACTCGCTTTCTTGTGAGCTGGCCGCAATACCGCAGGATTGCTTCAGGCCCTAGTGTGGTTCCGGCATGGCATGCTGAGCCTTTGGTTAATTCCTCTTCCTGGTGGGAAATGAGAGTTAAATTTGCCCGTCCAGACACCTCCAGCTAGTCTCTCATTGGTTCTCCCTATTCCTGTTCATTTTCCGCAGAAATTGCAAACTGGGCCAAACAGGAGGTTAAAGGCACTGACTCTCCAAGTGGGGAGAGTGTTAATAAAGCGTCTGGAATGTTGCACCCGAGTACCAGGGCACGAAAACTGAGACACATTTGAACACGTTTCCCGATCTCACGTTGGATCATACTCTGGGTTCCACATGCATGTTTTAGCTGAAGGAAGAATCCCTTAAACCTGGAGAGTTGAGAACCATGGAATGGGTACCATGCAAAATGACTTCAAAGGGTCTGCATTTGCTCACCGAACCTCACCAATCCTATCACTGCTGCGTTTATGCCGCTGTACACACGCTTGATTCTCTTTTGGAGACATATAAATCCATAGGTTTTAAGATTCTTACTAGTCAGGTATATTCTTAGGCGTTTAATATGGGGTGTTGAGTCCACTTCGTTGAGCAAGGAGTAGCTATTGTCTATTATATATTTGGCTTATGGAACGGTACCTGTGCTAATTTCAATCTCTGGTTTTATGCAGCACCCCAACTCACCTTTCCCCTTAAGCAAGCATAAGTTGGTTTTCTACATTTGAGACCCTATTCTGTTTTGTAATTCAGTTCCTGTGTAGCCAAGTTTACATTCCGTGTATTAGTGATATCTTATGATGTTTCTTTTTCTGTGTGACTTATTTCACTTAGAATCATCGTACCTGAATCCACTCATTATGCTGCTACTGGCCTGATGATATAGATTTCATTGCTGAGTGATATTGCATTGTACGTAAGTACCAAAACTTCTTTATCCATTTTTCGCTTCCTGCGATATTGAATTTGTATCGTAAACGAGGTTCTTGTAAACAGAGCCGTCCCAAACTTTGGGGTGGCTGTGTCTTTTTGATTTTAATTTCCCTAATCTATAGGACCATAAGTGGAAGTGCCCTAGGCTCAGTTGCTTTGTTTTTTAGATGTTTCAGGAAACACCATACACTTCTCCAGAGTGGCTGTTAGCAATTTACATCCCACCCATCAGCATAACAGGGCTCCCAGTTCTCCATGGCCTGTCCTGCCTTTCTGGATTTTACACATTTTTCAGATGGCCCTTTTGACCGGGGGGCAGTGAGACTTCATTGTAGTGCAGATTTCCTTTGCAAGCTTGCTTGGTTGGCCAAAAAGGGCGTATGAGTTTTTTCCTGAATATATTCAGGAAAAAACGCATACGCCCTTTTTGGCCAAGTGCATCATTGTGGACGTTCTGCCTCTTTCCCTATGCTTTACATGCAATTCCAGTCTACCTCCTGAAATCGGTTTCCTGCAATTCTGCCCCGCTTTCAAGGCCTCTTGGCAGCCTTAGTTCAATATATTTTGGACGATAGCTGTCATTTATAACTCTGCAGGTTTGTGAATTACAGTGCCCCTGAGCTCCTTTCTTCAACTCGCTTTCTTGTGAGCTGGCCGCAACACCGCAGGATTGCTTCAGGCCCTAGTGTGGTTTCGGCATGGCACGCTGAGCCTTTGGTTAATTCCTCTTCCTGGTGGGAAATGAGAGTTAAATTTGCCCGTCCAGACACCTCCAGCTAGTCTCTCATTGGTTCTCCCTATTTCTGTTCATTTTCCGCAGAAATTGCAAAACTGGGCCAAACAGGAGGTTAAAGGCACTGACTCTCCAAGTGGGGAGCGTGTTAGTAAAGCGTCTGGAAGGTTGCACCCGAGTACCAGGGGACGAAAACTGAGACACATTTGAACACGTTTCCCGATCACACGGTGGATCATACTGTGGGTTCCCCATTGCATGTTTTAGCTGAAGGAAGAATCCCTTAAACCTAGAGAGTTGAGACCCATGCAATGGGTACCATGCAATATGACTTCAAAGGGTCTGCATTTGCTCACCGAACCTCACCAATCCGATCACTGCTGCGTTTATGCCGCTGTACATACGCTTGATTCTCTTTCGGAGACATATAAATCCATAGGTTTTAAGATTCTTACTAGTCAGGTATATTCTTAGGCGTTTAATATGCGGTGTTGTGTCCATTTCGTTGAGCAAAGAGTAGCTCTTGTCTATTACATATTTGTCTTATGGAAAGGTATCTGTGTTAATTTCAATCTCTGGTTTTATGCAGCACCCCAACTCACCTTTCCCCTTAAGCAAGCATAAGTTGGTTTTCTACATTTGAGACCCTGTTCTGTTTTGTAATTCAGTTCCTGTGTAGCCAAGTTTACATTCCGTGTATTAGTGATACCTTATGATGTTTCTTTTTCTGTGTGACTTATTTCACTTAGAATCATCGTACCTGAATCCACTCATTATGCTGCTACTGGCCTGATGACATAGATTTCATTGCTGAGTGATATTGCATTGTATGTAAGTACCACAACTTCTTTATCCATTTTTCACTTTCTGCGATATTGAACTTGTACCGTATACGAGGTTCTTGTAAACAGAGCCGTCCCAAACTTTGGGGTGGCTGTGTCTTTTTGATTTTAATTTCCCTAAGCTATAGGACCATAAGTGGAAGTGCCCTAGGCTCTGTTGCTCTGTTTTGTAGATCTTTCAGGAAACACCATACACTTCTCCAGAGTGGCTGTTGGCAATTTACATCCCGTCCATCAGCATAAGAAGGCTCCCAGTTCTCCATGGCCTGTCCTGCCTTTCTGGATTTTACACTTTTTTCAGATGGCCCTTTTGACCGGGGGGCAGTGAGACTTCATTGTAGTGCAGATTTCCTTTGCAAGCTTGCTTGATTGGCCAAAAAGTGTGTATGCGTTTTTTCCTGAATATATTAAGGAAAAAACACATGCGCCCTTTTTGGCCAAGTGCATCATTGTGGACGTTCTGCCTCTTTTCCTATGCTTTACATGCAATTCCAGTCTACCTCCTGAAATCGGTTTCCTGCAATTCTGCCCCGCTTTCAAGTCCTCTTGGCAGCCTTACTTCAATATATTTTTGGACGATAGCTGTCATTTATAACTCTGCAGGTTTGTGAATTACAGTGCCCCTGAGCTCCTATCTTCAACTCGCTTTCTTGTGAGCTGGCCGCAATACCGCAGGATTGCTTCAGGCCCTAGTGTGGTTCCGGCATGGCATGCTGAGCCTTTGGTTAATTCCTCTTCCTGGTGGGAAATGAGAGTTAAATTTGCCCGTCCAGACACCTCCAGCTAGTCTCTCATTGGTTCTCCCTATTCCTGTTCATTTTCCGCAGAAATTGCAAACTGGGCCAAACAGGAGGTTAAAGGCACTGACTCTCCAAGTGGGGAGAGTGTTAATAAAGCGTCTGGAATGTTGCACCCGAGTACCAGGGCACGAAAACTGAGACACATTTGAACACGTTTCCCGATCACACGGTGGATCATACTCTGGGTTCCACATGCATGTTTTAGGTTAAGGCAGAATCCCTTAAACCTGGAGAGTTGAGACCCATGGAATGGGTACCATGCAATATGACTTCAAAGGGTCTGCATTTGCTCACCGATCCTCACCAATCCGATCACTGCTGCGTTTATGCCGCTGTACACACGCTTGATTCTCTTTCGGAGACATATAAATCCATAGGTTTTAAGATTCTTACAAGTCAGGTATATTCTTACGCGTTTAATATGGGCTGTTGGGTCCACTTCGTTGAGCAAGGAGTAGCTCTTGTTTATTACATATTTGGCTTATGGAACGGTATCTCTGCTAATTTCAATCTCTGGTTTTATGCAGCACCCCAACTCACCGTTCCCTTTAAGCAAGCATAAGTTGGTTTTCTACATTTGAGACCCTGTTCTGTTTTGTAATACAGTTCCTGTGTAGCCAAGTTTACATTCCATGTATTAGTGATAACTTATGATGTTTCTTTTTCTGTGTGACTTATTTCACTTAGAATCATCGTACCTGAATCCACTCATTATGCTGCTACTGGCCTGATGACATAGATATCATTGCTGAGTGATATTGCATTGTACGTAAGTACCACAACTTCTTTATCTATTTTTCGCTTTCTGCGATATTGAACTTGTACCGTAAACGAGGTTCTTGTAAACACAGCCGTCCCAAACATTGGGGTGGCTGTGTCTTTTTGATTTTAATTTCCCTAAGCTATAGGACCATAAGTGGAAGTGCCCTAGGTTCTGTTGCTTTGTTTTTTAGATGTTTCAGGAAACACCATACACTTCTCCAGAGTGGCTGTTGGCAATTTACATCCCGCCCATCAGCATAAGAAGGCTCCCAGTTCTCCATGGCCTGTCCTGCCTTTCTGGATTTTACACTTTTTTCAGATGGCCCTTTTGACCAGGGGGCAGTGAGACTTCATTGTAGTGCAGATTTCCTTTGCAAGTTTGCTTGGTTGGCCAAAAAGTGCGTATGCGTTTTTTCCTGAATATATTCGGGAAAAAACGCATACGCCCTTTTTGGCCAAGTGCATCATTGTGGACGTTCTGCCTCTTTTCCTATGCTTTACATGCAATTCCAGTCTACCTCCTGAAATCGGTTTCCTGCAATTGTGCCCCGCTTTCAAGTCCTCTTAGCAGCCTTACTTCAGTATATTTTTGGACAATTGCTGTCATTTATAACTCTGCAGGTTTGTGACTTACAGTGCCCCTTTCTTCAACTCGCTTTCTTGTGAGCTGGCCGCAACACCGAAGGATTGCTTCAGGCCCTAGTGTGTTTCCGGCATGGCATGCTGAGCCTTTGGTTAATTCCAAATCCTGCTGGGAAATGAGAGTTAAATTTGCCCGTCCAGACATCTCCAGCTACTCTCTCATTGGTTCTCCCTATTCCTGTTCCTTTTCCGCAGAAATTGCAAACTGGGCCAAACAGGAGGTTAAAGGCACTGAGTCTCCAAGTGGGGAGAGTGTTAGTAAAGCGTCTGGAATGTTGCACCCGAGTATCAGGGGACGAAAACTGAGACACATTTGAACACGTTTCCCGATCACACGGTGGATCATACTCTGGGCTCCACATGCATGTTTTAGCTCAAGGAAGAATCCCTTAAACCTGGAGAGTTGAGACCCATGGAATGGGTACCATGCAATATGAATTCAAAGGGTCTGCATTTGCTCACCGAACCTCACCAATCCTATCACTGCTGCTTTTATGTCGCTGTACACACGCTGGATTCTCTTTTGGAGACATATAAATCCATAGGTTTTAAGATTCTTACTAGTCATGTATATTCTTAGGCGTTTAGTATGTGTTGTTGAGTCCACTTCGTTGAACAAGCAGTAGCTCTTCTCTATTACATATTTTGCTTATGGAAAGGTATCTGTGTTAATTTCAATCTCTGCTTTTATGCAGCACCCCAACTCACCTTTCCCCTTAAGCAAGCATAAGTTGGTGTTCTACATTTGAGACCGTATTCTGTTTTGTAATTCAGTTCCTGTGTAGCCAAGTTTACATTCCGTGTATTAGTGATATCTTATGATGTTTCTTTTTCTGTGTGATTTATTTCACTTAGAATCATCGTACCTGAATCCACTCATTATGCTGCTATTGGCCTGATGACATAGATTTCATTGCTGAGTGATATTGCATTGTACGTAAGTACCACAACTTCTTTATCCATTTCTCGCTTTCTGCGATATTGAATTTGTACCATAAATGAGGTTCTTGTAAACAGAGCCGTCCCAAACTTTGGGGTGGCTGTGTCTTTTTGATTTTAATTTCCCTAATCTATAGGACCATAAGTGGAAGTGCCCTAGGCTCAGTTGCTTTGTTTTTTAGATGTTTCAGGAAACACCATACACTTCTCCAGAGTGGCTGTTGGTAATCTACATCCCGCCCATCAGCATAAGAAGGCTCCCAGTTCTCCATGGCCTGTCCTGCCTTTCTGGATTTTACACTTTTTTCAGATGGCCCTTTTGACCGGGGGGCAGTGAGACTTCATTGTAGATCAGATTTCCTTTGCAAGCTTGCTTGGTTGGCCAAAATGGGCGTATGCGTTTTTTCGTGAATTTATTCAGGAAAAAACGCATACGCCCTTTTTGGCCAAGTGCATCATTGTGGACGTTCTGCCTCTTTTCCTATGCTTTACATGCAATTCCAGTCTACCTCCTGAAATCGGTTTCCTGCAATTCTGCCCCGCTTTCAAGTCCTCTTGGCAGCCTTACTTCAATATAATTTTGGACGATAGCTGTCATTTATAACTCTGCAGGTTTGTGAATTACAGTGCCCCTGAGCTCCTTTCTTCAACTCGCTTTCTTTTGAGCTGGCCACGACACCGCAGGATTGCTTCAGGCCCTAGTGTGGTTCCGGCATGGCATGCTGAGCCTTTGGTTAATTCCTCTTCCTGGTGGGAAATGAGAGTTAAATTTGCCCGTCCAGACACCTCCAGCTAGTCTCTCATTAGTTCTCCCTATTCCTGTTCATTTTCCGCAGAAATTGCAAACTGGGCCAAACAGGAGGTTAAAGGCACTGACTCTCCAAGTGGGGAGAGTGTTAGTAAAGCGTCTGGAATGTTGCACCCGAGTACCAGGGGACGAAAACTGAGACACATTTGAACACGTTTCCCGATCACACAGTGGATCATACTCTGGGTTCCACATGCATGTTTTAGGTGAAGGAAGAATCCCTTAAACCTGGAGAGTTGAGAACCATGGAAAGTGTACCATGTAATATGACTTCAAAGGGTCTGCATTTGCTCACCGAACCTCACTAATCCTATCACTGCTGCGTTTATGCCACTGTACACACGCTTGATTCTCTTTTGGAGACATATAAATCCATAGGTTTTAAGATTCTTACTAGTCAGGTATATTCTTAGGCGTTTAATATGGGGTGTTGAGTCCACTTCGTTGAGCAAGGAGTAGCTATTGTCTATTATATATTTGGCTTATGGAACGGTACCTGTGCTAATTTCAATCTCTGGTTTTATGCAGCACCCCAACTCACCTTTCCCCTTAAGCAAGCATAAGTTGTTTTTCTACATTTGAGACCCTATTCTGTTTTGTAATTCAGTTCCTGTGTAGCCAAGTTTACATTCCGTGTATTAGTGATATCTTATGATGTTTCTTTTTCTGTGTGACTTATTTCACTTAGAATCATCGTACCTGAATCCACTCATTATGCTGCTACTGGCCTGATGACATAGATTTCATTGCTGAGTGATATTGCATTGTACGTAAGTCCCAAAACTTCTTTATCCATTTTTCGCTTCCTGCGATATTGAATTTGTATCGTAAACGAGGTTCTTGTAAACAGAGCCGTCCCAAACTTTGGGGTGGCTGTGTCTTTTTGATTTTAATTTCCCTAATCTATAGGACCATAAGTGGAAGTGCCCTAGGCTCAGTTGCTTTGTTTTTTAGATGTTTCAGGAAACACCATACACTTCTCCAGAGTGGCTGTTGGCAATTTACATCCCACCCATCAGCATAACAAGGCTCCCAGTTCTCCATGGCCTGTCCTGCCTTTCTGTATTTTACACTTTTTTCAGATGGCCCTTTTGACCGGGGGGCAGTGAGACTTCATTGTAGTGCAGATTTCCTTTGCAAGCTTGCTTGGTTGGCCAAAAAGGGCGTATGCGTTTTTTCCTGAATATATTCAGGAAAAAACGTATACTCCCTTTTTGGCCAAGTGCATCATTGTGGACGTTCTGCCTCTTTCCCTATGCTTTACATGCAATTCCAGTCTACCTCCTGAAATCGGTTTCCTGCAATTCTGCCCCACTTTCAAGGCCTCTTGGCAGGCTTAGTTCAATATATTTTTGGACGATAGCTGTCATTTATAACTCTGCAGGTTTGTGAATTACAGTGCCCCTGAGCTCCTTTCTTCAACTCGCTTTCTTGTGAGCTGGCCGCGACAATGCAGGATTGCTTCAGGCCCTAGTGTGGTTTCGGCATGGCACGCTGAGCCTTTGGTTAATTCCTCTTCCTGGTGGGAAATGAGAGTTAAATTTGCCCGTCCAGACACCTCCAGCTAGTCTCTCATTGGTTCTCCCTATTTCTGTTCATTTTCCGCAGAAATTGCAAAACTGGGCCAAACAGGAGGTTAAAGGCACTGACTCTCCAAGTGGGGAGAGTGTTAGTAAAGCGTCTGGAATGTTGCACCCGAGTACCAGGGGACGAAAACTGAGACACATTTGAACACGTTTCCTGATCACACGGTGGATCATACTCTGGGTTCCACATGCATGTTTTAGGTTAAGGAAGAATCCCTTAAACCTGGAGAGTTGAGACCCATGGAATGGGTACCATGCAATATGACTTCAAAGGGTCTGCATTTGCTCACCGATCCTCACCAATCCGATCACTGCTGCGTTTATGCCGCTGTACACACGCTTGATTCTCTTTCGGAGACATATAAATCCATAGGTTTTAAGATTCTTACAAGTCAGGTATATTCTTACGCGTTTAATATGGGGTGTTGGGTCCACTTCGTTGAGCAAGGAGTAGCTCTTGTCTATTACATATTTGGCTTATGGAACGGTATCTGTGCTAATTTCAATCTCTGGTTTTATGCAGCACCCCAACTCACCGTTCCCTTTAAGCAAGCATAAGTTGGTTTTCTACATTTGAGACCCTGTTCTGTTTTGTAATACAGTTCCTGTGTAGCCAAGTTTACATTCCATGTATTAGTGATAACTTATGATGTTTCTTTTTCTGTGTGACTTATTTCACTTAGAATCATCGTACCTGAATCCACTCATTATGCTGCTACTGGCCTGATGCCATAGATATCATTGCTGAGTGATATTGCATTGTACGTAAGTACCACAACTTCTTTATCTATTTTTCGCTTTCTGCGATATTGAACTTGTACCGTAAACGAGGTTCTTGTAAACAGAGCCGTCCCAAACTTTGGGGTGGCTGTGTCTTTTTGATTTTAATTTCCCTAAGCTATAGGACCATAAGTGGAAGTGCCCTAGGCTCTGTTGCTTTGTTTTTTAGATGTTTCAGGAAACACCATACACTTCTCCAGAGTGGCTGTTTGGAATTTACATCCCGCCCATCAGCATAAGAAGGCTCCCAGTTCTCCATGGCCTGTCCTGCCTTTCTGGATTTTACACATTTTTCAGATGGCCCTTTTGACCGGGGGGGCAGTGAGACTTCATTGTAGTGCAGATTTCCTTTGCAAGCTTGCTTGGTTGGCCAAAAAGGGCGTATGCGTTTTTCCTGAATATATTCAGGAAAAAACGCATACGCCCTTTTTGGCCAAGTGCATCATTGTGGACGTTCTGCCTCTTTCCCTATGCTTTACATGCAATTCCAGTCTACCTCCTGAAATCGGTTTCCTGCAATTCTGCCCCGCTTTCAAGGCCTCTTGGCAGCCTTAGTTCAATATATTTTTGGACGATAGCTGTCATTTATAACTCTGCAGGTTTGTGAATTACAGTGCCCCTGAGCTCCTTTCTTCAACTCGCTTTCTTGTGAGCTGGCCGCGACACCGCAGGATTGCTTCAGGCCCTAGTGTGGTTTCGGCATGGCACGCTGAGCCTTTGGTTAATTCCTCTTCCTGGTGGGAAATGAGAGTTAAATTTGCCCGTCCAGACACCTCCAGCTAGTCTCTCATTGGTTCTCCCTATTTCTGTTCATTTTCCGCAGAAATTGCAAAACTGGGCCAAACAGGAGGTTAAAGGCACTGACTCTCCAAGTGGGGAGAGTGTTAGTAAAGCGTCTGGAATGTTGCACCCGAGTACCAGGGGACGAAAACTGAGACACATTTGAACACGTTTCCCGATCACACGGTGGATCATACTCTGGGTTCCACATGCATGTTTTAGGTTAAGGAAGAATCCCTTAAACCTGGAGAGTTGAGACCCATGGAATGGGTACCATGCAATATGACTTCAAAGGGTCTGCATTTGCTCACCGATCCTCACCAATCCGATCACTGCTGCGTTTATGCCGCTGTACACACGCTTGATTCTCTTTCGGAGACATATAAATCCATAGGTTTTAAGATTCTTACAAGTCAGGTATATTCTTACGCGTTTAATATGGGGTGTTGGGTCCACTTCGTTGAGCAAGGAGTAGCTCTTGTCTATTACATATTTGGCTTATGGAACGGTATCTGTGCTAATTTCAATCTCTGGTTTTATGCAGCACCCCAACTCACCGTTCCCTTTAAGCAAGCATAAGTTGGTTTTCTACATTTGAGACCCTGTTCTGTTTTGTAATACAGTTCCTGTGTAGCCAAGTTTACATTCCATGTATTAGTGATAACTTATGATGTTTCTTTTTCTGTGTGACTTATTTCACTTAGAATCATCGTACCTGAATCCACTCATTATGCTGCTACTGGCCTGATGCCATAGATATCATTGCTGAGTGATATTGCATTGTACGTAAGTACCACAACTTCTTTATCTATTTTTCGCTTTCTGCGATATTGAACTTGTACCGTAAACGAGGTTCTTGTAAACAGAGCCGTCCCAAACTTTGGGGTGGCTGTGTCTTTTTGATTTTAATTTCCCTAAGCTATAGGACCATAAGTGGAAGTGCCCTAGGCTCTGTTGCTTTGTTTTTTAGATGTTTCAGGAAACACCATACACTTCTCCAGAGTGGCTGTTTGGAATTTACATCCCGCCCATCAGCATAAGAAGGCTCCCAGTTCTCCATGGCCTGTCCTGCCTTTCTGGATTTTACACATTTTTCAGATGGCCCTTTTGACCGGGGGGGCAGTGAGACTTCATTGTAGTGCAGATTTCCTTTGCAAGCTTGCTTGGTTGGCCAAAAAGGGCGTATGCGTTTTTCCTGAATATATTCAGGAAAAAACGCATACGCCCTTTTTGGCCAAGTGCATCATTGTGGACGTTCTGCCTCTTTCCCTATGCTTTACATGCAATTCCAGTCTACCTCCTGAAATCGGTTTCCTGCAATTCTGCCCCGCTTTCAAGGCCTCTTGGCAGCCTTAGTTCAATATATTTTTGGACGATAGCTGTCATTTATAACTCTGCAGGTTTGTGAATTACAGTGCCCCTGAGCTCCTTTCTTCAACTCGCTTTCTTGTGAGCTGGCCGCGACACCGCAGGATTGCTTCAGGCCCTAGTGTGGTTTCGGCATGGCACGCTGAGCCTTTGGTTAATTCCTCTTCCTGGTGGGAAATGAGAGTTAAATTTGCCCGTCCAGACACCTCCAGCTAGTCTCTCATTGGTTCTCCCTATTTCTGTTCATTTTCCGCAGAAATTGCAAAACTGGGCCAAACAGGAGGTTAAAGGCACTGACTCTCCAAGTGGGGAGAGTGTTAGTAAAGCGTCTGGAATGTTGCACCCGAGTACCAGGGGACGAAAACTGAGACACATTTGAACACGTTTCCCGATCACACGGTGGATCATACTCTGGGTTCCACATGCATGTTTTAGGTTAAGGAAGAATCCCTTAAACCTGGAGAGTTGAGACCCATGGAATGGGTACCATGCAATATGACTTCAAAGGGTCTGCATTTGCTCACCGATCCTCACCAATCCGATCACTGCTGCGTTTATGCCGCTGTACACACGCTTGATTCTCTTTCGGAGACATATAAATCCATAGGTTTTAAGATTCTTACAAGTCAGGTATATTCTTACGCGTTTAATATGGGGTGTTGGGTCCACTTCGTTGAGCAAGGAGTAGCTCTTGTCTATTACATATTTGGCTTATGGAACGGTATCTGTGCTAATTTCAATCTCTGGTTTTATGCAGCACCCCAACTCACCGTTCCCTTTAAGCAAGCATAAGTTGGTTTTCTACATTTGAGACCCTGTTCTGTTTTGTAATACAGTTCCTGTGTAGCCAAGTTTACATTCCATGTATTAGTGATAACTTATGATGTTTCTTTTTCTGTGTGACTTATTTCACTTAGAATCATCGTACCTGAATCCACTCATTATGCTGCTACTGGCCTGATGCCATAGATATCATTGCTGAGTGATATTGCATTGTACGTAAGTACCACAACTTCTTTATCCATTTCTCGCTTTCTGCGATATTGAACTTGTACCGTAAATGACGTTCTTGTAAACAGAGCCGTCCCAAACTTTGGGGTGGCTGTGTCTTTTTGATTTTAATTTCCCTAAGCTATAGGACCATAAGTGGAAGTAACCTAGGCTCTGTTGCTTTGTTTTTTAGATGTTTCAGGAAACACCATACACTTCTCCAGAGTGGCTGTTTGGAATTTACATCCCGCCCATCAGCATAAGAAGGCTCCCAGTTCTCCATGGCCTGTCCTGCCTTTCTGGATTTTACACATTTTTCAGATGGCCCTTTTGACCGGCGGGCAGTGAGACTTCATTGTAGTGCAGATTTCCTTTGCAAGCTTGCTTGGTTGGCCAAAAAGGGCGTATGAGTTTTTTCCTGAATATATTCCGGAAAAAACGCATACGCCCTTTTTGGCCAAGTGCATCATTGTGGACGTTCTGCCTCTTTCCCTATGCTTTACATGCAATTCCAGTCTACCTCCTGAAATCGGTTTCCTGCAATTCTGCCCCGCTTTCAAGGCCTCTTGGCAGCCTTAGTTCAATATATTTTTGGACGATAGCTGTCATTTATAACTCTGCAGGTTTGTGAATTACAGTGCCCCTGAGCTCCTTTCTTCAACTCGCTTTCTTGTGAGCTGGCCGCAACACCGAAGGATTGCTTCAGGCCCTAGTGTGGTTCCGGCATGGCATACTGAGCCTTTGGTTAATTCCAAATCCTGCTGGGAAATGAGAGTTAAATTTGCCCGTCCAGACATCTCCAGCTACTCTCTCATTGGTTCTCCCTATTCCTGATCATTTTCCGCAGAAATTGCAAACTGGGCCAAACAGGAGGTTAAAGGCACTGACTCTCCAAGTGGGGAGAGTGTTAGTAAAGCGTCTGGAATGTTGCACCCGAGTACCAGGGGACGAAAACTGAGACACATTTGAACACGTTTCCCGATCACACGGTGGATCATACTCTGGGTTCCACATGCATGTTTTAGCTGAAAGAAGAATCCCTTAAACCTGGAGAGTTGAGACCCATGGAATGGGTACCATGAAATATGACTTCAAAGGGTCTGCATTTGCTCACCGATCCTCACCAATCCAATCACTGCTGCGTTTATGCTGCTGTACACACGCTTGTTCTCTTTCGGAGACATATAAATCCATAGGTTTTAAGATTCTTACAAGTCAGGTATATTCTTACGCGTTTAATATGGAGTGTTGGGTCCACTTCGTTGAGCAAGGAGTAGCTCTTGTCTATTACATATTTGGCTTATGGAACGGTATCTGTGCTAATTTCAATCTCTGGTTTTATGCAGCACCCCAACTCACCGTTCCCTTTAAGCAAGCATAAGTTGGTTTTCTACATTTGAGACTCTGTTCTGTTTTGTAATTCAGTTCCTGTGTAGCCAAGTTTACATTCCATGTATTAGTGATAACTTATGATGTTTCTTTTTCTGTGTGACTTATTTCACTTAGAATCATCGTACCTGAATCCACTCATTATGCTGCTACTGGCCTGATGACATAGATTTCATTGCTGAGTGATATTGCATTGTACGTAAGTACCACAACTTCTTCATCCATTTTACGCTTTCTGCGATATTGAACTTGTACCGTAAACGAGGTTCTTGTAAACAGAGCCGTCCCAAACTTTGGGGTGGCTGTGTCTTTTTGATTTTAATTTCCCTAAGCTATAGGACCATAAGTGGAAGTGCCCTAGGTTCTGTTGCTTTGTTTTTTAGATGTTTCAGGAAACACCATACACTTCTCCAGAGTGGCTGTTGGCAATTTACATCCCGCCCATCAGCATAACAAGGCTCCCAGTTCTCCATGGCCTGTCCTGCCTTTCTGGATTTTACACTTTTTTCAGATGGCCCTTTTGACCAGGGGGCAGTGAGACTTCATTGTAGTGCAGATTTCCTTTGCAAGTTTGCTTGGTTGGCCAAAAAGTGCGTATGCGTTTTTTCCTGAATATATTCGGGAAAAAACGAATACGCCTTTTTTGGCCAAGTGCATCATTGTGGACGTTCTGCCTCTTTTCCTATGCTTTACATGCAATTCCAGTCTACCTCCTGAAATCGGTTTCCTGCAATTGTGCCCCGCTTTCAAGTCCTCTTAGCAGCCTTACTTCAGTATATTTTTGGACAATTGCTGTCATTTATAACTCTGCAGGTTTGTGACTTACAGTGCCCCTTTCTTCAACTCGCTTTCTTGTGAGCTGGCCGCAACACCGAAGGATTGCTTCAGGCCCTAGTGTGGTTCCGGCATGGCATGCTGAGCCTTTGGTTAATTCCAAATCCTGCTGGGAAATGAGAGTTAAATTTGCCCGTCCAGACATCTCCAGCTACTCTCTCATTGGTTCTCCCTATTCCTGATCATTTTCCGCAGAAATTGCAAACTGGGCCAAACAGGAGGTTAAAGGCACTGACTCTCCAAGTGGGGAGAGTGTTAGTAAAGCGTCTGGAATGTTGCACCCGAGTACCAGGGGACGAAAACTGAGACACATTTGAACACGTTTCCCGATCACACGGTGGATCATACTCTGGGTTCCACATGCATGTTTTAGCTGAAAGAAGAATCCCTTAAACCTGGAGAGTTGAGACCCATGGAATGGGTACCATGAAATATGACTTCAAAGGGTCTGCATTTGCTCACCGAACCTCACCAATCCGATCACTGCTGCGTTTATGCTGCTGTACACACGCTTGTTCTCTTTCGGAGACATATAAATCCATAGGTTTTAAGATTCTTACAAGTCAGGTATATTCTTACGCGTTTAATATGGAGTGTTGGGTCCACTTCGTTGAGCAAGGAGTAGCTCTTGTCTATTACATATTTGGCTTATGGAACGGTATCTGTGCTAATTTCAATCTCTGGTTTTATGCAGCACCCCAACTCACCGTTCCCTTTAAGCAAGCATAAGTTGGTTTTCTACATTTGAGACTCTGTTCTGTTTTGTAATTCAGTTCCTGTGTAGCCAAGTTTACATTCCATGTATTAGTGATAACTTATGATGTTTCTTTTTCTGTGTGACTTATTTCACTTAGAATCATCGTACCTGAATCCACTCATTATGCTGCTACTGGCCTGATGACATAGATTTCATTGCTGAGTGATATTGCATTGTACGTAAGTACCACAACTTCTTCATCCATTTTACGCTTACTGCGATATTGAACTTGTACCGTAAACGAGGTTCTTGTAAACAGAGCCGTCCCAAACTTTGGGGTGGCTGTGTCTTTTTGATTTTAATTTCCCTAAGCTATAGGACCATAAGTGGAAGTGCCCTAGGTTCTGTTGCTTTGTTTTTTAGATGTTTCAGGAAACACCATACACTTCTCCAGAGTGGCTGTTGGCAATTTACATCCCGCCCATCAGCATAACAAGGCTCCCAGTTCTCCATGGCCTGTCCTGCCTTTCTGGATTTTACACTTTTTTCAGATGGCCCTTTTGACCAGGGGGCAGTGAGACTTCATTGTAGTGCAGATTTCCTTTGCAAGTTTGCTTGGTTGGCCAAAAAGTGCGTATGCGTTTTTTCCTGAATATATTCGGGAAAAAACGCATACGCCTTTTTTGGCCAAGTGCATCATTGTGGACGTTCTGCCTCTTTTCCTATGCTTTACATGCAATTCCAGTATACCTCCTGAAATCGGTTTCCTGCAATTGTGCCCCGCTTTCAAGTCCTCTTAGCAGCCTTACTTCAGTATATTTTTGGACAATTGCTGTCATTTATAACTCTGCAGGTTTGTGACTTACAGTGCCCCTTTCTTCAACTCGCTTTCTTGTGAGCTGGCCGCAACACCGAAGGATTGCTTCAGGCCCTAGTGTGGTTCCGGCATGGCATGCTGAGCCTTTGGTTAATTCCAAATCCTGCTGGGAAATGAGAGTTAAATTTGCCCGTCCAGACATCTCCAGCTACTCTCTCATTGGTTCTCCCTATTCCTGATCATTTTCCGCAGAAATTGCAAACTGGGCCAAACAGGAGGTTAAAGGCACTGACTCTCCAAGTGGGGAGAGTGTTAGTAAAGCGTCTGGAATGTTGCACCCGAGTACCAGGGGACGAAAACTGAGACACATTTGAACACGTTTCCCGATCACACGGTGGATCATACTCTGGGTTCCACATGCATGTTTTAGCTGAAAGAAGAATCCCTTAAACCTGGAGAGTTGAGACCCATGGAATGGGTACCATGAAATATGACTTCAAAGGGTCTGCATTTGCTCACCGATCCTCAACAATCCAATCACTGCTGCGTTTATGCTGCTGTACACACGCTTGTTCTCTTTCGGAGACATATAAATCCATAGGTTTTAAGATTCTTACAAGTCAGGTATATTCTTACGCGTTTAATATGGAGTGTTGGGTCCACTTCGTTGAGCAAGGAGTAGCTCTTGTCTATTACATATTTGGCTTATGGAACGGTATCTGTGCTAATTTCAATCTCTGGTTTTATGCAGCACCCCAACTCACCGTTCCCTTTAAGCAAGCATAAGTTGGTTTTCTACATTTGAGACTCTGTTCTGTTTTGTAATTCAGTTCCTGTGTAGCCAAGTTTACATTCCATGTATTAGTGATAACTTATGATGTTTCTTTTTCTGTGTGACTTATTTCACTTAGAATCATCGTACCTGAATCCACTCATTATGCTGCTACTGGCCTGATGACATAGATTTCATTGCTGAGTGATATTGCATTGTACGTAAGTACCACAACTTCTTCATCCATTTTACGCTTTCTGCGATATTGAACTTGTACCGTAAACGAGGTTCTTGTAAACAGAGCCGTCCCAAACTTTGGGGTGGCTGTGTCTTTTTGATTTTAATTTCCCTAAGCTATAGGACCATAAGTGGAAGTGCCCTAGGTTCTGTTGCTTTGTTTTTTAGATGTTTCAGGAAACACCATACACTTCTCCAGAGTGGCTTTGGCAATTTACATCCCGCCTATCAGCATAACAAGGCTCCCAGTTCTCCATGGCCTGTCCTGCCTTTCTGGATTTTACACTTTTTTCAGATGGCCCTTTTGACCAGGGGGCAGTGAGACTTCATTGTAGTGCAGATTTCCTTTGCAAGTTTGCTTGGTTGGCCAAAAAGTGCGTATGCGTTTTTTCCTGAATATATTCGGGAAAAAACGCATACGCACTTTTTGGCCAAGTGCATCATTGTGGACGTTCTGCCTCTTTTCCTATGCTTTACATGCAATTCCAGTCTACCTCCTGAAATCGGTTTCCTGCAATTGTGCCCCGCTTTCAAGTCCTCTTAGCAGCCTTACTTCAGTATATTTTTGGACAATTGCTGTCATTTATAACTCTGCAGGTTTGTGACTTACAGTGCCCCTTTCTTCAACTCGCTTTCTTGTGAGCTGGCCGCAACACCGAAGGATTGCTTCAGGCCCTAGTGTGGTTCCGGCATGGCATGCTGAGCCTTTGGTTAATTCCAAATCCTGCTGAGAAATGAGAGTTAAATTTGCCCGTCCAGACATCTCCAGCTACTCTCTCATTGGTTCTCCCTATTCCTGTTCCTTTTCCGCAGAAATTGCAAACTGGGCCAAACAGGAGGTTAAAGGCACTGAGTCTCCAAGTGGGGAGAGTGTTAGTAAAGCGTCTGGAATGTTGCACCCGAGTATCAGGGGACGAAAACTGAGACACATTTGAACACGTTTCCCGATCACACGGTGGATCATACTCTGGGCTCCACATGCATGTTTTAGCTGAAGGAAGAATCCCTTAAACCTGGAGAGTTGAGACCCATGGAATGGGTACCATGCAATATGACTTCAAAGGGTCTGCATTTGCTCACCGAACCTCACCAATCCTATCACTGCTGCTTTTATGTCGCTGTACACACGCTGGATTCTCTTTTGGAGACATATCAATCCATAGGTTTTAAGATTCTTACTAGTCAGGTATATTCTTAGGCGTTTAATATGGATTGTTGAGTCCACTTCGTTGAGCAAGCAGTAGCTCTTCTCTATTACATATTTTGCTTATGGAAAGGTATCTGTGTTAATTTCAATCTCTGCTTTTATGCAGCACCCCAACTCACCTTTCCCCTTAAGCAAGCATAAGTTGGTGTTCTACATTTGAGACCGTATTCTGTTTTGTAATTCAGTTCCTGTGTAGCCAAGTTTACATTCCGTGTATTAGTGATACCTTATGACGTTTCTTTTTCTGTGTGACTTATTTCACTTAGAATCATCGTACCTGAATCCACTCATTATGCTGCTATTGGCCTGATGACATAGATTTCATTGCTGAGTGATATTGCATTGTACGTAAGTACCACAACTTCTTTATCCATTTTTCGCTTTCTGCAATATTGAATTTGTACCATAAATGAGGTTCTTGTAAAGAGAGCCGTCCCAAACTTTCGGGTGGCTGTGTCTTTTTGATTTTAATTTCCCTAATCTATAGGACCATAAGTGGAAGTGCCCTAGGCTCAGTTGCTTTGTTTTTTAGATGTTTCAGGAAACACCATACACTTCTCCAGAGTGGCTGTTGGTAATTTACATCCCGCCCATCAGCATAACAAGGCTCCCAGTTCTCCATGGCCTGTCCTGCCTTTCTGGATTTTACACTTTTTTCAGATGGCCCTTTTGACCGGGGGGCTGTGAGACTTCATTGTAGTGCAGATTTCCTTTGCAAGCTTGCTTGGTTGGCCAAAAAGGGCGTATGCGTTTTTTCGTGAATTTATTCTGGAAAAAACGCATACGCCCTTTTTGGCCAAGTGCATCATTGTGGACGTTCTGCCTCTTTTCCTATGCTTTACATGCAATTCCAGTCTACCTCCTGAAATCGGTTTCCTGCAATTCTGCCCCGCTTTCAAGTCCTCTTGGCAGCCTTACTTCAATATATTTTTGGACGATAGCTGTCATTTATAACTCTGCAGGTTTGTGAATTACAGTGCCCCTGAGCTCCTTTCTTCAACTCGCTTTCTTGTGAGCTGGCCGCAACACCGCAGGATTGCTTCACGCCCTAGTGTGTTTTCGGCATGGCTCACTGAGCCTTTGGTTTATTCCTCTTCCTGGTTGGAAATGAGAGTTAAATTTGCCTGTCCAGACACCTCCAGCTAGTCTCTCATTGGTTCTCCCTATTCCTGTTCATTTTCCGCAGAAATTGCAAACTGGGCCAAACAGGAGGTTAAAGGCACTGACTCTCCAAGTGGGGAGAGTGTTAGTAAAGCGTCTGGAATGTTGCACCCGTGTACCAGGGCACGAAAACTGAGACACATTTGAACACGTTTCCCGATCTCACGTTGGATCATACTCTGGGTTCCACATGCATGTTTTAGCTGAAGGAAGAATCCCTTAAACCTGGAGAGTTGAGACCCATGGAATGGGTACCATGCAATATGACTTCAAAGGGTCTGCATTTGCTCACCGATCCTCACCAATCCGATCACTGCTGCGTTCATGCCGCTGTACACACGCTTGATTCTCTTTCGGAGACATATAAATCCATAGGTTTTAAGATTCTTACTAGACAGGTATATTCTTAGGCGTTTAATATGGGGTGTTGAGTCCACTTCGTTGAGGAAGCAGTAGCTCTTGTCTATTACATATTTGGCTTATGGAAAGGTATCTGTGCTAATTTCAATCTCTGGTTTTATGCAGCACCCCAACTCACCTTTCCCCTTAAGCAAGCATAAGTAGGTTTTCTACATTTGAGACCCTATTCTGTTTTGTAATTCTGTTCCTGTGTAGCCAAGTTTACATTCCATATATTAGTGATATCTTATGATGTTTCTTTTTCTGTGTGACTTATTTCACTTAGAATCATCGTACCTGAATCCACTCATTATGCTGCTACTGGCCTGATGACATAGATTTCATTGCTGAGTGATATTGCATTGTACGTAAGTACCACAACTTCTTTATCCATTTTTCGCTTTCTGCGATATTGAACTTGTACCGTAAATGAGGTTGTTGTAAACAGAGCCATCCCAAACTTTGGGGTGGCTGTGTCTTTTTGATTTTAATTTCCCTAATCTATAGGACCATAAGTGGAAGTACCCTAGGCTCTGTTGCTCTGTTTTTAGATGTTTCAGGAAACACCATACACTTCTCCAGAGTGGCTGTTTGCAATTTACATCCCGCCCATCAGCATAAGAATGCTCCCAGTTCTCCATGGCCTGTCCTGCCTTTCTGGATTTTACACTTTTTTCAGATGGCACTTTTGACCGGGGGGCAGTGAGCCTTCATTGTAGTGCAGATTTCATTTGCAAGCTTGCTTGTTTGGCCAAAAAGGGCGTATGCGTTTTTTCCTGAATATATTCAGGAAAAAACGCATACGCCCTTTTTGGCCAAGTGCATCATTGTGGACTTTCTGCCTCTTTTCCTATGCTTTACATGCAATTCCAGTCTACCTCCTGAAATCGGTTTCCTGCAATTCTGCCCCGCTTTCAAGTCCTCTTGGCAGCCTTACTTCAATATATTTTTGGACGATAGCTGTCATTTATAACTCTGCAGATTTGTGAATTACAGTGCCCCTGAACTCCTTTCTTCAACTCGCTTTCTTGTGAGCTGGCCGCAACACCGCAGGATTGCTTCAGGCCCTAGTGTGGTTCCGGCATGGCTCGCTGAGCCTTTGGTTAATTCCTCTTCTTGGTGGGAAATGAGAGTTAAATTTGCCCGTCCAGATACCTCCAGCTAGTCTCTCATTGGTTCTCCCTATTCCTGTTCATTTTCCGCAGAAATTGCCAACTGGGCCAAACAGGAGGTTAAAGGCACTGACTCTCCAAGTGGGGAGAGTGTTAGTAAAGCGTCTGGAATGTTGCACCCGCGTACCAGGGGACGAAAACTGAGACACATTTGAACACGTTTCCCGATCACACGTTGGATCATACTCTGGGTGCCGCATGCATGTTTTAGCTGAAGGAAGAATCCCTTAAACCTGGAGAGTTGAGGACCATGGAATGGGTACCATGAAATATGACTTCAAGGGGTCTGCATTTACTCACCGAACCACACCAATCCTATCACTGCTGCGTTTATGCCGCTGTACACACACTTGATTCTCTTTCGGAGACATATAAATCCATAGGTTTTAAGATTCTTACTAGTCAGGTATATTCTTAGGCATTTAATATGGGGTGTTGAGTCCACTTCGTTGAGGAAGCAGTAGCTCTTTTCTATTACATATTTGGCTTATGGAAAGGTATCTGTGTTAATTTCAATCTCTGGTTTTATGCAGCACCCCAACTCACCTTTCCCCTTAAGCAAGCATAAGTTGGTTTTCTACATTTGAGACCCTATTCTGTTTTGTAATTCAGTTCCTGTGTAGCCAAGTTTACATTCCGTGTATTAGTGATATCTTATGATGTTTCTTTTTCTGTGTGACTTATTTCACTTAGAATCATCGTACCTGAATCCACTCATTATGCTGCTACTGGCCTGATGACATAGATTTCATTGCTGAGTGATATTGCATTGTACGTGAGTACCACAACTTCTTTATCCATTTTTCGCTTTCTGCGATATTGAACTTGTACCGTAAACGAGGTTGTTGTAAACAGAGCCGTCCCAAACTTTGGGGTGGCTGTGTCTTTTTGATTTTAATTTCCCTAATCTATAGGACCATAAGTGGAAGTGCCCTAGGCTCTGTTGCTTTGTTTTTTAGATGTTTCAGGAAACACCATACACTTCTCCAGAGTGGCTGTTGGCAATTTACATCCCGCCCATCAGCATAACAAGGCTCCCTGTTCTCCATGGCCTGTCCTGCTTTTCTGGATTTTACACTTTTTTTAGATGGCCCTTTTGACCGGGGGGCAGTGAGACTTCATTGTAGTGCAGATTTCCTTTGCAAGCTTGCTTGTTTGGCCAAAAAGGGCGTATGCGTTTTTTCATGAATATATTCAGGAAAAAACGCATATGCCCTTTTTGGCCAAGTGCATCATTGTGGACGTTCTGCCTCTTTTCCTATGCTTTACATGCAATTCCAGTCTACCTCCTGAAATCGGTTTCCTGCAATTCTGCCCCGCTTTCAAGTCCTCTTGGCAGCCTTACTTCAATATATTTTTGGACGATAGCTGTCATTTATAACTCTGCAGGTTTGTGAATTACAGGGCCCCTGAGCACCTTTGTTCAACTCACTTTCTTGTGAGCTGGCCACAACACCGCAGGATTGCTTCAGGCCCTAGTGTGGTTCCGGCATGGCTCGCTGAGCCTTTGGTTAATTCCTCTTCCTGGTGGGAAATGAGAGTTAAATTTGCCCGTCCAGACACCTCCAGCTAGTCTCTCATTGGTTCTCCCTATTCCTGTTCATTTTCCGCAGAAATTGCAAACTGGGCCAAACAGGAGTTTAAAGGCACTGACTCTCCAAGTGGGGAGAGTGTTAGTAAAGCGTCTGGAATGTTGCACCCGAGTACCAGGGGACGAAAACTGAGACACATTTGAACACGTTTCCCGATCACACGTTGGATCATACTCTGGGTTCCACATGCATGTTTGAGCTGAAGGAAGAATCCCTTAAACCTGGAGAGTTGAGACCCATGGAATGGGTACCATGCAATATGACTTCAAAGGGTCTGCATTTGCTCACCGATCCTCACCAATCCGATCACTGCTGCGTTTATGCCGCTGTACACACGCTTGATTCTCTTTCGGAGACATATAAATCCATAGGTTTTAAGATTCTTACTAGTCAGGTATATTCTTAGGCGTTTAATATGGGGTGTTGAGTCCACTTCGTTGAGCAAGCAGTAGCTCTTGTCTATTACATATTTGGCTTATGGAAAGGTATCTGTGCTAACTTCAATCTCTGGTTTTATGCAGCACCCCAACTCACCTTTCCCCTTAAGCAAGCATAAGTTGGTTTTCTACATTTGAGACCCTATTCTGTTTTGTAATTCAGTTCCTGTGTAGCCAAGTTTATATTCCGTGTATTAGTGATATCTTATGATGTTTCTTTTTCTGTGTGACTTATTTCACTTAGAATCATCGTACTTGAATCCACTCATTATGCTGCTACTGGCCTGATGACATAGATTTCATTGCTGAGTGATATTGCATTGTACGTAAGTACCACAACTTCTTTATCCATTTTTCGCTTTCTGCGATATTGAACTTGTACTGTAAACGAGGTTCTTGTAAACAGAGCCGTCCCAAACTTTGGGGTGGCTGTGTCTTTTTGATTTTAATTTCCCTAAGCTATAGGATCATAAGTGGAAGTGCCCTAGGCTCTGTTGCTTTGTTTTTTAGATGTTTCAGGAAACACCATACACTTCTCCAGAGTGGCTGTTGGCAATTTACATCCTGCCCCTCAGCATAACAATGCTCCCAGTTCTCCATGGCCTGTCCTGCCTTTCTGGATTTTACACTTTTTTCAGATTGCCCTTTTGACTGGGTGGCAGTGAGACTTCATTGTAGTGCAGATTTCCTTTGCAAGCTTGCTTGGTTGGCCAAAAAGGGCGTATGCGTTTTTTCCTGAATATATTCAGGAAAAAACGCATACGACCTTTTTGGCCAAGTACATCATTGTGGACGTTCTGCCTGTTTTCCTATGCTTTACATGCAATTCCAGTCTACCTCCTGTAATCGGTTTCCTGCAATTCTGCCCCGCTTTCAAGTCCTCTTGGCAGCCTTACTTCAATATATTTTTGGACGATAGCTGTCATTTATAACTCTGCAGGTTTTTAAATTACAGTGCCCCTGAGCTCCTTTCCTCAACTCGCTTTTTTGTGAGCTGGCTGCAACACCGCAGGATTGCTTCAGGCCCTAGTGTGGTTTCGGCATGGCTCGCTGAGCCTTTCGTTAATTCCTCTGCCGGGTGGGAAATGAGAGTTAAATTTGCCCGTCCAGACACCTCCAGCTAGTCTCTCATTGGTTCTCCCTATTCCTGTTCATTTTCCGCAGAAATTGCCAACTGGGCCAAACAGGAGGTTAAAGGCACTGACTCTCCAAGTGGGGAGAGTGTTAGTAAGGCGTCTGGAATGTTGCACACGAGTACCAGGGGACGAAAACTGAGACACATTTGAACACGTTTCCCGATCACACAGTGGATCATACTCTGGGTTCCACATGCATGTTTTAGCTGAAGGAAGAATCCCTTAAACCTGGAGAGTTGAGAACCATGGAATGGGTACCATGCAATATGACTTCAAAGGGTCTGCATTTGCACACCGAACCTCACCAATCCTATCACTGCTGCGTTTAGGTCGCTGTACACACGCTTGATTCTCTTTCAGAGACGTATAAATCCATAGGTTTTAAGATTCTTACTAGTCAGGTATATTCTTAGGCGTTTAATATGGGGTGTTGAGTCCACTTCGTTGAGCAAGCAGTAGCTCTTGTCTATTACATATTTGGCTTATGGAAAGGTATCTGTGTTAATTTCAATCTCTGGTTTTATGCAGCACCCCAACTCACCTTTCCCCTTAAGCAAGCATAAGTTGGTTCTCTACATTTGAGACCCTATTCTGCTTTGTAATTCAGTTCCTGTATAGCCAAGTTTACATTCCGTGTATTAGTGATATCTTATGTTGTTTCTTTTTCTGTGTGACTTATTTCACTTAGAATCATCGTACCTGAATCCCCTCATTATGCTGCTACTGGCCTGATGAAATAGATTTCATTGCTGAGTGATATTGCATTGTACGTAAGTACCACAACTTCTTTATCCATTTTTCGCTTTCTGCGATATTGAAATTGTACCGTAAACGAGGTTCTTGTAAACAGAGCCATCCCAAACTTTGGGGTGGCTGTGTCTTTTTGATTTTAATTTCTCTAAGCTATAGGACCATAAGTGGAAATGCCCTAGGCTCTGTTGCTCTGTTTTGTAGATCTTTCAGGAAACACCATACACTTCTCCAGAGTGGCTGTTGGCAATTTACATCCCGCCCATCAGCATAACAAGGCTCCCAGTTCTCCATGGCCTGTCCTGCCTTTCTGGATTTTACACATTTTTCAGATGGCCCTTTTGACCTGGGGGCAGTGAGACTTCATTGTAGTGCAGATTTCCTTTGCAAGCTTGCTTGGTTGGCCAAAAAGGGCGTATGCGTTTTTTCCTGAATATATTCAGGAAAAAACGCATACGCCCTTTTTGGCCAAGTGCATCATTGTGGACGTTCTGCCTCTTTTCCTATGCTTTACATGCAATTCCAGTCTACCTCCTGAAATCGGTTTCCTGCAATTCTGCCCCGCTTTCAAGTCCTCTTGGCAGCCTTACTTCAATATATTTTTGGACGATAGCTGTCATTTATAACTCTGCAGGTTTGTGAATTACAGGGTCCCTGAGCTCCTTTCTTCAACTTGCTTTCTTGTGAGCTGGCCGCAACACCGCAGGATTGCTTCAGGCCCTAGTGTGGTTTCGGCATGGCTCGCTGAGCCTTTCGTTAATTCCTCTGCCGGATGAGAAATGAGAGTTAAATTTGCCCGTCCAGACACCTCCAGCTAGTCTCTCATTGGTTCTCCCTATTCCTGTTCATTTTCCGCAGAAATTGCCAACTTGGCCAAACAGGAGGTTAAAGGCACTGACTCTCCAAGTGGGGAGAGTGTTAGTAAAGCGTCTGGAATGTTGCACCCGAGTACCAGGGGACGAAAACTGAGACACATTTGAACACGTTTCCCGATCACACAGTGGATCATACTCTGGGATCCACATGCATGTTTTAGCTGAAGGAAGAATCCCTTAAACCTGGAGAGTTGAGAACCATGGAATGGGTACCATGCAAAATGACTTCAAAGGGTCTGCATTTGCTCACCGAACCTCACCAATCCTATCACTGCTGCGTTTATGCCGCTGTACACACGCTTGATTCTCTTTTGGAGACATATAAATCCATAGGTTTTAAGATTCTTACTAGTCAGGTATATTCTTAGGCGTTTAATATGGGGTGTTGAGTCCACTTCGTTGAGCAAGGAGTAGCTCTTGTCTATTACATATTTGGCTTATGGAACGGTATCTGTGCTAATTTCAATCTCTGGTTTTATGCAGCATCCCAACTCACCATTCCCCTTAAGGAAGCATAAGTTGGTTTTCTACATTTGAGACCCTGTTCTCTTTTGTAATTCAGTTCCTGTGTAGCCAAGTTTACATTCCATGTATTAGTGATAACTTATGATGTTTCTTTTCTTTGTGACTTATTTCACTTAGAATCATCGTACCTGAATCCACTCATTATGCTGCTACCGGCCTGATGACATAGATTTCATTGCTGAGTGATATTGCATTGTACGTAAGTACCACAACTTCTTTATCCATTTTTCGCTTTCTGCGATATTGAACTTGTACCGTAAACGAGGTTGTTGTAAACAGAGCCGTCCCAAACTTTGGGGTGGCTGTGTCTTTTTGATTTTAATTTCCCTGAGCTATAGGACCATAAGTGGAAGTGCCCTAGGCTCTGTTGCTTTGTTTTTTAGATGTTTCAGGAAACACCATACACTTCTCCAGAGTGGCTGTTGGCAATTTACATCCCGCCCATCAGCATAAGAAGGCTCCCAGTTCTCCATGGCCTGTCCTGCCTTTCTGGATTTTACAGTTTTTTCAGATGGCCCTTTTGACCGGGGGGCAGTGAGAGTTCATTGTAGTGCAGATTTCCTTTGCAAGCTTGCTTGGTTGGCCAAAAAGGGCGTATGCGTTTTTTCCTGAATATATTCAGGAAAAAACGCATACGCCCTTTTTGGCCAAGTGCATCATTGTGGACGTTCTGCCTCTTTTCCTATGCTTTACATGCAATTCCAGTCTACCTCCTGAAATCGGTTTCCTGCAATTCTGCCCCGCTTTCAAGTCCTCTTGGCAGCCTTACTTCAATATATTTTTGGACGATAGCTGGCATTTATAACTCTGCAGGTTTGTGAATTACAGGGCCCCTGAGCTCCTTTCTTCAACTCGCTTTCTTGTGAGCTGGCCGCAACATCGCAGGATTGCTTCAGGCCCTAGTGTGGTTCCGGCATGGCTAGCTGAGCCTTTGGTTAATTCCTCTATCTGGTGGGAAATGAGAGTTAAATTTGCCCGTCCAGACAACTCCAGCTAGTCTCTCATTGGTTCTCCCTATTCCTGTTCATTTTCCGCAGAAATTGCAAACTGGGCCAAACAGGAGGTTAAAGGCACTGACTCTCCAAGTGGGGAGAGTGTTAGTAAAGCGTCTGGAATGTTGCACCCGAGTACCAGGGGACAAAAACTGAGACACATTTGAACACGTTTCCCGATCACACGTTGGATCATACTCTGGGTTCCACATGCATGTTTTAGCTGAAGGAAGAATCGCTTAAACCTGGAGAGTTGAGACCCATGGAATGGGTACCATGCAATATGACTTCAAAGGGTCTGCATTTGCTCACCGAACCTCACCTATCCTATCACTGCTGCGTTTATGCCGCTGTACACACGCTTGATTCTCTTTCGGAGACATATAAATCCATAGGTTTTAAGATTCTTACTAGTCAGGTATATTCTTAGGCGTTTAATATGGGGTGTTGAGTCCACTTCGTTGAGCAAGGAGTAGCTCTTGTCTATTACATATTTGGCTTATGGAAAGGTATCTGTGTTAATTTCAATCTCTGGTTTTAGGCAGCACCCCAACTCACCTTTCCCCTTAAGAAAGCATAAGTTGGTTTTCTACATTTGAGACCCTATTCTGTTTTGTAATTCAGTTCCTGTGTAGCGAAGTTTACATTCCATGTATTAGTGATAACCTATGATGTTTCTTTTTCTGTGTGACTTATTTCACTTAGAATCATCGTACCTGAATCCACTCATTATGCTGCTACAGGCCTGATGACATAGATTTCATTGCTGAGTGATATTGCATTGTACGTAAGTACCACAACTTCTTTATCCATTTTTCGCTTTCTGCGATATTGAACTTGTACTGTAAACGAGGTTCTTGTAAACAGAGCCGTCCCAAACTTTGGGGTGGCTGTGTCTTTTTGATTTTAATTTCCCTAATCTATAGGACCATAAGTGGAAGTGCCCTAGGCTCTGTTGCTTTGTTTTTTAGATGTTTCAGGAAACACCATACACTTCTCCAGAGTGGCTGTTGGCAATTTACATCCCGCCCATCAGCATAACAAGGCTCCCAGTTCTCCATGGCCTGTCCTGCCTTTCTGGATTATACACTTTTTTCAGATGACCCTTTTGAGCGGGTGGCAGTGAGACTTCATTGTAGTGCAGATTTCCTTTGCAAGCTTGCTTGGTTGGCCAAAAAGGGCGTATGCGTTTTTTCCTGAATATATTCAGGAAAAAACGCATACGCCCTTTTTGGCCAAGTGCATCATTGTGGACGTTCTGCCTCTTTTCCTATGCTTTACATGCAATTCCAGTCTACCTCCTGAAATCGGTTTCCTGCAATTCTGCCCCGCTTTCAAGTCCTCTTGGCAGCCTTACTTCAATATATTTTTGGACGATAGCTGTCATTTATAACTCTGCAGGTTTGTGAATTACAGGGCCCATGAGCTCCTTTCTTCAACTCGCTTTCTTGTGAGCTGGCCGCAACACCGCAGGATTGCTTCAGGCCCTAGTGTGGTTCCGGCATGGCACGCTGAGCCTTTGGTTAATTCCTCTTCCTGGTGGGAAATGAGAGTTAAATTTGCCCGTCCAGACACCTCCAGCTAGTCTCTCATTGGTTCTCCCTATTCCTGTTCATTTTCCGCAGAAATTGCAAACTGGGCCAAACAGGAGGTTAAAGGCACTGACTCTCCAAGTGGGGAGAGTGTTAGTAAAGCGTCTGGAATGTTGCACCCGAGTACCAGGGGACGAAAACTGAGACACATTTGAACACGTTTCCCGATCACACGTTGGATCATACTCTGGGTTCCACATGCATGTTTTAGCTGAAGGAAGAATCCCTTAAACCTGGAGAGTTGAGACCCATGGAATGGGTACCATGCAATATGACTTCAAAGGGTCTGCATTTGCTTACCGAACCTCACCAATCCTATCACTACTGCGTTTATGCCGCTGTACACACGATTGATTCTCTTTCGGAGACATATAAATCCATAGGTTTTAAGATTCTTACTAGTCAGGTATATTCTTAGGCGTTTAATATGGGGTGTTGAGTCCACTTCGTTGAGCAAGGAGTAGCTCTTGTCTATTACATATTTGGCTTAAGGAAAGGTATCTGTTTTAATTTCAATCTCTGGTTTTAGGCAGCACCCCAACTCACCTTTCCCCTTAAGCAAGCATAAGTTGGTTTTCTACATTTGAAACCCTATTCTGTTTTGTAATTCAGTTCCTGTGTAGCCAAGTTTACATTCCGTGTATTAGTGATAACTTATGATGTTTCTTTTTCTGTGTGACTTATTTCACTTAGAATCATCGTACCTGAATCCACTCATTATGCTGCTACCGGCCTGATGACATAGATTTCATTGCTGAGTGATATTGCATTGTACGTAAGTACCACAACTTCTTTATCCATTTTTCGCTTTCTGCGATATTGAACTTGTACCGTAAACGAGGTTCTTGTATACAGAGCCGTCCCAAACTTTGGGGTGGCTGTGTCTTTTTCATTTTAATTTCCCTAAGCTATAGGAACATAAGTGGAAGTGCCCTAGGCTCTGTTCCTTTGTTTTTTAGATGTTTCAGGAAACACCATACACTTCTCCAGAGTGGCTGTTTGCAATTTACATCCCGCCCATCAGCATAAGAAGGCTCCCAGTTCTCCATGGCCTGTCCTGCCTTTCTGGATTTTACACATTTTTCAGATGGCCCTTTTGACCGGGGGGCAGTGAGACTTCATTGTAGTGCAGATTTCCTTTGCAAGCTTGCTCGATTAGCCAAAAAGGGCGTATGCGTTTTTTCCTGAATATATTCAGGAAAAAACGTATACTCCCTTTTTGGCCAAGTGCATCATTGTGGACGTTCTGCCTCTTTTCCTATGCTTTACATGCAATTCCAGTCTACCTCCTGAAATCGGTTTCCTGCAATTCTGCCCCGCTTTCAAGTCCTCTTGGCAGCCTTACTTCAATATATTTTTGGACGATAGCTGTCATTTATAACTCTGCAGGTTTGTGAATGACAGTGCCCCTGAGCTCCTTTCTTCAACTCGCTTTCTTGTGAGCTGGCCGCAACACCGCAGGATTGCTTCAGGCCCTAGTGTGGTTCTGGCATGGCACGCTGAGCCTTTGGTTAATTCCTCTTCCTGGTGGGAAATGAGAGTTAAATTTGCCCGTCCAGACACCTCCAGCTAGTCTCTCATTGGTTCTCCCTATTCCTGTTCATTTTCCGCAGAAATTGCCAACTGGGCCAAACAGGAGGTTAAAGGCACTGACTCTCCAAGTGGGGAGAGTGTTAGTAAAGCGTCTGGAATGTTGCACCCGAGTACCAGGGGACGAAAACTGAGACACATTTGAACACGTTTCCCGATCACACGTTGGATCATACTCTGGGTTCCACATGCATGTTTTAGCTGAAGGAAGAATCCCTTAAACCTGGAGAGTTGAGACCCATGGAATGGGTACCATGCAATATGACTTCAAAGGGTCTGCATTTGCTTACCGATCCTCACCAATCCGATCACTGCTGCGTTTATGCCGCTGTACACACGCTTGATTCTCTTTCGGAGACATATAAATCCATAGGTTTTAAGATTCTTACTAGTCAGGTATATTCTTAGGCGTTTAATATGGGGTGTTTATTCCACTTCGTTGAGCAAGGAGTAGCTCTTGTCTATTACATATTTGGCTTATGGAACGGTATCTGTGCCAATTACAATCTCTGGTTTTGTGCAGCACCCCAACTCACTTTTCTCCTTAAGAAAGAATAAGTTGGTTCTACATTAGAGACCTTGTTCTGTTTTGTAATTCAGTTCCTGTGTAGCCAAGTTTACATTCCGTGTATTAGTGATATCTTATGATGTTTCTTTTTCTGTGTGACTTATTTCACTTAGAATCATCGTACCTGAATCCACTCATTATGCTGCTACGGGCCTGATGACATAGATTTCATTGCTGAGTGATATTGCATTGTACGTAAGTACCACAACTTATTTATCCATTTTTCGATTTCTGTGATATTGAACTTGTACCGTAAACGAGGTTCTTGTAAACAGAGCCATGCCAAACTTTGGGGTGGCTGTGACTTTTTAATTTTAATTTCCCTAAACTATAGGACCATAAGTGGAAGTGCCCTAGGCTCTGTTGCTTTGTTTTTTAGATGTTTCAGGAAACACCATACACTTCTCCAGAGTGGCTGTTGGCAATTTACATCCAGCCCATCAGCATAACAAGGCTCCCAGTTCTCCATGGCCTGTCCTGCCTTTCTGGATTTTACACTTTTTTCAGATGGCCCTTTTGACCGGGGGGCAGTGAGACTTCATTGTAGTGCAGATTTCCTTTGCAAGTTTGCTTGGTTGGCCAAAAAGTGCGTATGCGTTTTTTCCTGAATATATTCAGGAAAATTCATACGCCCTGTTTGGCCAAGTGCATCATTGTGGACGTTCTGCCTCTTTTCCTATGCTTTACATGCAATTCCAGTCTACCTCCTGAACACGGTTTCCTGCAATTCTGCCCCGCTTTCAAGTCCTCTTGGCAGCCTTACTTCAATATATTTTTGGACGATAGCTGTCATTTATAACTCTGCAGGTTTGTGAATTACAGGGCCCCGGAGCTCCTTTCTTCAACTCGGTTTCTTGTGAGCTGGCCGCAACACCGCAGGATTGCCTCAGGCCCTAGTGTGGTTCCGGCATGGCATGCTGAGCCTTTGGTTAATTCCTCTTCCTGGTGGGAAATGAGAGTTAAATTTGCCCGTCCAGACAGCTCCAGCTAGTCTCTCATTAGTTCTCCCAATTCCTGTTCATTTTCCGCAGAAATTGCAAAATGTGCCAAACAGGAGGTTAAAGGCCCTGACTCTCCACGTAGGGAGAGTGTTAGTAAAGCTTCTGGAATGTTGCACCTGAGTACCAGGGGACGAAAACTGAGACACATTTGAACACGTTTCCCGATCACACGTTGGATCATACTCTGGGTTCCACATGCATGTTTTAGCTGAAGGAGGAATCCCTTAAACCTGGAGTGTTGAGACCCATGGAATGGGTACCATGCAGTATGACTTCAAAGGGTCTGCATTTGCTCACTGAACCTCACCAATCCTATCAATGCTACGCTTATGCCACTGTACACATTCTTGATTCTCTTTCGGAGACATATAAATCCATATGTTTTAAGATTCTTACTAGTTAGGTCTATTCTTAGGCATTTAATATGGCGTGTTGTGTCCTCTTCGTTGAGCAAGGAGTAGCTCTTGTCTATTACATATTTGGCTTATGCAACGGTATCTGTGGCAATTTCAATCTCTGGTTTCATGCAGCACCCCAACTCACCATTCCCCTTAAGCAAGCATAAGTTGGTTTTCTACATTTGAGACCCTGTTCTGTTTTGTAATTCAGTTTCTGTGTAGCCAAGTTTACATTCCGTGTAGTAGTGATATCTTATGATGTTCCTTTTTCTGTGTGACTTATTTCACTTAGAATCATCGTACCTGAATCCACTCATTATGCTGCTATGGGCCTGATGTCATAGATTTCATTGCTGAGTGATATTGCATTGTACGTAAGTACCACAACTTCTTTATCCATTTTTCGCTTTCTGCGATATTGAACTTGTACCGTATACAAGGTTCCTGTAAACAGAGCTGTCCCAAACTTTGGGGTGGCTGTGTCTTTTTGATTTTAATTTCCCTAAGCTATAGGACCATAAGTGGAAGTGCCCTAGGCTCTCTTGCTTTGTTTTTTAGATGTTTCAGGAAACACCATACACTTCTCCAGAGTGGCTGTTGGCAATTTACATCCCGCCCATCAGCATAACAAGGCTCCCAGTTCTCCATGGACTGTCCTGCCTTTCTGGATTTTACACTTTTTTCAGATGGCCCTTTTGATGGGGGGCAGTGAGACTTCATTGTAGTGCAGATTTCCTTTGCAAGCTTGCTTGGTTGGCCAAAAAGGGCGTATGCGTTATTTCCTGAATAAATTCAGGAAAAAACGCATACGCCCTTTTTGGCCAAGTGCATCGTTGTGGACATTCTGCCTATTTTCCTATGCTTTAAATGCAATTCCAGTCTATCTCCTGAAATCGGTTTCTTGCAATTCTGCCTTGCTGTCAGTGCCTCTTCATAGCCTTACCTCAGTATACTTTTCGAAAATAGTTGGCCTTTATAACTCTGCAGGTTTGTGAATTGCAGTGGCCCTTACCTCCATTTTTCAGCTCTTATTTTTGTGATCTTCCTCATATCCACAGGATTTCTTCAGGCCCTATTCTTCTTCTTTGGCGCCTTGCTGTGCCTTTGGTTAATTCTTCTTCCTGATGTGCAATTAGAGTGACATGTGCCCATTGAAACCGCTACAGCTATTTTCTCACTGGTTCACCCTATTCCCATTCATCCTCCGCACTAACTGCAGACTGTGCGATACCGGAACTTAAAGGCATTGACTCTCCATGTGGAGATGTTGTTAGTAAAGTGGCTGGAATGTTGATCTGGATCCCCAAGAGGAAAATGAGGTGCATTTTAGAAACCTTTCCCGATCATATGGTATACCATCCGCTGGATTTCCCATGCATGGTTTAGCTGTAGGAAGATTCCCTTCAACCTGGAGTGTTGGGACCCTTGGAATGAGTAGCATGAAGTATTGCATTAAACTTTCGGCAGTTGCTCACCAAAGCTCACCAATGCTCTCAGCCCCAAGTGTCCAGCCTTATGTCTTATCCAGCTGTGGGTTTATATGTGGTCATTCCAGGTTGCATCACAGCCCCTGAGCGAATTTTGTAAGAATTTTTCTCTCTTTCATTGTTTCTGCGTTTTGATTTTAAAATTTATTTCTATAATGGGGTTTAGCTCATTTTCACTGCTGTGTTTGTGCCACTCTGCACACACTTGATTCCCTTATGGAGATATATCAATACATGGGTTTTAAGATTCTTATTACTCAGATATATTTCTCTGCGGTGTATAGGGTTTGTTGAGGCCAGTTCATTGAGCAAGGTGTAGATCTTGTCTAATACCTATTTGTTTTATTGAACGGTATCTGTGCTAATTTCAAACTCTGGTTTTATGCATCACCCCACCTCTCCTTTCCCCTTAAGCTGACATAAGTGTGTTTTCTAAATGTGAGACACTGTTCTGTTTTGTAATTCATTTTTTGTGCAGCCATATTTATCCTCCCTCTATAAGTGATATCTTATGATATGTTTCTTTTTCTGTTTGACTTATTTCAAGTAGTATTATCGGACCTAAATCCACTCTTTATCCTTCTACTAGCCTTATTACATTGATTTCATGGTGAAGAGATATTCCATTGTACATAAGTACCACATTTTCTTTATCCATTGTTCTCTTTCCTGGGATATTTAAGGTGTACTGAAGTTGAGGTTCTTGTAAACAGAGTAGCCCTAAACTGTGGTGTGCTTGTGTCTTGTTGATTTTTAGACTTCCCTAGATATACTTCCATGATTGGAAGTGCCCTATGCTCTGTAGCTCTGTTTTTTAGATGATTTAGGAACCACCATACACTTCTCCAGAGTGGCTCTCGGCAGTTCACACACTGTCCATCAGCGTATAAAGGCTCCCTGTTCTCCATGGCCTGTCCTGCATTTCTGGTTTTTACAATTTTTTCGGATGGCCCTTTTGACCGGTGGGAAATGAGACTTCTTTGTTGTGCACATTTGCATTGCTTGCTTGCTTGGTTGCCCATAAAGTGCGTATGCGTTTTTTCCTGGATATATTCAGGAAAAAACGCATACTCCCTTTTGGGCCAACTACATCATTGTCGAAATTCTGCCGCTTTTCATGTGCTTTAATGACGAGTCCAATCTATCTCTTGAAATCTGTTTCTTGCAATTCTGTCTTGCATTCAGATCCTCTTCTTTGCCTTACCTCAACATATTTTTGGACGTTAGTTTTCATTTATAACTCTGCAGGTTTGTGAATTGCAGTGACCCTGAGCTCCATTTTCTAAGTTGCTCTTTTGTGAGCTGGCCTCAAAGCCGCAGGATTGCTTCAGGCCCTATTTTGGGTCCGGCGAGGCGGGCTGAGCCTTTTTTTAATTCTTATTCTTAATGGGAAATTAGAGTGACATGTGCCCGTCCAAACCCCTACAACTATTCTCTCATTGGTTCCCCCTCTTCCCGTTCATCCTCCTCACAATTTGCAAAATGTGTGAAACAGAAGTTTAAATGTGCTGATTCTCTAAGTGGGGAGATTCTAAGTAACGTGGCTGGAATGATGAACAGGAGCACCAGGAGAGGATAAATGAGGTGCATTTTAGACACATCTCCCGATCACATGGTGTTTTCCATGCATGTTTTCCATGCATGTTTTAGCTGTAGGAAGATTCCTTGAACCTGCAGATTTGGGACCCATTGAATGGGTACCAGGTAGTATTACTTTAAAGGGTGTGCATTTCCTCACCCAACCTCACATTTCTCTTAGCGCGAACAGTTTCCAGCCTTATGTCTCATCCTGCTGTGGGTCTAGATGTGTTCAATCCATGTTGCATCACCGTCCCTGAGGAAAAGTTGTAAGAGGTTTTCTCTGTCTCTCTGTCGTTTATTTTTTTCAATTTATTACTATATTGGTTACAGCTGATTTTCAAAGCTCTGTTTCTTGCTGCTGTACATCCACTTGATTCACGTACAGAGAGACATCAATAAATTCTTTTTCAGATTCTTACCAGTCATAGATATTCTTTTCCGGTGACTTGAGTGTGCTGAGTGCAGTTCTTTTAGCTACCGTGTAGGCCTTGTTGATTATCAGTTTGGTATTTGGAATGGTATCTTTGCTAATTTCAACCTCCTGGATGATGCCTCACCCCTCCCCACCTTTCCCGTTTAGCAGCCTTACGCGTGTTTTCTACATATTTGACTTTGTTTTGTAATTTATTTCATGTGTAGCCATTTTGGATTCCACCTTTAAGTGATATCTTATGATATGTGTCTTTTTCTTTTTGAATTATGTCACTTAGAATGATCATACGTAACTCCTCCGGAGTTGTTACAACTGGCCATATTTCATTGATTTCCAGGCTGAGTAATAGTCCACTCTACATAAGTACCACATCTCTATCCATTTTTTCCCTCCAGAGACATTTAAGTTATATCCTAGTCGAGGATCTTTTAAACAGAGAGGCAGTAAACATTGGGGTGCCTGTGTCCTCTCGATTTTTGTTTTTCCCAAGATATACGCCCATGAGTGCAAGTGCCCTATGCTCTGTAGCTCATTTTTTAGATGCTTTAGTAAACACAATACACTTCTCCAGAATGGCCGTTGGCAATATACATTTCCACTATAAGCCTCACAGGGCTCCCTCTTCTCCTTGCCCTGTCCTGCATTTCTGGTGTTTACACTTTATGAGGATGGCTCTTCCGAATGATGCAAAGTGATATCTTTTGTAGTATTGATTTCCAGTGCCCACCTGTTTGGTTGGCTAAAAAAGTGTATGCCCTTTTCTTGAATATATACAGAAAAAAACGCATACAGCCTTTTTGGCCAACTGCAATGTTGGCAATGTTCAGCCCCTTTTCTTGTGCTTAATGGCGAGTCCTTTCTACCTCCTCAAATCCCTTTCCTGCCATTCTCCCTTGCTTACCAATCCTTTTCTCTGACTTTCCTCAAGACATTTTTCAGTGATAGATATTTTCAACTCTGCAGTTTCGTGAATTTTACTGCCCCTGAGTTCCATTGTTCAACTTGTGTTTATGGGAACTGGCCACAAAGCAGTGGGATTTCCTCAAGCCCTATACTGTTTCCATGGGCAACCCTAACCTTTGGTCAATTCGTCTTCCTGATTGGAAATTAGAGTGACATGTGCCTGTCTGAACACCTAGGACTTGTCTCTCATTGTTCCTCATCCTTCCGCTTCATCCTCTGGACAAATTCCAAACTGTACGCAGCAGGATGTTGACAGTGCTGACATCTCCAAGTGGGGAGACTGTTAGTAAAGACGCTGGAGGGGTGAACCCGAGCACCAGGAGATGAGGAGATGAGATGCCTTTTCCAAATTCTTCCCGATCAGACGGTATACCATCCTCTGGGTGTGACAGACATGTTTTAGCAGTAGGAAGGGTCCCATTCATGTAAGGAGAACACCAGGGCTTTTTCAAAATCAGTGTCTCCCCGAAACCCAAACTGGGGAATTTTTTAAGCTACGGCTACACATATGTTCATTAAGGGCCTTGGGAAGTAGGCAGAGTCCAAACTTTAGATGATTGAAGTCTTCAGGGTCAGAAGCACTCACCACCGGCTTCCCTTAGGTTACACTTTAACTGTCATTGATAGATGATGTCAATAAAAATATCTATTCTTTTTCCGATTATTTCCCCTTATAGGTTATTGCAAAATATTGAGTGTAGTTCCCTGTGCTATACAGTAGTTCCTTGTTGATGATCTATTTTATACATAGCAGTGTGTATGTGTTAATTCCAAACTGTTAATTTATCCCTCCTCCCACCTTTCCCCTTTGGTAATAATAAATTATAAGATTTTATACTTCTCAGAAATGGGGGAGCTGAAAGAGAGGTATCATTTTCAATGGAAAAGCATTTAAAACAAGATTTAAGTTTTAACCAAGATTATTAGATGTACATCCTTGGAAAGAAATCACTTCATTTCTCTAATATTGACCTGACAAATAAGACAAACCTTTTCACTGAACTTGCTTATAATAAAGTGATGGAAATATCAAATGGAAGTGTTAGAAACATCTTATTTTACCCGAGCCTTATACACTGTTCTATGTTAACTACAGTTTGGCTCACACATCTGTTCATTGAAGTTACAATAGTCTCAATTTCTGTTACTGATCCTCCAGAGTGGACCCCAACAAGTGTCCCCCTGCCCAGTGTCATTGGGGCCAACAGATCGAGACTGAGTTTGGTTCACAAGCAAAGGAAACTTTATATTTTGATCAGAGAATGGAGAGGTGAGAGCATGCACTACCCCGTGGGCTGTGGGCTGGGCTGCTGTGTAGAGATCCTGTCAGAGTCAGTGGGAGGGAGGGGGCGGAGCTCTCGAGGGCCGGGTTGGCTGCAGCTCAGGCTCTATATCTCGGAGTCTGCACTGGGCCCCAGGAGCTGAGGTGTCGACCCAGCCATTCTGCACTAGGAAATCTGGTCTGAAGTGCCGGGTGTGGAACCTCTGTATGCGGGACCCTAGGAGCACGTGAAATTAGACAAAGCACAAAGGATAAAAAAGGTCAGACTTGACTTTATTGCCCAGATTCTATTTTTATCTCCCAGGGATTTTTAATGGGCTTTGCTGGGGACAAACCCCTCCTCTGCCTTTTGTCCCATTCCTCATTCTTGGAGTGCTGAGGGTGCAGACCCTTCTTCTGTAACTGCTGAGTGCTGAGTTGGAAGCCCTCATACCAGGGGACGAGGGTCAGAACTTCTCCCCAGCAGCCTCCAGGTGACGTTGATTGGGCCCAGGACCCTTGCCTCCCTGCTCGTCCGCCTGAGCACCAGCATTGGAAGTGTTATAGATTCTAATGACCTTTAAGGGTCCAGGAAAGAGATGTGCAGAGACGCTGTGGGGGCCGGTTTCACCCCGCCCCACATTTGTTCGACCACCTTAGGCTGACCGTTTCTGCCAGCCTAGATGCTCTGACCAGTAGTCTGCTCTTTCTTCAATTAGGTCCCTGAATTAACGTAAAAACAGCACCAGGTGTCAGAGCCCTGCCCGCTCAACTCCCAGACAGTCCAGGGTCAGTGGTGATCAAGGACCATGATGGCCACTGAGTCAACAGCCTTTTGAAGTAAACAGGAGTCCAGCCGGTCTTATTGGCCACCATCATCACGGTGTCTGTAGGCTTTTCTATGGTGACAGTGTGATATACGGTTCCCCCGCCAAGATTATTAGCTCCCCTCCGGGTGCAGTAAGTCCTGCAAGCAGTAGTCTACTCCTTCGGGACACACTATTGTTGTTTTATGAGAGAAACTCCAGGTCAAGTGATGTTCACACGAGTCGTCATGGTGCCCTGCTGCCCCCGGTTATCTCTCTGGATGTTGGAGTTGGAGGGCCTCCTCACTCGAGGTCGGTGTGCCCACGGAGCGAACCCTGTAACTTCAGGGCATGGTTGGTGATTAGGATCACCACGTGGGGTCCTTTTCCCTTAGGAGGGAGGTGGCCTTTTGGGCTGCTGATTTCCAGGGTTTTAGATACCGCCAGTATCTTGGCCAGATGTGGCAGTGGGCCAAGCCCCTTGGTGACTGTAGTTTATCCTACGTGGACGGCATTCTTGTGTTGTTCCATTTCAAGTGGTCCCAGTTTTTGCACTAATTCTCCAATGGCGATTCACCTTTCACCAGGAATGGAAAGGTCAAAGGGTTTAGCTCAATCAGGGAGTTCCAGGGCAAGGGTCTGAATTGACTGCTCTTTCCATTCTTGAAAGGCCACTTCTGGATTCTGTTCAAAAGGATCATCATCTTTTCCTTTCAGTGTTTCATATAGAGGCCCAGCTAGTAGACTGTAGTTAGGGATCCAGAAGCAGCAAACCCTGGCCTCCCCAGGAACCCCTAAGCTGTCTTCTCATTTTAGAAAGGGGTAAGGCTGCAAATGGTTTCTTCCCTTTCCTGGGATGGGCTTCTCCGACCTTGTGTGAGAATGAAGCCCAGGCAGGTCACCGCAGTCTGTGATATTTGAGCTTTTTCTTGGACAACTTCTATCCTTTATTGGCTTGGTAGTTCAGAGGCCTCCTTAGTAGGGCTGGCGATCAGAATGTCGTCTGCATATTGAAGGAGGGTTTCCTTTTCCAGAGGTAGAACTTTTCGGTCTTTAGCTAAGCTTTCCCCAAAGATGGTGTGGGAATTTTTGAACCCTTGGGGCAAGACGGCCCGGAAGTATTGTTTTAGTTGTATGTTGAGTCCTGCCACTCACAAGCCAAAATTTCTTGTGACTCTGGGACTAATGGAATACAAAAGAAGGCATCATTGAAGACTAATACAGAATACCATGTCCTGGTGGTTGGTAGAATGCCCAGCAGGGTGTAGGAATTAGGAGCAACTGGAGGTATATCCTCGGTGGCTTCACTGACTGTCCTGACATCCTTTACCAGGTCCCCAGCAGCCCATGGGGCTCTCGTGGTCAGGCCAATCCCAGGATATGGAGCTACCCTTGCAGGTACCGTGGCAGGGCTGGGCACACAGGAACCGTGCACATAGCCCTCATTGAAGAGCACCCCCAGCTCACCTGTCGCTCAGAGCTGACACAGAGCACCTCAGAGCAGGACTTGAACTAACAAACAGCAGCTCCGACAGGTCTGTGACCCTGGGCATCACTCTGTGTGGCCTCCCTCCACCTGGTCTTCCAGAGACTTCCACTGCACCCGGGGCACCAGGCCTCTGTCTCCAACCACCACCCACCCCTCCTCTCCCTGACTCCTGGGTTCCTCTCATTAGGAGAGGGTTTTCTTGAAGTTGTCTCCCACTCATGGGCCAGATAAAATGATTAGAAAACAAGCCAAAGCTGCAGCCCCTTGTCTATCCTGACTCTCAGGAGCCCACACCTGTTCCTTGGACCTGGCCGGTTCAGCAAGTTCCATTTTCTGCAACTGTGAGCCCCTGAGGGGTGATGATTGGCTGACCTGGGCAGCCTTACCGTGCCGGCCAGCCCTCCCCAGGTGTGCCTGGGTTGAGATCAATATAAATACCACTCCAGGCAGCAAGAGCCCCTGCAGCTGTGTCTGACGCCATTTTCTCTGCCCTGTCAGCAGTCTCGGGGCTGGGCTGGTGGGAGGGAGTGAGAGGCCACGGCTTTGTGGGTGGCCCAGTGTGAGTGGGGCTCTGCTGGACTTTCTGCAGCAGTTGCCAGGCTGCCACCTGCTAAAGAAGAGGATGTGTCACCCATACCTGCTGCTGGAGTTTCTCCCTGGGCAGAGGTGAGGAAGGAAAAAAGCAGTGGGGGCAGGGACAGGACGGGTATCTCAGGCAGGGAAATGGAAATCTTCCAGAAGAGCACCCAGGACCAGGACCATCCTGGCTGGCCTGCAGGCACCAAGTCAGCTGGCATGCTGTCACTCGTGTGGCTCCATGGCCCTTCCTCTAGGCTTTCAAGTCCTTGTATATATTCAGGTGTTTTACCTGGGAAGGGTGGGAACAGTTCAGCAGCAACTGGCCTGGAACTCAGCTCACGTTTACTCACAGATGCCTCGGCACGGTGCCCCAGCTTTGCAATGAGGACGCTTGTTGTGTGGGGGCTGCTGGCTGAATGGGAGACGATTCCCCACCACTGACCAACTTCAGAATTGTTTACAACTGGAGCAAGTGCCCTGATACGGTTTTCCTCTGAGTAACTGGTGGGTTCTGTTTTTTTTTTCTCTTTTTCGTTTTTGGTTCAAGGTAGATTTTATTCCTCTTTTTTGTATTTACAGATATAAGCATGGAAATAATTTATTCATATAAATACATGTATGTGAAGGGAATAATTGTTTTTTCTGTTTTATTTTTTAAATTTTATTTCTTTTTAATTTTGAATTTTATTTTATATTTTTATACAGCAGGTTCTTATTGGTTATCTATTTTATACATATAAATGTTTACATGCCAATCCCAATCTCTCAACTCCTCCCACCACCACCCCCCCAAGAGCTTTCCCCCCTTGTTGTCCATACGATTGTTGTCTACATCTGTTGCTCTAGTTATGCCTTGCAAAATGGTTAATCTGTACAGTTTTTCTAGGTTCCACATATATGCATGAATATACAAGATTTGTTTTTCTCTTTCTGACTTACTTCACTCTGTATGACAGTCTCTAGATCCATCGACGTCTCTACAAATGACCCAATTTCATTCCTTTCATGGCTTAGTAATATTCCATTTTATATATGTACCACATCTTTATGCATTCGTCTGTCTGTGGGCATTTAGGTTGCTTCCATTACCTCGATATTGTAAATAGTGATGCAATGAACATTGGGGTGAATGTCTCTTTTTGATTTATGGTTTTGTCTGGGTATATGTCCAGTACTGGGATTGCTGTATCATATGGTAATTCTATTATTAGTTTCTTAAGAAACTCCATATTGTTCTCCATAGTGACTGTAACAATTTATATTCCCAACAATAGTGGAAGAGGCTTCCTTTTCTCCACACCCTTTCCAGCATTTGTTGATTGTAGATTTTCAGATGATGCCCATTCTAACAGGTGTGAGGTGATACCTCATTGTTGAGTCCATTTCGATGAACAAGGGGTAGGTCTTGTCTATTACATATTTGGCTTATGGAACGGTATCTGTGCTAATTTCAAACTCTGGTTTTATGCAGCACCCCAACTCACCTTTCCCCTTAAGCAAGCATAAGTTGGTTTTCTAAACTTGAGACCCTGTTCTGTTTTGTAATTCAGTTCATGTGTAGCCAAGTTTACATTCCGTGCATTAGTGATACCTTATGATGTTTCTTTTTCTGTGTGACTTATTTCACTTAGAATCATCGTGCCTCAATCCACTCATTATGCTGGTACCGGCCTGGTGACACAGATTTCATTGCTGAGTGATATTGCATTGTACATAAGTACCACAACTTCTTTATCCAGTTTTTGCTCTCTGTGATATTGAACTTGTACCGTAAACGAGGTTCTTGTAAACAGAGCCGTCCCAAATTTTGGGGTGGCTGTGTCTTTTTGATTTTAATTTCCCTAAGCTATAGGACCATAAGTGGAAATGCCCTGGACTCTGTTGCTTTGTTTTTCAGATGTATCAGGAAACACCATACACTTCTCCAGAGTGGCTGTTGGCAATTTACATCCCGCCCATCAGCATAACAAGGCTCCTTTTTCCCCATGGCCTGTCTTGCCTTTCTGGATTTTACACTTTTTTCAGATGGCCCTTTAGACCGGGGGGAAGTGACACTTCATAGTAGTTCGGATTTCCATTGCAAGCTTGCTTGGTTTGCCAAAAAGGGCGTATGTGTTTTTTCCTGAATATATTCAGGAACAAACTCATACGCCCTTTTTTGCCAAGTGCATCATTGTTGATGTTCTGCCTCTTTTCCTATGCTTTAAATGCACATCCAGTCTACCTCCTGAAATCGATTTCCTGAAATTCTGCCCCGCTTTCAAGTCCTCTTCGCAGCCTTACTTCTATATATTTTTGGACGTTATCTGTCATTTATAACTCTGCAGGTTTGTGAATTACAGGGCCCCTGAGCTCCTTTCTTCAACTCGCTTTCTTGTGAGCTGGCCGCAAACCCACAAGACTGCTTCAGGCCCTAATCTGCTTCTGGCAGGGCACGCTGAGCCTTTGGTTAATTCCTCTTCCTGGTGGGAAATGAGTGTTAAATATGCCCGTCCAGACACCTACCTCACTCTCAACCCCTTGGTGACCTGGGTCCTCTGGCTTGTGGCCACCTTTGCTGGGTTCCTCACCTTTCGATGATGTGGCCCCACTAGTGTGAGGACACTCCTGCCTGGTTCTCAACCACGTGGTTATGTGGACCCCCTGGTGAGAGTCTGTTCCTGGCTGTGTTCCTCACCCTTCTGTGAGGGAGACCCTCTGCTGATAGGTCACTCCTGCATGGCTGGCACACATTGCCTTGGTGAAGTCAGCCATGTGGTGGCTGTAGGAGTGTGCTGGGAATCTCCTCCCCCCGGTGATGAGGGCCCTTTGCATTAGGCCCAAACTGCTGGGCTCACCAACTTTTCTTAGTGAGCCCAATGATGCTTGGGCACTCCTCTTAAGATCCCATCTCCATGGGGATGTGGGCCTTCTGCTCTGAGGTCCCAACGGCTGGGTTGTTCACATTTTCATGATGTGGGCTCTCTGGTGTTAGTTCACAGAGGCCTGGATCCCATAGCCTCTGTGCTCTTGGCCGCCTGTTGGGAGGTTCCAACTGCTGGATTCCTCACTTTTTTAATTTTTTAGGCCCTCTGTTGTGAGGATCCTCCTGCCTGCCTCACTCCCAGCCCCTTCGTGATGTGTGTCGTCTGGTCTGAGGCCACATGTGCTGGGTTCCTCACCTTTCGATGGTGTGGGACCAATGGTCTTAGGAGACTCCTGCCTGGTTCACATCCCCTTGGTGATGTGGGCCCTCTGTTGAGAGTCTGATCCTGGCTGGGTTCCTCACCCATCTGTGAGGTGGGCCGTCTGCTGTGAGGTCACTCCTGCCTGGCTTGCTCACATCGCCTTGTGGACATGAGCCCTCTGGTGGCACTTGGAGCCTGCTGGGAGCCTCCTCCCGTCGGTGATGAGGGCCCTCTGTCGTCAGGCCCTAACTGCTGGGCTCCCCACATTTTGTGATGTGCGCCCAGTGGTGCGAGGACAGTCCAGCCAGGTTCACATCCCCATTGGGATGTGGGCCTTCTGCTCTGAGGTCCCAACGCCTGGGTTGCTCACAGTTTCATGATGTGGGCTCTCTGCTGTTAGTTCACTCCTGCCTGCATCCCATAGCTTCTGTGCTCTCGGCCGCCTGCTGGGAGGTTCCAACTGCTGGATTCCTCACCTTTCTTATTCTTTGGGCCCTCTGTTTTTAGGCTACTCCTGCCTGCCTCACTCCCATTCCCTTTGTGATATGTGTCCTCTGATTTGAGGCCACATGTGCTGGGTTCCGCACCTTTCGATGATGTGGCCCCACTGGAGGGAAGACAGTCCTGACTGGTTCCCATCTCCTTGCTGATGTGGGCCCTCAGGTGAGAGTCTGATCCTGGCTGTGTTCCTCACCCTTCTGTGAGGTGGGCCCTCTGCTGTGAGGTTGGTCATGCCTGTCTGACACATGTCACCTTGGCGACGTGGGCCCTCTGGTGGCAGTTGGAGTGTGCTGGGATCCTCCTCCCCTCGGTGATGAGGGCCCTCTTGCCTTAGGCCACAACTGCTGGGCTCCCCACATTTTCTGATGTGTGCCAAGTGAGTGAGGACACTCTTGCCAGGTTCCCATCCCCATGGGGATATGGGCCTTCTGCTCTGAGGTCAAAACGGCTGGCTTGCTCACAGTACCATGATGTGGGCCCTCTGCTGTGAGTTCACTCCGGCAAGGATCCCTTATCATCGGTGCTCTGAGCCGCCTGCTGGGAGGTTCCAAATGCTGGATTCCTCAACTTTTTTATTCTATGTGCCCTCTGTTGTGAGGTTCCTCCTGCCTGCCTCACTGCCAGCCCCTTGGTGATGACTTTCCTATGGCTTGAGGCCACATGTGCTGCGTTCCTCACCTTTCGATGATGTGGCCCCACTCGTGTGAGGACACTCCTGCCTGGTTCCCATCCCCTTGGTGAGGTGGGCCCTCTGGCGAGAGTCTAATCCTGGCTGGGTTCCTCAACGTTTTGTGAGGTAGGCTCTCTGCTGTGAGGTCACTCCTGCCGGGCTGGCACACATCGCCTTGGTGACATTGGCCCTCTGGTGGCAGCTGGAGCCTGCTGGGAGCCTCCTCCCCTCGGTGATGAGTGCCCTCTAGCGTCAGGCCCTAACTTCTGAGCACCCCACGTTTTCTGATGTGAGCCCAGTGTTGCCAGGACACTCCTGTCATGTTCCCATCACCATGGGGATGTAGGCCTTCTGCTCTGAGGTCCCAATGTCTGGGTTGCTCACAGTTTCATGATGTGGGCTGTCTGTTCATTCTGGCCTGGATCCCCTAGCCTCTGTGCTCTGGGCCACCTGCTGGGAGGTTCCAACTGCTGGATTCCTCACCTTTCTTATTTTTGGGCCCTCTGTTGTGAGGCTCCTCCTGCCTGCCTCACTCCCAGCCCCTTGGTGATGGGTGTCCTATGGTTTGAAGCCACATGTTCTGGGTTCCTCACCTTTAGATGATGTGGCCCTACTCATGTGAGGACACTCCTGCCTGGTTCCAATCCATTTGGTGATGTGGGCCCTCTGGTGCGAGTGTGATCCTGACTGGGTTCATCACACTTCTCTGAGGTGGGCCTTCTGCTGTGAGGTCATTCGTGCCTGGTTGGCACACATCGCCTTGGTGACATCAGCCCTCTGGTGGCAGTTGGAGCCTGCTGGGAGCCTCCTTCCCTTGGTGATGAGGGTCCTCTGGCGTCAGGCCCTAACTGCTGGTCTCCCAAAATTTTCTGATACGTTCTCAGTGGTGCGAGGACACTCCTACCAGATTTATATCCCCATGGGGATGTGGGCCTCCTGCTCTGAGGTCCCAATGGCTGGGTTGCTCAGTTTCATGACATGGGCCCTCTTCTGTGAGTTCACTGTGGCCTGGATCCCATAGCCTCGGTGCTCTGGGCCGCCTGCTGGGAGGTTCCAACTGCTGGATTCCTCACTTTTTTATTCTATGGGCCCAGTGTTGTGAGGCTACTCCTGCCTGCCTCACTCCAAGGCCCTTGGTGATGTGGGTCCTCTGGTTTGAGGACACATGTGCTGAGTACCTCACCTTTCGATGATGTGGCCCCACTGGTGTGAAGACACTCCTGCCTGGTTCCCATCCCCTCGGTGATGTGGGCCCTCTGGTGAGAGTCTGATGTTGGCTGGTTTTCTCACCCTTCTGTGAGCTGGGAACTCTGCTGTGAGGTAACTCCTGCCTGGCTTGCTCACGTTGCCTTGACAACGTGAGCCCTCAGGTGGCAATTGGAGCCTGCTGGGAATCTCCTCCCCTCGGTTATGAGAGCTCTGGATAAAACACATATGCCCTCTTTTGCCAAGTGCATTATTTTCCAAGTTCTGTCTCTTTTCCTATGTTTTAAGAGCGACTCCCGTGTACCTTCTGAAATCGGTTTCCTGCAATTCTGCACCGTTTTCAAGTCCTCTTCGCAGCCTTACTTCAGTATAATTTTGGATGATACCTGTCATTTATAACTCTGCAGGTTTGTGAATTACAGTGTCCCTGAGCTCCTTTCTTCAACTCGCTTTCTTCTGAGCTGGACACAAAACCACAGGATCTCTTCAGGTCCTAATCTGCTTCCAGCATGGCACGCGGAGCCTTTGGATCATTCGTATTCCTGGTGGGAAATGAGAGTTAAATTTGCCCATCCAGACACCTACAGATAGTCTCTCATTGGTTCTCATTATTCCTGTTCATCTTACGCAGAAATTGCAAACTGGGCCAAACAGGAGGTTAAAGGCACTGACTCTCCAAGTGGGGAGAGTGTTAGTAAAGCGTCTGGAAAGTTGCACCAAGTACCAGGGGACGAAAAATGAGATACATTTAAAAACGTTTCCCGATCATACGGTGGATCATACTCTAGGTTCCACATGCATGTTTTAGCTGAAGGAAAAATCCCTTGCACCAGGAGAGTTGGGACCCATGGAATGGGTACCATGCAATATGACTTCAAAGGGTCTGCATTTGCTCACCGACCCTCACCAATCCTATCACTGCTGTGTTTATGCCGCTGTACACACGCTTCATTCTCTTTCGGAGACATATAAATCCATAGGTTTTAAGATTCTTACTAGTCAGGTATATTCTTAGGCAGTTAATATGGGGTGTTGAGTCCACTTCATTGAGCAAGGAGTAGCTCTTGTCTATTACATATTTAGCTTATGGAATGGTATTTGTGTTAATTTCTATATCAGGTTTTATGCAGCACCCCAACTCACCTTTCCCCTTAAGCAAGCATAAGTTGGTTTTCTACATTTGAGACCCTGTTCTGTTTTGTAATTCAGTTCCTGTGTAGCCAAGTTTACATTCCGTGTATTAGTGATATCTTATGATGTTTCTTTTTCTGTGTGACTTATTTCACTTAGAATCATCGTACCTGAATCCACTCATTATGCTGCTACCGGCCTGATGACATAGATTTCATTACTGAGTGATATTGCATTGTACGTAAGTACCTCAACTTCTTTATCCATTTTTCGCTTTCTGTGATATTGAACTTGTACCATAAATGAGGTTCTTGTAAACAGAGCCGTCCCAAACATTGGGGTGGCTGTGTCTTTTTGATTTTAATTTCCCTAAGCTATAGGACCATAAGTGGAAGTGCCCTAGGCTCTGTTGCTTTGTTTTTTAGATGTTTCAGGAAACACCATACACTTCTCCAGAGTGGCTGTTGGCAATTTACGTCCCGCCCATCAGCATAACAAGGCTCCCAGTTCTCCATGGCCTGTCCTGCCTTTCTGGATTTTACACTTTTTTCAGATGACCCTTTTGACCGGGGGGCAGTGAGACTTCATTGTAGTGCAGATTTCCTTTGCAAGCTTGCTTGGTTGGCCAAAAAGTGCGTATGCGTTTTTTCCTGAATATATTCAGGAAAAAACGCTTACGCCCTTTTTGGCCAAGTGCATCATTGTGGACGTTCTGCCTCTTTTCCTATGCTTTACATGCAATTCCAGTCTACCTCCTGAAATCGGTTTCCTGCAATTCTGCCCCACTTTCATGTCCTCTTGTCAGCCTTACTTCAATATATTTTTGGACGATAGCTGCCATGTATAACTCTGCAGGTTTGTGAATGACAGTGCCCCTGAGCTCCTTTCTTCAACTCGCTTTCTTGTGAGCTGGCCGCAACACCGCAGGATTGCTTCAGGCCCTAGTGTGGTTCCGGCATGGCTCGCTGAGCCTTTGGTTAATTCCTCTTCCTGGTGGGAAATGAGAGTTAAATTTGCCCATGCAGACACCTCCAGCTAGTCTCTCATTGGTTCTCACTATTCCTGTTCATTTTCCGCAGAAATTGCAAACTGGGCCAAACAGGAGGTTAAAGGCACTGACTCTCCAAGTGGGGAGAGTGTTAGTAAAGCGTCTGGAATGTTGCACCCGAGTACCAGGGGACGAAAACTGAGACACATTTGAACACGTTTCCCGATCACACGGTGGATCATACTCTGGGTTCCACATGCATGTTTTAGCTGAAGGAAGAATCCCTTAAACCTGGAGAGTTGAGAACCATGGAATGGGTACCATGCAATATGACTTCAAAGGGTCTGCATTTGCTCACCGAACCTCACCAATCCTATCACTGCTGCATTTATGCCGCTGTACACACACTTGATTCTCTTTCGGAGACATATAAATTCATAGGTTTTAAGATTCTTACTAGTCAGGTATATTCTTAGGCGTTTAATATGGGGTGTTGAGTAAACTTCGTTGAGCAAGCAGTAGCTCTTGTTTATTACATATTTGGCTTATGGAACGGTATCTGTGCTAATTTCAATCTCTCGTTTTATGCAGCACCCCAACTCACCTTTCCCCTTAAGCAAGCATAAGTTGGTTTTCTACATTTGAGACCCTATTCTGTTTTGTAATTCAGTTCCTGTGTAGCCAAGTTTACATTCCGTGTATTAGTGATATCTTATGATGTTTCTTTTTCTGTGTGACTTATTTCACTTAGAATCATCGTACCTGAATCCACTCATTATGCTGCTACTGGCCTGATGACATAGATTTCATTGCTGAGTGATATTGCATTGTACGTAAGTACCACAACTTCTTTATCCATTTTTCGCTTTCTGCGATATTCAACTTGTACTGTAAACGAGGTTCTTGTAAACAGAGCCATCCCAAACTTTGGGGTGGCTGTGTCTTTTTGATTTTAATTTCCCTAATCTATAGGACCATAAGTGGAAGTGCCCTACGCTCTGTTGCTTTGTTTTTTAGATGTTTCAGGAAACACCATACACTTCTCCAGAGTGGCTGTTGGCAATTTACATCCCGCCCATCAGCATAAGAAGGCTCCCAGTTCTCCATGGCCTGTCCTGCCTTTCTGGATTTTACACTTTTTTCAGATGGTCCTTTTGACCGGGGGGCAGTGAGACTTCATTGTAGTGCAGATTTCGTATGCAAGCTTGCTTGGTTGGCCAAAAGGGGCGTATGCGTTTTTTCCTGAATATATTCAGGAAAAAACGCATATGCCCTTTTTGGCCAAGTGCATCATTGTGGACGTTCTGCCTCTTTTCCTATGCTTTACATGCAATTCCAGTCTACCTCCTGAAATCGGTTTCCTGCAATTCTGCCCCGCTTTCAAGTCCTCTTGGCAGCCTTACTTCAGTATAATTTTGGACGATAGCTGTCATTTAGAACTCTGCAGGTTTGTGAATTACAGTTCCCCTGAGCTCCTTTCTTCAACTCGCTTTCTTGTGAGCTGGCCGCAACACCGCAGGATTGCTTCAGGCCCTAGTGTGTTTCCGGCATGGCTCGCTGAGCCTTTGGTTAATTCCTCTTCCTGCTGGGAAATGAGAGTTAAATTTGCCCGTCCAGACACCTCCAGCTAGTCTCTCATTGGTTCTCCCTATTCCTGTTCATTTTCTGCAGAAATTGCAAACTGGGCCAAACAGGAGGTTAAAGGCACTGACTCTCCAAGTGGGGAGAGTGTTAGTAAAGCGTCTGGAATGTTGCACCCGAGTACCAGGGGACGAAAACTGAGACACATTTGAACACGTTTCCCGATCACACGGTGGATCATACTCTGGGTTCCACATGCATGTTTTAGCTGAAGGAACAATCCCTTAAATCTGGAGAGTTGAGACCCATGGAATGGGTACCATGCAATATGACTTCAAAGGGTCTGCATTTGCTCACCGAACCTTACCAATCCTATCACTGCTGCGTTTATGCCGCTGTACACACACTTGATTCTCTTTTGGAGACATATAAATCCATAGGTTTTAAGATTCTTACTAGTCAGGTATATTCTTAGGCGTTTAATATAGGGTGTTGAGTCCACTTCGTTGAGCAAGCAGTAGCTCTTGTTTATTACATATTTGGCTTATGGAAATATATCTGTGCTAATTTCAATCTCTGGTTTTATGCAGCACCCCAACTCACCTTTCCCCTTAAGCAAGCATAAGTTGGTTTTCTACATTTGAGACCCTATTCTGTTTTGTAATTCAGTTCCTGTGTAGCCAAGTTTACATTCCGTGTATTAGTGATATCTTATGATGTTTCTTTTTCTGTGTGACTTATTTCACTTAGAATCATCGTACCTGAATCCACTCATTATGCTGCTACGGGCCTGATGACATAGATTTCATTGCTCAGTGATATTGCATTGTACGTAAGTACCACAACTTCTTTATCCATTTTTCGCTTTCTGCGATATTGAACTTGTACCGTAAACGAGGTTCTTGTAAACAGAGCCATCCCAAACTTTGGGGTGGTTGTGTCTTTTTGATTTTAATTTCCCTAATCTATAGGACCATAAGCAGAAGTGCCCTAGGCTCTGTTGCTTTGTTTTTTAGATGTTTCAGGAAACACCATACACTTCTCCAGAGTGGCTGTTGGCAATTTACATCCCGCCCATCAGCATAAGAAGGCTCCCAGTACTCCATGGCCTGTCCTGCCTTTCTGGATTTTACACTTTTTTCAGATGGCCCTTTTGACCGGGGGGCAGTGAGACTTCATTGTAGTGCAGATTTCCTTTGCAAGCTTGCTTGGTTGGCCAAAAAGGGCGTATGCGTTTTTTCCTGAATATATTCAGGGAAAAACGCATACGCCCTTTTTGGCCAAGTGCATCATTGTGGACGTTCTGCCTCTTTTCCTATGCTTTACATGCAATTCCAGTCTACCTCCTGAAATCGGTTTCCTGCAATTCTGCCCCGCTTTCAAGTCCTCTTGGCAGCCTTACATCAATATATTTTTGGACGATAGCTGTCATTTATAACTCTGCAGGTTTGTGAATTACAGTGCCCCTGAGCTCCTTTCTTCAACTCGCTTTCTTGTGAGCTGGCCGCAACACTGCAGGATTGCTTCAGGCCCTAGTGTGGTTCCGGCATGGCTCGCTGAGCCTTTGGTTAATTCCTCTTCCTGCTGTGAAATGAGAGTTAAATTTGCCTGTGCAGACACCTCCAGCTAGCCACTCATTGGTTCTCCCTATTCCTGTTCATTTTCCGCAGAAATTGCAAACTCGGCCAAACAGGAGGTTAAAGGCACTGACTCTCCGAGTTGGGAGAGTGTGAGTAAAGCGTCTGGAATGTTGCACCCGAGTACCAGGGGACGAAAACTGAGACACATTTGAACACGTTTCCCGATCACACAGTGGATCATACTCTGGGTTCCACATGCATGTTTGAGCTGAAGGAAGAATCCCTTAAACCTGGAGAGTTGAGAACCATGGAATGGGTACCATGCAATATGACTTCAAAGGGTCTGCATTTGCTCACCGAACCTCACCAATCCTATCACTGCTGCGTTTATGCCGCTGTACACACACTTGATTCTCTTTCGGAGACATATAAATCCATAGGTTTTAAGATTCTTACTAGTCAGGTATATTCTTAGGCGTTTAATATGGGGTCTTGAGTCCACTTCGTTGAGCAAGCAGTAGCTCTTGTCTATTATATATTTGGCTTATGGAAAGGTATCTGTGCTAATTTCAATCTCTGGTTTTATGCAGCACCCCAACTCACCTTTCCCCTTAAGCAAGCATAAGTTGGTTTTCTGCATTTGAGACCCTATTCTGTTTTGTAATTCAGTTCCTGTGTAGCCAAGTTTACATTCCGTGTATTAGTGATATCTTATGATGTCTCTTTTTCTGTGTGACTTATTTCACTTAGAATCATCGTACCTGAATCCACTCATTATGCTGCTACGGGCCTGATGACATAGATTTCATTGCTGAGTGATATTGCATTGTACGTAAGTACCACAACTTCTTTATCCATTTTTCGCTTTCTGCGATATTGAACTTGTACCGTAAACGAGGTTCTTGTAAACAGAGCCATCCCAAACTTTGGGGTGGCTGTGTCTTTTTGACTTTAATTTCCCTAATCTATAGGACCATAAGTAGAAGTGCCCTAGGCTCTGTTGCTTTGTTTTTTAGATGTTTCAGGAAACACCATACACTTCTCCAGAGTGGCTGTTGGCAATTTACATACCGCCCATCAGCATAAGAAGGCTCCCAGTTCTCCATGGCCTGTCCTGCCTTTCTGGATTATACACTTTTTTCAGATGGCCCTTTTGACCGGGGGGCAGTGAGACTTCATTGTAGTGCAGATTTCCTTTGCAAGCTTGCTTGGTTGGCCAAAAAGGGCGTATGCGTTTTTTCCTGAATATATTCAGGAAAAAACGCATACGCCCTTTTTGGCCAAGTGCATCATTGTGGACGTTCTGCCTCTTTTCCTATGCTTTACATGCAATTCCAGTCTACCTTCTGAAATCGGTTTCCTGCAATTCTGCCCTGCTTTCAAGTCCTCTTGGCAGCCTTACTTCAATATATTTTTGGACGATAGCTGTCATTTATAACTCTGCAGGTTTGTGAATTACAGTGCCCCTGAGCTCCTTTCTTCAACTCGCTTTCTTGTGAGCTGGCCGCAACACCGCAGGATTGCTTCAGGCCCTAGTGTGGTTCCGGCATAGCTCGCTGAGCCTTTGGTTAATTCCTCTTCCTGCTGGGAAATGAGAGTTAAATTTGCCCGTCCAGACACCTCCAGCTAGTCTCTCATTGGTTCTCCCTATTCCTCTTCATTTTCCGCAGAAATTGCAAACTGGGCCAAACAGGAGGTTAAAGGCACTGACTCTCCAAGTGGGGAGAGTGTTAGTAAAGCCTCTGGAATGTTGCACCCGAGTACCAGGGGACGAAAACTGAGACACATTTGAACACGTTTCCCAATCACACGGTGGATCATACTCTGGGTTCCACATGCATGTTTTAGCTGAAGGAAGAATCCCTTAAACCTGGAGAGTTGAGAACCATGGAATGGGTACCATGCAATATGACTTCAAAGGGTCTGCATTTGCTCACCAAACCTCACCAATCCTATCACTGCTGCGTTTATGCCGCTGTACACACACTTGATTCTCTTTCGAAGACATATAAATCCATAGGTTTTAAGATTCTTACTAGTCAGGTATATTCTTAGGCGTTTAATATGGGGTGTTGAGTCCAATTCATTGAGCAAGCAGTAGCTCTTGTTTATTACATATTTGGCTTATGGAAAGGTATCTGTGCTAATTTCAATCTCTGGTTTTATGCAGCACCCCAACTCACCTTTCCCCTTAAGCAAGCATAAGTTGGTTTTCTACATTTGAGACCCTATTCTGTTTTGTAATTCAGTTCCTGTGTAGCCAAGTTTACATTCCGTGTATTAGTGATATCTTATGATGTTTCTTTTTCTGTGTGACTTATTTCACTTAGAATCATCGTACCTGAATCCACTCATTATGCTGCTACTGGCCTGATGACATAGATTTCATTGCTGAGTGATATTGCATTGTACGTAAGTACCACAACTTCTTTATCCATTTTTCGCTTTCTGCGATATTGAACTTGTACCGTAAACGAGGTTCTTGTAAACAGAGCCGTCCCAAACTTTGGGGTGGCTGTGCCTTTTTATATTAATTTCCCAAATCTATAGGACCATGAGTGGAAGTGCCCTAGGCTCTGTTGCTTTGTTTTTTAGATGTTTCAGGAAACACCATACACTTCTCCAGAGTGGCTGTTGGCAATTTACATACCGCCCATCAGCATAAGAAGGCTCCCAGTTCTCCATGGCCTGTCCTGTCTTTCTGGATTTTACAGTTTTTTCAGATGGCCCTTTTGACCGGGGGGCAGTGAGACTTCATTGTAGTGCAGATTTCCTTTGCAAGTTTGCTTGGTTGGCCAAAAAGTGCGTATGCGTTTTTTCCTGAATATATTCAGGAAAAAACGCATACGCCCTTTTTGGCCAAGTGCATCATTGTGGACGTTCTGCCTCTTTTCCTATGCTTTACATGCAATTCCAGTCTACCTCCTGAAATCGGTTTCCTGCAATTCTGCCCCGCTTTCAAGTCCTCTTGGCAGCCTTACTTCAATATATTTTCGGACGATAGCTGTCATTTTGAACTCTGCAGGTTTGTGAATTACAGTGCCCCAGAGCTCCTTTATTCAACTCGCTTTCTTGTGAGCTGGCCGCAACACTGCAGGATTGCTTCAGGCCCTAGTGTGGTTCCGGCATGGCTCGCTGAGCCTTTGGTTAAATCCTCTTCCTGCTGGGAAATGAGAGTTAAATTTGCCCGTCCAGACACCTCCAGCTAGTCTCTCATTGGTTCTCCCTATTCCTGTTCATTTTCCGCAGAAATTGCAAACTGGGCCAAACAGGAGGTTAAAGGCACTGACTCTCCAAGTGGGGAGAGTGTTAGTAAAGCCTCTGGAATGTTGCACCCGAGTACCAGGGGACGAAAACTGAGACACATTTGAACACGTTTCCCAATCACACGGTGGATCATACTCTGGGTTCCACATGCATGTTTTAGCTGAAGGAAGAATCCCTTAAACCTGGAGAGTTGAGAACCATGGAATGGGTACCATGCAATATGACTTCAAAGGGTCTGCATTTGCTCACCGAACCTCACCAATCCTATCACTGCTGCGTTTATGCCGCTGTACACACACTTGATTCTCTTTCGAAGACATATAAATCCATAGGTTTTAAGATTCTTACTAGTCAGGTATATTCTTAGGCGTTTAATATGGGGTGTTGAGTCCAATTCATTGAGCAAGCAGTAGCTCTTGTTTATTACATATTTGGCTTATGGAAAGGTATCTGTGCTAATTTCAATCTCTGGTTTTATGCAGCACCCCAACTCACCTTTCCCCTTAAGCAAGCATAAGTTGGTTTTCTACATTTGAGACCCTATTCTGTTTTGTAATTCAGTTCCTGTGTAGCCAAGTTTACATTCCGTGTATTAGTGATATCTTATGATGTTTCTTTTTCTGTGTGACTTATTTCACTTAGAATCATCGTACCTGAATCCACTCATTATGCTGCTACTGGCCTGATGACATAGATTTCATTGCTGAGTGATATTGCATTGTACGTAAGTACCACAACTTCTTTATCCATTTTTCGCTTTCTGCGATATTGAACTTGTACCGTAAACGAGGTTCTTGTAAACAGAGCCGTCCCAAACTTTGGGGTGGCTGTGCCTTTTTGATATTAATTTCCCAAATCTATAGGACCATGAGTGGAAGTGCCCTAGGCTCTGTTGCTTTGTTTTTTAGATGTTTCAGGAAACACCATACACTTCTCCAGAGTGGCTGTTGGCAATTTACATACCGCCCATCAGCATAAGAAGGCTCCCAGTTCTCCATGGCCTGTCCTGTCTTTCTGGATTTTACAGTTTTTTCAGATGGCCCTTTTGACCGGGGGGCAGTGAGACTTCATTGTAGTGCAGATTTCCTTTGCAAGTTTGCTTGGGTGGCCAAAAAGTGCGTATGCGTTTTTTCCTGAATATATTCAGGAAAAAACGCATACGCCCTTTTTGGCCAAGTGCATCATTGTGGACGTTCTGCCTCTTTTCCTATGCTTTACATGCAATTCCAGTCTACCTCCTGAAATCGGTTTCCTGCAATTCTGCCCCGCTTTCAAGTCCTCTTGGCAGCCTTACTTCAATATATTTTCGGACGATAGCTGTCATTTTGAACTCTGCAGGTTTGTGAATTACAGTGCCCCAGAGCTCCTTTATTCAACTCGCTTTCTTGTGAGCTGGCCGCAACACTGCAGGATTGCTTCAGGCCCTAGTGTGGTTCCGGCATGGCTCGCTGAGCCTTTGGTTAAATCCTCTTCCTGCTGGGAAATGAGAGTTAAATTTGCCCGTCCAGACACCTCCAGCTAGTCTCTCATTGGTTCTCCCTATTCCTGTTCATTTTCCGCAGAAATTGCAAACTGGGCCAAACAGGAGGTTAAAGGCACTGACTCTCCAAGTGGGGAGAGTGTTAGTAAAGCGTCTGGAATGTGGCACCCGAGTACCAGGGGACGAAAACTGAGACACATTTGAACACGTTTCCCGATCACACGGTGGATCATACTCTGGGTTCCACATGCATGTTTTAGCTGAAGGAAGAATCCCTTAAACCTGGAGAGTTGAGAACCATGGAATGGGTACCATGCAATATGACTTCAAAGGGTCTGCATTTGCTCACCGAACCTCACCAATCCTAACACTGCTGCATTTATTCCGCTGTACACACACTTGATTCTCTTTCGGAGACATATAAATCCATAGGTTTTAAGATTCTTACTAGTCAGGTATATTCTTAGGCGTTTAATATGGGGTGTTGAGTCCACTTCGTTGAGCAAGCAGTAGCTCTTGTTTATTACATATTTGGCTTATGGAAAGGTATCTGTGCTAATTTCAATCTCTGGTTTTATGCAGCACCCCAACTCACCTTTCCCCTTAAGCAAGCATTAGTTGGTTTTCTACATTTGAGACCCTATTCTGTTTTGTAATTCAGTTCCTGTGTAGCCAAGTTTACATTCCGTGTATTAGTGATATCTTATGATGTTTCTTTTTCTGTGTGACTTATTTCACTTACAATCATCGCACCTGAATCCACTCATTATGCTGCTACGGGCCTGATGACATAGATTTCATTGCTGAGTGATATTGCATTGTACGTAAGTACCACAACTTCTTTATCCATTTTTCGCTTTCTGCGATATTGAACTTGTACCGTAAACGAGGTTCTTGTAAACAGAGCCGTCCCAAACTTTGGGGTGGCTGTGTCTTTTTGATATTAATTTCCCTAATCTATAGGACCATAAGTGGAAGTGCCCTAGGCTCTGTTGCTTTGTTTTTTAGATGTTTCAGGAAACACCATACACTTCTCCAGAGTGGCTGTTGGCAATTTACATACCGCCCATCAGCATAAGAAGGCTCCCAGTTCTCCATGGCCTGTCCTGCCTTTCTGGATTTTACACTTTTTTCAGATGGCCCTTTTGACCGGGGGGCACTGAGACTTCATTGTAGTGCAGATTTCCTTTGCAAGCTTGCTTGGTTGGCCAAAAAGGGCGTATGCGTTTTTTCCTGAATATATTCAGGGAAAAACGCATACGCCATTTTTGGCCAAGTGCATCATTGTGGACGTTCTGCCTCTTTTCCTATGCTTTACATGCAATTCCAGTCTACCTCCTGAAATCGGTTTCCTGCAATTCTGCCCTGCTTTCAAGTCCTCTTGGCAGCCTTACATGAATATATTTTTGGACGATAGATGTCATTTATAACTCTGCAGGTTTGTGATTTACAGTGCCCCTGAGCTCCTTTCTTCAACTCGCTTTCTTGTGAGCTGGCCGCAACACCGCAGGATTGCTTCAGGCCCTAGTGTGGTTCCGGCATGGCTCGCTGAGCCTTTGGTTAATTCCTCTTCCTGCTGTGAAATGAGAGTTAAATTTGCCCGTGCAGACACCTCCAGCTAGCCACTCATTGGTTCTCCCTATTCCTCTTCATTTTCCGCAGAAATTGCAAACTGGGCCAAACAGGAGGTTAAAGGCACTGACTCTCCAAGTGGGGAGAGTGTTAGTAAAGCGTCTGGAATGTTGCACCCGAGTACCAGGGGACGAAAACTGAGACACATTTGAACACGTTTCCCGATCACACGGTGGATCATACTCTGGGTTCCACATGCATGTTTTAGCTGAAGGAAGAATCCCTTAAACCTGGAGAGTTGAGAACCATGGAATGGGTACCATGCAATATGACTTCAAAGGGTCTGCATTTGCTCACCGAACCTCACCAATCCTAACACTGCTGCATTTATTCCGCTGTACACACACTTGATTCACTTTCGGAGACATATAAATCCATAGGTTTTAAGATTCTTACTAGTCAGGTATATTCTTAGGCGTTTAATATGGGGTGTTGAGTCCACTTCGTTGAGCAAGCAGTAGCTCCTGTTTATTACATATTTGGCTTATGGAAAGGTATCTGTGCTAATTTCAATCTCTGGTTTTATGCAGCACCACAACTCACCTTTCCCCTTAAGCAAGCATTAGTTGGTTTTCTACATTTGAGACCCTATTCTGTTTTCTAATTCAGTTCCTGTGTAGCGAAGTTACATTCCGTGTATTAGTGATATCTTATGATGTTTCTTTTTCTGTGTGACTTATTTCACTTAGAATCATCGTACCTGAATCCACTCATTATGCTGCTACTGGTCTGATGACATAGATTTCATTGCTGAGTGATATTGCATTGTACGTAAGTACCACAACTTCTTTATCCATTTTTCGCTTTCTGCGATATTGAACTTGTACCGTAAACGAGGTTCTTGTAAACAGAGCCATCCCAAACTTTGGGGTGGCTGTGTCTTTTTGACTTTAATTTCCCTAATCTATAGGACCATAAGTAGAAGTGCCCTAGGCTCTGTTGCTTTGTTTTTTAGATGTTTCAGGAAACACCATACACTTCCCCAGAGTGGCTGTTGGCAATTTACATACCGCCCATCAGCATAAGAATGCTCCCAGTTCTCCATGGCCTGTCCTGCCTTTCTGGATTGTACACTTTTTTCAGATGGCCCTTTTGACCGGGGGGCAGTGAGAGTTCATTGTAGTGCAGATTTCCTTTGCAAGCTTGCTTGGTTGGCCAAAAAGGGCGTATGCGTTTTTTCCTGAATATATTCAGGAAAAAACGCATACGCCCTTTTTGGCCAAGTGCATCATTGTGGACGTTCTGCCTCTTTTCCTATGCTTTACATGCAATTCCAGTCTACCTCCTGAAATCGGTTTCCTGCAATTCTGCCTCGCTTTCAACTCCTCTTGGCAGGCTTACTTCAATATGTTTTTGGACGATAGCTGTCATTTATAACTCTGCAGGTTTGTGAATTACAGGGCCCCGGAGCTCCTTTCTTCAACTCGCTTTCTTGTGAGCTGGCCGCAACACCGCAGGATTGCTTCAGGCCCTAATGTGGTTCCGGCATGGCACGCTGAGCCTTTGGTTAATTCCTCTTCCTGGTGGGAAATGAGAGTTAAATTTGCCCGTCCAGACACCTCCAGCTAGTCTCTCATTGGTTCTCCCTATTCCTGTTCATTTTCCGCAGAAATTGCAAACTGGGCCAAACAGGAGTTTAAACGCACTGACTCTCCAAGTGGGGAGAGTGTTAGTAAAGCGACTGGAATGTTGCACCCGAGTACCAGGGGACAAAAACTGAGACACATTTGAACACGTTTCTCGATCACACGGTGGATCATACTCTGTTTTCCACATGCATGTTTTAGCTGAAGGAAGAATCCCTTAAACCTGGAGAGTTGAGACCCATGGAATGGGTACCATGCAATATGACTTCAAAGGGTCTGCATTTGCTCACTGAACCTCACCAATCCTATCACTGCTGCATTTATGCCGCTGTACACACGCTTGATTCTCTTTCGGAGACATATAAATCCATAGGTTTTAAGATTCTTACTAGTCAGGTATATTCTTAGGCGTTTAAGATGGGGTGTTGAGTCCACTTCGTTGAGCAAGCAGTAGCTCTTGTCTATTACATATTTGGCTTATGGAAAGGTATCTGTGCTGATTTCAATCTCTGGTTTTATGCAGCACCCCAACTCACCTTTCCCCTTAAGCAAGCATAAGTTTGTTTTCTACGTTTGAGACCCTATTCTGTTTTGTAATTCAGTTCCTGTGTAGCCAAGTTTACATTCCGTGTATTATTGACACCTTATGATGTTTCTTTTTCTGTGTGACTTATTTCACTTAGAATCATCTTACCTGAATCCACTCATTATGCTGCTACTGGCCTGATGACATAGATTTCATTCCTGAGTGATATTGCATTCTAGGTAAGTACCACAACTTCTTTATCCATTTTTCGCTTTCTGAGATATTGAACTTGTACCGTAAATGAGGTTCTTGTAAACAGAGCCGTCCCAAACTTTGGCGTGGCTGTGTCTTTTTTATTTTAATTTCCCTAAGCTATAGGACCATAAGTGGAAGTGCCCTAGGCTCTGTTGCTTTGTTTTTTAGATGTTTCAGGAAACACCATACACTTCTCCAGAGTGGCTTTTGGCAATTTACATCGCACCCATCAGCATAACAAGGCTCCCAGTTCTCATTGGCCTGTCCTGCCTCTCTGGATTATACACTGTTTTCAGATGGCCCTTTTGACCAGGGGGCAGTGAGACTTCATTGTAGTGCAGATTTCCTTTGCAACTTTCTTGGTTGGCCAAAAACGGTGTATGCGTTTTTTCCTGAATATATTCAGGAAAAAACGCATACGCCCTTTTTGGCCAAGTGCATCATTGTGGACGTTCTGCCTCTTTTCCTATGCTTTACATGCAATTCCAGTCTACCTCCTGAAATCGGTTTCCTGCAATTCTGCCTCGCTTTCAAGTCCTCTTGGCAGGCTTACTTCAATATATTTTTGGACGATAGCTGTCATTTATAACTCTGCAGGTTTGTGAATTACAGGGCCCCGGAGCTCCTTTCTTCAACTCGCTTTCTTGTGAGCTGGCCGCAACACCGCAGGATTGCTTCAGGCCCTAGTGTGGTTCCGGCATGGCACGCTGAGCCTTTGGTTAATTCCTCTTCCTGGTGGGAAATGAGAGTTAAATTTGCCCGTCCAGACACCTCCAGCTAGTCTCTCATTGGTTCTCCCTATTCCTGTTCATTTTCCGCAGAAATTGCAAACTGGGCCAAACAGGAGGTTAAAGGCACTGACTCTCCAAGTGGGGAGAGTGTTAGTAAAGCGTCTGGAATGTTGCACCCGAGTACTAGGGGACGAAAACTGAGACACATTTGAACACGTTTCCCGATCACACGGTGGATCATACTCTGGGTTCCACATGCATGTTTTAGCTGAAGGAAGAATCCCTTAAACCTGGAGAGTTGAGACCCATGGAATGGGTACCATGCAATATGACTTCAAAGGGTCTGCATTTGCTCACCGAACCTCACCAATCCTATCACTGCTGCATTTATGCCGCTGTACACACGCTTGATTCTCTTTCGGAGACATAAAAATACATAGGTTTTAAGATTCTTACTAGTCAGGTATATTCTTAGGCGTTTAATATGGGGTGTTGAGTCCACTTCGTTGAGCAAGGAGTAGCTCTTGTCTATTACATATTTGGCTTATGGAACGGTATCTGTGCTAATTTCAATCTCTGGTTTTATGCAGCACCCCAACTCACCATTCCCCTTAAGCAAGCATAAGTTGGTTTTCTACATTTGAGACCCTGTTCTGTTTCGTAATTCAGTTCCTGTGTAGCCAAGTTTACATTCCGTGTATTAGTGATACCTTATGATGTTTCTTTTTCTGTGTGACTTATTTCACTTAGAATCATCGTACCTGAATCCACTCATTATGCTGCTACTGGCCTGATGACATAGATTTCATTGCTGAGTGATATTGCATTGTACGTAAGTACCACAACTTCTTTATCCATTTTTCGCTTTCTGCGATATTGAACTTGTACCGTATACGAGGTTCTTGTAAACAGAGCCGTCCCAAACTTTGGGGTGGCTGTGTCTTTTTGATTTTAATTTCCCTAAGCTATAGGACCATAAGTGGAAGTGCCCTAGGCTCTGTTGCTTTGTTTTTTAGATGTTTCAGGAAACACCATACACTTCTCCAGAGTGGCTGTTGGCAATTTACATCCCGCCCATCAGCATAAGAAGGCTCCCAGTTCTCCATGGCCTGTCCTCCCTTTCTGGATTTTACACTTTTTTCAGATGGCCCTTTTGACCGGGGGGCAGTGAGAGTTCATTGTAGTGCAGATTTCCTTTGCAAGCTTGCTTGGTTGGCCAAAAAGGGCGTATGCGTTTTTTCCTGAATATATTCAGGAAAAAACGCATACGCCCTTTTTGGCCAAGTGCATCATTGTGGACGTTCTGCCTCTTTTCCTATGCTTTACATGCAATTCCAGTCTACCTCCTGAAATCGGTTTCCTGCAATTCTGCCTCGCTTTCAAGTCCTCTTGGCAGGCTTACTTCAATATATTTTTGGACGATAGCTGTCATTTATAACTCTGCAGGTTTGTGAATTACAGGGCCCCGGAGCTCCTTTCTTCAACTCGCTTTCTTGTGAGCTGGCCGCAACACCGCAGGATTGCTTCAGGCCCTAGTGTGGTTCCGGCATGGCACGCTGAGCCTTTGGTTAATTCCTCTTCCTGGTGGGAAATGAGAGTTAAATTTGCCCGTCCAGACACCTCCAGCTAGTCTCTCATTGGTTCTCCCTATTCCTGTTCATTTTCCGCAGAAATTGCAAACTGGGCCAAACAGGAGTTTAAAGGCACTGACTCTCCAAGTGGGGAGAGTGTTAGTAAAGCGTCTGGAATGTTGCACCCGAGTACCAGGGGACGAAAACTGAGACACATTTGAACACGTTTCCCGATCACACGGTGGATCATACTCTGGGTTCCACATGCATGTTTTAGCTGAAGGAAGAATCCCTTAAACCTGGAGAGTTGAGACCCATGGAATGGGTACCATGCAATATGACTTCAAAGGGTCTGCATTTGCTCACCGAACCTCACCAATCCTATCACTGCTGCATTTATGCCGCTGTACACACGCTTGATTCTCTTTCGGAGACATATAAATCCATAGGTTTTAAGATTCTTACTAGTCAGGTATATTGTTAGGCATTTAATATGGGGTGTTGAGTCCACTTCGTTGAGCAAGGAGTAGCTCTTGTCTATTACATATTTGGCTTATGGAACGGTATCTGTGCTAATTTCAATCTCTGGTTTTATGCAGCACCCCAACTCACCATTCCCCTTAAGCAAGCATAAGTTGGTTTTCTACATTTGAGACCCTGTTCTGTTTTGTAATTCAGTTCCTGTGTAGCCAAGTTTACATTCCGTGTATTAGTGATACCTTATGATGTTTCTTTTTCTGTGTGACTTATTTCACTTAGAATCATCGTACCTGAATCCACTCATTATGCTGCTACTGGCCTGATGACATAGATTTCATTGCTGAGTGATATTGCATTGTACGTAAGTACCACAACTTCTTTATCCATTTTTCGCTTTCTGCGATATTGAACTTGTACCATATACGAGGTTCTTGTAAACAGAGCCATCCCAAACTTTGGGGTGGCTGTGTCTTTTTGATTTTAATTTCCCTAAGCTATAGGACCATAAGTGGAAGTGCCCTAGGCTCTGTTGCTTTGTTTTTTAGATGTTTCAGGAAACACCATACACTTCTCCAGAGTGGCTGTTGGCAATTTACATCCCGCCCATCAGCATAAGAAGGTTCTCAGTTCTCCATGGCCTGTCCTCCCTTTCTGGATTTTACACTTTTTTCAGATGGCCCTTTTAACCGGGGGGCAGTGAGAGTTCATTGTAGTGCAGATTTCCTTTGCAAGCTTGCTTGGTTGGCCAAAAAGGGCATATGTGTTTTTTCCTGAATATATTCAGGAAAAAACGCATATGCCCTTTTTGGCCAAGTGCATCATTGTGTACGTTCTGCCTCTTTTCCTATGCTTTACATGCAATTCCAGTCTACCTCCTGAAATCGGTTTCCTGCAATTCTGCCCCGCTTTCAAGTCCTCTTGGCAGCCTTACTTCAATATATTTTTGGATGATAGCTGTCATTTATAACTCTGCAGTTTTGTGAATTACAGGGCCCCTGAGCTCCTTTCTTCAACTCGCTTTCTTGTGAGCTGGCCGCAACACCGCAGGATTGCTTCAGGCCCTAGTGTGGTCCCGGCATGGCACGCTGAGCCTTTGGTTAATTCCTCTTCCTGGTGTGAAATGAGAGTTAAATTTGCCCGTCCAGACACCTCCAGCTAGTCTCTCATTGGTTCTCCCTATTCCTGTTCATTTTCCACAGAAATTGCAAACTGGGACAAACAGGAGGTTAAAGGCACTGACTCTCCAAGTGGGGAGAGTGTTAGTAAAGCGTCTGGAATGTGGCACCCGAGTACCAGGGGACGAAAACTGAGACACATTTGAAGACGTTTCCCGATCACACGGTGGATCATACTCTGTTTTACACATGCATGTTTTAGCTGAAGGAAGAATCCCTTAAACCTGGAGAGTTGAGACCCATGGAATGGGTACCATGCAATATGACTTCAAAGGGTCTGCATTTGCTCACCGAACCTCACCAATCCTATCACTGCTGCGTTTAGGCCGCTGTACACACGCTTGATTCTCTTTCGGAGACATATAAATCCATAGGTTTTAAGATTCTTACTAGTCAGGTATATTCTAAGGCGTTTAATATGGGGTGTTGAGTCCACTTCGTTGAGCAAGCAGTAGCTCTTTTCTATTACACATTTGGCTTATTGAAAGGTATCTGTGCTAATTTCAATCTCTGGTTTTATGCAGCACCCCAACTCACCTTTCCCCTTAAGCAAGCATAAGTTGGTTTTCTACATTTGAGACCCTATTCTGTTTTGAAATTCAGTTCCTGTGTAGCCAAGTTTACATTCCGTGTATTAGTGATACCTTATGATGTTTCTTTTTCTGTGTGACTTATTTCACTTAGAATCATCGTACCTGCATCCACTCATTATGCTGCTACTGGCCTGATGACATAGATTTCATTCCTGAGTGATATTGCATTGTACGTAAGTACCACAACTTCTTTATCCATTTTTCGCTTTCTGCGATATTGAACTTGTACCGTAAACGAGGTTCTGGTAAACAGAGCCATCCCAAACTTTGGGGTGGCTGTGTCTTTTTGATTTTAATTTCCCTAATCTATAGGACCATAAGTGGAAGTGCCCTAGGCTCTGTTGCTTTGTTTTTTAGATGTTTCAAGAAACACCATACACTTCTCCAGAGTGGCTGTTTGCAATTTACATCCCACTCATCAGCATAAGAAGGCTCCCAGTTCTCCATGGCCTTTCCTGCCTTTCTGGATTATACACTTTTTTCAGATGGCCCTCTTGACCGGGGAGCAGTGAGACTTCATTGTAGTGCAGATTTCCTTTGCAAGCTTGCTTGGTTGGCCAAAAAGGGCGTATGCGTTTTTTTCTGAATATATTCAGGAAAAAACGCATACGCCCTTTTTGACGAAGTGCATCATTGTGGACGTTCTGCCTCTTTTCCTATGCTTTACATGCAATTCCAGTCTACCTCCTGAAATCGGTTTCCTGCAATTCTGCCCCGCTTTCAAGTCCTCTTGGCAGCCTTACTTCAATATATTTTTGGACGATAGCTGTCATTTATAACTCTGCAGTTTTGTGAATTACAGTGCCCCTGAGCTCCTTTCTTCAACTCGCTTTCTTGTGAGCTGGCCGCAACACCGCAAGATTGTTTCAGGCCCTAGTGTGGTTTCGGCATGGCTTGCTGAGCCTTTGGTTAATTCCTCTTCCTGGTGGGAAATGAGAGTTAAATTTGTCCGTCCAGACATCTCCAGCTAGTCTCTCATTGGTTTTCCCTATTACTGTCCATTTTCCGCAGAAATTGCAAACTGGTCCAAACAGGATGTTAAAAGCCCTGACTCTCCAAGTAGGGAGAGTGTTAGTAAAGCATCTGAAATGTTGCACCCGAGTACCAGGGGATGAAAACTGAGACACATTTGAACACGTTTCCCGATCACACGGTGGATCATACTCTGGGTTCCACATGCATGTTTTAGCTGAAGGAAGAATCCCTTAAACCTGGAGAGTTGAGAACCATGGAATGGGTACCATGCAATATGACTTCAAAGGGTCTGCATTTGCTCTCTGAACCTCACCGATCCTATCACTGCTGCGTTTATGCCACTGTACACATGCTTGATTCTCTTTCGGAGACATATAAATCCATAGGTTTTAAGATTCTTACTAGTCATGTATATTCTTAGGCGTTTAATATGGCGTCTTGAGTCCACTTCGTTGAGCAAGGAGTAGCTCTTGTCTATTACATATTTGGCTTATGGAACGGTATCTGTGCCAATTTCAATCTCTGGTTTCATGCAGCACCCCAACTCACCTTTCCCCTTAAGCATGCGTAAGTTGGTTTTCTACAGTTGAGTCCCTGTTCTGTTTTGTAATTCAGTTCCTGTGTAGCCAAGTTTACATTCCGTGTATTACTGATATCTTATGATGTTTAATTTTCTGTGTGACTTATTTCACTTAGAATCATCGTACCTGCATCCACTCATTATGCTGCTACTGGCCTGATGACATAGATTTCATTCCTGAGTGATATTGCATTGTACGTAAGTACCACAACTTCTTTATCCATTTTTCGCTTTCTGCGATATTGAACTTGTACCGTAAACGAGGTTCTTGTAAACAGAGCCAGCCCAAACTTTGGGGTGGCTGTGTCTTTTTGATTTTAATTTCCCTAATCTATAGGACCATAAGTGGAAGTGCCCTAGGCTCTGTTGCTTTGTTTTTTAGATGTTTCAAGAAACACCATACACTTCTCCAGAGTGGCTGTTTGCAATTTACATCCCACCCATCAGCATAACATGGCTCCCAGTTCTCCATGGCCTTTCCTGCCTTTCTGGATTATACACTTTTTTCAGATGGCCCTTTTGACCGGGGGGCAGTGAGACTTCATTGTAGTGCAGATTTCCTTTGCAAGCTTGCTTTGTTGGCCAAAAAGGGCGTATGCGTTTTTTTCTGAATATATTCAGGAAAAAACGCATACGCCCTTTTTGGCCAAGTGCATCATTGTGGACGTTCTGCCTCTTTTCCTATGCTTTACATGCAATTCCAGTCTACCTCCTGAAATCGGTTTCCTGCAATTCTGCCCGCTTTCAAGTCCTCTTGGCAGCCTTACTTCAATATATTTTTGGACGATAGCTGTCATTTATAACTCTGCAGGTTTGTGAATTACAGGGCCCCTGAGATCCTTTCTTCAACTCGCTTTCTTGTGAGCTGGCCGCAACACCGCAGGATTGCTTCAGGCCCTAGTGTGGTTCCGGCATGGCACGCTGAGCCTTTGGTTAATTCCTCTTCCTGGTGGGAAATGAGAGTTAAATTTGCCCGTCCGGACACCTCCAGCTAGTCTCTCATTGGTTCTCCCTATTCCTGTTCATTTTCCGCAGAAATTGCAAACTGGGCCAAACAGGAGGTTAAAGGCACTGACTCTCCAAGTGGGGAGAGTGTTAGTAAAGCGTCTGGAATGTTGCACCCGAGTACCAGGGGATGAAAACTGAGACACATTTAAACACGTTTCCCGATCACACGGTGGATCATACTCTGGGTTCCACATGCATGTTTTAGCTGAAGGAAGAATCCCTTAAACCTGGAGAGTTGAGACCCATGGAATGGGTACCATGCAATATGACTTCAAAGGGTCTGCATTTGCTCACCGAACCTCACCAATCCTATCACTGCTGCGTTTATGCCGTTGTACACACGCTTGATTCTCTTTCGGAGACATATAAATCCATAGGTTTTAAGATTCTTACTAGTCAGGTATATTCTTAGGCGTTTAATATGGGGTGTTGAGTCCACTTCGTTGAGCAAGGAGTAGCTCTTCTCTATTACATATTTGGCTTATGGAAAGGTATCTGTGTTAATTTCAATCTCTGGTTTTATGCAGCACCCCAACTCACCTTTCCCCTTAAGCAAGCATAAGTTGGTTTTCTACATTTGAGACCCTATTCTGTTTTGTAATTCAGTTCCTGTGTAGCCAAGTTTATATTCCATGTATTAGTGATATCTTATGATGTTTCTTTTTCTGTGTGATGTATTTCACTTAGAATCATCGTACCTGAATCCACTCATTATGCTGCTACTGGCCTGATGACATAGATTTCATGGCTGAGTGTTAATGCATTGTGTGTAAGTACCACAACTTCTTTATCCATTTTTCGCTTTCTGCGATATTGAACTTGTACCATAAACGAGGTTCTTGTAAACAGAGCCGTCCCAAACTTTCGGTTGGCTGTGTCTTTTTGATTTTAATTTCCCTAAGCTATAGGACCATAAGTGGAAGTGCCCTAGGTTCTGTTGCTCCGTTTTTTAGATGTTTCATGAAACACCATACACTTCTCCAGAGTGGCTGTTGGCAATTTACATCCCGCCCATCAGCATAAGAAGGCTCCCAGTTCTCCATGGCCTGTCCTGCCTTTCTGGATTTTACAGTTGTTTCAGATGGCCCTTTTGACCAGGGGGCAGTGAGACTTCATTGTAGTGCAGATTTCCTTTGCAAGCTTGCTTGGTTGGCCAAAAAGTGCGTATGCGTTTTTTCCTGAATATATTCAGGAAAAAACGCATACGCCCTTTTTGGCCAAGTGCATCATTGTGGACGTTCTGCCTCTTTTCCTATGCTTTACATGCAATTCCAGTCTACCTCCTGAAATCGGTTTCCTGCAATTCTACCCAGCATTCAAGTCCTCTTGGTAGCCTTACTTCAATATATTTTTGGATGATAGCTGTCATTTATAACTCTGCAGGTTTGTGAATTACAGTGCCCCTGAGCTCCTTTCTTCAACTCGCTTTCTTGTGAGCTGGCCGCAACACCGTAGGATTGCTTCAGGCCCTAGTGTGGTTTCGGCCTCGCACGATGAGCCTTTGGTTAATTTCTCTTCCTGGTGGGAAATGAGAGTTAAATTTGCCCGTCCAGACACCTCCAGCTAGTCTCCCATTGGTTCTCCCTATTCCTGTTCATTTTCGGCAGAAATTGCAAACTGGGCCAAACAGGAGGTTAAAGGCACTGACTCTCCAAGTGGGGAGCCTGTTAGTAAAGGGTCTGGAATGTTGCACCCGAGTACCAGGGGACGAAAACTGAGACACATTTGAACACGTTTCCCGATCACACGGTGGATCATACTCTGGGTTCCACATGCATGTTTTAGCTGAAGGAAGAATCCATTAAACCTGGAGAGTTGAGACCCATGGAATGGGTACCATGCAATATGACTTCAAAGGGTCTGCATTTGCTCACCGAACCTCACCAATCCTATCACTGCTGCACTTATGCCACTGTAAACACACTTGATTTTCTTTTGGAGACATATAAATCCATAGGTTTTAAGATTCTTACTAGTCAGGTATATTCTTAGGTGTTTAATATGGGGTGTTGAGTCCACTTCGTTGAGCAAGCAGTAGCTCTTGTCGATTACACGTTTGGCTTATGGAACGGTATCTGTGCTAATTTCAATCTCTGGTTTTATGCAGCACCCCAACTCACCATTCCCCTGAAGCAAGCATAAGTTGGTTTTCTACATTTGAGACCTTGTTTTGTTTTGTAATTCAGTTCCTGTGTAGCCAAGTTTACATTCCATGTATTAGTGATATCTTATGATGTTTCTTTTTCTGTGTGACTTATTTCACTTAGAATCATCGTACCTGAATCCACTCATTATGCTGCTACGGGCCTGATGACATAGATTTCATTGCTGAGTGGTATTGCATTGTATGTAAGTACCACAACTTCTTTATCCATTTTTCGCTTTCTGTGATATTGAAGTTATACCATAAACGAGATTCTTGTAAACAGAGCCTCCCAAATATTGGGGTGGCTGTGTCTTTTTGATTTTAATTTCTCTAAGCTATAGGACCATAAGTGGAAGTGCCCTAGGCTCTGTTGCTTTATTTTTTAGATGTTTCAGGAAACAGCATACACTTCTCCAGAGTGGCTCTTGGCAATTTACATCACGCCCATCAGCATAACAAGGCTCCCAGTTCTCCATGGCCTGTCCTGCCTTTCTGGATTATACACTTTTTTCAGATGGCCCTTTTGACCGGGGGGCAGTGAGACTTCATTGTAGTGCAGATTTCCTTTGCAAGCTTGCTTGGTTGGCCAAAAAGGGCGTATGCGTTTTTTCCTGAATATATTCAGGAAAAAACGCATACGCCCTTTTTGGCCAAGTGCATCATTGTGGACGTTCTGCCTCTTGTCCTATGCTTTACATGCAATTCCAGTCTACCTCCTGAAATCGGTTTCCTGCAATTCTGCCCCGCATTCAAGTCCTCTTGGCAGCATTACTTCAATATATTTTTGGACAATACCTGTTATTTATAAGTCTGCATGTTTGTGAATTACAGTGCCCCTGAGCTCCTTTCTTCAACTCGCTTTCTTATGAGCTGGCCGCAACACCGCAGGATTGCTTCAGGCCCTAGTGTGGTTCCGGCATGGCACGCTGAGCCTTTGGTTAATACCTCTTCCTGCTGGGAAATGAGAGTTAAATTTGCCCGTCCAGACACCTCCATCTAGTCTCTCATTGGTTTTCCCTATTCCTGTTCATTTTCCGCAGAAATTGCAAACTGGGGCAAACAGGAGGTTAAAGGCACTGACTCTCCAAGTGGGGAAAGTGTTAGTAAAGCGTCTGGAATGTTGCACCCGAGTACCAGGGGACGAAAACTGAGACACATTTGAACACGTTTCCCGATCACACGGTGGATCATACTCTGGGTTCCATATGCATGTTTTAGATGAAGGAAGAATCCCTTAAACCTGGAGAGTTGAGACCCATGGAATGGGTACCATGCAATATGACTTCAAAGGGTCTGCATTTGCTCACCGATCCTCACCAATCCGATCACTGCTGCGTTTATGCCGCTGTACACACGCTTGATTCTCTTTCAGAGACATATAAATGCATAGGTTTTAAGATTCTTACTAGTCAGGTATATTCTTAGGCGTTTAATATGGGGTGTTGAGTCCACTTCGTTGAGCAAGGAGTAGCTCTTGTCTATTACATATTTGGCTTATGGAATGGTATCTGTGCTAATTTCAATCTCTGGTTTTATGCAGCACCCCAACTCACCATTCCCCTTAAGCAAGCATAAGTTGGTTTTCTACATTTGAGACCCTGTTCTGTTTTGTAATTCAGTTCCTGTGTAGCCAAGTTTACATTCCATGTATTAGTGATAACTTATGATGTTTCTTTTTCTCTGTGACTTATTTCACTTAGAATCATCGTACCTGAATCCACTCATTATGCTGCTAAGGGCCTGATGACATAGATTTCATTGCTGAGTGATATTGCATTGTACGTAAGTACCTCAACTTCTGTATCCATTTATCGCTTTCTGCGATATTGAACTTGTACCGTAAATGAGGGTCTTGTAAACAGAGCCGTCCCAAACTTTGGGGTTGCTTTGTCTTTTTGATTGTAATTTCCCTAAGCTATAGGACCATAAGCGGAAGTGCCCTACGCTCCGTTGCTTTGTTTTTTAGATGTTTCAGGAAATGCCATACACTTCTCCAGAGTGGCTTTTGGCAATTTACATCCCACCCATCAGCATAACAAGGCTCCCAGTTCTCCATGGCCTGTCCTGCCTTTCTGGATTATACACTTTTTTCAGATGGCCCTTTTGACCGGGGGGCAGTGAGACTTCATTGTAGTGCAGATTTCCTTTGCAAGCTTGCTTGGTTGGCCAAAAAGTGCGTATGCGTTTTTTTCTGAATATATTCAGGAAAAAACGCATATGCCCTTTTTGGCCAAGTGCATCATTGTGGACGTTCTGCCTCTTTTCCTATGCTTTACATGCAATTCCAGTCTACCTCCTGAAATCGGTTTCCTGCAATTCTGCCCCGCTTTCAAGTCCTCTTGGCAGCCTTACTTCAATATATTTTTGGACGATAGCTGTCATTTATAACTCTGCAGGTTTGTGAATTATAGTGCCCCTGAGCTCCTTTCTTCAACTCGCTTTCTTGTGAGCTGGCCGCAACACCGCAGGATTGCTTCAGGCCCTAGTGTGGTTTCGGCATGGCTCGCTGAGCCTTCGGTTAATTCCTCTTCCTGGTGGGAAATGAGAGTTAAATTTGCCCGTCCAGACACCTCCAGCTAGTCTCTCATTGGTTCTCCCTATTCCTGTTCATTTTCCGCAGAAATTGCAAACTGGGCCAAACAGGAGGTTAAAGGCACTGACTCTCCAAGTGGGGAGAGTGTTAGTAACGCGTCTGGAATGTTGCACCCTAGTACCAGGGGATGAAAACTGAAACACATTTGAACACGTTTCCCGATCACACGGTGGATCGTACTCTGGATTCCACATGCATGTTTTAGCTGAAGGAAGAATCCCTTAAAACTGGAGAGTTGAGACCCATGGAATGGGTACCATGCAATATGACTTCAAAGGGTCTGCATTTGCTCACCGAACCTCACCAATCCTATCACTGCTGCGTTTAGGCCGCTGTACACACGCTGGATTCTCTTTCGGAGACATATAAATCCATAGGTTTTAAGATTCTTACTAGTCAGGTATATTCTTAGGCGTTTAATATGGGGTGTTGAGTCCACTTCGTTGAGCAAGCAGTAGCTCTTTTCTATTATACATTTGGCTTATGGAAAGGTATCTGTGCTAATTTCAATCTCTGGTTTTATGCAGCACCCCAACTCACATTTCCCCTTAAGCAAGCATAAGTTGGTTTTCTACATTTGAGACCCTATTCTGTTTTGAAATTCAGTTCCTGTGTAGCCAAGTTTACATTCCGTGTATTAGTGATACCTTAAGATGTTTCTTTTTCTGTGTGACTTCTTTCACTTAGAATCATCGTACCTGAATCCACTCATTATGCTGCTACTGTCCTGATGACATAGATTTCATTGCTGAGTGATATTGCATTGTACGTAAGTACCACAACTTCTTTATCCATTTTTCGCTTTCTGCGATATTGAACTTGTACCGTAAACGAGGTTCTTGTAAACAGAGCCGTCCCAAACTTTGGGGTGGCTGTGTCTTTTTGATTTTAATTTCCCTAATCTATAGGACCATAAGTGGAAGTGCCCTAGGCTCTGTTGCTTTGTTTTTTAGATGTTTCAGGAAACACCATACACTTCTCCAGAGTGGCTGTTTGCAATTTACATCCCGCCCATCAGCATAACAAGGCTCCCAGTTCTCGATGGCCTGTCCTGCCTTTCTGGATTTTAAACTTTTTTCAGATGGCCCTTTTGACCAGGGGGCAGTGACACTTCATTGTAGTGCAGATTTCCTTTGCAAGCTTGCTTGGTTGGCCAAAAAGTGCGTATGCGTTTTTTCCTGAATATATTCAGGAAAAAACGCATACGCCCTTTTTGACCAAGTGCATCATTGTGGACGTTCTGCCTCTTTTCCTATGCTTTACATGCAATTCCAGTCTACCTCCTGAAATCGGTTTCCTGCAATTCTGCCCCGCTTTCAAGTCCTCTTGGCAGCCTTACTTCAATATATTTTTGGACGATAGCTGTCATTTATAACTCTGCAGTTTTGTGAATTACAGGGCCCCTGAGCTCCTTTCTTCAACTCGCTTTCTTGTGAGCTGGCCGCAACACCGCAAGATTGTTTCAGGCCCTAGTGTGGTTTCGACATGGCTCGCTGAGCCTTTGTTTAATTCCTCTTCCTGTTGGGAAATGAGAGTTAAATTTGTCCGTCCAGACATCTCCAGCTAGTCTCTCATTGGTTTTCCCTATTCCTGTCCATTTTCCGCAGAAATTGCAAACTGGTCCAAACAGGAGGTTAAAAGCCCTGACTCTCCAAGTAGGGAGAGTGTTAGTAAAGCATCTGGAATGTTGCACCCGAGTACCAGGGGATGAAAACTGAGACACATTTGAACACGTTTCCCGATCACACGGTGGATCATACTCTGGGTTCCACATGCATGTTTTAGCTGAAGGAAGAATCCCTTAAACCTGGAGAGTTGAGACCCATGGAATGGGTACCATGCAATATGACTTCAAAGGGTCTGCATTTGCTCTCTGAACCTCACCAATCCTATGACTGCTGCGTTTATGCCGTTGTACACATGCTTGATTCTCTTTCTGAGACATATAAATCCATAGGTTTTAAGATTCTTACTAGTCATGTATATTCTTAGGCGTTTAATATGGCGTCTTGAGTCCACTTCGTTGAGCAAGGAGTAGCTCTTGTCTATTACATATTTTGCTTATGGAACGGTATCTGTGCCAATTTCAATCTCTGGTTTCATGCAGCACCCCAACTCACCTTTCACCTTAAGCAAGCGTAAGTTGGTTTTCTACAGTTCTGTCCCTATTCTGTTTTGTAATTCAGTTCCTGTGTAGCCAAGTTTACATTCCGTGTATTAGTGATATCTTATGATGTTTAATTTTCTGTGTGACTTATTTCACTTAGAATCATCGTACCTGCATCCACTCATTATGCTGCTACTGGCCTGATGACATAGATTTCATTCCTGAGTGATATTGCATTGTACGTAAGTACCACAACTTCTTTATCCATTTTTCGCTTTCTGCGATATTGAACTTGTACCGTAAACGAGGTTCTTGTAAACAGAGCCATCCCAAACTTTGGGGTGGCTGTGTCTTTTTGATTTTAATTTCCCTAATCTATAGGACCATAAGTGGAAGTGCCCTAGACTCTGTTGCTTTGTTTTTTAGATGTTTCAAGAAACACCATACACTTCTCCAGAGTGGCTGTTTGCAATTTACATCCCACCCATCAGCATAACATGGCTCCCAGTTCTCCATGGCCTTTCCTGCCTTTCTGGATTATACACTTTTTTCAGATGGCCCTTTTGACCGGGGGGCAGTGAGACTTCATTGTAGTGCAGATTTCCTTTGCAAGCTTGCTTGGTTGGCCAAAAAGGGCGTATGCGTTTTTTTCTGAATATATTCAGGAAAAAACGCATACGCCCTTTTTGGCCAAGTGCATCATTGTGGACGTTCTGCCTCTTTTCCTATGCTTTACATGCAATTCCAGTCTACCTCCTGAAATCGGTTTCCTGCAATTCTGCCCCGCTTTCAAGTCCTCTTGGCAGCCTTACTTCAATATATTTTTGGACGATAGCTGTCATTTATAACTCTGCAGGTTTGTGAATTACAGGGCCCCTGAGCTCCTTTCTTCAACTCGCTTTCTTGTGAGCTGGCCGCAACACCGCAGGATTGCTTCAGGCCCTAGTGTGGTTTCGGCATGGCTCGCTGAGCCTTTGGTTAATTCCTCTTCCTGGTGGGAAATGAGAGTTAAATTTGCCCGTCCAGACACCTGCAGCTAGTCTCTCATTGGTTCTCCCTATTCCTGTTCATTTTCCGCAGAAATTGCAAACTGGGCCAAACAGGAGGTTAAAGGCACTGACTCTCCAAGTGGGGAGAGTGTTACTAAAGCGTCTGGAATGTTGCACCCTAGTACCAGGGGATGAAAACTGAAACACATTTGAACACGTTTCCTGATCACACGGTGGATCGTACTCTGGATTCCACATGCATGTTTTAGCTGAAGGAAGAATCCCTTAAACCTGGAGAGTTGAGACCCATGGAATGGGTACCATGCAATATGACTTCAAAGGGTCTGCATTTGCTCACCGAACCTCACCAATCCTATCCCTGCTGCGTTTAGGCCGCTGTACACACGCTTGATTCTCTTTCGGAGACATATAAATCCATAGGTTTTAAGATTCTTACTAGTCAGGTATATTCTAAGGCGTTTAATATGGGGTGTTGAGTCCACTTCGTTGAGCAAGCAGTAGCTCTTTTCTATTACACATTTGGCTTATGGAAAGGTATCTGTGCTAATTTCAATCTCTGGTTTTATGCAGCACCCCAACTCACCTTTCCCCTTAAGCAAGCATAAGTTGGTTTTCTACATTTGAGACCCTATTCTGTTTTGAAATTCAGTTCCTGTGTAGCCAAGTTTACATTCCGTGTATTAGTGATACCTTATGATGTTTCTTTTTCTGTGTGACTTATTTCACTTAGAATCATCGTACCTGCATCCACTCATTATGCTGCTACTGGCCTGATGACATAGATTTCATTGCTGAGTGATATTGCATTGTACGTAAGTACCACAACTTCTTTATCCATTTTTCGCTTTCTGCGATATTGAACTTGTACCGTAAACGAGGTTCTTGTAAACAGAGCCATCCCAAACTTTGGGGTGGCTGTGTCTTTTTGATTTTAATTTCCCTAATCTATAGGACCATAAGTGGAAGTGCCCTAGGCTCTGTTGCTTTGTTTTTTAGTTGTTTCAAGAAACACCATACACTTCTCCAGAGTGGCTGTTTGCAATTTACATCCCACTCATCAGCATAAGAAGGCTCCCAGTTCTCCATGGCCTGTCCTGCCTTTCTGGATTATACACTTTTTTCAGATGGCCCTTTTGACCGGGGGGCAGTGAGACTTCATTGTAGTGCAGATTTCCTTTGCAAGCTTGCTTGGTTGGCCAAAAAGGGCGTATGCGTTTTTTTCTGAATATATTCAGGAAAAAACGCATACGCCCTTTTTGACGAAGTGCATCATTGTGGACGTTCTGCCTCTTTTCCTATGCTTTACATGCAATTCCAGTCTACCTCCTGAAATCGGTTTCCTGCAATTCTGCCCCGCTTTCAAGTCCTCTTGGCAGCCTTACTTCAATATATTTTTGGACGATAGCTGTCATTTATAACTCTGCAGTTTTGTGAATTACAGTTCCCCTGAGCTCCTTTCTTCAACTCGCTTTCTTGTGAGCTGGCCGCAACACCGCAAGATTGTTTCAGGCCCTAGTGTGGTTTCGGCATGGCTCGCTGAGCCTTTGGTTAATTCCTCTTCCTGGTGGGAAATGAGAGTTAAATTTGTCCGTCCAGACATCTCCAGCTAGTCTCTCATTGGTTTTCCCTATTCCTGTCCATTTTCCGCAGAAATTGCAAACTGGTCCAAACAGGATGTTAAAAGCCCTGACTCTCCAAGTAGGAAGAGTGTTAGTAAAGCATCTGAAATGTTGCACCCGAGTACCAGGGGATGAAAACTGAGACACATTTGAACACGTTTCCCGATCACACGGTGGATCATACTCTGGGTTCCACATGCATGTTTTAGCTGAAGGAAGAATCCCTTAAACCTGGAGAGTTGAGACCCATGGAATGGGTACCATGCAATATGACTTCAAAGGGTCTGCATTTGCTCTCTGAACCTCACCAATCCTATCACTGCTGCGTTTATGCCACTGTACACATGCTTGATTCTCTTTCGGAGACATATAAATCCATAGGTTTTAAGATTCTTACTAGTCATGTATATTCTTAGGCGTTTAATATGGCGTCTTGAGTCCACTTCGTTGAGCAAGGAGTAGCTCTTGTCTATTACATATTTGGCTTATGGAACGGTATCTGTGCCAATTTCAATCTCTGGTTTCATGCAGCACCCCAACTCACCTTTCCCCTTAAGCAAGCGTAAGTTGGTTTTCTACAGTTGAGTCCCTGTTCTGTTTTGTAATTCAGTTCCTGTGTAGCCAAGTTTACATTCCGTGTATTACTGATATCTTATGATGTTTAATTTTCTGTGTGACTTATTTCACTTAGAATCATCGTACCTGCATCCACTCATTATGCTGCTATTGGCCTGATGACATAGATTTCATTCCTGAGTGATATTGCATTGTACGTAAGTACCACAACTTCTTTATCCATTTTTCGCTTTCTGCGATATTGAACTTGTACCGTAAACGAGGTTCTTGTAAACAGAGCCATCCCAAACTTTGGGGTGGCTGTGTCTTTTTGATTTTAATTTCCCTAATCTATAGGACCATAAGTGGAAGTGCCCTAGGCTCTGTTGCTTTGTTTTTTAGATGTTTCAAGAAACACCATACACTTCTCCAGAGTGGCTGTTTGCAATTTACATCCCACCCATCAGCATAACATGGCTCCCAGTTCTCCATGGCCTTTCCTGCCTTTCTGGATTATACACTTTTTTCAGATGGCCCTTTTGACCGCGGGGCAGTGAGACTTCATTGTAGTGCAGATTTCCTTTGCAAGCTTGCTTGGTTGGCCAAAAAGGGCGTATGCGTTTTTTTCTGAATATATTCAGGAAAAAACGCATACGCCCTTTTTGGCCAAGTGCATCATTGTGGACGTTCTGCCTCTTGTCCTAGGCTTTACATGCAATTCCAGTCTACCTCCTGAAATCGGTTTCCTGCAATTCTGCCCCGCTTTCAAGTCCTCTTGGCAGCCTTACTTCAATATATTTTTGGACGATAGCTGTCATTTATAACTCTGCATGTTTGTGAATTACAGTGCCCCTGAGCTCCTTCCTTCAACTCGCTTTCTTGTGAGCTGGCCGCAACACCGCATGATTGCTTCAAGCCTAGTGTTGTTCTGGCGAGGCATGCTGAGCCTTTGGTTAATTCCTCTTCCTGGTGGGAAATGAGAGTTAAATTTGCCCGTCCAGACACCTCCAGCTAGTGTCCCATTGGTTCTCCCTATTCTTGTTCATGTTCCGAAGAAATTGCAAACTGGGCCAAACAGGAGGTTAAAGGCACTGACTCTCCAAGTGGGGAGAGTGTTAGTAAAGCGTCTGGAATGTTGCACCCGAGTACCAGAGGACGAAAACTGAGACACATTTGAACACGTTTCCCGATCACACGGTGGATCATACTCTGGGTTCCACATGCATGTTTTAGCTGAAGGAAGAATTCCTTAAACCTGGAGAGTTGAGACCCATGGAATGGGTACTATGCAATATACTTCAATGGGTCTGCATTTGCTCACCGAACCTCACGAATCTGATCACTGCTGCATTTAGCCGCTGTACACACGCTTGATTCTCTTTCGGAGACATATAAATCCATAGGTTTTAAGATTCTTACTAGTCAGGTATATTCTTAGGCATTTAATATGGGTGTTGAGTCCACTTCGTTGAGCAAGAAGTAGCTCCTTTCTATTACATATTTGGCTTATGGAACGGTATCTGTGCTAATTTGAATCTCTGGTTTTATGAAGCACCCCAACTCACCTTTCCCCTTAAGCAAGCATAAAATCGTTTTCTACATTTGAGACCCTATTCTGTTTTGTAATTCAGTTCCTGTGTAGCCAAGTTTACATAACGTGTATTAGTGATATCTTATGATGTTTCTTTTTCTGTGTGACTTATTTCACTTAGAATCATCATACCTGAATCCACTCATTATGCTGCTATGGCCCTGGTGACATAGATTTCATTGCTGAGTGATATTGCATTGTACGTAAGTACCACAACTTCTTTATCCATTTTTCGCTTTCTGCGATATTGAACTTGTACCGTAAACGAGGTTCTTGTAAACAGAGCCATCCCAAACTTTGGGGTGGCTGTGTCTTTTTGATTTTAATTTCCCTAAGCTATAGGACCATAAGTGGAAGTGCCCTAGGCTCTGTTGCTTAGTTTTTTAGATGTTTCATGAAACACCATTCACTTCTCCACAGTGGCTGTTGGCAATTTTCATTCTGCCCATCAGCATAACAAGGCTCCCAGTTCTCCATGGCCTGTCCTGCCTTTCTGGATTTTACAATTTTTTCAGATGGCCCTTTTGATCGGGGGGGCATTGAGAATTCATTGTAGTGCAGATTTCCTTTGCAAGCTTGCTGGGTTGCCCAAAAAGGGCGTATGCATTTTTTCCTCCAGGTAACAACGCATACGCCCTTTTTGGCCAAGTGCATCATTGTGGACATTCTGCCTCTTTTCCTATGCTTTACATGCAATTCCAGTCTACCTCCTAAATTGGTTTCCTGCAATTCTGCCCCGCTTTCAAGTCCTCCTGGCAGCCTTACTTCAATATATTTTTGGACGATAGCTGTCATTTATAACTCTGCAGGTTTGTGAATTACAGTGCCCCTGAGCTCCTTTCTTCAACTCGCTTTCTTGTGAGCTGGCCGCAACACCGCAGGATTGCTTCAGGCCCTAGTGTTGTTCTGGCAAGGCATGCTGAGCCTTTGGTTAATTCCTCTTCCTGGTGGGAAATGAGAGTTAAATTTGCCCGTCCAGATACCTCCAGCTAGTCTCTCATTGGTTCTCCCTATTCCTGTTCATTTTCCGCAGAAATTGCACACTGGGCCAAACAGGAGGTTAAAGGCACTGACTCTCCAAGTGGGGAGAGTGTTAGTAAAGCATCTGGAATGTTGCAGCCGAATACCAGGGGACGCAAACTGAGACACATTTGAACACATTTCCCGATCACACGTTGGATCATACTCTGGGTTCCACATGCATGTTTTAGCTGAAGGAAGAATCCCTTAAAACTGGAGAGTTCAGAACCATGGAATGGGTACCATGCAATATGACTTCAAAGGGTCTGCATTTGCTCACCGAACCTCACCAATCCTATCACTGCTGCGTTTATGCTGGTGTACACACGCTTGATTCTCTTTCAGAGACATATAAATCCATAGGTTTTAAGATTCTTACTAGTCAGGTACATTCTTAGGCGTTTAATATGGGGTTTTGAGTCCACTTCGTTGAGCAAGGAGTAGCTCTTGTCTATTACATATTTGGCTTATGGAACGGTATCTGTGCTAATTTCAATCTCTGGTTTTATGCAGCACCCCAACTCACCATTCCCCTTAAGCAAGCATAAGTTGGTTTTCTACATTTGAGACCCTGTTCTGTTTTGTAATTCAGTTCCTGTGTAGCCAAGTTTACATTCCATGTATTAGTGATAACTTATGATGTTTCTTTTTCTGTGTGACTTATTTCACTTAGAATCATCATACCTGAATCCACTCATTATGCTGCTAAGGGCCTGATGACATAGATTTCATTGCTGAGTGATATTGCATTGTACGTAAGTACCTCACCTTCTTTATCCATTTCTCACTTTCTGCGATATTGAACTTGTACCGTAAATGAGGTTCTTGTAAACAGAGCCGTCCCAAACTTTGGGGTGGCTGTGTCTTTTTGATTTTAATTTCCCTAAGCTATAGCACCATAAGTGGAAGTGCCCTAGGCTCTGTTGCTTTGTTTTTTAGATGTTTCAGGAAACACCATACACTTCTCCACAGTGGCTGTTGGCAATTTACATCCCGCCCATCAGCATAAGAAGGCTCCCAGTTCTCCATGGCCTGTCCTGCCTTTCTGGATTTTACACATTTTTCAGATGGCCCTTTTGACCGGGGTGGCAGTGAGTTTTCATTGTAGTGCAGATTTCCTTTCCAAGCTTGCTTGTTTGGCCAAAAAGGGCGTATGCGTTTTTTCCTGAATATATTCAGGAAAAAACGCATACGCCCTTTTTGGCCAAGTGCATCATTGTGGACGTTCTGCCTCTTTTCCTATGCTTTACATGCAATTCCAGTCTACCTCCTGAAATCGGTTTCCTGCAATTCTGCCCCGCTTTCAAGTCCTCTTGGCAGCCTTACTTCAATATATTTTTGGACGATAGCTGTCATTTATAACTCTGCATGTTTGTGAATTACAGGGCCCCTGAGCTCCTTTCTTCAACTCGCTTTCTTGTGAGCTGGCCGCAACACCGCAGGATTGCTTCAGACCCTAGTGTGGTTCCGGCATGGCACGCTGAGCCTTTGGTTAATTCCTCTTCCTGGTGGGAAATGAGAGTTAAATTTGCCCGTCCAGACACCTCCAGCTAGTCTCTCATTGGTTCTCCCTATTCCTGTTCATTTTCCACAGAAATTGCAAACTGGGCCAAACAGGAGGTTAAAGGCACTGACTCTCCAAGTGGGGAGAGTGTTAGTAAAGCGTCTGGAATGTTGCACCCGAGTACCAGGGGACGAAAACTGAGACACATTTGAACATGTTTCCCGATCACACGGTGGATCATACTCTGGGTTCCACATGCATGTTTTAGCTGAAGGAAGAATCCCTTACACCTGGAGAGTTGAGACCCATGGAATGGGTACCATGCAATATGAATTCAAAGGGTCTGCATTTGCTCACCGAACCTCACCAATCCTATCACTGCTGCTTTTATGTCGCTGTACACACGCTGGATTCTCTTTCAGAGACATATAAATGCATAGGTTTTAACATTCTTACTAGTCAGGTATATTCTTAGGCGTTTAATATGGGGTGTTGAGTCCACTTCGTTGAGCAAGCAGTAGCTCTTCTCTATTACATATTTGGCTTATGGAACGGTATCTGTGCTAATTTCAATCTCTGGTTTTATGCAGCACCCCAACTCACCTTTCCCCTTAAGCAAGCAAAAGTTGGTTTTCTACATTTGAGACCCTATTCTGTTTTGTAATTCTGTTCCTGTGTAGCCATGTTTACATTCCGTGTATTAGTTATACCTTATGACGTTTCTTTTTCTGTGTAACTTATTTCACTTAGAATCTTCGTACCTGAATCCACTCATTATGCTGCTACTGGCCTGATGACATAGATTTCATTGCTGAGTGATATTGCATTGTACGTAATACCACAACTTCTTTATCCATTTTTCGCTTTCTGCGATATTGAACTTGTACCGTAAATGAGGTTCTTGTAAACAGAGCTGTCCCAAACTTTGGGGTGGCTTTGTCTTTTTGATTTTAATTTCCCTAAGCTATAGGACCATAAGTGGAAGTACCCTAGGCTCTGTTGCTTTGTTTTCTAGATGTTTCAGTAAACACCATACGCTTCTTCAGAGTGGCTGTTTGCAATTTACATCCCACCCATCAGCATAAGAAGGCTCCCAGTTCTCCATGGCCTCTCCTGCCTTTCTGGATTTTACACTTTTTTCAGATGGCCCTTTTGACCGGGGGGGCAGTGAGACTTCATTGTAGTGCAGATTTCCTTTGCAAGCTTGCTTGGTTGGCCAAAAAGGGCGTATGCGTTTTTTCCTGAATATATTCAGGAAAAAACGCATACGCCCTTTTTGTCCAAGTGCATCATTGTAGTCGTTCTGCCTCTTTTCCTATGCTTTACATGCAATTCCAGTCTACCTCCTGAAATCGGTTTCCTGCAATTCTGCCCCACTTTCAAGTCCTCTTGGCAGCCTTACTTCAATATATTTTTGGACGATAGCTGTCATTTATAACTCTGCAGGTTTGTGAATTACAGTGCCCCTGAGATCCTTTCTTCAACTCGCTTTCTTGTGAGCTGGCCGCGACCCCGCAGGATTGCTTCAGGCCCTAGTGTGGTTCCGGCATGGCACGCTGAGCCTTTGGTTAATTCCTCTTTCTGGTGGGAAATGAGAGTTAAATTTGCCCGTCCAGACACCTCCAGCTAGTCTCTCATTGGTTCTCCCTATTCCTGTTCATTTTCCGCAGAAATTGCAAACTGGGCCAAACAAGAGGTTAAAGGCACTGACTCTCCAAGTGGGGAGAGTGTTAGTAAAGCGTCTGGAATGTTGCACCCGAGTACCAGGGGACGAAAACTGAGACACATTTGAACACGTTTCCCGATCACTTGGTGGATCATACTCTGGGTTCCACATGCATGCTTTAGCTGAAGGAAGAATCACTTAAACCTTGAGAGTTGAGACCCATGGAATGGGTACCATGCAATATGAATTCAAAGGGTCTGCATTTGCTCACCGAACCTCACCAATCCTATCCCTGCTGCTTTTATGTCGCTGTACACACGCTGGATTCTCTTTTAGAGACATATAAATCCATAGGTTTTAAGATTCTTACTAGTCAGGTATATTCTTAGGCGTTTAATATGGGGTTTTGAGTTCACTTCGTTGAGCAAGCAGTAGCTCTTGTCTATTACATATTTGGCTTATGGAAAGGTATCTGTGCTAATTTCAATCTCTGGTTTTATGCAGCACCCCAACTCACCTTTCCCCTTAAGCAAGCATAAGTTGGTTTTCTACATTTGAGACCCTATTCTGTTTTGTAATTCAGTTCCTGTGTAGCCAAGTTTACATTCCGTGTATTAGTGATAACTTATGATGTTTCTTTTTCTCTGTGACTTATTTCACTTAGTATCATCGTACCTGAATCCACTCATTATGCTGCTACTGGCCTGATGACATAGATTTCATTGCTGAGTGATATTGCATTGTACGTAAGTACCACAACTTCTTTATCCATTTTTCGCTTTCTGCGATATTGAACTTGTACCGTAAACGAGGTTCTTGTAAACAGAGCCGTCCCAAACTTTGGGGTGGCTGTGTCTTTTTGATTTTAATTTCCCTAAGCTATAGGACCATAAGTGGAAGTGCCCTAGGCTCTGTTGCTTTGTTTTTTAGATGTTTCAGGAAACACCATACACTTGTCCAGAGTGGCTGTTTGCAATTTACATCCCGCCCATCAGCATAAGAAGGCTCCCAGTTCTCCATGGCCTGTCCTGCCTTTCTGGATTTTACACTTTTTTCAGAAGGCCCTTTTGACCGGGGGGCAGTGAGACTTCATTGTAGTGCAGATTTCCTTTGCAAGCTTGCTTGGTTGGCCAAAAAGGGCGTATGCGTTTTTTCCTGAATATATTCAGGAAAAAACGCATACGCCCTTTTTGGCCAAGTGCATCATTGTGGACGTTCTGCCTCTTTTCCTATGCTTTACATGCAATTCCTGTCTACTTCCTGAAATCGGTTTCCTGCAATTCTGACCCGCTTTCAAGTCCTCTTAGCAGCCTTACTTCAATATATTTTTGGACGATAGCTGTCATTTATAACTCTGCATGTTTGTGAATTACAGGGCCCCTGAGCTCCTTTCTTCAACTCGCTTTCTTGTGAGCTGGCCGCAACACCGCAGGATTGCTTCAGGCCCTAGTGTGGTTCCGGCATGGCACGCTGAGCCTTTGGTTAATTCCTCTTCCTGGTGGGAAATGAGAGTTAAATTTGCCCGTCCAGACACCTCCTGCTAGTCTCTCATTGGTTCTCCCTATTCCTGTTCATTTTCCGCAGAAATTGCAAACTGGACCAAACAGGAGGTTAAAGGCACTGACTCTCCAAGTGGGGAGAGTGTTAGTAAAGCGTCTGGAATGTTGCACCCGAGTACCAGGGGACGAAAACTGAGACACATTTGAACACGTTTCCCGATCACATGGTGGATCATAATCTGGGTTCCACATGCATGTTTTAGCTGAAGGAAGAATCCATTAAACCTGGAGAGTTGAGACCCATGGAATGGGTACCATGCAATATGACTTCAAAGGGTCTGCATTTGCTCACCGATCCTCACCAATCCGATCACTGCTGCGTTTATACCGCTGTACACACGCTTGATTCTCATTCGGAGACATATAAATCCATAGGTTTTAAGATTCTTACTAGTCAGGTATATTCTTAGGCGTTTAATATGGGGTTTTGAGTCCACTTCGTTGAGCAAGGAGTAGCTCTTGTCTATTACATATGTGGCTTATGGAACGGTATCTGTGCTAATTTCAATCTCTGGTTTTATGCAGCACCCCAAATCACCATTCCCCTTAAGCAAGCATAAGTTGGTTTTCTACATTTGAGACCCTATTCTGTTTTGTAATTCAGTTCCTGTGTAGCCAAGTTTACATTCCGTGTATTAGTGATACCTTATGATGTTTCTTTTTCTCTGTGACTTATTTCACTTAGAATCATGATACCTGAATCCACTCATTATGCTGCTACTGGCCTGATGACATAGATTTCATTGCTGAGTGATATTGCATTGTACGTAAGTACCTCAACTTCTTTATCCATTTTTAGCTTTCTGCAATTTTGAACTTGTACCGTAAACGAGGTTCTTGTAAACAGAGCCATTCCAAACTTTGGGGTGGCTGTGTCTTTTTGGTTTTAATTTCCCTCAGCTATAGGACCATAAGTGGAAGTGCCCTAGGCTCTGTTGCTTTGTTTTTTAGATGTTTCAGGAAACACCATACACTTCTCCAGAGTGGCTGTTTGCAATTTACCTCCCGCCCATCAGCATGAGAAGGCCCCCAGTTCTCCATGGCCTGTCCTGCCTTTCTGGATTTTACACTTTTTCAGATGGCCCTTTTGACCGGGGGGCAGTGAGACTTCATTGTAGTGCAGATTTCCTTTCCAAGCTTGCTTGGTTGGCCAAAAAGGGCGTATGCGTTTTTTCCTGAATATATTCAGGAAAAAACGCATACGCCCTTTTTGGCCAAGTGCATCATTGTGGACGTTCTGCCTCTTTTCCTATGCCTTACATGCAATTCCAGTCTACCTCCTGAAATCGGTTTCCTGCAATTCTGCCCCGCTTTCAAGTCCTCTTGGCAGCCTTACTTCAATATATTTTTGGACGATAGCTGTCATTTATAACTCTGCAGGTTTGTGAATTACAGGGCCCCTGAGATCCTTTCTTCAACTCACTTTCTTGTGAGCTGGCCGCAAAACCACAGGATTGCTTCAGGCACTAGTGTGGTTCCGGCATTGCACGCTGAGCCTTTGGTTAATTCCTCTTCCTGGTGGGAAATGAGAGTTAAATTTGCCCGTCCAGACACCTCCAGCTAGTCTCTCATTGGTTCTCCCTATTCCTGTTCATTTTCCGCAGAAATTGCAAACTGGGCCAAACAGGAGGTTAAAGGCACTGACTCTCCAAGTGGGGAGAGTGTTAGTAAAGCGTCTAGAATGTTGCACCCGAGTACCAGGGGACGAAAACTGAGACACATTTGAACACGTTTCCCGATCACACGGTGGATCATACTCTGGGTTCCACATGCATGTTTTAGCTGAAGGAAGAATCCCTTAAACCTGGAGAGTTGAGACCCATGGAAAGGGTACCATGCAATATGAATTCAAAGGGTCTGCATTTGCTCACCGAACCTCACCAATCCTATCACTGCTGCTTTTATGTCGCTGTACACACGCTGGATTCTCTTTCAGAGACATATAAATCCATAGGTTTTAAGATTCTTACTAGTCAGGTATATTCTTAGGCGTTTAATATGGGGTTTTGAGTCCACTTCATTGAGCAAGCAGTAGGTCTTGTCTATTACATATTTGGCTTATGGAAAGGTATCTGTGCTAATTTCAATCTCTGGTTTTATGCAGCACCCCAACTCACCATTCCCCTTAAGCAAGCATAAGTTGGTTTTCTACATTTGAGACCCTATTCTGTTTTGTAATTCAGTTCCTGTGTAGCCAAGTTTACATTCAGTGTATTAGTGATACCTTATGATGTTTCTTTTTCTGTGTGACTTATTTCACTTAGAATCATCGTACCTGAATCCACTCATTATGCTGCTACTGGCCTGATGACATAGATTTCTTTGCTGAGTGATATTGCATTGTACGTAAGTACCACAACTTCTTTATCCATTTTTCGCTTTCTGCGATATTGAACTTGTACCGTAAACGAGGTTCTTGTAAACAGAGCCGTCCCAAACTTTGGGGTGGCTGTGTCTTTTTGATTTTAATTTCCCTAAGCTATAGGACCATAAGTGGAAGTGCCCTAGGCTCTGTTGCTTTGTATTTTAGATGTTTCAGGAAACACCATACACTTCTCCAGAATGGCTGTTTGCAATTTACATCCCGCCCATCAGCATAAGAAGGCTCCCAGTTCTCCATGGCCTGTCCTGCCTTTCTGGATTTTACACATTTTTCAGATGGCCCTTTTGACCGGGGGGGTGCAGTGAGACTTCATTGTAGTGCAGATTTCCTTTGCAAGCTTGCTTGGTTGGCCAAAAAGTGCGTATTCGTTTTTTCCTGAATATATTCAGGAAAAAACGCATACGCCCGTTTTGGCCAAGTGCATCATTGTGGACGTTCTGCCTCTTTTCCTATGCTTTACATGCAATTCCAGTCTACCTCCTGAAATCGGTTTCCTGCAATTCTGCCCCGCTTTCAAGTCCTCTTGGCAGCCTTACTTCAATATATTTTTGGACGATAGCTGTCATTTATAACTCTGCATGTTTGTGAATTATAGGGCCCCTGAGCTCCTTTCTTCAACTCGCTTTCTTGTGAGCTGGCCGCAACACCGCAGGATTGCTTCCGGCCCTAGTGTGGTTCTGGCATGGCACGCTGAGCCTTTGGTTAATTCCTCTTCCTGGTGGGAAATGAGAGTTAAATTTGCCCGTCCAGACACCTCCTGCTAGTCTCTCATTGGTTCTCCCTATTCCTGTTCATTTTCCGCAGAAATTGCAAACTGGACCAAACAGGAGGTTAAAGGCACTGACTCTCCAAGTGGGGAGAGTGTTAGTAAAGCGTCTGGAATGTTGCACCCGAGTACCAGGGGACGAAAACTGAGACACATTTGAACACGTTATCCGATCACACGGTGGATCATACTCTGGGTTCCACATGCATGTTTTAGCTGAAGGAAGAATCCATTAAACCTGGAGAGTTGAGACCCATGGAATGGGTACCATGCAATATGACTTCAAAGGGTCTGCATTTGCTCACCGATCCTCACCAATCCGATCACTGCTGCGTTTATACCGCTGTACACACGCTTGATTCACATTCGGAGACATATAAATCCATAGGTTTTAAGATTCTTACTAGTCAGGTACATTCTTAGGCGTTTAATATGGGGTTTTGAGTCCACTTCGTTGAGCAAGGAGTAGCTCTTGTCTATTACATATTTGGCTTATGGAACGGTATCTGTGCTAATTTCAATCTCTGGTTTTATGCAGCACCCCAAATCACCATTCCCCTTAAGCAAGCATAAGTTGGTTTTCTACATTTGAGACCCTATTCTGTTTTGTAATTCAGTTCCTGTGTAGCCAAGTTTACATTCCGTGTATTAGTGATACCTTATGATGTTTCTTTTTCTCTGTGACTTATTTCACTTAGAATCATGATACCTGAATCCACTCATTATGCTGCTACTGGCCTGATGACATAGATTTCATTGCTGAGTGATATTGCATTGTACGTAAGTACCTCAACTTCTTTATCCATTTTTAGCTTTCTGCAATTTTGAACTTGTACCATAAACGAGGTTCTTGTAAACAGAGCCATTCCAAACTTTGGGGTGGCTGTGTCTTTTTGGTTTTAATTTCCCTAAGCTATAGGACCATAAGTGGAAGTGCCCTAGGCTCTGTTGCTTTGTTTTTTAGATGTTTCAGGAAACACCATACACTTCTCCAGAGTGGCTGTTTGCAATTTACATCCCGCCCATCAGCATAAGAAGGCTCCCAGTTCTCCATGGCCTGTCCTGCCTTTCTGGATTTTACACTTTTTTCAGAAGGCCCTTTTGACCGGGGGGCAGTGAGACTTCATTGTAGTGCAGATTTCCTTTGCAAGCTTGCTTGGTTGGCCAAAAAGGGCGTATGCGTTTTTTCCTGAATATATTCAGGAAAAAACGCATACGCCCTTTTTGGCCAAGTGCATCATTGTGGACGTTCTGCCTCTTTTCCTATGCCTTACATGCAATTCCAGTCTACCTCCTGAAATCGGTTTCCTGCAATTCTGCCCCGCTTTCAAGTCCTCTTGGCAGCCTTACTTCAATATATTTTTGGATGATAGCTGTCATTTATAACTCTGCAGGTTTGTGAATTACAGGGCCCCTGAGCTCCTTTCTTCAACTCGCTTTCTTGTGAGCTGGCCGCAACACCGCAGGATTGCTTCAGGCCCTAGTGTGGTTCCGGCATGGCACGCTGAGCCTTTGGTTAATTCCTCTTCCTGGTGGGAAATGAGAGTTAAATTTGCCCGTCCAGACACCTCCTGCTAGTCTCTCATTGGTTCTCCCTATTCCTGTTCATTTTCCGCAGAAATTGCAAACTGGACCAAACAGGAGGTTAAAGGCACTGACTCTCCAAGTGGGGAGAGTGTTAGTAAAGCGTCTGGAATGTTGCACCCGAGTACCAGGGGACGAAAACTGAGACACATTTGAACACGTTTCCCGATCACACGGTGGATCATACTCTGGGTTCCACATGCATGTTTTAGCTGAAGGAAGAATCCATTAAACCTGGAGAGTTGAGACCCATGGAATGGGTACCATGCAATATGACTTCAAAGGGTCTGCATTTGCTCACCGATCCTCACCAATCCGATCACTGCTGCGTTTATACCGCTGTACACACGCTTGATTCTCATTCGGAGACATATAAATCCATAGGTTTTAAGATTCTTACTAGTCAGGTATATTCTTAGGCGTTTAATATGGGGTTTTGAGTCCACTTCGTTGAGCAAGGAGTAGCTCTTGTCTATTACATATGTGGCTTATGGAACGGTATCTGTGCTAATTTCAATCTCTGGTTTTATGCAGCACCCCAAATCACCATTCCCCTTAAGCAAGCATAAGTTGGTTTTCTACATTTGAGACCCTATTCTGTTTTGTAATTCAGTTCCTGTGTAGCCAAGTTTACATTCCGTGTATTAGTGATACCTTATGATGTTTCTTTTTCTCTGTGACTTATTTCACTTAGAATCATGATACCTGAATCCACTCATTATGCTGCTACTGGCCTGATGACATAGATTTCATTGCTGAGTGATATTGCATTGTACGTAAGTACCTCAACTTCTTTATCCATTTTTAGCTTTCTGCAATTTTGAACTTGTACCGTAAACGAGGTTCTTGTAAACAGAGCCATTCCAAACTTTGGGGTGGCTGTGTCTTTTTGGTTTTAATTTCCCTAAGCTATAGGACCATAAGTGGAAGTGCCCTAGGCTCTGTTGCTTTGTTTTTTAGATGTTTCAGGAAACACCATACACTTCTCCAGAGTGGCTGTTTGCAATTTACCTCCCGCCCATCAGCATGAGAAGGCCCCCAGTTCTCCATGGCCTGTCCTGCCTTTCTGGATTTTACACTTTTTCAGATGGCCCTTTTGACCGGGGGGCAGTGAGACTTCATTGTAGTGCAGATTTCCTTTGCAAGCTTGCTTGGTTGGCCAAAAAGGGCGTATGCGTTTTTTCCTGAATATATTCAGGAAAAAACGCATACGCCCTTTTTGGCCAAGTGCATCATTGTGGACGTTCTGCCTCTTTTCCTATGCCTTACATGCAATTCCAGTCTACCTCCTGAAATCGGTTTCCTGCAATTCTGCCCCGCTTTCAAGTCCTCTTGGCAGCCTTACTTCAATATATTTTTGGACGATAGCTGTCATTTATAACTCTGCAGGTTTGTGAATTACAGGGCCCCTGAGATCCTTTCTTCAACTCACTTTCTTGTGAGCTGGCCGCAAAACCACAGGATTGCTTCAGGCACTAGTGTGGTTCCGGCATTGCACGCTGAGCCTTTGGTTAATTCCTCTTCCTGGTGGGAAATGAGAGTTAAATTTGCCCGTCCAGACACCTCCAGCTAGTCTCTCATTGGTTCTCCCTATTCCTGTTCATTTTCCGCAGAAATTGCAAACTGGGCCAAACAGGAGGTTAAAGGCACTGACTCTCCAAGTGGGGAGAGTGTTAGTAAAGCGTCTAGAATGTTGCACCCGAGTACCAGGGGACGAAAACTGAGACACATTTGAACACGTTTCCCGATCACACGGTGGATCATACTCTGGGTTCCACATGCATGTTTTAGCTGAAGGAAGAATCCCTTAAACCTGGAGAGTTGAGACCCATGGAAAGGGTACCATGCAATATGAATTCAAAGGGTCTGCATTTGCTCACCGAACCTCACCAATCCTATCACTGCTGCTTTTATGTCGCTGTACACACGCTGGATTCTCTTTCAGAGACATATAAATCCATAGGTTTTAAGATTCTTACTAGTCAGGTATATTCTTAGGCGTTTAATATGGGGTTTTGAGTCCACTTCATTGAGCAAGCAGTAGGTCTTGTCTATTACATATTTGGCTTATGGAAAGGTATCTGTGCTAATTTCAATCTCTGGTTTTATGCAGCACCCCAACTCACCATTCCCCTTAAGCAAGCATAAGTTGGTTTTCTACATTTGAGACCCTATTCTGTTTTGTAATTCAGTTCCTGTGTAGCCAAGTTTACATTCAGTGTATTAGTGATACCTTATGATGTTTCTTTTTCTGTGTGACTTATTTCACTTAGAATCATCGTACCTGAATCCACTCATTATGCTGCTACTGGCCTGATGACATAGATTTCTTTGCTGAGTGATATTGCATTGTACGTAAGTACCACAACTTCTTTATCCATTTTTCGCTTTCTGCGATATTGAACTTGTACCGTAAACGAGGTTCTTGTAAACAGAGCCGTCCCAAACTTTGGGGTGGCTGTGTCTTTTTGATTTTAATTTCCCTAAGCTATAGGACCATAAGTGGAAGTGCCCTAGGCTCTGTTGCTTTGTATTTTAGATGTTTCAGGAAACACCATACACTTCTCCAGAATGGCTGTTTGCAATTTACATCCCGCCCATCAGCATAAGAAGGCTCCCAGTTCTCCATGGCCTGTCCTGCCTTTCTGGATTTTACACATTTTTCAGATGGCCCTTTTGACCGGGGGGGTGCAGTGAGACTTCATTGTAGTGCAGATTTCCTTTGCAAGCTTGCTTGGTTGGCCAAAAAGTGCGTATTCGTTTTTTCCTGAATATATTCAGGAAAAAACGCATACGCCCGTTTTGGCCAAGTGCATCATTGTGGACGTTCTGCCTCTTTTCCTATGCTTTACATGCAATTCCAGTCTACCTCCTGAAATCGGTTTCCTGCAATTCTGCCCCGCTTTCAAGTCCTCTTGGCAGCCTTACTTCAATATATTTTTGGACGATAGCTGTCATTTATAACTCTGCATGTTTGTGAATTACAGGGCCCCTGAGCTCCTTTCTTCAACTCGCTTTCTTGTGAGCTGGCCGCAACACCGCAGGATTGCTTCCGGCCCTAGTGTGGTTCTGGCATGGCACGCTGAGCCTTTGGTTAATTCCTCTTCCTGGTGGGAAATGAGAGTTAAATTTGCCCGTCCAGACACCTCCTGCTAGTCTCTCATTGGTTCTCCCTATTCCTGTTCATTTTCCGCAGAAATTGCAAACTGGACCAAACAGGAGGTTAAAGGCACTGACTCTCCAAGTGGGGAGAGTGTTAGTAAAGCGTCTGGAATGTTGCACCCGAGTACCAGGGGACGAAAACTGAGACACATTTGAACACGTTATCCGATCACACGGTGGATCATACTCTGGGTTCCACATGCATGTTTTAGCTGAAGGAAGAATCCATTAAACCTGGAGAGTTGAGACCCATGGAATGGGTACCATGCAATATGACTTCAAAGGGTCTGCATTTGCTCACCGATCCTCACCAATCCGATCACTGCTGCGTTTATACCGCTGTACACACGCTTGATTCACATTCGGAGACATATAAATCCATAGGTTTTAAGATTCTTACTAGTCAGGTACATTCTTAGGCATTTAATATGGGGTTTTGAGTCCACTTCGTTGAGCAAGGAGTAGCTCTTGTCTATTACATATTTGGCTTATGGAACGGTATCTGTGCTAATTTCAATCTCTGGTTTTATGCAGCACCCCAAATCACCATTCCCCTTAAGCAAGCATAAGTTGGTTTTCTACATTTGAGACCCTATTCTGTTTTGTAATTCAGTTCCTGTGTAGCCAAGTTTACATTCCGTGTATTAGTGATACCTTATGATGTTTCCTTTTCTCTGTGACTTATTTCACTTAGAATCATGATACCTGAATCCACTCATTATGCTGCTACTGGCCTGATGACATAGATTTCATTGCTGAGTGATATTGCATTGTACGTAAGTACCTCAACTTCTTTATCCATTTTTAGCTTTCTGCAATTTTGAACTTGTACCATAAACGAGGTTCTTGTAAACAGAGCCATTCCAAACTTTGGGGTGGCTGTGTCTTTTTGGTTTTAATTTCCCTAAGCTATAGGACCATAAGTGGAAGTGCCCTAGGCTCTGTTGCTTTGTTTTTTAGATGTTTCAGGAAACACCATACACTTCTCCAGAGTGGCTGTTTGCAATTTACATCCCGCCCATCAGCATAAGAAGGCTCCCAGTTCTCCATGGCCTGTCCTGCCTTTCTGGATTTTACACTTTTTTCAGAAGGCCCTTTTGACCGGGGGGCAGTGAGACTTCATTGTAGTGCAGATTTCCTTTGCAAGCTTGCTTGGTTGGCCAAAAAGGGCGTATGCGTTTTTTCCTGAATATATTCAGGAAAAAACGCATACGCCCTTTTTGGCCAAGTGCATCATTGTGGACGTTCTGCCTCTTTTCCTATGCCTTACATGCAATTCCAGTCTACCTCCTGAAATCGGTTTCCTGCAATTCTGCCCCGCTTTCAAGTCCTCTTGGCAGCCTTACTTCAATATATTTTTGGACGATAGCTGTCATTTATAACTCTGCAGGTTTGTGAATTACAGGGCCCCTGAGCTCCTTTCTTCAACTCGCTTTCTTGTGAGCTGGCCGCAACACCGCAGGATTGCTTCAGGCCCTAGTGTGGTTCCGGCATGGCACGCTGAGCCTTTGGTTAATTCCTCTTCCTGGTGGGAAATGAGAGTTAAATTTGCCCGTCCAGACACCTCCTGCTAGTCTCTCATTGGTTCTCCCTATTCCTGTTCATTTTCCGCAGAAATTGCAAACTGGACCAAACAGGAGGTTAAAGGCACTGACTCTCCAAGTGGGGAGAGTGTTAGTAAAGCGTCTGGAATGTTGCACCCGAGTACCAGGGGACGAAAACTGAGACACATTTGAACACGTTTCCCGATCACACGGTGGATCATACTCTGGGTTCCACATGCATGTTTTAGCTGAAGGAAGAATCCATTAAACCTGGAGAGTTGAGACCCATGGAATGGGTACCATGCAATATGACTTCAAAGGGTCTGCATTTGCTCACCGATCCTCACCAATCCGATCACTGCTGCGTTTATACCGCTGTACACACGCTTGATTCTCATTCGGAGACATATAAATCCATAGGTTTTAAGATTCTTACTAGTCAGGTATATTCTTAGGCGTTTAATATGGGGTTTTGAGTCCACTTCGTTGAGCAAGGAGTAGCTCTTGTCTATTACATATGTGGCTTATGGAACGGTATCTGTGCTAATTTCAATCTCTGGTTTTATGCAGCACCCCAAATCACCATTCCCCTTAAGCAAGCATAAGTTGGTTTTCTACATTTGAGACCCTATTCTGTTTTGTAATTCAGTTCCTGTGTAGCCAAGTTTACATTCCGTGTATTAGTGATACCTTATGATGTTTCTTTTTCTCTGTGACTTATTTCACTTAGAATCATGATACCTGAATCCACTCATTATGCTGCTACTGGCCTGATGACATAGATTTCATTGCTGAGTGATATTGCATTGTACGTAAGTACCTCAACTTCTTTATCCATTTTTAGCTTTCTGCAATTTTGAACTTGTACCGTAAACGAGGTTCTTGTAAACAGAGCCATTCCAAACTTTGGGGTGGCTGTGTCTTTTTGGTTTTAATTTCCCTAAGCTATAGGACCATAAGTGGAAGTGCCCTAGGCTCTGTTGCTTTGTTTTTTAGATGTTTCAGGAAACACCATACACTTCTCCAGAGTGGCTGTTTGCAATTTACCTCCCGCCCATCAGCATGAGAAGGCCCCCAGTTCTCCATGGCCTGTCCTGCCTTTCTGGATTTTACACTTTTTCAGATGGCCCTTTTGACCGGGGGGCAGTGAGACTTCATTGTAGTGCAGATTTCCTTTGCAAGCTTGCTTGGTTGGCCAAAAAGGGCGTATGCGTTTTTTCCTGAATATATTCAGGAAAAAACGCATACGCCCTCTTTGGCCAAGTGCATCATTGTGGACGTTCTGCCTCTTTTCCTATGCCTTACATGCAATTCCAGTCTACCTCCTGAAATCGGTTTCCTGCAATTCTGCCCCGCTTTCAAGTCCTCTTGGCAGCCTTACTTCAATATATTTTTGGACGATAGCTGTCATTTATAACTCTGCAGGTTTGTGAATTACAGGGCCCCTGAGATCCTTTCTTCAACTCACTTTCTTGTGAGCTGGCCGCAAAACCACAGGATTGCTTCAGGCACTAGTGTGGTTCCGGCATTGCACGCTGAGCCTTTGGTTAATTCCTCTTCCTGGTGGGAAATGAGAGTTAAATTTGCCCGTCCAGACACCTCCAGCTAGTCTCTCATTGGTTCTCCCTATTCCTGTTCATTTTCCGCAGAAATTGCAAACTGGGCCAAACAGGAGGTTAAAGGCACTGACTCTCCAAGTGGGGAGAGTGTTAGTAAAGCGTCTAGAATGTTGCACCCGAGTACCAGGGGACGAAAACTGAGACACATTTGAACACGTTTCCCGATCACACGGTGGATCATACTCTGGGTTCCACATGCATGTTTTAGCTGAAGGAAGAATCCCTTAAACCTGGAGAGTTGAGACCCATGGAAAGGGTACCATGCAATATGAATTCAAAGGGTCTGCATTTGCTCACCGAACCTCACCAATCCTATCACTGCTGCTTTTATGTCGCTGTACACACGCTGGATTCTCTTTCAGAGACATATAAATCCATAGGTTTTAAGATTCTTACTAGTCAGGTATATTCTTAGGCGTTTAATATGGGGTTTTGAGTCCACTTCATTGAGCAAGCAGTAGGTCTTGTCTATTACATATTTGGCTTATGGAAAGGTATCTGTGCTAATTTCAATCTCTGGTTTTATGCAGCACCCCAACTCACCATTCCCCTTAAGCAAGCATAAGTTGGTTTTCTACATTTGAGACCCTATTCTGTTTTGTAATTCAGTTCCTGTGTAGCCAAGTTTACATTCAGTGTATTAGTGATACCTTATGATGTTTCTTTTTCTGTGTGACTTATTTCACTTAGAATCATCGTACCTGAATCCACTCATTATGCTGCTACTGGCCTGATGACATAGATTTCATTGCTGAGTGATATTGCATTGTACGTAAGTACCACAACTTCTTTATCCATTTTTCGCTTTCTGCGATATTGAACTTGTACCGTAAACGAGGTTCTTGTAAACAGAGCCGTCCCAAACTTTGGGGTGGCTGTGTCTTTTTGATTTTAATTTCCCTAAGCTATAGGACCATAAGTGGAAGTGCCCTAGGCTCTGTTGCTTTGTATTTTAGATGTTTCAGGAAACACCATACACTTCTCCAGAGTGGCTGTTTGCAATTTACATCCCGCCCATCAGCATAAGAAGGCTCCCAGTTCTCCATGGCCTGTCCTGCCTTTCTGGATTTTACACATTTTTCAGATGGCCCTTTTGACCGGGGGGGTGCAGTGAGACTTCATTGTAGTGCAGATTTCCTTTGCAAGCTTGCTTGGTTGGCCAAAAAGTGCGTATTCGTTTTTTCCTGAATATATTCAGGAAAAAACGCATACGCCCGTTTTGGCCAAGTGCATCATTGTGGACGTTCTGCCTCTTTTCCTATGCTTTACATGCAATTCCAGTCTACCTCCTGAAATCGGTTTCCTGCAATTCTGCCCCGCTTTCAAGTCCTCTTGGCAGCCTTACTTCAATATATTTTTGGACGATAGCTGTCATTTATAACTCTGCATGTTTGTGAATTACAGGGCCCCTGAGCTCCTTTCTTCAACTCGCTTTCTTTTGAGCTGGCCGCAACACCGCAGGATTGCTTCCGGCCCTAGTGTGGTTCTGGCATGGCACGCTGAGCCTTTGGTTAATTCCTCTTCCTGGTGGGAAATGAGAGTTAAATTTGCCCGTCCAGACACCTCCTGCTAGTCTCTCATTGGTTCTCCCTATTCCTGTTCATTTTCCGCAGAAATTGCAAACTGGACCAAACAGGAGGTTAAAGGCACTGACTCTCCAAGTGGGGAGAGTGTTAGTAAAGCGTCTGGAATGTTGCACCCGAGTACCAGGGGACGAAAACTGAGACACATTTGAACACGTTATCCGATCACACGGTGGATCATACTCTGGGTTCCACATGCATGTTTTAGCTGAAGGAAGAATCCATTAAACCTGGAGAGTTGAGACCCATGGAATGGGTACCATGCAATATGACTTCAAAGGGTCTGCATTTGCTCACCGATCCTCACCAATCCGATCACTGCTGCGTTTATACCGCTGTACACACGCTTGATTCACATTCGGAGACATATAAATCCATAGATTTTAAGATTCTTACTAGTCAGGTACATTCTTAGGCGTTTAATATGGGGTTTTGAGTCCACTTCGTTGAGCAAGGAGTAGCTCTTGTCTATTACATATTTGGCTTATGGAACGGTATCTGTGCTAATTTCAATCTCTGGTTTTATGCAGCACCCCAAATCACCATTCCCCTTAAGCAAGCATAAGTTGGTTTTCTACATTTGAGACCCTATTCTGTTTTGTAATTCAGTTCCTGTGTAGCCAAGTTTACATTCCGTGTATTAGTGATACCTTATGATGTTTCTTTTTCTCTGTGACTTATTTCACTTAGAATCATGATACCTGAATCCACTCATTATGCTGCTACTGGCCTGATGACATAGATTTCATTGCTGAGTGATATTGCATTGTACGTAAGTACCTCAACTTCTTTATCCATTTTTAGCTTTCTGCAATTTTGAACTTGTACCATAAACGAGGTTCTTGTAAACAGAGCCATTCCAAACTTTGGGGTGGCTGTGTCTTTTTGGTTTTAATTTCCCTAAGCTATAGTACCATAAGTGGAAGTGCCCTAGGCTCTGTTGCTTTGTTTTTTAGATGTTTCAGGAAACACCATACACTTCTCCAGAGTGGCTGTTTGCAATTTACATCCCGCCCATCAGCATAAGAAGGTTCCCAGTTCTCCATGGCCTGTCCTGCCTTTCTGGATTTTACACTTTTTCAGATGGCCCTTTTGACCGGGGGGCAGTGAGACTTCATTGTAGTGCAGATTTCCTTTGCAAGCTTGCTTGGTTGGCCAAAAAGGGCGTATGCGTTTTTTCCTGAATATATTCAGGAAAAAACGCATACGCCCTTTTTGGCCAAGTGCATCATTGTGGACGTTCTGCCTCTTTTCCTATGCTTTACATGCAATTCCAGTCTACCTCCTGAAATCGGTTTCCTGCAATTCTGCCCCACTTTCAAGTCCTCTTGGCAGCCTTACTTCAATATATTTTTGGACGATAGCTGTCATTTATAACTCTGCAGGTTTGTGAATTACAGTGCCCCTGAGATCCTTTCTTCAACTCGCTTTCTTGTGAGCTGGCCGCGACACCGCAGGATTGCTTCAGGCCCTAGTGTGGTTCCGGCATGGCACGCTGAGCCTTTGGTTAATTCCTCTTTCTGGTGGGAAATGAGAGTTAAATTTGCCCGTCCAGACACCTCCAGCTAGTCTCTCATTGGTTCTCCCTATTCCTGTTCATTTTCCGCAGAAATTGCAAACTGGGCCAAACAAGAGGTTAAAGGCACTGACTCTCCAAGTGGGGAGAGTGTTAGTAAAGCGTCTGGAATGTTGCACCCGAGTACCAGGGGACGAAAACTGAGACACATTTGAACACGTTTCCCGATCACTTGGTGGATCATTCTCTGGGAGGAAGAATCCCTTAAACGTGAAGAGTTGAGAACCATCGAATAGGTACCATGCAATATGAATTCAAAGGGTCTGCATTTGCTCACCGAACCTCACCAATCCTATCACTGCTGCTTTTATGTCACTGTACACACGCTGGATTCTCTTTCAGAGACATATAAATCCATAGGTTTTAAGATTCTTACTAGTCAGGTATATTCTTAGGCGTTTAATATGGGGTTTTGAGTCCACTTCGTTAAGCAAGCAGTAGCTCTTCTCTATTACATATTTGGCTTATGGAAAGGTATCTGTGCTAATTTCAATCTCTGGTTTTATGCAGCACCCCAACTCACCATTCCCCTTAAGCAAGCATAAGTTGGTTTTCTACATTTGAGACCCTATTCTGTTTTGTAATTCAGTTCCTGTGTAGCCAAGTTTACATTCGGTGTATTAGTGATACCTTAAGATGTTTCTTTTTCTGTGTGACTTATTTCACTTAGAAAAATCGTACCTGAATCCACTCATTATGCTGCTACTGGCCTGATGACATAGATTTCATTGCTGAGTGATATTGCATTGTACGTAAGTACCACAACTTCTTTATCCATTTTTCGCTTTCTGCGATATTGAACTTGTACCGTAAACGAGGTTCTTGTAAACAGAGCCGTCCCAAACTTTGGGGTGGCTGTGTCTTTTTGATTTTAATTTCCCTAAGCTATAGGACCATAAGTGGAAGTGCCCTAGGCTCTGTTGCTTTGTTTTTTAGATGTTTCAGGAAACACCATACACTTCTCCAGAGTGGCTGTTGGCAATTTACATCCCGCCCATCAGCATAAGAAGGCTCCCAGTTCTCCATGGCCTGTCCTGCCTTTCTGGATTTTACACTTTTTTCAGATGGCCCTTTTGACCGGGGGGCAGTGAGACTTCATTGTAGTGCAGATTTCCTTTGCCAGCTTGCTTGGTTGGCCAAAAAGGGCGTATGCGTTTTTTCCTGAATATATTCAGGAAAAAACGCATACGCCCTTTTTGGCCAAGTGCATCATTGTGGACGTTCTGCCTCTTTTCCTATGCTTTACATGCAATTCCAGTCTACCTTCTGAAATCGGTTTCCTGCAATTCTGCCCCGCTTTCAAGTCCTCTTGGCAGCCTTACTTCAATATATTTTTGGACGATAGCTGTCATTTATAACTCTGCAGGTTTGTGAATTACAGGGCCCCTGAGCTCCTTTCTTCAACTCGCTTTCTTGTGAGCTGGACGCAACACCACAGGATTGCTTCAGGCCCTAGTGTGGTTCCGGCATGGCACGCTGAGCCTTTGGTTAATTCCTCTTCCTGGTGGGAAATGAGAGTTAAATTTGCCCGTCCAGACACCTCCAGCTAGTCTCTCATTGGTTCTCCCTATTCCTGTTCATTTTCCGCAGAAATTGCAAACTGGGCCAAACAGGAGGTTAAAGGCACTGACTCTCCAAGTGGGGAGAGTGTTAGTAAAGCGTCTGGAATGTTGCACCCGAGTACCAGGGGACGAAAACTGAGACACATTTGAACACGTAGCCCGATCACACGGTGGATCATACTCTGGGTTCCACATGCATGTTTTAGCTGAAGGAAGAATCCCTTAAACCTGGAGAGTTGAGACCCATGGAATGGGTACCATGCAATATGAATTCAAAGGGTCTGCATTTGCTCACCGAACCTCACCAATCCTATCACTGCTGCTTTTATGTCGCTGTACACACGCTGGATTCTCTTTCAGAGACATATAAATCCATAGGTTTTAAGATTCTTACTAGTCAGGTATATTCTTAGGCGTTTAATATGGGGTTTTGAGTCCACTTCGTTGAGCAAGCAGTAGCTCTTGTCTATTACATATTTGGCTTATGGAAAGGTATCTGTGCTAATTTCAATCTCTGGTTTTATGCAGCACCCCAACTCACCATTCCCCTTAAGCAAGCATAAGTTGGTTTTCTACATTTGAGACCCTATTCTGTTTTGTAATTCAGTTCCTGTGTAGCCAAGTTTACATTCCGTGTATTAGTGATACCTTATGATGTTTCTTTTTCTGTGTGACTTATTTCACTTAGAATCATCGTACCTGAATCCACTCATTATGCTGCTACTGGCCTGATGACATAGATTTCATTGCTGAGTGATATTGCATTGTACGTAAGTACCACAACTTCTTTATCCATTTTTCGCTTTCTGCGATATTGAACTTGTACCGTAAACGAGGTTCTTGTAAACAGAGCCGTCCCAAACTTTGAGGTGGCTGTGTCTTTTTTATTTTAATTTCCCTAAGCTATAGGACCATAAGTGGAAGTGCCCTAGGCTCTGTTGCTTTGTTTTTTAGATGTTTCAGGAAACACCATACACTTCTGCAGAGTGGCTGTTTGCAATTTACATCCCGCCCATCAGCATAAGAAGGCTCCCAGTTCTCCATGGCCTGTCCTGCCTTTCTGGATTTTACACATTTTTCAGATGGCCCTTTTGACCGGGGGGGGGGGGGGGTGCAGTGAGACTTCATTGTAGTGCAGATTTCCTTTGCAAGCTTGCTTGGTTGGCCAAAAAGGGCGTATGCGTTTTTTCCTGAATATATTCAGGAAAAAACGCATACCCCCTTTTTGGCCAAGTGCATCATTGTGGACGTTCTGCCTCTTTTCCTATGCTTTACATGCAATTCCAGTCTACCTCCTGAAATCGGTTTCCTGCAATTCTGCCCCGCTTTCAAGTCCTCTTGGCAGCCTTACTTCAATATATTTTTGGACGATAGCTGTCATTTATAACTCTGCACGTTTGTGAATTACAGGGCCCCTGAGCTCCTTTCTTCAACTCGCTTTCTTGTGAGCTGGCCGCAACACCGCAGGATTGCTTCAGGCCCTAGTGTGGTTCTGGCATGGCACGTTGAGCCTTTGGTTAATTCCTCTTCCTGGTGGGAAATGAGAGTTAAATTTGCCCGTCCAGACACCTCCTGCTTGTCTCTCATTGGTTCTCCCTATTCCTGTTCATTTTCCGCAGAAATTGCAAACTGGACCAAACAGGAGTTTAAAGGCACTGACTCTCCATGTGGGGAGAGTGTTAGTAAAGCGTCTGGAATGTTGCACCCGAGTACCAGGGGACGAAAACGGAGACACATTTGAACACGTTTCCCGATCACACGGTGGATCATACTCTGGGTTCCACATGCATGTTTTAGCTGAAGGAAGAATCCATTAAACCTGGAGAGTTGAGACCCATGGAATGGGTACCATGCAATATGACTTCAAAGGGTCTGCATTTGCTCACCGATCCTCACCAATCCGATCACTGCTGCGTTTATACCGCTGTACACACGCTTGATTCTCATTCGGAGACATATAAATCCATAGGTTTTAAGATTCTTACTAGTCAGGTATATTCTTAGGCGTTTAATATGGGGTTTTGAGTCCACTTCGTTGAGCAAGGAGTAGCTCTTGTCTATTACATATTTGGCTTATGGAACGGTATCTGTGCTAATTTCAATCTCTGGTTTTATGCAGCACCCCAAATCACCATTCCCCTTAAGCAAGCATAAGTTGGTTTTCTACATTTGAGACCCTATTCTGTTTTGTAATTCAGTTCCTGTGTAGCCAAGTTTACATTCCGTGTATTAGTGATACCTTATGATGTTTCTTTTTCTCTGTGACTTATTTCACTTAGAATCATGATACCTGAATCCACTCATTATGCTGCTACTGGCCTGATGACATAGATTTCATTGCTGAGTGATATTGCATTGTACGTAAGTACCTCAACTTCTTTATCCATTTTAAGCTTTCTGCAATTTTGAACTTGTACCGTAAACTAGGTTCTTGTAAACAGAGCCATTCCTAACTTTGGGGTGGCTGTGTCTTTTTGGTTTTTATTTCCCTAAGGTATAGGACCATAAGTGGAAGTGCCCTAGGCTCTGTTGCTTTGTTTTTTAGATGTTTCAGGAAACACCATACACTTCTCCAGAGTGGCTGTTTGCAATTTACATCCCGCCCATCAGCATAAGAAGGCTCCCAGTTCTCCATGGCCTGTCCTGCCTTTCTGGATTTTACACTTTTTCAGATGGCCCTTTTGACCGGGGGGCAGTGAGACTTCATTGTAGTGCAGATTTCCTTTGCAAGCTTGCTTGGTTGGCCAAAAAGGGCGTATGCGTTTTTTCCTGAATATATTCAGGAAAAGACGCATACGCCCTTTTTGGCCAAGTGCATCATTGTGGACGTTCTGCCTCTTTTCCTATGCCTTACATGCAATTCCAGTCTACCTCCTGAAATCGGTTTCGTGCAATTCTGCCCCGCTTTCAAGTCCTCTTGGCAGCCTTACTTCAATATATTTTTGGACGATAGCTGTCATTTATAACTCTGCAGGTTTGTGAATTACAGGGCCCCTGAGATCCTTTCTTCAACTCGCTTTCTTGTGAGCTGGCCGCGACACCACAGGATTGCTTCAGGCACTAGTGTGGTTCCGGCATGGCACGCTGAGCCTTTGGTTAATTCCTCTTCCTGGTGGGAAATGAGAGTTAAATTTGCCCGTCCAGACACCTCCAGCTAGTCTCTCATTGGTTCTCCCTATTCCTGTTCATTTTCCGCAGAAATTGCAAACTGGGCCAAACAGGAGGTTAAAGGCACTGACTCTCCAAGTGGGGAGAGTGTTAGTAAAGCGTCTGGAATGTTGCACCCGAGTACCAGGGGACGAAAACTGAGACACATTTGAACACGTTTCCCGATCACACTGTGGATCATACTCTGGGTTCCACATGCATGTTTTAGCTGAAGGAAGAATCCCTTAAACCTGGAGAGTTGAGACCCATGGAATGGGTCCCATGCAATATGAATTCAAAGGGTCTGCATTTGCTCACCGAACCTCACCAATCCTATCACTGCTGCTTTTATGTCGCTGTACACACGCTGGATTCTCTTTCAGAGACATATAAATCCATAGGTTTTAAGATTCTTACTAGTCAGGTATATTCTTAGGCGTTTAATATGGGGTTTTGAGTCCACTTCGCTGAGCAAGCAGTAGCTCTTGTCTATTACATATTTGGCTTATGGAACGGTATCTGTGCTAATTTCAATCTCTGGTTTTATGCAGCACCCCAACTCACCATTCCCCTTAAGCAAGCATAAGTTGGTTTTCTACATTTGAGACCCTATTCTGTTTTGTAATTCAGTTCCTGTGTAGCCAAGTTTACATTCCGTGTATTAGTGATACCTTATGATGTTTCTTTTTCTGTGTGACTCATTTCACTTAGAATCATCGTACCTGAATCCACTCATTATGCTGCTACTGGCCTGATGACATAGATTTCATTGCTGAGTGATATTGCATTGTACGTAAGTACCACAACTTCTTTATCCATTTTTCGCTTTCTGCGATATTGAACTTGTACCGTAAACGAGGTTCTTGTAAACAGAGCCGTCCCAAACTTTGGGGTGGCTGTGTCTTTTTTATTTTAATTTCCCTAAGCTATAGGACCATAAGTGGAAGTGCCCTAGGCTCTGTTGCTTTGTTTTTCAGATGTTTCAGGAAACACCATACACTTCTCCAGAGTGGCTGTTTGCAATTTACATCCCGCCCATCAGCATAAGAAGGCTCCCAGTTCTCCATGGCCTGTCCTGCCTTTCTGGATTTTACACATTTTTCAGATGGCCCTTTTGACCGGGGGGGTGCAGTGAGACTTCATTGTAGTGCAGATTTCCTTTGCAAGCTTGCTTGGTTGGCCAAAAAGGGCGTATGCGTTTTTTCCTGAATATATTCAGGAAAAAACGCATACGCCCTTTTTGGCCAAGTGCATCATTGTGGACGTTCTGCCTCTTTTCCTATGCTTTACATGCAATTCCAGTCTACCTCCTGAAATCGGTTTCCTGCAATTCTGCCCCGCTTTCAAGTCCTCTTGGCAGCCTTACTTCAATATACTTTTGGACGATAGCTGGCATTTATAACTCTGCAGGTTTGTGAATTACAGGGCCCCTGAGCTCCTTTCTTCAACTCGCTTTCTTGTGAGCTGGCCGCAACACCGCAGGATTGCTTCAGGCCCTAGTGTGGTTCCGGCATGGCACGCTGAGCCTTTGGTTAATTCCTCTTCCTGGTGGGAAATAAGAGTTAAATTTGCCCGTCCAGACACCTCCAGCTAGTGTCTCATTGGTTCTCCCTATTCCTGTTCATTTTCCACAAAATTGCAAACTGGACCAAACAGGAGGTTAAAGGCACTGACTCTCCAAGTGGGGAGAGTGTTAGTAAAGCGTCTGGAATGTTGCACCCGAGTACCAGGGGACGAAAACTGAGACACATTTGAACACGTTTCCCGATCACACGGTGGATCATACTCTGGGTTCCACATGCATGTTTTAGCTGAAGGAAGAATCCCTTAAACCTGGAGAGTTGAGACCCATGGAATGGGTACCATGCAATATGAATTCAAAGGGTCTGCATTTGCTCACCGAACCTCACCAATCCTATCACTGCTGCTTTTATGTCGCTGTACACACGCTGGATTCTCTTTCAGAGACATATAAATCCATAGGTTTTAAGATTCTTACTAGTCAGGTATATTCTTAGGCGTTTAATATGGGGTTTTGAGTCCACTTCGTTGAGCAAGCAGTAGCTCTTGTCTATTACATATTTGGCTTATGGAAAGGTATCTGTGCTAATTTCAATCTCTGGTTTTATGCAGCACCCCAACTCACCATTCCCCTTAAGCAAGCATAAGTTGGTTTTCTACATTTGAGACCCTATTCTGTTTTGTAATTCAGTTCCTGTGTAGCCAAGTTTACATTCCGTGTATTAGTGATACCTTATGATGTTTCTTTTTCTGTGTGACTTATTTCACTTAGAATCATCGTACCTGAATCCACTCATTATGCTGCTACTGGCCTGATGACATAGATTTCATTGCTGAGTGATATTGCATTGTACGTAAGTACCACAACTTCTTTATCCATTTTTCGCTTTCTGCGATATTGAACTTGTACCGTAAACGAGGTTCTTGTAAACAGAGCCGTCCCAAACTTTGGGATGGCTGTGTCTTTTTGATTTTAATTTCCCTAAGCTATAGGACCATAAGTGGAAGTGCCCTAGGCTCTGTTGCTTTGTTTTTTAGATGTTTCAGGAAACACCATACACTTCTCCAGAGTGGCTGTTGGCAATTTACATCCCGCCCATCAGCATAAGAAGGCTCCCAGTTCTCCATGGCCTGTCCTGCCTTTCTGGATTTTACACTTTTTTCAGATGGCCCTTTTGACCGGGGGGCAGTGAGACTTCATTGTAGTACAGATTTCCTTTGCAAGCTTGCTTGGTTGGCCAAAAAGGGCGTATGCGTTTTTTCCTGAATATATTCAGGAAAAAACGCATACGCACTTTTTGGCCAAGTGCATCATTGTGGACGTTCTGCCTCTTTTCCTATGCTTTACATGCAATTCCAGTCTACCTCCTGAAATTGGTTTCCTGCAATTCTGCCCCGCTTTCAAGTCCTCTTGGCAGCCTTACTTCAATATACTTTTGGACGATAGCTGTCATTTATAACTCTGCAGGTTTGTGAATTACAGGGCCCCTGAGCTCCTTTCTTCAACTCGCTTTCTTTTGAGCTGGCCGCAACACCGCAGGATTGCTTCAGGCCCTAGTGTGGTTCCGGCATGGCACGCTGAGCCTTTGGTTAATTCCTCTTCCTGGTGGGAAATAAGAGTTAAATTTGCCCGTCCAGACACCTCCAGCTAGTGTCTCATTGGTTCTCCCTATTCCTGTTCATTTTCCACAAAATTGCAAACTGGACCAAACAGGAGGTTAAAGGCACTGACTCTCCAAGTGGGGAGAGTGTTAGTAAAGCGTCTGGAATGTTGCACCCGAGTACCAGGGGACGAAAACTGAGACACATTTGAACACGTTTCCCGATCACACGGTGGATCATACTCTGGGTTCCACATGCATGTTTTAGCTGAAGGAAGAATCCCTTAAACCTGGAGAGTTGAGACCCATGGAATGGGTACCATGCAATATGAATTCAAAGGGTCTGCATTTGCTCACCAAACCTCACCAATCCTATCACTGCTGCTTTTATGTCGCTGTACACACGCTGGATTCTCTTTCAGAGACATATAAATCCATAGGTTTTAAGATTCTTACTAGTCAGGTATATTCTTAGGCGTTTAATATGGGGTGTTGAGTCCACTTCGTTGAGCAAGCAGTAGCTCTTGTCTATTACATATTTGGCTTATGGAACGGTATCTGTGCTAATTTCAATCTCTGGTTTTATGCAGCACCCCAACTCACCTTTCCCCTTAAGCAAGCATAAGTTGGTTTTCTACATTTGAGACCATATTCTGTTTTGTAATTCAGTTCCTGTGTAGCCAAGTTTACATTCCGTGTATTAGTGATACCTTATGACGTTTCTTTTTCTGTGTGACTTATTTCACTTAGAATCATCGTACCTGAATCCACTCATTATGCTGCTACTAGCCTGATGACATAGATTTCATTGCTGAGTGATATTGCATTCTACGTAATACCACAACTTCTTTATCCATTTTTCGCTATCTGCGATATTGAACATGTACCGTAAATGAGGTTCTTGTAAACAGAGCTGTCCCAAACTTTGGGGTGGCTGTGTCTTTTTGATTTTAATTTCCCTAAGCTATAGGACCATAAGTGGAAGTACCCTAGGCTCTGTTTCTTTGTTTTCTAGATGTTTCAGGAAACACCATACACTTCTTCAGAGTGGCTGTTTGCAATTTACATCCCGCCCATCAGCATAAGAAGGCTCCCAGTTCTAAATGGCCTGTCCTGCCTTTCTGGATTTTACACATTTTTCAGATGGCCCTTTTGACCGGGGGGGCAGTGAGACTTCATTGTAGTGCAGATTTCCTTTGCAAGCTTGCTTGGTTGTCCAAAAAGGGCGTATGCGTTTTTTCCTGAATATATTCAGGAAAAAACGCATACGCCCTTTTTGGCCAAGTGCATCATTGTGGACGTTCTGCCTCTTTTCCTATGCTTTACATGCAATTCCAGTCTACCTCCTGAAATCGGTTTCCTGCAATTCTGCCCCGCTTTCAAGTCCTCTTGGCAGCCTTACTTCAATATATTTTTGGACGATAGCTGTCATTTATAACTCTGCAGGTTTGTGAATTACAGTGCCCCTGAGATCCTTTCTTCAACTCGTTTTCTTGTGAGCTGGCCGCGACACCGCAGGATTGCTTCAGGCCCTAGTGTGGTTCCGGCATGGCACGCTGAGCCTTTGGTTAATTCCTCTTCCTGGTGGGAAATGAGAGTTAAATTTGCCCGTCCAGACACCTCCAGCTAGTCTCTCATTTGTTCTCCCTATTCCTGTTCATTTTCCGCAGAAATTGCAAACTGGGCCAAACAAGAGGTTAAAGGCACTGACTCTCCAAGTGGGGAGAGTGTTAGTAAAGCGTCTGGAATGTTGCACCCGAGTACCAGGGGACGAAAACTGAGACACATTTGAACACGTTTCCCGATCACACGGTGGATCATACTCTGGGTTCCACATGCATGTTTTAGCTGAAGGAAGAATCCCTTAAACCTGGAGAGTTGAGACCCATGGAATGGGTACCATGCAATATGAATTCAAAGGGTCTGCATTTGCTCACCGAACCTCACCAATCCTATCACTGCTGCTTTTATGTCGCTGTACACACGCTGGATTCTCTTTCAGAGACATATAAATCCATAGGTTTTAAGATTCTTACTAGTCAGGTATATTCTTAGGCGTTTAATATGGGGTTTTGAGTCCACTTCGTTGAGCAAGCAGTAGCTCTTGTCTATTACATATTTGGCTTATGGAAAGGTATCTGTGCCAATTTCAATCTCTGGTTTTATGCAGCACCCCAACTCACCTTTCCCCTTAAGCAAGCATAAGTTGGTTTTCTACATTTGAGACCCTATTCTGTTTTGTAATTCAGTTCCTGTGTAGCCAAGTTTACATTCCGTGTATTAGTGATACCTTATGATGTTTCTTTTCCTCTGTGACTTATTTCACTTAGAATCATGATACCTGAATCCACTCATTATGCTGCTACTGGCCTGATGACATAGATTTCATTGCTGAGTGATATTGCATTGTACGTAAGTACCTCAACTTCTTTATCCATTTTTAGCTTTCTGCGATTTTGAACTTGTACCGTAAACGAGGTTCTTGTAAACAGAGCCATTCCAAACTTTGGGGTGGCTGTGTCTTTTTGATTTTAATTTCCCTAAGCTATAGGACCATAAGTGGAAGTGCCCTAGGCTCTGTTGCTCTGTTTTTTAGATGTTTCAGGAAACACCATACACTTCTCCAGAGTGGCTGTTTGCAATTTACATCCCGCCCATCAGCATAACAAGGCTCCCAGTTCTCCATGGCCTGTCCTGCCTTTCTGGATTTTACACATTTTTCAGATGGCCCTTTTGACCGGGGTGGCAGTGAGTCTTCATTGTAGTGCAGATTTCTTTGCAAGCTTGCTTGGTTGGCCAAAAAGGGCGTATGCGTTTTTTCCTGAATATATTCAGGAAAACACGCATACGCCCTTTTTGGCCAAGTGCATCATTGTGGACGTTCTGCCTCTTTTCCTATGCTTTACATGCAATTCCAGTCTACCTCCTGAAATTGGTTTCCTGCAATTCTGTCCCGCTTTCAAGTCCTCTTGGCAGCCTTACTTCAATATATTTTTGGACGATAGCTGTCATTTATAACTCTGCAGGTTTGTGAATTACAGGGCCCCTGAGATCCTTTCTTCAACTCGCTTTCTTGTGAGCTGGCCGCGACACCGCAAGATTGCTTCAGGCCCTAGTGTGGTTCTGGCAAGGCACGCTGAGCCTTTGGTTAATTCCTCTTCCTGGTGGGAAATGAGAGTTAAATTTGCCCGTCCAGACACCTCCAGCTAGTCTCTCATTGGTTCTCCCTATTCCTGTTCATTTTCCGCAGAAATTGCAAACTGGGCCAAACAGGAGGTTAAAGGCACTGACTCTCCAAGTGGGGAGAGTGTTAGTAAAGCGTCTGGAATGTTGCACCCGAGTACCAGGGGATGAAAACTGAGACACATTTGAACACGTTTCCCGATCACACGGTGGATCATACTCTGGGTTCCACATGCATGTTTTATCTGAAGGAAGAATCCTTCAAACCTGGAGAGTTGAGACACATGGAATGGGTACCATGCAATATGAATTCATAGGGTCTGCATTTGCTCACCGAACCTCACCAATCCTATCACTGCTGCTTTTATGTCGCTGTACACACGCTGGATTCTCTTTCAGAGACATATAAATCCATAGGTTTTAAGATTCTTACTACTCAGGTATATTCTTAGGCGTTTAATATGGGGTTTTGAGTCCACTTCGTTGAGCAAGCAGTAGGTCTTGTCTATTACATATTTGGCTTATGGAAAGGTATCTGTGCTAATTTCAATCTCTGGTTTTATGCAGCACCCCAACTCACCTTTCCCCTTAAGCAAGCATAAGTTGGTTTTCTACATTTGAGACCCTATTCTGTTTTGTAATTCAGTTCCTGTGTAGCCAAGTTTACATTCCGTGTATTAGTGATACCTTATGATGTTTCTTTTTCTGTGTGACTTATTTCACTTAGAATCATCGTACCTGAATCCACTCATTATGCTGCTACTGGCCTGATGACATAGATTTCATTGCTGAGTGATATTGCATTGTACGTAAGTACCACAACTTCTTTATCCATTTTTCGCTTTCTGCGATATTGAACTTGTACCGTAAACGAGGTTCTTGTAAACAGAGCCGTCCCAAACTTTGAGGTGGCTGTGTCTTTTTGATTTTAATTTCCCTAAGCTATAGGACCATAAGTGGAAGTGCCCTAGACTCTGTTGCTTTGTTTTTTAGATGTTTCAGGAAACACCATACACTTCTCCAGAGTGGCTGTTGGCAATTTACATCCCGCCCATCAGCATAAGAAGGCTCCCAGTTCTCCATGGCCTGTCCTGCCTTTCTGGATTTTACACTTTTTTCAGATGGCCCTTTTGACTGGGGGGCAGTGAGACTTCATTGTAGTACAGATTTCCTTTGCAAGCTTGCTTGGTTGGCCAAAAAGGGCGTATGCGTTTTTTCCTGAATATATTCAGGAAAAAACGCATACGCCCTTTTTGGCCAAGTGCATCATTGTGGACGTTCTGCCTCTTTTCCTATGCTTTACATGCAATTCCAGTCTACCTCCTGAAATCGGTTTCCTGCAATTCTGCCCCGCTTTCAAGTCCTCTTGGCAGCCTTACTTCAATATACTTTTGGACGATAGCTGTCATTTATAACTCTGCAGGTTTGTGAATTACAGGGCCCCTGAGCTCCTTTCTTCAACTCGCTTAATTGTGAGCTGGCCGCAACACCGCAGGATTGCTTCAGGCCCTAGTGTGGTTCCGGCATGGCACGCTGAGCCTTTGGTTAATTCCTCTTCCTGGTGGGAAATAAGAGTTAAATTTGCCCGTCCAGACACCTCCAGCTAGTCTCTCATTGGTTCTCCCTATTCCTGTTCATTTTCCACAGAAATTGCAAACTGGACCAAACAGGAGGTTAAAGGCACTGACTCTCCAAGTGGGGAGAGTGTTAGTAAAGCGTCTGGAATGTTGCACCCGAGTACCAGGGGACGAAAACTGAGATACATTTGAACACGTTTCCCGATCACACGGTGGATCATACTCTGGGTTCCACATGCATGTTTTAGCTGAAGGAAGAATCCCTTAAACCTGGAGAGTTGAGACCCATGGAATGGGTACCATGCAATATGAATTCAAAGGGTCTGCATTTGCTCACCGAACCTCACCAATCCTATCACTGCTGCTTTTATGTCGCTGTACACACGCTGGATTCTCTTTCAGAGACATATAAATCCATAGGTTTTAAGATTCTTACTAGTCAGGTATATTCTTAGGCGTTTAATATGGGGTTTTGAGTCCACTTCGTTGAGCAAGCAGTAGCTCTTGTCTATTACATATTTGGCTTATGGAAAGGTATCTGTGCTAATTTCAATCTCTGGTTTTATGCAGCACCCCAACTCACCATTCCCCTTAAGCAAGCATAAGTTGGTTTTCTACATTTGAGACCCTATTCTGTTTTGTAATTCAGTTCCTGTGTAGCCAAGTTTACATTCCGTGTATTAGTGATACCTTATGATGTTTCTTTTTCTGTGTGACTTATTTCACTTAGAATCATCGTACCTGAATCCACTCATTATGCTGCTACTGGCCTGATGACATAGATTTCATTGCTGAGTGATATTGCATTGTACGTAAGTACCACAATTTCTTTATCCATTTTTCGCTTTCTGCGATATTGAACTTGTACCGTAAACGAGGTTCTTGTAAACAGAGCCGTCCCAAACTTTGGGGTGGCTGTGTCTTTTTGATTTTAATTTCCCTAAGCTATAGGACCATAAGTGGAAGTGCCCTAGGCTCTGTTGCTTTGTTTTTTAGATGTTTCAGGAAACACCATACACTTCTCCAGAGTGGCTGTTGGCAATTTACATCCCGCCCATCAGCATAAGAAGGCTCCCAGTTCTCCATGGCCTGTCCTGCCTTTCTGGATTTTACACTTTTTTCAGATGGCCCTTTTGACCGGGGGGCAGTGAGACTTCATTGTAGTACAGATTTCCTTTGCAAGCTTGCTTGGTTGGCCAAAAAGGGCGTATGCGTTTTTTCCTGAATATATTCAGGAAAAAACGCATACGCACTTTTTGGCCAAGTGCATCATTGTGGACGTTCTGCCTCTTTTCCTATGCTTTACATGCAATTCCAGTCTACCTCCTGAAATCGGTTTCCTGCAATTCTGCCCCGCTTTCAAGTCCTCTTGGCAGCCTTACTTCAATATACTTTTGGACGATAGCTGTCATTTATAACTCTGCAGGTTTGTGAATTACAGGGCCCCTGAGCTCCTTTCTTCAACTCGCTTTCTTGTGAGCTGGCCGCAACACCGCAGGATTGCTTCAGGCCCTAGTGTGGTTCCGGCATGGCACGCTGAGCCTTTGGTTAATTCCTCTTCCTGGTGGGAAATAAGAGTTAAATTTGCCCGTCCAGACACCTCCAGCTAGTGTCTCATTGGTTCTCCCTATTCCTGTTCATTTTCCACAAAATTGCAAACTGGACCAAACAGGAGGTTAAAGGCACTGACTCTCCAAGTGGGGAGAGTGTTAGTAAAGCGTCTGGAATGTTGCACCCGAGTACCAGGGGACGAAAACTGAGACACATTTGAACACGGTTCCCGATCACACGGTGGATCATACTCTGGGTTCCACATGCATGTTTTAGCTGAAGGAAGAATCCCTTAAACCTGGAGAGTTGAGACCCATGGAATGGGTACCATGCAATATGAATTCAAAGGGTCTGCATTTGCTCACCAAACCTCACCAATCCTATCACTGCTGCTTTTATGTCGCTGTACACACGCTGGATTCTCTTTCAGAGACATATAAATCCATAGGTTTTAAGATTCTTACTAGTCAGGTATATTCTTAGGCGTTTAATATGGGGTGTTGAGTCCACTTCGTTGAGCAAGCAGTAGCTCTTGTCTATTACATATTTGGCTTATGGAACGGTATCTGTGCTAATTTCAATCTCTGGTTTTATGCAGCACCCCAACTCACCTTTCCCCTTAAGCAAGCATAAGTTGGTTTTCTACATTTGAGACCATATTCTGTTTTGTAATTCAGTTCCTGTGTAGCCAAGTTTACATTCCGTGTATTAGTGATACCTTATGACGTTTCTTTTTCTGTGTGACTTATTTCACTTAGAATCATCGTACCTGAATCCACTCATTATGCTGCTACTAGCCTGATGACATAGATTTCATTGCTGAGTGATATTGCATTCTACGTAATACCACAACTTCTTTATCCATTTTTCGCTATCTGCGATATTGAACATGTACCGTAAATGAGGTTCTTGTAAACAGAGCTGTCCCAAACTTTGGGGTGGCTGTGTCTTTTTGATTTTAATTTCCCTAAGCTATAGGACCATAAGTGGAAGTACCCTAGGCTCTGTTGCTTTGTTTTCTAGATGTTTCAGGAAACACCATACACTTCTTCAGAGTGGCTGTTTGCAATTTACATCCCGCCCATCAGCATAAGAAGGCTCCCAGTTCTAAATGGCCTGTCCTGCCTTTCTGGATTTTACACATTTTTCAGATGGCCCTTTTGACCGGGGGGGCAGTGAGACTTCATTGTAGTGCAGATTTCCTTTGCAATCTTGCTTGGTTGTCCAAAAAGGGCGTATGCGTTTTTTCCTGAATATATTCAGGAAAAAACGCATACGCCCTTTTTGGCCAAGTGCATCATTGTGGACGTTCTGCCTCTTTTCCTATGCTTTACATGCAATTCCAGTCTACCTCCTGAAATCGGTTTCCTGCAATTCTGCCCCGCTTTCAAGTCCTCTTGGCAGCCTTACTTCAATATATTTTTGGACGATAGCTGTCATTTATAACTCTGCAGGTTTGTGAATTACAGTGCCCCTGAGATCCTTTCTTCAACTCGTTTTCTTGTGAGCTGGCCGCGACACCGCAGGATTGCTTCAGGCCCTAGTGTGGTTCCGGCATGGCACGCTGAGCCTTTGGTTAATTCCTCTTCCTGGTGGGAAATGAGAGTTAAATTTGCCCGTCCAGACACCTCCAGCTAGTCTCTCATTTGTTCTCCCTATTCCTGTTCATTTTCCGCAGAAATTGCAAACTGGGCCAAACAAGAGGTTAAAGGCACTGACTCTCCAAGTGGGGAGAGTGTTAGTAAAGCGTCTGGAATGTTGCACCCGAGTACCAGGGGACGAAAACTGAGACACATTTGAACACGTTTCCCGATCACACGGTGGATCATACTCTGGGTTCCACATGCATGTTTTAGCTGAAGGAAGAATCCCTTAAACCTGGAGAGTTGAGACCCATGGAATGGGTACCATGCAATATGAATTCAAAGGGTCTGCATTTGCTCACCGAACCTCACCAATCCTATCACTGCTGCTTTTATGTCGCTGTACACACGCTGGATTCTCTTTCAGAGACATATAAATCCATAGGTTTTAAGATTCTTACTAGTCAGGTATATTCTTAGGCGTTTAATATGGGGTTTTGAGTCCACTTCGTTGAGCAAGCAGTAGCTCTTGTCTATTACATATTTGGCTTATGGAAAGGTATCTGTGCCAATTTCAATCTCTGGTTTTATGCAGCACCCCAACTCACCTTTCCCCTTAAGCAAGCATAAGTTGGTTTTCTACATTTGAGACCCTATTCTGTTTTGTAATTCAGTTCCTGTGTAGCCAAGTTTACATTCCGTGTATTAGTGATACCTTATGATGTTTCTTTTTCTGTGTGACTTATTTCACTTAGAATCATCGTACCTGAATCCACTCATTATGCTGCTACTGGCCTGATGACATAGATTTCATTGCTGAGTGATATTGCATTGTACGTAAGTACCACAACTTCTTTATGCATTTTTTGCTTTCTGTGATATTGAACTTGTACCGTAAACGAGGTTCTTGTAAACAGAGCCATCCCAAACTTTGGGGTGGCTGTGTCTTTTTGATTTTAATTTCCCTAAGCTATAGGACCATAAGTGGAAGTGCCCTAGGCTCTGTTGCTTTGTTTTTTAGATGTTTCAGGAAACACCATACACTTCTCCAGAGTGGCTGTTTGCAATTTACATCCCGCCCATCAGCATAAAAAGGCTCCCAGTTCTCCATGGCCTGTCCTGCCTTTCTGGATTTTACACTTTTTTCAGATGGCCCTTTTGACCGGGGGGCAGTGAGACTTCATTGTAGTACAGATTTCCTTTGCAAGCTTGCTTGGTTGGCCAAAAAGGGCGTATGCGTTTTTTCCTGAATATATTCAGGAAAAAACGCATATGCCCTTTTTGGCGAAGTGCATCATTGTGGACGTTCTGCCTCTTTTCTTATGCCTTACATGCAGTTCCAGTCTACCTCCTGAAATCGGTTTCCTGCAATTCTGCCCCGCTTTCAAGTCCTCTTGGCAGCCTTACTTCAATATATTTTTGGACGATAGCTGTCATTTATAACTCTGCAGGTTTGTGAATTACAGGGCCCCTGAGATCCTTTCTTCAACTCGCTTTCTTGTGAGCTGGCCGCGACACCGCAGGATTGCTTCAGGCACTAGTGTGGTTCCGGCATGGCACGCTGAGCCTTTGGTTACTTCCTCTTCCTGGTGGGAAATGAGAGTTAAATTTGCCCGTCCAGACACCTCCAGCTAGTCTCTCATTGGTTCTCCCTATTCCTGTTCATTTTCCGCAGAAATTGCAAACTGGGCCAAACAAGAGGTTAAAGGCACTGACTCTCCAAGTGGGGAGAGTGTTAGTAAAGCGTCTGGAATGTTGCACCCGAGTACCAGGGGACGAAAACTGAGACACATTTGAACACGTTTCCCGATCACTTGGTGGATCATTCTCTGGGAGGAAGAATCCCTTAAACCTGAAGAGTTGAGAACCATGGAATGGGTACCATGCAATATGAATTCAAAGGGTCTGCATTTGCTCACCGAACCTCACCAATCCTATCACTGCTGCTTTTATGTCGCTGTACACACGCTGGATTCTCTTTCAGAGACATATAAATCCATAGGTTTTAAGATTCTTACTAGTCAGGTATATTCTTAGGCGTTTAATATGGGGTTTTGAGTCCACTTCGTTAAGCAAGCAGTAGCTCTTGTCTATTACATATTTGGCTTATGGAAAGGTATCTGTGCTAATTTCAATCTCTGGTTTTATGTAGCACCCCAACTCACCATTCCCCTTAAGCAAGCATAAGTTGGTTTTCTACATTTGAGACCCTATTCTGTTTTGTAATTCAGTTCCTGTGTAGCCAAGTTTACATTCCGTGTATTAGTGATACCTTATGATGTTTCTTTTTCTGTGTGACTTATTTCACTTAGAATCATCGTACCTGAATCCACTCATTATGCTGCTACTGGCCTGATGACATAGATTTCATTGCTGAGTGATATTGCATTGTACGTAAGTACCACAACTTCTTTATCCATTTTTCGCTTTCTGCGATATTGAACTTGTACCGTAAACGAGGTTCTTGTAAACAGAGCCGTCCCAAACTTTGGGGTGGCTGTGTCTTTTTGATTTTAATTTCCCTAAGCTATAGGACCATAAGTGGAAGTGCCCTAGGCTCTGTTGCTTTGTTTTTTAGATGTTTCAGGAAACACCATACACTTCTCCAGAGTGGCTGTTGGCAATTTACATCCCGCCCATCAGCATAAGAAGGCTCCCAGTTCTCCATGGCCTTTCCTGCCTTTCTGGATTTTACACTTTTTTCAGATGGCCCTTTTGACCGGGGGGCAGTGAGACTTCATTGTAGTGCAGATTTCCTTTGCAAGCTTGCTTGGTTGGCCAAAAAGGGCGTATGCGTTTTTTCCTGAATATATTCAGGAAAAAACGCATACGCCCTTTTTGGCCAAGTGCATCATTGTGGACGTTCTGCCTCTTTTCCTATGCTTTACATGCAATTCCAGTCTACCTCCTGAAATCGGTTTCCTGCAATTCTGCCCCGCTTTCAAGTCCTCTTGGCAGCCTTACTTCAATATATTTTTGGACGATAGCTGTCATTTATAACTCTGCAGGTTTGTGAATTACAGGGCCCCTGAGCTCCTTTCTTCAACTCACTTTCTTGTGAGCTGGCCGCAACACCGCAGGATTGCTTCAGGACCTAGTGTGGTTCCGGCATGGCACGCTGAGCCTTTGGTTAATTCCTCTTCCTGGTGGGAAATGAGAGTTAAATTTGCCCGTCCAGACACCTCCAGCTAGTCTCTCATTGGTTCTCCCTATTCCTGTTTATTTTCCGCAGAAATTGCAAACTGGGCCAAACAGGAGGTTAAAGGCACTGACTCTCCAAGTGGGGAGAGTGTTAGTAAAGCGTCTGGAATGTTGCACCCGAGTACCAGGGGACGAAAACTGAGACACATTTGAACACGTTTCCCGATCACACGGTGGATCATACTCTGGGTTCCACATGCATGTTTTAGCTGAAGGAAGAATCCCTTAAACCTGGAGAGTTGAGACCCATGGAATGGGTACCATGCAATATGAATTCAAAGGGTCTGCATTTGCTCACCGAACCTCACCAATCCTATCACTGCTGCTTTTATGTCGCTGTACACACGCTGGATTCTCTTTCAGAGACATATAAATCCATAGGTTTTAAGATTCTTACTAGTCAGGTATATTCTTAGGCGTTTAATATGGGGTTTTGAGTCCACTTCGTTGAGCAAGGGGTAGCTCTTGTCTATTACATATTTGGCTTATGGAACGGTATCTGTGCTAATTTCAATCTCTGGTTTTATGCAGCACCCCAAATCGCCATTCCCCTTAAGCAAGCATAAGTTGGTTTTCTACATTTGAGACCCTATTCTGTTTTGTAATTCAGTTCCTGTGTAGCCTAGTTTACATTCCGTGTATTAGTGATACCTTATGATGTTTCTTTTTCTGTGTGACTTATTTCACTTAGAATCATCGTACCTGAATCCACTCATTATGCTGCTACGGGCCTGATGTCATAGATTTCTTTGCTGAGTGATATTGCATTGTACGTAAGTACCTCAACTTCTTTATCCATTTCTCGCTTTCTGCGATATTGAACTTGTACCCTAAATGGGGTTCTTGTAAACAGAGCCGTCCCAAACTTTGGGGTTGCTGTGTCTTTTTGATTTTAATTTCCCTAAGCTATAGGACCATAAGTGGAAGTGCCCTAGGCTCTGTTGCTTTGTTTTTTAGATGTTTCAGGAAACACCATACACTTCTCCAGAGTGGCTTTTAGCAATTTACATCCCGCCCATCAGCATAAGAAGGCTCCCAGTTCTCCATGGCCTGTCCTGCCTTTCTGGATTTTACACATTTTTCAGATGGCCCTTTTGACCGGGGTGGCAGTGAGTCTTCATTGTAGTGCAGATTTCTTTGCAAGCTTGCTTGGTTGGCCAAAAAGGGCGTATGCGTTTTTTCCTGAATATATTCAGGAAAACACGCATACGCCCTTTTTGGCCAAGTGCATCATTGTGGACGTTCTGCCTCTTTTCCTATGCTTTACATGCAATTCCAGTCTACCTCCTGAAATCGGTTTCCTGCAATTCTGCCCCGCTTTCAAGTCCTCTTGGCAGCCTTACTTCAATATATTTTTGGACGATAGCTGTCATTTATAACTCTGCAGGTTTGTGAATTACAGGGCCCCTGAGATCCTTTCTTCAACTCGCTTTCTTGTGAGCTGGCCGCGACACCGCAAGATTGCTTCAGGCCCTAGTGTGGTTCCGGCAAGGCACGCTGAGCCTTTGGTTAATTCCTCTTCCTGGTGGGAAATGAGAGTTAAATTTGCCCGTCCAGACACCTCCAGCTAGTCTCTCATTGGTTCTCCCTATTCCTGTTCATTTTCCACAGAAATTGCAAACTGGGCCAAACAGGAGGTTAAAGGCACTGACTCTCCACGTGGGGAGAGTGTTAGTAAAGCGTCTGGAATGTTGCACCCGAGTACCAGGGGACGAAAACTGAGACACATTTGAACACGTTTCCCGATCACACGGTGGATCATACTCTGGGTTCCACATGCATGTTTTAGCTGAAGGAAGAATCCCTTAAACCTGGAGAGTTGAGACCCATGGAATGGGTACCATGCAATATGAATTCAAAGGGTCTGCATTTGCTCACCAAACCTCACCAATCCTATCACTGCTGCTTTTATGTCGCTGTACACACGCTGGATTCTCTTTCAGAGACATATAAATCCATAGGTTTTAAGATTCTTACTAGTCAGGTATATTCTTAGGCGTTTAATATGGGGTGTTGAGTCCACTTCGTTGAGCAAGGAGTAGCTCTTGTCTATTACATATTTGGCTTATGGAACGGTATCTGTGCTAATTTCAATCTCTGGTTTTATGCAGCACCCCAACTCACCTTTCCCCTTAAGCAAGCATAAGTTGGTTTTCTACATTTGAGACCCTATTCTGTTTTGTAATTCAGTTCCTGTGTAGCCAAGTTTACATTCCGTGTATTAGTGATACCTTATGATGTTTCTTTTCCTGTGTGACTTATTTCACTTAGAATCATGATACCTGAATCCACTCATTATGCTGCTACTGGCCTGATGTCATAGATTTCATTGCTGAGTGATATTGCATTGTACGTAAGTACCTCAACTTCTTTATCCATTTTTAGCTTTCTGCGATTTTGAACTTGTACCGTAAACGAGGTTCTTGTAAACAGAGCCATTCCAAACTTTGGGGTGGCTGTGTCTTTTTGATTTTAATTTCCCTAAGCTATAGGACCATAAGTGGAAGTGCCCTAGGCTCTGTTGCTCTGTTTTTTAGATGTTTCAGGAAACACCATACACTTCTCCAGAGTGGCTGTTTGCAATTTACATCCCGCCCATCAGCATAAGAAGGCTCCCAGTTCTCCATGGCCTGTCCTGCCTTTCTGGATTTTACACATTTTTCAGATGGCCCTTTTGACCGGGGTGGCAGTGAGTCTTCATTGTAGTGCAGATTTCTTTGCAAGCTTGCTTGGTTGGCCAAAAAGGGCGTATGCGTGTTTTCCTGAATATATTCAGGAAAAAACGCATACGTCCTTTTTGGCCAAGTGCATCATTGTGGACGTTCTGCCTCTTCTCCTATGCCTTACATGCAATTCCAGTCTACCTCCTGAAATCGGTTTCCTGCAATTCTGCCCCACTTTCAAGTCCTCTTGGCAGCCTTACTTCAATATATTTTTGGAGGATAGCTGTCATTTATAACTCTGCAGGTTTGTGAATTACAGGGCCCCTGAGATCCTTTCTTCAACTCGCTTTCTTGTGAGCTGGCCGCGACACCACAGGATTGCTTCAGGCACTAGTGTGGTTCCGGCATGGCACGCTGAGCCTTTGGTTAATTCCTCTTCCTGGTGGGAAATGAGAGTTAAATTTGCCCGTCCAGACACCTCCAGCTAGTCTCTCATTGGTTCTCCCTATTCCTGTTCATTTTCCGCAGAAATTGCAAACTGGGCCAAACAGGAGGTTAAAGGCACTGACTCTCCAAGTGGGGAGAGTGTTAGTAAAGCGTCTGGAATGTTGCACCCGAGTACCAGGGGACGAAAACTGAGACACATTTGAACACGTTTCCCGATCACACGGTGGATCATACTCTGGGTTCCACATGCATGTTTTAGCTGAAGGAAGAATCCCTTAAACCTGGAGAGTTGAGACCCATGGAATGGGTACCATGCAATATGAATTCAAAGGGTCTGCATTTGCTCACCGAACCTCACCAATCCTATCACTGCTGCTTTTATGTCGCTGTACACACGCTGGATTCTCTTTCAGAGACATATAAATCCATAGGTTTTAAGATTCTTACTAGTCAGGTATATTCTTAGGCGTTTAATATGGGGTTTTGAGTCCACTTCGTTGAGCAAGCAGTAGCTCTTGTCTATTACATATTTGGCTTATGGAACGGTATCTGTGCTAATTTCAATCTCTGGTTTTATGCAGCACCCCAACTCACCATTCCCCTTAAGCAAGCATAAGTTGGTTTTCTACATTTGAGACCCTATTCTGTTTTGTAATTCAGTTCCTGTGTAGCCAAGTTTACATTCCGTGTATTAGTGATACCTTATGATGTTTCTTTTTCTGTGTGACTTATTTCACTTAGAATCATCGTACCTGAATCCACTCATTATGCTGCTACTGGCCTGATGACATAGATTTCATTGCTGAGTGATATTGCATTGTACGTAAGTACCACAACTTCTTTATCCATTTTTCGGTTTCTGCGATATTGAACTTGTACCGTAAACGAGGTTCTTGTAAAGAGAGCCGTCCCAAACTTTGGGGTGGCTGTGTCTTTTTTATTTTAATTTCCCTAAGCTATAGGACCATAAGTGGAAGTGCCCTAGGCTCTTTTGCTTTGTTTTTTAGATGTTTCAGGAAACACCATACACTTCTCCAGAGTGGCTGTTTGCAATTTACATCCCGCCCATCAGCATAAGAAGGCTCCCAGTTCTCCATGGCCTGTCCTGCCTTTCTGGATTTTACACATTTTTCAGATGGCCCTTTTGACGGGGGGGGGGGGGGGGCGGGGGGGCAGTGAGACTTCATTGTAGTGCAGATTTGCTTTGCAAGCTTGCTTGGTTGGCCAAAAAGGGCGTATGCATTTTTTCCTGAATATATTCAGGAAAAAACGCATACGCCCTTTTTGGCCAAGTGCATCATTGTGGACGTTCTGCCTCTTTTCCTATGCTTTACATGCAATTCCAGTCTACCTCCTGAAATCGGTTTCCTGCAATTCTGCCCCGCTTTCAAGTCCTCTTGGCAGCCTTACTTCAATATATTTTTGGACGATAGCTGTCATTTATAACTCTGAAAGTTTGTGAATTACAGGGCCCCTGAGCTCCTTTCTTCAACTCGCTTTCTTGTGAGCTGGCCGCAACACCGCAGGATTGCTTCAGGCCCTAGTGTGGTTTCGGCATGGCTCGCTGAGCCTTTGGTTAATTCCTCTTCCTGGTGGGAAATGAGAGTTAAATTTGCCCATCCAGACACCTCCAGCTAGTCTCTCATTGGTTCTCCCTATTCCTGTTCATTTTCCGCAGAAATTGCAAACTGGGCCAAACAGGAGGTTAAAGGCACTGACTCTCCAAGTGGGGAGAGTGTTAGTAAAGCGTCTGGAATGTTGCACCCGAGTACCAGGGGACGAAAATTGAGACACATTTGAACACGTTTCCCGATCACACGGTGGATCATACTCTGGGTTCCACATGCATGTTTTAGCTGAAGGAAGAATCCATTAAACCTGGAGAGTTGAGACCCATGGAATGGGTACCATGCAATATGACTTCAAAGGGTCTGCATTTGCTCACCGATCCTCACCAATCCGATCACTGCTGCGTTTATACCTCTGTACACACGCTTGATTCTCATTCGGAGACATATAAATCCATAGGTTTTAAGATTCTTACTAGTCAGGTATATTCTTAGGCGTTTAATATGGGGTTTTGAGTCCACTTCGTTGAGCAAGGGGTAGCTCTTGTCTATTACATATTTGGCTTATGGAACGGTATCTGTGCTAATTTCAATCTCTGGTTTTATGCAGCACCCCAACTCACCATTCCCCTTAAGCAAGCATAAGTTGGTTTTCTACATTTGAGACCCTATTCTGTTTTGTAATTCAGTTCCTGTGTAGCCAAGTTTACATTCCGTGTATTAGTGATACCTTATGATGTTTCTTTTCCTCTGTGACTTATTTCACTTAGAATCATGATACCTGAATCCACTCATTATGCTGCTACTGGCCTGATGACATAGATTTCATTGCTGAGTGATATTGCATTGTACGTAAGTACCTCAACTTCTTTATCCATTTTTAGCTTTCTGCGATTTTGAACTTGTACCGTAAACGAGGTTCTTGTAAACAGAGCCATTCCAAACTTTGGGGTGGCTGTGTCTTTTTGATTTTAATTTCCCTAAGCTATAGGACCATAAGTGGAAGTGCCCTAGGCTGTGTTGCTCTGTTTTTTAGATGTTTCAGGAAACACCATACACTTCTCCAGAGTGGCTGTTTGCAATTTACATCCCGCCCATCAGCATAAGAAGGCTCCCAGTTCTCCATGGCCTGTCCTGCCTTTCTGGATTTTACACATTTTTCAGATGGCCCTTTTGACCGGGGTGGCAGTGAGTCTTCATTGTAGTGCAGATTTCTTTGCAAGCTTGCTTGGTTGGCCAAAAAGGGCGTATGCGTTTTTTCCTGAATATATTCAGGAAAACACGCATACGCCCTTTTTGGCCAAGTGCATCATTGTGGACGTTCTGCCTCTTTTCCTATGCTTTACATGCAATTCCAGTCTACCTCCTGAAATCGGTTTCCTGCAATTCTGCCCCGCTTTCAAGTCCTCTTGGCAGCCTTACTTCAATATATTTTTGGACGATAGCTGTCATTTATAACTCTGCAGGTTTGTGAATTACAGGGCCCCTGAGATCCTTTCTTCAACTCGCTTTCTTGTGAGCTGGCCGCGACACCGCAAGATTGCTTCAGGCCCTAGTGTGGTTCTGGCAAGGCACGCTGAGCCTTTGGTTAATTCCTCTTCCTGGTGGGAAATGAGAGTTAAATTTGCCCGTCCAGACACCTCCAGCTAGTCTCTCATTGGTTCTCCCTATTCCTGTTCATTTTCCGCAGAAATTGCAAACTGGGCCAAACAGGAGGTTAAAGGCACTGACTCTCCAAGTGGGGAGAGTGTTAGTAAAGCGTCTGGAATGTTGCACCCGAGTACCAGGGGACGAAAACTGAGACACATTTGAACACGTTTCCCGATCACACGGTGGATCATACTCTGGGTTCCACATGCATGTTTTAGCTGAAGGAAGAATCCTTTAAACCTGGAGAGTTGAGACCCATGGAATGGGTACCATGCAATATGAATTCAAAGGGTCTGCATTTGCTCACCGAACCTCACCAATCCTATCACTGCTGCTTTTATGTCGCTGTACACACGCTGGATTCTCTTTCAGAGACATATAAATCCATAGGTTTTAAGATTCTTACTAGTCAGGTATATTCTTAGGCGTTTAATATGGGGTTTTGAGTCCACTTCATTGAGCAAGGAGTAGCTCTTGTCTATTACATATTTGGCTTATGGAAAGGTATCTGTGCTAATTTCAATCTCTGGTTTTATGCAGCACCCCAACTCACCTTTCCCCTTAAGCAAGCATAAGTTGGTTTTCTACATTTGAGACCCTATTCTGTTTTGTAATTCAGTTCCTGTGTAGCCAAGTTTACATTCCGTGTATTAGTGATACCTTATGATGTTTCTTTTTCTGTGTGACTTATTTCACTTAGAATCATCGTACCTGAATCCACTCATTATGCTGCTACTGGCCTGATGACATAGATTTCATTGCTGAGTGATATTGCATTGTACGTAAGTACCACAACTTCTTTATCCATTTTTCGCTTTCTGCGATATTGAACTTGTACCGTAAACGAGGTTCTTGTAAACAGAGCCGTCCCAAACTTTGGGGTGGCTGTGTCTTTTTGATTTTAATTTCCCTAAGCTATAGGACCATAAGTGGAAGTGCCCTAGGCTCTGTTGCTTTGTTTTTTAGATGTTTCAGGAAACACCATACACTTCTCCAGAGTGGCTGTTGGCAATTTACATCCCGCCCATCAGCATAAGAAGGCTCCCAGTTCTCCATGGCCTGTCCTGCCTTTCTGGATTTTACACTTTTTTCAGATGGCCCTTTTGACCGGGGGGCAGTGAGACTTCATTGTAGTACAGATTTCCTTTGCAAGCTTGCTTGGTTGGCCAAAAAGGGCGTATGCGTTTTTTCCTGAATATATTCAGGAAAAAACGCATACGCCCTTTTTGGCCAAGTGCATCATTGTGGACGTTCTGCCTCTTTTCCTATGCTTTACATGCAATTCCAGTCTACCTCCTGAAATCGGTTTCCTGCAATTCTGCCCCGCTTTCAAGTCCTCTTGGCAGCCTTACTTCAATATACTTTTGGACGATAGCTGGCATTTATAACTCTGCAGGTTTGTGAATTACAGGGCCCCTGAGCTCCTTTCTTCAACTCGCTTTCTTGTGAGCTGGCCGCAACACCGCAGGATTGCTTCAGGCCCTAGTGTGGTTCCGGCATGGCACGCTGAGCCTTTGGTTAATTCCTCTTCCTGGTGGGAAATAAGAGTTAAATTTGCCCGTCCAGACACCTCCAGCTAGTCTCTCATTGGTTCTCCCTATTCCTGTTCATTTTCCACAGAAATTGCAAACTGGGCCAAACAGGAGGTTAAAGGCACTGACTCTCCAAGTGGGGAGAGTGTTAGTAAAGCGTCTGGAATGTTGCACCCGAGTACCAGGGGACGAAAACTGAGACACATTTGAACACGTTTCCCGATCACACGGTGGATCATACTCTGGGTTCCACATGCATGTTTTAGCTGAAGGAAGAATCCCTTAAACCTGGAGAGTTGAGACCCATGGAATGGGTACCATGCATTATGAATTCAAAGGGTCTGCATTTGCTCACCAAACCTCACCAATCCTATCACTGCTGCTTTTATGTTGCTGTACACACGCTGGATTCTCTTTCAGAGACATATAAATCCATAGGTTTTAAGATTCTTACTAGTCAGGTATATTCTTAGGCGTTTAATATGGGGTGTTGAGTCCACTTCGTTGAGCAAGGAGTAGCTCTTGTCTATTACATATTTGGCTTATGGAACGGTATCTGTGCTAATTTCAATCTCTGGTTTTATGCAGCACTCCAACTCACCTTTCCCCTTAAGCAAGCATAAGTTGGTTTTCTACATTTGAGACCCTATTCTGTTTTGTAATTCAGTTCCTGTGTAGCCAAGTTTACATTCCGTGTATTAGTGATACCTTATGACGTTTCTTTTTCTGTGTGACTTATTTCACTTAGAATCATCGTACCTGAATCCACTCATTATGCTGCTACTAGCCTGATGACATAGATTTCATTGCTGAGTGATATTGCATTGTACGTAATACCACAACTTCTTTATCCATTTTTCGCTATCTGCGATATTGAACTTGTACCGTAAATGAGGTTCTTGTAAACAGAGCTGTCCCAAACATTGGGGTGGCTGTGTCTTTTTGATTTTAATTTCCCTAAGCTATAGGACCATAAGTGGAAGTACCCTAGGCTCTGTTGCTTTGTTTTCTAGATGTTTCAGGAAACACCATAAACTTCTTCAGAGTGGCTGTTTGCAATTTACATCCCGCCCATCAGCATAAGAAGGCTCACAGTTCTAAATGGCCTGTCCTGCCTTTCTGGATTTTACACATTTTTCAGATGGCCCTTTTGACCGGGGGGGCAGTGAGACTTCATTGTAGTGCAGATTTCCTTTGCAAGCTTGCTTGGTTGGCCAAAAAGGGCGTATGCGTTTTTTCCTGAATATATTCAGGAAAACACGCATACGCCCTTTTTGGCCAAGTGCATCATTGTGGACGTTCTGCCTCTTTTCCTATGCTTTACATGCAATTCCAGTCTACCTCCTGAAATCGGTTTCCTGCAATTCTGCCCCGCTTTCAAGTCCTCTTGGCAGCCTTACTTCAATATATTTTTGGACGATAGCTGTCATTTATAACTCTGCAGGTTTGTGAATTACAGTGCCCCTGAGATCCTTTCTTCAACTCGCTTTCTTGTGAGCTGTCCGCGACACCGCAAGATTGCTTCAGGTCCTAGTGTGGTTCCGGCATGGCACGCTGAGCCTTTGGTTAATTCCTCTTCCTGGTGGGAAATGAGAGTTAAATTTGCCCGTCCAGACACCTCCAGCTAGTCTCTCATTGGTTCTCCCTATTCCTGTTCGTTTTCCGCAGAAATTGCAAACTGGGCCAAACAAGAGGTTAAAGGCACTGACTCTCCAAGTGGGGAGAGTGTTAGTAAAGCGTCTGGAATGTTGCACCCGAGTACCAGGGGACGAAAACTGAGACACATTTGAACACGTTTCCCGATCACACGGTGGATCATACTCTGGGTTCCACATGCATGTTTTAGCTGAAGGAAGAATCCCTTACACCTGGAGAGTTGAGACCCATGGAATGGGTACCATGCAATATGAATTCAAAGGGTCTGCATTTGCTCACCGAACCTCACCAATCCTATCACTGCTGCTTTTATGTCGCTGTACACACGCTGGATTCTCTTTCAGAGACATATAAATCCATAGGTTTTAAGATTCTTACTACTCAGGTATATTCTTAGGCGTTTAATATGGGGTTTTGAGTCCACTTCGTTGAGCAAGCAGTAGCTCTTGTCTATTACATATTTGGCTTATGGAAAGGTATCTGTGCTAATTTCAATCTCTGGTTTTATGCAGCACCGCAACTCACCTTTCCCCTTAAGCAAGCATAAGTTGGTTTTCTACATTTGAGACCCTATTCTGTTTTGTAATTCAGTTCCTGTGTAGCCAAGTTTACATTCCGTGTATTAGTGATACCTTATGATGTTTCTTTTTCTGTGTGACTTATTTCACTTAGAATCATCGTACCTGAATCCACTCATTATGCTGCTACTGGCCTGATGACATAGATTTCATTGCTGAGTGATATTGCATTGTACGTAAGTACCACAACTTCTTTATCCATTTTTCGCTTTCTGCGATATTGAACTTGTACCGTAAACGAGGTTCTTGTAAACAGAGCCGTCCCAAACTTTGGGGTGGCTGTGTCTTTTTGATTTTAATTTCCCTAAGCTATAGGACCATAAGTGGAAGTGCCCTAGGCTCTGTTGCTTTGTTTTTTAGATGTTTCAGGAAACACCATACACTTCTCCAGAGTGGCTGTTGGCAATTTACATCCCGCCCATCAGCATAAGAAGACTCCCAGTTCTCCATGGCCTGTCCTGCCTTTCTGGATTTTACACATTTTTCACATGGCCCTTTTGACCGGGGTGGCAGTGAGTCTTCATTGTAGTGCAGATTTCTTTGCAAGCTTGCTTGGTTGGCCAAAAAGTGCGTATGCGTTTTTTCCTGAATATATTCAGGAAAACACGCATACGCCCTTTTTGGCCAAGTGCATCATTGTGGACGTTCTGCCTCTTTTCCTATGTTTTACATGCAATTCCAGTCTACCTCCTGAAATCGGTTTCCTGCAATTCTGCCCCGCTTTCAAGTCCTCTTGGCAGCCTTACTTCAATATATTTTTGGACGATAGCTGTCATTTATAACTCTGCAGGTTTGTGAATTACAGGGCCCCTGAGATCCTTTCTTCAACTCGCTTTCTTGTGAGCTGGCCGCGACACCGCAGGATTGCTTCAGGCCCTAGTGTGGTTCTGGCATGGCACGCTGAGCCTTTGGTTAATTCCTCTTCCTGGTGGGAAATGAGAGTTAAATTTGCCCATCCAGACACCTCCAGCTAGTCTCTCATTGGTTCTCCCTATTCCTGTTCATTTTCCGCAGAATTTGCAAACTGGGCCAAACAGGAGGTTAAAGGCACTGACTCTCCAAGTGGGGAGAGTGTTAGTAAAGCGTCTGGAATGTTGCACCCGAGTACCAGGGGACGAAAACTGAGACACATTTGAACACGTTTCCCGATCACTTGGTGGATCATACTCTGGGTTCCACATGCATGTTTTAGCTGAAGGAAGAATCCCTTAAACCTTGAGAGTTGAGACCCATGGAATGGATACCATGCAATATGAATTCAAAGGGTCTGCATTTGCTCACCAAACCTCACCAATCCTATCACTGCTGCTTTTATGTCGCTGTACACACGCTGGATTCTCTTTTAGAGACATATAAAACCATAGGTTTTAAGATTCTTACTAGTCAGGTATATTCTTAGGCGTTTAATATGGGGTTTTGAGTCCACTTCGTTGAGCAAGCAGTAGCTCTTGTCTATTACATATTTGGCTTATGGAAAGGTATCTGTGCTAATTTCAACCTCTGGTTTTATGCAGCACCCCAACTCACCTTTCCCCTTAAGCAAGCATAAGTTGGTTTTCTACATTTGAGACCCTATTCTGTTTTGTAATTCAGTTCCTGTGTAGCCAAGTTTACATTCCGTGTATTAGTGATACCTTATGATGTTTCTTTTTCTGTGTGACTTATTTCACTTAGAATCATCGTACCTGAATCCACTCATTATGCTGCTACTGGCCTGATGACATAGATTTCATTGCTGAGTGATATTGCATTGTACGTAAGTACCACAACTTCTTTATCCATTTTTCGCTTTCTGCGATATTGAACTTGTACCGTAAACGAGGTTCTTGTAAACAGAGCCGTCCCAAACTTTGGGGTGGCTGTGTCTTTTTGATTTTAATTTCCCTAAGCTATAGGACCATAAGTGGAAGTGCCCTAGGCTCTGTTGCTTTGTTTTTTAGATGTTTCAGGAAACACCATACACTTCTCCAGAGTGGCTGTTGGCAATTTACATCCCGCCCATCAGCATAAGAAGGCTCCCAGTTCTCCATGGCCTGTCCTGCCTTTCTGGATTTTACACTTTTTTCAGATGGCCCTTTTGACCGGGGGGCAGTGAGACTTCATTGTAGTGCAGATTTCCTTTGCAAGCTTGCTTGGTTGGCCAAAAAGGGCGTATGCGTTTTTTCCTGAATATATTCAGGAAAAAACGCATACGCCCTTTTTGGCCAAGTGCATCATTGTGGACGTTCTGCCTCTTTTCCTATGCTTTACATGCAATTCCAGTCTACCTCCTGAAATCGGTTTCCTGCAATTCTGCCCCGCTTTCAAGTCCTCTTGGCAGCCTTACTTCAATATATTTTTGGACGATAGCTGTCATTTATAACTCTGCAGGTTTGTGAATTACAGGGCCCCTGAGCTCCTTTCTTCAACTCGCTTTCTTGTGAGCTGGCCGCAACACCGCAGGATTGCTTCAGGCCCTAGTGTGGTTCCGGCATGGCACGCTGAGCCTTTGGTTAATTCCTCTTCCTGGTGGGAAATGAGAGTTAAATTTGCCCGTCCAGACACCTCCAGCTAGTCTCTCATTGGTTCTCCCTATTCCTGTTCATTTTCCACAGAAATTGCAAACTGGGCCAAACAGGAGGTTAAAGGCACTGACTCTCCAAGTGGGGAGAGTGTTAGTAAAGCGTCTGGAATGTTGCACCCGAGTACCAGGGGACGAAAACTGAGACACATATGAACATGTTTCCCAATCACACGGTGGATCATACTCTGGGTTCCACATGCATGTTTTAGCTGAAGGAAGAATCCATTAAACCTGGAGAGTTGAGACCCATGGAATGGGTACCATGCAATATGACTTCAAAGGGTCTGCATTTGCTCACCGATCCTCACCAATCCGATCACTGCTGCATTTATACCGCTGTACACACGCTTGATTCTCATTCGGAGACATATAAATCCATAGGTTTTAAGATTCTTACTAATCAGGTATATTCTTAGGCGTTTAATATGGGGTTTTGAGTCCACTTCGTTGAGCAAGGGGTAGCTCTTGTCTATTACATATTTGGCTTATGGAACGGTATCTGTGCTAATTTCAACCTCTGGTTTTATGCAGCACCCCAACTCACCTTTCCCCTTAAGCAAGCATAAGTTGGTTTTCTACATTTGAGACCCTATTCTGTTTTGTAATTCAGTTCCTGTGTAGCCAAGTTTACATTCTGTGTATTAGTGATACCTTATGATGTTTCTTTTTCTGTGTGACTTATTTCACTTAGAATCATCGTACCTGAATCCACTCATTATGCTGCTACTGGCCTGATGACATAGATTTCATTGCTGAGTGATATTGCATTGTACGTAAGTACCACAACTTCTTTATCCATTTTTCGCTTTCTGCGATATTGAACTTGTACCGTAAACGAGTTTCTTGTAAACAGAGCCGTCCCAAACTTTGGGGTGGCTGTGTCTTTTTTATTTTAATTTCCCTAAGCTATAGGACCATAAGTGGAAGTGCCCTAGGCTCTGTTGCTTTGTTTTTCAGATGTTTCAGGAAACACCATACACTTCTCCAGAGTGGCTGTTTGCAATTTACATCCCGCCCATCAGCATAAGAAGGCTCCCAGTTCTCCATGGCCTGTCCTGCCTTTCTGGATTTTACACTTTTTTCAGATGGCCCTTTTGACCGGGGGGCAGTGAGACTTCATTGTAGTGCAGATTTCCTTTGCAAGCTTGCTTGGTTGGCCAAAAAGGGCGTATGCGTTTTTTCCTGAATATATTCAGGAAAAAACGCATACGCCCTTTTTGGCCAAGTGCATCATTGTGGACGTTCTGCCTCTTTTCCTATGCTTTACATGCAATTCCAGTCTACCTCCTGAAATCGGTTTCCTGCAATTCTGCCCCGCTTTCAAGTCCTCTTGGCAGCCTTACTTCAATATATTTTTGGACGATAGCTGTCATTTATAACTCTGCAGGTTTGTGAATTACAGGGCCCCTGAGCTCCTTTCTTCAACTCGCTTTCTTGTGAGCTGGCCACGACACCGCAGGATTGCTTCAGGCCCTAGTGTGGTTCCGGCATGGCACGCTGAGCCTTTGGTTAATTCCTCTTCCTGGTGGGAAATGAGAGTTAAATTTGCCCATCCAGACACCTCCAGCTAGTCTCTCATTGGTTCTCCCTATTCCTGTTCATTTTCCGCAGAATTTGCAAACTGGGCCAAACAGGAGGTTAAAGGCACTGACTCTCCAAGTGGGGAGAGTGTTAGTAAAGCGTCTGGAATGTTGCACCCGAGTACCAGGGGACGAAAACTGAGACACATTTGAACACGTTTCCCGATCACACGGTGGATCATACTCTGGGTTCCACATGCATGTTTTAGCTGAAGGAAGAATCCCTTAAACCTTGAGAGTTGAGACCCATGGAATGGATACCATGCAATATGAATTCAAAGGGTCTGCATTTGCTCACCGAACCTCAGCAATCCTATCACTGCTGCTTTTATGTCGCTGTACACACGCTGGATTCTCTTTTAGAGACATATAAAACCATAGGTTTTAAGATTCTTACTAGTCAGGTATATTCTTAGGCGTTTAATATGGGGTTTTGAGTCCACTTCGTTGAGCAAGCAGTAGCTCTTGTCTATTACATATTTGGCTTATGGAAAGGTATCTGTGCTAATTTCAACCTCTGGTTTTATGCAGCACCCCAACTCACCTTTCCCCTTAAGCAAGCATAAGTTGGTTTTCTACATTTGAGACCCTATTCTGTTTTGTAATTCAGTTCCTGTGTAGCCAAGTTTACATTCCGTGTATTAGTGATACCTTATGATGTTTCTTTTTCTGTGTGACTTATTTCACTTAGAATCATCGTACCTGAATCCACTCATTATGCTGCTACTGGCCTGATGACATAGATTTCATTGCTGAGTGATATTGCATTGTACGTAAGTACCACAACTTCTTTATCCATTTTTCGCTTTCTGCGATATTGAACTTGTACCGTAAACGAGTTTCTTGTAAACAGAGCCGTCCCAAACTTTGGGGTGGCTGTGTCTTTTTGATTTTAATTTCCCTAAGCTATAGGACCATAAGTGGAAGTGCCCTAGGCTCTGTTGCTTTGTTTTTTAGATGTTTCAGGAAACACCATACACTTCTCCAGAGTGGCTGTTGGCAATTTACATCCCGCCCATCAGCATAAGAAGGCTCCCAGTTCTCCATGGCCTGTCCTGCCTTTCTGGATTTTACACTTTTTTCAGATGGCCCTTTTGACCGGGGGGCAGTGAGACTTCATTGTAGTGCAGATTTCCTTTGCAAGCTTGCTTGGTTGGCCAAAAAGGGCGTATGCGTTTTTTCCTGAATATATTCAGGAAAAAACGCATACGCCCTTTTTGGCCAAGTGCATCATTGTGGACGTTCTGCCTCTTTTCCTATGCTTTACATGCAATTCCAGTCTACCTCCTGAAATCGGTTTCCTGCAATTCTGCCCCGCTTTCAAGTCCTCTTGGCAGCCTTACTTCAATATATTTTTGGACGATAGCTGTCATTTATAACTCTGCAGGTTTGTGAATTACAGGGCCCCTGAGCTCCTTTCTTCAACTCGCTTTCTTGTGAGCTGGCCGCAACACCGCAGGATTGCTTCAGGCCCTAGTGTGGTTCCGGCATGGCACGCTGAGCCTTTGGTTAATTCCTCTTCCTGGTGGGAAATGAGAGTTAAATTTGCCCGTCCAGACACCTCCAGCTAGTCTCTCATTGGTTCTCCCTATTCCTGTTCATTTTCCACAGAAATTGCAAACTGGGCCAAACAGGAGGTTAAAGGCACTGACTCTCCAAGTGGGGAGAGTGTTAGTAAAGCGTCTGGAATGTTGCACCCGAGTACCAGGGGACGAAAACTGAGACACATATGAACATGTTTCCCAATCACACGGTGGATCATACTCTGGGTTCCACATGCATGTTTTAGCTGAAGGAAGAATCCATTAAACCTGGAGAGTTGAGACCCATGGAATGGGTACCATGCAATATGACTTCAAAGGGTCTGCATTTGCTCACCGATCCTCACCAATCCGATCACTGCTGCGTTTTTACCGCTGTACACACGCTTGATTCTCATTCGGAGACATATAAATCCATAGGTTTTAAGATTCTTACTAATCAGGTATATTCTTAGGCGTTTAATATGGGGTTTTGAGTCCACTTCGTTGAGCAAGGGGTAGCTCTTGTCTATTACATATTTGGCTTATGGAACGGTATCTGTGCTAATTTCAATCTCTGTTTTTATGCAGCACCCCAACTCACCATTCCCCTTAAGCAAGCATAAGTTGGTTTTCTACATTTGAGACCCTATTCTGTTTTGTAATTCAGTTCCTGTGTAGCCAAGTTTACATTCCGTGTATTAGTGATACCTTATGATGTTTCTTTTTCTCTGTGACTTATTTCACTTAGAATCATGATACCTGAATCCACTCATTATGCTGCTACTGACCTGATGACATAGATTTCATTGCTGAGTGATATTGCATTGTACGTAAGTACCTCAACTTCTTTATCCATTTTTAGCTTTCTGCGATTTTGAACTTGTACCGTAAACGAGCTTCTTGTAAACAGAGCCATTCCAAATTTTGGGGTGGCTGAGTCTTTTTGGTTTTAATTTCCCTAAGCTATAGGACCATAAGTGGAAGTGCCCTAGGCTCTGTTGCTCTGTTTTTTAGATGTTTCAGGAAACACCATACACTTCTCCAGAGTGGCTGTTTGCAATTTACATCCCGCCCATCAGCATAAGAAGGCTCCCAGTTCTCCATGGCCTGTCCTGCCTTTCTGGATTTTACACATTTTTCAGATGGCCCTTTTGACCGGGGTGGCAGTGAGTCTTCATTGTAGTGCAGATTTCTTGGCAAGCTTGCTTGGTTGGCCAAAAAGTGCGTATGCGTTTTTTCCTGAATATATTCAGGAAAACACGCATACGCCCTTTTTGGCCAAGTGCATCATTGTGGACGTTCTGCCTCTTTTCCTATGTTTTACATGCAATTCCAGTCTACCTCCTGAAATCGGTTTCCTGCAATTCTGCCCCGCTTTCAAGTCCTCTTGGCAGCCTTACTTCAATATATTTTTGGACGATAGCTGTCATTTATAACTCTGCAGGTTTGTGAATTACAGGGCCCCTGAGATCCTTTCTTCAACTCGCTTTCTTGTTAGCTGGCCGCGACACCGCAGGATTGCTTCAGGCCCTAGTGTGGTTCCGGCATGGCACGCTGAGCCTTTGGTTAATTCCTCTTCCTGGTGGGAAATGAGAGTTAAATTTGCCCGTCCAGACACCTCCAGCTAGTCTCTCATTGGTTCTCCCTATTCCTGTTCATTTTCCGCAGAAATTGCAAACTGGGCCAAATAGGAGGTTAAAGGCACTGACTCTCCAAGTGGGGAGAGTGTTAGTAAAGCGTCTGGAATGTTGCACCCGAGTACCAGGGGACGAAAACTGAGACACATTTGAACACGTTTCCCGATCACACGGTGGATCATACTCTGGGTTCCACATGCATGTTTTAGCTGAAGGAAGAATCCCTTAAACCTGGAGAGTTGAGACCCATGGAATGGATACCATGCAATATGAATTCAAAGGGTCTGCATTTGCTCACCGAACCTCACCAATCCTATCACTGCTGCTTTTATGTCGCTGTACACACGCTGGATTCTCTTTTAGAGACATATAAAACCATAGGTTTTAAGATTCTTACTAGTCAGGTATATTCTTAGGCGTTTAATATGGGGTTTTGAGTCCACTTCGTTGAGCAAGCAGTAGCTCTTGTCTATTACATATTTGGCTTATGGAAAGGTATCTGTGCTAATTTCAACCTCTGGTTTTATGCAGCACCCCAACTCACCTTTCCCCTTAAGCAAGCATAAGTTGGTTTTCTACATTTGAGACCCTATTCTGTTTTGTAATTCAGTTCCTGTGTAGCCAAGTTTACATTCCGTGTATTAGTGATACCTTATGATGTTTCTTTTTCTGTGTGACTTATTTCACTTAGAATCATCGTACCTGAATCCACTCATTATGCTGCTACTGGCCTGATGACATAGATTTCATTGCTGAGTGATATTGCATTGTACGTAAGTACCACAACTTCTTTATCCATTTTTCGCTTTCTGCGATATTGAACTTGTACCGTACACGAGGTTCTTGTAAACAGAGCCGTCCCAAACTTTGGGGTGGCTGTGTCTTTTTGATTTTAATTTCCCTAAGCTATAGGACCATAAGTGGAAGTGCCCTAGGCTCTGTTGCTTTGTTTTTTAGATGTTTCAGGAAACACCATACACTTCTCCAGAGTGGCTGTTGGCAATTTACATCCCGCCCATCAGCATAAGAAGGCTCCCAGTTCTCCATGGCCTGTCCTGCCTTTCTGGATTTTACACTTTTTTCAGATGGCCCTTTTGACCGGGGGGCAGTGAGACTTCATTGTAGTGCAGATTTCCTTTGCAAGCTTGCTTGGTTGGCCAAAAAGGGCGTATGCGTTTTTTCCTGAATATATTCAGGAAAAAACGCATACGCCCTTTTTGGCCAAGTGCATCATTGTGGACGTTCTGCCTCTTTTCCTATGCTTTACATGCAATTCCAGTCTACCTCCTGAAATCGGTTTCCTGCAATTCTGCCCCGCTTTCAAGTCCTCTTGGCAGCCTTACTTCAATATATTTTTGGACGATAGCTGTCATTTATAACTCTGCAGGTTTGTGAATTACAGGGCCCCTGAGCTCCTTTCTTCAACTCGCTTTCTTGTGAGCTGGCCGCAACACCGCAGGATTGCTTCAGGCCCTAGTGTGGTTCCGGCATGGCATACTGAGCCTTTGGTTAATTCCTCTTCCTGGTGGGAAATGAGAGTTAAATTTGCCCGTCCAGACACCTCCAGCTAGTCTCTCATTGGTTCTCCCTATTCCTGTTCATTTTCCACAGAAATTGCAAACTGGGCCAAACAGGAGGTTAAAGGCACTGACTCTCCAAGTGGGGAGAGTGTTAGTAAAGCGTCTGGAATGTTGCACCCGAGTACCAGGGGACGAAAACTGAGACACATATGAACATGTTTCCCAATTACACGGTGGATCATACTCTGGGTTCCACATGCATGTTTGAGCTGAAGGAAGAATCCATTAAACCTGGAGAGTTGAGACCCATGGAATGGGTACCATGCAATATGACTTCAAAGGGTCTGCATTTGCTCACCGATCCTCACCAATCCGATCACTGCTGCATTTATACCGCTGTACACACGCTTGATTCTCATTCGGAGACATATAAATCCATAGGTTTTAAGATTCTTACTAATCAGGTATATTCTTAGGCGTTTAATATGGGGTTTTGAGTCCACTTCGTTGAGCAAGGGGTAGCTCTTGTCTATTACATATTTGGCTTATGGAACGGTATCTGTGCTAATTTCAATCTCTGTTTTTATGCAGCACCCCAACTCACCATTCCCCTTAAGCAAGCATAAGTTGGTTTTCTACATTTGAGACCCTATTCTGTTTTGTAATTCAGTTCCTGTGTAGCCAAGTTTACATTCCGTGTATTAGTGATACCTTATGATGTTTCTTTTTCTCTGTGACTTATTTCACTTAGAATCATGATACCTGAATCCACTCATTATGCTGCTACTGGCCTGATGACATAGATTTCATTGCTGAGTGATATTGCATTGTACGTAAGTACCTCAACTTCTTTATCCATTTTTAGCTTTCTGCGATTTTGAACTTGTACCGTAAACGAGCTTCTTGTAAACAGAGCCATTCCAAATTTTGGGGTGGCTGAGTCTTTTTGGTTTTAATTTCCCTAAGCTATAGGACCATAAGTGGAAGTGCCCTAGGCTGTGTTGCTCTGTTTTTTAGATGTTTCAGGAAACACCATACACTTCTCCAGAGTGGCTGTTTGCAATTTACATCCCGCCCATCAGCATAAGAAGGCTCCCAGTTCTCCATGGCCTGTCCTGCCTTTCTGGATTTTACACATTTTTCAGATGACCCTTTTGACCGGGGTGGCAGTGAGTCTTCATTGTAGTGCAGATTTCTTTGCAAGCTTGCTTGGTTGGCCAAAAAGTGCGTATGCGTTTTTTCCTGAATATATTCAGGAAAACACGCATATGCCCTTTTTGGCCAAGTGCATCATTGTGGACGTTCTGCCTCTTTTCCTATGTTTTACATGCAATTCCAGTCTACCTCCTGAAATCGGTTTCCTGCAATTCTGCCCCGCTTTCAAGTCCTCTTGGCAGCCTTACTTCAATATATTTTTGGACGATAGCTGTCATTTATAACTCTGCAGGTTTGTGAATTACAGGGCCCCTGAGATCCTTTCTTCAACTCGCTTTCTTCTGAGCTGGCCGCGACACTGCAGGATTGCTTCAGGCCCTAGTGTGGTTCCGGCATGGCACGCTGAGCCTTTGGTTAATTCCTCTTCCTGGTGGGAAATCAGAGTTAAATTTGCCCGTCCAGACACCTCCAGCTAGTCTCTCATTGGTTCTCCCTATTCCTGTTCATTTTCCGCAGAAATTGCAAACTGGGCCAAACAGGAGGTTAAAGGCACTGACTCTCCAAGTGGGGAGAGTGTTAGTAAAGCGTCTGGAATGTTGCACCCGAGTACCAGGGGACGAAAACTGAGACACATTTGAACACGTTTCCCGATCACACGGTGGATCATACTCTGGGTTCCACATGCATGTTTTAGCTGAAGGAAGAATCCTTAAACCTGGAGAGTTGAGACACATGGAATGGGTACCATGCAATATGAATTCAAAGGTTCTGCATTTGCTCACCGACGCTCACCAATCCTATCACTGCTGCGTTTATGTCACTGTACACACGCTTGATTCTCATTCGGAGACATATAAATCCATAGGTTTTAAGATTCTTACTAGTCAGGTATATTCTTAGGCGTTTAATATGGGGTTTTGAGTCCACTTCGTTGAGCAAGCAGTAGCTCTTGTCTATTACATATTTGGCTTATGGAAAGGTATCTGTGCTAATTTCAATCTCTGGTTTTATGCAGCACCCCAACTCACCATTCCCCTTAAGCAAGCATAAGTTGGTTTTCTACATTTGAGACCCTATTCTGTTTTGTAATTCAGTTCCTGTGTAGCCAAGTTTACATTCCGTGTATTAGTGATACCTTATGATGTTTCTTTTTCTGTGTGACTTATTTCACTTAGAATCATCGTACCTGAATCCACTCATTATGCTGCTACTGGCCTGATGACATAGATTTCATTGCTGAGTGATATTGCATTGTACGTAAGTACCACAACTTCTTTATCCATTTTTTGCTTTCTGTGATATTGAACTTGTACCGTAAACGAGGTTCTTGTAAACAGAGCCATCCCAAACTTTGGGGTGGCTGTGTCTTTTTGATTTTAATTTCCCTAAACTATAGGACCATAAGTGGAAGTGCCCTAGGCTCTGTTGCTTTGTTTTTTAGATGTTTCAGGAAACACCATACACTTCTCCAGAGTGGCTGTTGGCAATTTACATCCCGCCCATCAGCATAAGAAGGCTCCCTGTTCTCCATGGCCTTTCCTGCCTTTCTGGATTTTACACTTTTTTCAGATGGCCCTTTTGACCGGGGGGCAGTGAGACTTCATTGTAGTGCAGATTTCCTTTGCAAGCTTGCTTGGTTGGCCAAAGAGCGCGTATGCGTTTTTTCCTGAATATATTCAGGAAAAAACGCATACGCCCTTTTTGGCCAAGTGCATCATTGTGGACGTTCTGCCTCTTTTCCTATGCCTTACATGCAATTCCAGTCTACCTCCTGAAATCGGTTTCCTGCAATTCTGCCCCGCTTTCAAGTCCTCCTGGCAGCCTTACTTCAATATATTTTTGCACGGTAGCTGTCATTTATAACTCTGCAGATTTGTGAATTACAGGGCCCCTGAGATCCTTTCTTCAACTCACTTTCTTGTGAGCTGGACGCGACACCGCAGGATTGCTTCAGGCCCTAGTGTGGTTCCGGCATGGCACGCTGAGCCTTTGGTTAATTCCTCTTCCTGGTGGGAAATGAGAGTTAAATTTGCCCGTCCAGACACCTCCAGCTAGTCTCTCATTGGTTCTCCCTATTCCTGTTCATTTTCCGCAGAAATTGCAAACTGGGTCAAACAGGAGGTTAAAGGCACTGACTCTCCAAGTGGGGAGAGTGTTAGTAAAGGGTCTGGAATGTTGCACCCGAGTACCAGGGGATGAAAACTGGGACACATTTGAACACGTTTCCCGATCACACGGTGGATCATACTCTGGGTTCCACATGCATGTTTTAGCTGAAGGAAGAATCCCTTAAACCTGGAGAGTTGAGACCCGTGGAATGGGTACCATGCAATATGAATTCAAAGGGTCTGCATTTGCTCACCGAACCTCACCAATCCTATCACTGCTGCTTTTATGTCGCTGTACACACGCTGGATTCTCTTTCAGAGACATATAAATCCATAGGTTTTAAGATTCTTGCTAGTCAGGTATATTCTTAGGCGTTTAAGATGGGGTTTTGAGTCCACTTCGTTGAGCAAGCAGTAGCTCTTGTCTATTACATATTTGGCTTATGGAAAGGTATCTGTGCTAATTTCAATCTCTGGTTTTATGCAGCACCCCAACTCACCATTCCCCTTAAGCAAGCATAAGTTGATTTTCTACATTTGAGACCCTATTCTGTTTTGTAATTCATTTCCTGTGTAGCCAAGTTTACATTCCGTGTATTAGTGATACCTTATGATGTTTCTTTTTCTGTGTGACTTATTTCACTTAGAATCATCGTACCTGAATCCACTCATTATGCTGCTACTGGCCTGATGACATAGATTTCATTGCTGAGTGATATTGCATTGTACGTAAGTACCACAACTTCTTTATCCATTTTTCGCTTTCTGCGATATTGAACTTGTACCGTAAACGAGGTTCTTGTAAACAGAGCCATCCCAAACTTTGGGGTGGCTGTGTCTTTTTGATTTTAATTTCCCTAAGCTATAGGACCATAAGTGGAAGTGCCCTAGGCTCTGTTGCTTTGTTTTTTAGATGTTTCAGGAAACACCATACACTTCTCCAGAGTGGCTGTTTGCAATTTACATCCCGCCCATCAGCATAAGAAGGCTCCCAGTTCTCCATGGCCTGTCCTGCCTTTCTGGATTTTACACATTTTTCAGATGGCCCTTTTGACCGGGGGAGCAGTGAGACTTCATTGTAGTGCAGATTTCCTTTGCAAGCTTGCTTGGTTGGCCAAAAAGGGCGTATGCGTTTTTTCCTGAATATATTCAGGAAAAAACGCATACGCCCTTTTTGGCCAAGTGCATCATTGTGGACGTTCTGCCTCTTTTCCTATGCTTTACATGCAATTCCAGTCTACTTCCTGATATCGGTTTCCTGCAATTCTGCCCCGCTTTCAAGTCCTCTTGGCAGCCTTACTTCAATATATTTTTGGATGATAGCTGTCATTTATAACTCTGCATTTTTGTGAATTATAGGGCCCCTGATCTCCTTTCTTCAACTCGCTTTCTTGTGAGCTGGCCGCAACACCGCAGGATTGCTTCAGGCCCTAGTGTGGTTCCGGCATGGCACGCTGAGCCTTTGGTTAATTCCTCTTCCTGGTGGGAAATGAGAGTTAAATTTGCCCGTCCAGACACCTCCAGCTAGTCTCTCATTGGTTCTCCCTATTCCTGTTCATTTTCCACAGAAATTGCAAACTGGGCCAAACAGGAGGTTAAAGGCACTGACTCTCCAAGTGGGGACAGTGTTACTAAAGCGTCTGGAATGTTGCACCCGAGTACCAGGGGACGAAAACTGAGACACATTTGAACACGTTTCCCGATCACACGGTGGATCATACTCTGGGTTCCACATGCATGTTTTAGCTGAAGGAAGAATCCCTTAAACCTGGAGAGTTGAGACCCATGGAATGGGTACCATGCAATATGAATTCAAAGGGTCTGCATTTGCTCACCGAACCTCACCAATCCTATCACTGCTGCTTTTATGTCGCTGTACACATGCTGGATTCTCTTTCAGAGACATATAAATCCATAGGTTTTAAGATTCTTACTAGTCAGGTATATTCTTAGGCGTTTAATATGGGGTTTTGAGTCCACTTCGTTGAGCAAGCAGTAGCTCTTGTCTATTACATATTTGGCTTATGGAAAGGTATCTGTGCTAATTTCAATCTCTGGTTTTATGCAGCACCCCAACTCACCATTCCCCTTAAGCAAGCATAAGTTGGTTTTCTACATTTGAGACCCTATTCTGTTTTGTAATTCAGTTCCTGTGTAGCCAAGTTTACATTCCGTGTATTAGTGATACCTTATGATGTTTCTTTTTCTGTGTGACTTATTTCACTTAGAATCATCGAACCTGAATCCACTCATTATGCTGCTACTGGCCTGATGACATAGATTTCATTGCTGAGTGATATTGCATTGTACGTAAGTACCACAACTTCTTTATCCATTTTTTGCTTTCTGTGATATTGAACTTGTACCGTAAACGAGGTTCTTGTAAACAGAGCCATCCCAAACTTTGGGGTGGCTGTGTCTTTTTGATTTTAATTTCCCTAAGCTATAGGACCATAAGTGGAAGTGCCCTAGGCTCTGTTGCTTTGTTTTTTAGATGTTTCAGGAAACACCATACACTTCTCCAGAGTGGCTGTTGGCAATTTACATCCCGCCCATCAGCATAAGAAGGCTCCCAGTTCTCCATGGCCTGTCCTGCCTTTCTGGATTTTACACTTTTTTCAGATGGCCCTTTTGACCGGGGAGCAGTGAGACTTCATTGTAGTGCAGATTTCCTTTGCAAGCTTGCTTGGTTGGCCAAAGAGCGCGTATGCGTTTTTTCCTGAATATATTCAGGAAAAAACGCATACGCCCTTTTTGGCCAAGTGCATCATTGTGGACGTTCTGCCTCTTTTCCTATGCCTTACATGCAATTCCAGTCTACCTCCTGAAATCGGTTTCCTGCAATTCTGCCCCGCTTTCAAGTCCTCTTGGCAGCCTTACTTCAATATATTTTTGGACGATAGCTGTCATTTATAACTCTGCAGGTTTGTGAATTACAGGGCCCCTGAGATCCTTTCTTCAACTCGCTTTCTTGTGAGCTGGCCGCAACACCGCAGGATTGCTTCAGGCCCTAGTGTGGTTCCGGCATGGCACGCTGAGCCTTTGGTTAATTCCTCTTCCTGGTGGGAAATGAGAGTTAAATTTGCCCGTCCAGACACCTCCAGCTAGTCTCTCATTGGTTCTCCCTATTCCTGTTCATTTTCCGCAGAAATTGCAAACTGGGTCAAACAGGAGGTTAAAGGCACTGACTCTCCAAGTGGGGAGAGTGTTAGTAAAGGGTCTGGAATGTTGCACCCGAGTACCAGGGGATGAAAACTGGGACACATTTGAACACGTTTCCCGATCACACGGTGGATCATACTCTGGGTTCCACATGCATGTTTTAGCTGAAGGAAGAATCCCTTAAACCTGGAGAGTTGAGACCCGTGGAATGGGTACCATGCGATATGAATTCAAAGGGTCTGCATTTGCTCACCGAACCTCACCAATCCTATCACTGCTGCTTTTATGTCGCTGTACACACGCTGGATTCTCTTTCAGAGACATATAAATCCATAGGTTTTAAGATTCTTACTAGTCAGGTATATTCTTAGGCGTTTAAGATGGGGTTTTGAGTCCACTTCGTTGAGCAAGCAGTAGCTCTTGTCTATTACATATTTGGCTTATGGAAAGGTATCTGTGCTAATTTCAATCTCTGGTTTTATGCAGCACCCCAACTCACCATTCCCCTTAAGCAAGCATAAGTTGATTTTCTACATTTGAGACCCTATTCTGTTTTGTAATTCAGTTCCTGTGTAGCCAAGTTTACATTCCGTGTATTAGTGATACCTTATGATGTTTCTTTTTCTGTGTGACTTATTTCACTTAGAATCATCGTACCTGAATCCACTCATTATGCTGCTACTGGCCTGATGACATAGATTTCATTGCTGAGTGATATTGCATTGTACGTAAGTACCACAACTTCTTTATCCATTTTTCGCTTTCTGCGATATTGAACTTGTACCGTAAACGAGGTTCTTGTAAACAGAGCCATCCCAAACTTTGGGGTGGCTGTGTCTTTTTGATTTTAATTTCCCTAAGCTATAGGACCATAAGTGGAAGTGCCCTAGGCTCTGTTGCTTTGTTTTTTAGATGTTTCAGGAAACACCATACACTTCTCCAGAGTGGCTGTTTGCAATTTACATCCCGCCCATCAGCATAAGAAGGCTCCCAGTTCTCCATGGCCTGTCCTGCCTTTCTGGATTTTACACATTTTTCAGATGGCCCTTTTGACCGGGGGAGCAGTGAGACTTCATTGTAGTGCAGATTTCCTTTGCAAGCTTGCTTGGTTGGCCAAAAAGGGCGTATGCGTTTTTTCCTGAATATATTCAGGAAAAAACGCATACGCCCTTTTTGGCCAAGTGCATCATTGTGGACGTTCTGCCTCTTTTCCTATGCTTTACATGCAATTCCAGTCTACCTCCTGATATCGGTTTCCTGCAATTCTGCCCCGCTTTCAAGTCCTCTTGGCAGCCTTACTTCAATATACTTTTGGACGATAGCTGGCATTTATAACTCTGCAGGTTTGTGAATTACAGGGCCCCTGAGCTCCTTTCTTCAACTCGCTTTCTTGTGAGCTGGCCGCAACACCGCAGGATTGCTTCAGGCCCTAGTGTGGTTCCGGCATGGCACGCTGAGCCTTTGGTTAATTCCTCTTCCTGGTGGGAAATGAGAGTTAAATTTGCCCGTCCAGACACCTCCTGCTAGTCTCTCATTGGTTCTCCCTATTCCTGTTCATTTTCCGCAGAAATTGCAAACTGGACCAAACAGGAGGTTAAAGGCACTGACTCTCCAAGTGGGGAGAGTGTTAGTAAAGCGTCTGGAATGTTGCACCCGAGTACCAGGGGACGAAAACTGAGACACATTTGAACACGTTTCCCGATCACACGGTGGATCATACTCTGGGTTCCACATGCATGTTTTAGCTGAAGGAAGAATCCATTAAACCTGGAGAGTTGAGACCCATGGAATGGGTACCATGCAATATGACTTCAAAGGGTCTGCATTTGCTCACCGATCCTCACCAATCCGATCACTGCTGTGTTTATACCGCTGTACACACGCTTGATTCTCATTCGGAGACATATAAATCCATAGGTTTTAAGATTCTTACTAGTCAGGTATATTCTTAGGCGTTTAATATGGGGTTTTGAGTCCACTTCGTTGAGCAAGGAGTAGCTCTTGTCTATTACATATTTGGCTTATGGAACGGTATCTGTGCTAATTTCAATCTCTGGTTTTATGCAGCACCCCAAATCACCATTCCCCTTAAGCAAGCATAAGTTGGTTTTCTACATTTGAGACCCTATTCTGTTTTGTAATTCAGTTCCTGTGTAGCCAAGTTTACATTCCGTGTATTAGTGATACCTTATGATGTTTCTTTTTCTCTGTGACTTATTTCACTTAGAATCATGATACCTGAATCCACTCATTATGCTGCTACTGGCCTGATGACATAGATTTCATTGCTGAGTGATATTGCATTGTACGTAAGTACCTCAACTTCTTTATCCATTTTTAGCTTTCTGCAATTTTGAACTTGTACCGTAAACGAGGTTCTTGTAAACAGAGCCATTGCAAACTTTGGGGTGGCTGTGTCTTTTTGGTTTTAATTTCCCTAAGCTATAGGACCATAAGTGGAAGTGCCCTAGGCTCTGTTGCTTTGTTTTTTAGATGTTTCAGGAAACACCATACACTTCTCCAGAGTGGCTGTTTGCAATTTACATCCCGCCCATCAGCATAAGAAGGCTCCCAGTTCTCCATGGCCTGTCCTGCCTTTCTGGATTTTACACTTTTTCAGATGGCCCTTTTGACCGGGGGGCAGTGAGACTTCATTGTAGTGCAGATTTCCTTTGCAAGCTTGCTTGGTTGGCCAAAAAGGGCGTATGCGTTTTTTCCTGAATATATTCAGGAAAAAACGCATACGCCCTTTTTGGCCAAGTGCATCATTGTGGACGTTCTGCCTCTTTTCCTATGCCTTACATGCAATTCCAGTCTACCTCCTGAAATCGGTTTCCTGCAATTCTGCCCCGCTTTCAAGTCCTCTTGGCAGCCTTACTTCAATATATTTTTGGACGATAGCTGTCATTTATAACTCTGCAGGTTTGTGAATTACAGGGCCCCTGAGATCCTTTCTTCAACTCGCTTTCTTCTGAGCTGGCCGCGACACCACAGGATTGCTTCAGGCACTAGTGTGGTTCCGGCATGGCACGCTGAGCCTTTGGTTAATTCCTCTTCCTGGTGGGAAATGAGAGTTAAATTTGCCCGTCCAGACACCTCCAGCTAGTCTCTCATTGGTTCTCCCTATTCCTGTTCATTTTCCGCAGAAATTGCAAACTGGGCCAAACAGGAGGTTAAAGGCACTGACTCTCCAAGTGGGGAGAGTGTTAGTAAAGCGTCTGGAATGTTGCACCCGAGTACCAGGGAACGAAAACTGAGACACATTTGAACACGTTTCCCGATCACACGGTGGATCATACTCTGGGTTCCACATGCATGTTTTAGCTGAAGGAAGAATCCCTTAAACCTGGAGAGTGGAGACCCATGGAATGTGTACCATGCAATATGAATTCAAAGGGTCTGCATTTGCTCACCGAACCTCACCAATCCTATCACTGCTGCTTTTATGTTGCTGTACACACGCTGGATTCTCTTTCAGAGACATATAAATCCATAGGTTTTAAGATTCTTACTAGTCAGGTATATTCTTAGGCGTTTAATATGGGGTTTTGAGTCCACTTCGTTGAGCAAGCAGTAGCTCTTGTCTATTACATATTTGGCTTATGGAAAGGTATCTGTGCTAATTTCAATCTCTGGTTTTATGCAGCACCCCAACTCACCATTCCCCTTAAGCAAGCATAAGTTGGTTTTCTACATTTGAGACCCTATTCTGTTTTGTAATTCAGTTCCTGTGTAGCCAAGTTTACATTCCGTGTATTAGTGATACCTTATGATGTTTCTTTTTCTGTGTGACTTATTTCACTTAGAATCATCGTACCTGAATCCACTCATTATGCTGCTACTGGCCTGATGACATAGATTTCATTGCTGAGTGATATTGCATTGTACGTAAGTACCACAACTTCTTTATCCATTTTTCGCTTTCTGCGATATTGAACTTGTACCGTAAACGAGGTTCTTGTAAACAGAGCCGTCCCAAACTTTGGGGTGGCTGTGTCTTTTTTATTTTAATTTCCCTAAGCTATAGGACCATAAGTGGAAGTGCCCTAGGCTCTGTTGCTTTGTTTTTTAGATGTTTCAGGAAACACCATACACTTCTCCAGAGTGGCTGTTTGCAATTTACATCCCGCCCATCAGCATAAGAAGGCTCCCAGTTCTCCATGGCCTGTCCTGCCTTTCTGGATTTTACACATTTTTCAGATGGCCCTTTTGACCGGGGGGGTGCAGTGAGACTTCATTGTAGTGCAGATTTCCTTTGCAAGCTTGCTTGGTTGGCCAAAAAGGGCGTATTCGTTTTTTCCTGAATATATTCAGGAAAAAACGCATACGCCCTTTTTGGCCAAGTGCATCATTGTGGACGATCTGCCTCTTTTCCTATGCTTTACATGCAATTCCAGTCTACCTCCTGAAATCGGTTTCCTGCAATTCTGCCCCGCTTTCACGTCCTCTTGGCAGCCTTACTTCAATATATTTTTGGACGATAGCTGTCATTTATAACTCTGTAGGTTTGTGAATTACAGTGCCCCTGAGATCCTTTCTTCAACTCGCTTTCTTGTGAGCTGGCCGCGACACCGCAAGATTGCTTCAGGCCCTAGTGTGGTTCCGGCATGGCACGCTGAGCCTTTGGTTAATTCCTCTTCCTGGTGGGAAATGGGAGTTAAATTTGCGCATCCAGACACCTCCAGCTAGTCTCTCATTGGTTCTCCCTATTCCTGTTCATTTTCCGCAGAAATTGCAAACTGGGCCAAACAGGAGGTTAAAGGCACTGACTCTCCAAGTGGGGAGAGTGTTAGTAAAGCGTCTGGAATGTTGCACCCGAGTACCAGAGGACGAAAACTGAGACACATTTGAACACGTTTCCCGATCACACGGTGGATCATACTCTGGGTTCCACATGCATGTTTTAGCTGAAGGAAGAATCCATTAAACCTGGAGAGTTGAGACCCATGGAATGGGTACCATGCAATATGACTTCAAAGGGTCTGCATTTGCTCACCGATCCTCACCAATCCGATCACTGCTGCGTTTATACCGCTGTACACACGCTTGATTCTCATTCGGAGACATATAAAACCATAGGTTTTAAGATTCTTACTAGTCAGGTATATTCTTAGGCGTTTAATATGGGGTTTTGAGTCCACTTCGTTGAGCAAGCAGTAGCTCTTGTCTATTACATATTTGGCTTATGGAAAGGTATCTGTGCTAATTTCAATCTCTGGTTTTATGCAGCACCCCAACTCACCTTTCCCCTTAAGCAAGCATAAGTTGGTTTTCTACATTTGAGACCCTATTCTGTTTTGTAATTCAGTTCCTGTGTAGCCAAGTTTACATTCCGTGTATTAGTGATACCTTATGACGTTTCTTTTTCTGTGTGACTTATTTCACTTAGAATCATCGTACCTGAATCCACTCATTATGCTGCTACTAGCCTGATGACGTAGATTTCATTGCTGAGTGATATTGCATTGTACGTAATACCACAAATTCTTTATCCATTTTTCGCTATCTGCGATATTGAACTTGTACCGTAAATGAGGTTCTTGTAAACAGAGCTGTCCCAAGCTTTGGGGTGGCTGTGTCTTTTTTATTTTAATTTCCCTAAGCTATAGGACCATAAGTGGAAGTGCCCTAGGCTCTGTTGCTTTGTTTTTTAGATGTTTCAGGAAACACCATACACTTCTCCAGAGTGGCTGTTTGCTATTTACATCCCGCTCATCAGCATAAGAAGGCTCCCAGTTCTCCATGGCCTGTCCTGCCTTTCTGGATTTTACACTTTTTTCAGATGGCCCTTTTGACCGGGGGGCAGTGAGACTTCATTGTAGTGCAGATTTCCTTTGCAAGCTTGCTTGGTTGGCCAAAAAGGGCGTATTCGTTTTTTCCTGAATATATTCAGGAAAAAACGCATACGCCCTTTTTGGCCAAGTGCATCATTGTGGACGTTCTGCCTCTTTTCCTATGCTTTACATGCAATTCCAGTCTACCTCCTGAAATCGGTTTCCTGCAATTCTGCCCCGCTTTCAAGTCCTCTTGGCAGCCTTACTTCAATATATTTTTGGACGATAGCTGTCATTTATAACTCTGTAGGTTTGTGAATTACAGTGCCCCTGAGATCCTTTCTTCAACTCACTTTCTTGTGAGCTGGCCGCGACACCGCAGGATTGCTTCAGGCACTAGTGTGGTTCCGGCATGGCACGCTGAGCCTTTGGTTAATTCCTCTTCCTGGTGGGAAATGAGAGTTAAATTTGCCCATCCAGACACCTCCAGCTAGTCTCTCATTGGTTCTCCCTATTCCTGTTCATTTTCCGCAGAAATTGCAAACTGGGCCAAACAAGAGGTTAAAGGCACTGACTCTCCAAGTGGGGAGAGTGTTAGCAAAGCGTCTGGAATGTTGCACCCGAGTACCAGGGGACGAAAACTGAGACACATTTGAACACGTTTCCCGATCACTTGGTGGATCATACTCTGGGTTCCACATGCATGTTTTAGCTGAAGGAAGAATCCCTTAAACCTTGAGAGTTGAGACCCATGGAATGGATACCATGCAATATGAATTCAAAGGGTCTGCATTTGCTCACCGAACCTCACCAATCCTATCACTGCTGCTTTTTTGTCGCTGTACACACGCTGGATTCTCTTTTATAGACATATAAAACCATTGGTTTTAAGATTCTTACTAGTCAGGTATATTCTTAGGCGTTTAATATGGGGTTTTGAGTCCACTTCGTTGAGCAAGCAGTAGCTCTTGTCTATTACATATTTGGCTTATGGAAAGGTATCTGTGCTAATTTCAATCTCTGGTTTTATGCAGCACCCCAACTCACGTTTCCCCTTAAGCAAGCATAAGTTGGTTTTCTACATTTGAGACCCTATTCTGTTTTGTAATTCAGTTCCTGTGTAGCCAAGTTTACATTCCGTGTATTAGTGATACCTTATGATGTTTCTTTTTCTGTGTGACTTATTTCACTTAGAATCATCGTACCTGAATCCACTCATTATGCTGCTACTGGCCTGATGACATAGATTTCATTGCTGAGTGATATTGCATTGTACGTAAGTACCACAACTTCTTTATCCATTTCTCGCTTTCTGCGATATTGAACTTGTACCGTAAACGAGGTTCTTGTAAACAGAGCCGTCCCAAACTTTGGGGTGGCTGTGTCTTTTTGATTTTAATTTCCCTAAGCTATAGGACCATAAGTGGAAGTGCCCTAGGCTCTGTTGCTTTGTTTTTTAGATGTTTCAGGAAACACCATACAGTTCTCCAGAGTGGCTGTTGGCAATTTACATCCCGCCCATCAGCATAAGAAGGCTCCCAGTTCTCCATGGCCTGTCCTGCCTTTCTGGATTTTACACTTTTTTCAGATGGCCCTTTTGACCGGGGGGCAGTGAGACTTCATTGTAGTGCAGATTTCCTTTGCAAGCTTGCTTGGTTGGCCAAAAAGGGCGTATGCGTTTTTTCCTGAATATATTCAGGAAAAAACGCATACGCCCTTTTTGGCCAAGTGCATCATTGTGGACGTTCTCCCTCTTTTCCTATGCTTTACATGCAATTCCAGTCTACCTCCTGAAATCGGTTTCCTGCAATTCTGCCCCGCTTTCAAGTCCTCTTGGCAGCCTTACTTCAATATATTTTTGGACGATAGCTGTCATTTATAACTCTGCAGGTTTGTGAATTACAGGGCCCCTGAGCTCCTTTCTTCAACTCGCTTTCTTGTGAGCTGGCCGCAACACCGCAGGATTGCTTCAGGCCCTAGTGTGGTTCCGGCATGGCACGCTGAGCCTTTGGTTAATTCCTCTTCCTGGTGGGAAATGAGAGTTAAATTTGCCCGTCCAGACACCTCCAGCTAGTCTCTCATTGGTTCTCCCTATTCCTGTTCATTTTCCACAGAAATTGCAAACTGGGCCAAACAGGAGGTTAAAGGCACTGACTCTCCAAGTGGGGAGAGTGTTAGTAAAGCGTCTGGAATGTTGCACCCGAGTACCAGGGGACGAAAACTGAGACACATATGAACATGTTTCCCAATCACACGGTGGATCATACTCTGGGTTCCACATGCATGTTTTAGCTGAAGGAAGAATCCATTAAACCTGGAGAGTTGAGACCCATGGAATGGGTACCATGCAATATGACTTCAAAGGGTCTGCATTTGCTCACCGATCCTCACCAATCCGATCACTGCTGCGTTTTTACCGCTGTACACACGCTTGATTCTCATTCGGAGACATATAAATCCATAGGTTTTAAGATTCTTACTAGTCAGGTATATTCTTAGGCGTTTAATATGGGGTTTTGAGTCCACTTCGTTGAGCAAGGAGTAGCTCTTGTCTATTACATATTTGGCTTATGGAACGGTATCTGTGCTAATTTCAATCTCTGGTTTTATGCAGCACCCCAACTCACCTTTCCCCTTAAGCAAGCATAAGTTGGTTTTCTACATTTGAGACCCTATTCTGTTTTGTAATTCAGTTCCTGTGTAGCCAAGTTTACATTCCGTGTATTAGTGATACCTTATGACGTTTCTTTTTCTGTGTGACTTATTTCACTTAGAATCATCGTACCTGAATCCACTCATTATGCTGCTACTAGCCTGATGACATAGATTTCATTGCTGAGTGATATTGCATTGTACGTAATACCACAACTTCTTTATCCATTTTTCGCTATCTGCGATATTGAACTTGTACCGTAAACGAGGTTCTTGTAAACAGAGCTGTCCCAAGCTTTGGGGTGGCTGTGTCTTTTTTATTTTAATTTTCCTAAGCTATAGGACCATAAGTGGAAGTGCCCTAGGCTCTGTTGCTTTGTTTTTTAGATGTTTCAGGAAACACCATACACTTCTCCAGAGTGGCTGTTTGCAATTTACATCCCGCTCATCAGCATAAGAAGGCTCCCAGTTCTCCATGGCCTGTCCTGCCTTTCTGGATTTTACACATTTTTCAGATGGCCCTTTTGACCGGGGGGCAGTGAGACTTCATTGTAGTGCAGATTTCCTTTGCAAGCTTGCTTGGTTGGCCAAAAAGGGCGTATTCGTTTTTTCCTGAATATATTCAGGAAAACACGCATACGCCCTTTTTGGCCAAGTGCATCATTGTGGACGTTCTGCCTCTTTTCCTATGCTTTACATGCAATTCCAGTCTACCTCCTGAAATCGGTTTCCTGCAATTCTGCCCCGCTTTCAAGTCCTCTTGGCAGCCTTACTTCAATATATTTTTGGACGATAGCTGTCATTTATAACTCTGTAGGTTTGTGAATTACAGTGCCCCTGAGATCCTTTCTTCAACTCACTTTCTTGTGAGCTGGCCGCGACACCGCAGGATTGCTTCAGGCACTAGTGTGGTTCCGGCATGGCACGCTGAGCCTTTGGTTAATTCCTCTTCCTGGTGGGAAATGAGAGTTAAATTTGCCCATCCAGACACCTCCAGCTAGTCTCTCATTGGTTCTCCCTATTCCTGTTCATTTTCCGCAGAAATTGCAAACTGGGCCAAACAAGAGGTTAAAGGCACTGACTCTCCAAGTGGGGAGAGTGTTAGTAAAGCGTCTGGAATGTTGCACCCGAGTACCAGGGGACGAAAACTGAGACACATTTGAACACGTTTCCCGATCACTTGGTGGATCATACTCTGGGTTCCACATGCATGTTTTAGCTGAAGGAAGAATCCCTTAAACCTTGAGAGTTGAGACCCATGGAATGGATACCATGCAATATGAATTCAAAGGGTCTGCATTTGCTCACCAAACCTCACCAATCCTATCACTGCTGCTTTTATGTCGCTGTACACACGCTGGATTCTCTTTTAGAGACATATAAAACCATAGGTTTTAAGATTCTTACTAGTCAGGTATATTCTTAGGCGTTTAATATGGGGTTTTGAGTCCACTTCGTTGAGCAAGCAGTAGCTCTTGTCTATTACATATTTGGCTTATGGAAAGGTATCTGTGCTAATTTCAACCTCTGGTTTTATGCAGCACCCCAACTCACCTTTCCCCTTAAGCAAGCATAAGTTGGTTTTCTACATTTGAGACCCTATTCTGTTTTGTAATTCAGTTCCTGTGTAGCCAAGTTTACATTCCGTGTATTAGTGATACCTTATGATGTTTCTTTTTCTGTGTGACTTATTTCACTTAGAATCATCGTACCTGAATCCACTCATTATGCTGCTACTGGCCTGATGACATAGATTTCATTGCTGAGTGATATTGCATTGTACGTAAGTACCACAACTTCTTTATCCATTTTTCGCTTTCTGCGATATTGAACTTGTACCGTAAACGAGGTTCTTGTAAACAGAGCCGTCCCAAACTTTGGGGTGGCTGTGTCTTTTTGATTTTAATTTCCCTAAGCTATAGGACCATAAGTGGAAGTGCCCTAGGCTCTGTTGCTTTGTTTTTTAGATGTTTCAGGAAACACCATACACTTCTCCAGAGTGGCTGTTGGCAATTTACATCCCGCCCATCAGCATAAGAAGGCTCCCAGTTCTCCATGGCCTGTCCTGCCTTTCTGGATTTTACACTTTTTTCAGATGGCCCTTTTGACCGGGGGGCAGTGAGACTTCATTGTAGTGCAGATTTCCTTTGCAAGCTTGCTTGGTTGGCCAAAAAGGGCGTATGCGTTTTTTCCTGAATATATTCAGGAAAAAACGCATACGCCCTTTTTGGCCAAGTGCATCATTGTGGACGTTCTGCCTCTTTTCCTATGCTTTACATGCAATTCCACTCTACCTCCTGAAATCGGTTTCCTGCAATTCTGCCCCGCTTTCAAGTCCTCTTGGCAGCCTTACTTCAATATATTTTTGGACGATAGCTGTCATTTATAACTCTGCAGGTTTGTGAATTACAGGGCCCCTGAGCTCCTTTCTTCAACTCGCTTTCTTGTGAGCTGGCCGCAACACCGCAGGATTGCTTCAGGCCCTAGTGTGGTTCCGGCATGGCACGCTGAGCCTTTGGTTAATTCCTCTTCCTGGTGGGAAATGAGAGTTAAATTTGCCCGTCCAGACACCTCCAGCTAGTCTCTCATTGGTTCTCCCTATTCCTGTTCATTTTCCACAGAAATTGCAAACTGGGCCAAACAGGAGGTTAAAGGCACTGACTCTCCAAGTGGGGAGAGTGTTAGTAAAGCGTCTGGAATGTTGCACCCGAGTACCAGGGGACGAAAACTGAGACACATATGAACATGTTTCCCAATCACACGGTGGATCATACTCTGGGTTCCACATGCATGTTTTAGCTGAAGGAAGAATCCATTAAACCTGGAGAGTTGAGACCCATGGAATGGGTACCATGCAATATGACTTCAAAGGGTCTGCATTTGCTCACCGATCCTCACCAATCCGATCACTGCTGCGTTTTTACCGCTGTACACACGCTTGATTCTCATTCGGAGACATATAAATCCATAGGTTTTAAGATTCTTACTAGTCAGGTATATTCTTAGGCGTTTAATATGGGGTTTTGAGTCCACTTCGTTGAGCAAGGAGTAGCTCTTGTCTATTACATATTTGGCTTATGGAACGGTATCTGTGCTAATTTCAATCTCTGGTTTTATGCAGCACCCCAACTCACCTTTCCCCTTAAGCAAGCATAAGTTGGTTTTCTACATTTGAGACCCTATTCTGTTTTGTAATTCAGTTCCTGTGTAGCCAAGTTTACATTCCGTGTATTAGTGATACCTTATGACGTTTCTTTTTCTGTGTGACTTATTTCACTTAGAATCATCGTACCTGAATCCGCTCATTATGCTGCTACTAGCCTGATGACATAGATTTCATTGCTGAGTGATATTGCATTGTACGTAATACCACAACTTCTTTATCCATTTTTCGCTATCTGCGATATTGAACTTGTACCGTAAATGAGGTTCTTGTAAACAGAGCTGTCCCAAGCTTTGGGGTGGCTGTGTCTTTTTTATTTTAATTTTCCTAAGCTATAGGACCATAAGTGGAAGTGCCCTAGGCTCTGTTGCTTTGTATTTTAGATGTTTCAGGAAACACCATACACTTCTCCAGAGTGGCTGTTTGCAATTTACATCCCGCTCATCAGCATAAGAAGGCTCCCAGTTCTCCATGGCCTGTCCTGCCTTTCTGGATTTTACACATTTTTCAGATGGCCCTTTTGACCGGGGGGCAGTGAGACTTCATTGTAGTGCAGATTTCCTTTGCAAGCTTGCTTGGTTGGCCAAAAAGGGCGTATGCGTTTTTTCCTGAATATATTCAGGAAAAAACGCATACGCCCTTTTTGGCCAAGTGCATCATTGTGGACGTTCTGCCTCTTTTCCTATGCTTTACATGCAATTCCAGTCTACCTCCTGAAATCGGTTTCCTGCAATTCTGCCCCGCTTTCAAGTCCTCTTGGCAGCCTTACTTCAATATATTTTTGGACGATAGCTGTCATTTATAACTCTGTAGGTTTGTGAATTACAGTGCCCCTGAGATCCTTTCTTCAACTCACTTTCTTGTGAGCTGGCCGCGACACCGCAGTATTGCTTCAGGCACTAGTGTGGTTCCGGCATGGCACGCTGAGCCTTTGGTTAATTCCTCTTCCTGGTGGGAAATGAGAGTTAAATTTGCCCATCCAGACACCTCCAGCTAGTCTCTCATTGGTTCTCCCTATTCCTGTTCATTTTCCGCAGAAATTGCAAACTGGGCCAAACAAGAGGTTAAAGGCACTGACTCTCCAAGTGGGGAGAGTGTTAGTAAAGCGTCTAGAATGTTGCACCCGAGTACCAGGGGACGAAAACTGAGACACATTTGAACACGTTTCCCGATCACTTGGTGGATCATACTCTGGGTTCCACATGCATGTTTTAGCTGAAGGAAGAATCCCTTAAACCTTGAGAGTTGAGACCCATGGAATGGATACCATGCAATATGAATTCAAAGGGTCTGCATTTGCTCACCGAACCTCACCAATCCTATCACTGCTGCTTTTATGTCGCTGTACACACGCTGGATTCTCTTTTAGAGACATATAAAACCATAGGTTTTAAGATTCTTACTAGTCAGGTATATTCTTAGGCGTTTAATATGGGGTTTTGAGTCCACTTCGTTGAGCAAGCAGTAGCTCTTGTCTATTACATATTTGGCTTATGGAAAGGTATCTGTGCTAATTTCAACCTCTGGTTTTATGCAGCACCCCAACTCACCTTTCCCCTTAAGCAAGCATAAGTTGGTTTTCTACATTTGAGACCCTATTCTGTTTTGTAATTCAGTTCCTGTGTAGCCAAGTTTACATTCCGTGTATTAGTGATACCTTATGATGTTTCTTTTTCTGTGTGACTTATTTCACTTAGAATCATCGTACCTGAATCCACTCATTATGCTGCTACTGGCCTGATGACATAGATTTCATTGCTGAGTGATATTGCATTGTACGTAAGTACCACAACTTCTTTATCCATTTCTCGCTTTCTGCGATATTGAACTTGTACCGTAAACGAGGTTCTTGTAAACAGAGCCGTCCCAAACTTTGGGGTGGCTGTGTCTTTTTGATTTTAATTTCCCTAAGCTATAGGGCCATAAGTGGAAGTGCCCTAGGCTCTGTTGCTTTGTTTTTTAGATGTTTCAGGAAACACCATACACTTCTCCAGAGTGGCTGTTGGCAATTTACATCCCGCCCATCAGCATAAGAAGGCTCCCAGTTCTCCATGGCCTGTCCTGCCTTTCTGGATTTTACACTTTTTTCAGATGGCCCTTTTGACCGGGGGGCAGTGAGACTTCATTGTAGTGCAGATTTCCTTTGCAAGCTTGCTTGGTTGGCCAAAAAGGGCGTATGCGTTTTTTCCTGAATATATTCAGGAAAAAACGCATACGCCCTTTTTGGCCAAGTGCATCATTGTGGACGTTCTCCCTCTTTTCCTATGCTTTACATGCAATTCCAGTCTACCTCCTGAAATCGGTTTCCTGCAATTCTGCCCCGCTTTCAAGTCCTCTTGGCAGCCTTACTTCAATATATTTTTGGACGATAGCTGGCATTTATAACTCTGCAGGTTTGTGAATTACAGGGCCCCTGAGCTCCTTTCTTCAACTGGCTTTCTTGTGAGCTGGCCGCAACACCGCAGGATTGCTTCAGGCCCTAGTGTGGTTCCGGCATGGCACGCTGAGCCTTTGGTTAATTCCTCTTCCTGGTGGGAAATGAGAGTTAAATTTGCCCGTCCAGACACCTCCAGCTAGTCTCTCATTGGTTCTCCCTATTCCTGTTCATTTTCCACAGAAATTGCAAACTGGGCCAAACAGGAGGTTAAAGGCACTGACTCTCCAAGTGGGGAGAGTGTTAGTAAAGCGTCTGGAATGTTGCACCCGAGTACCAGGGGACGAAAACTGAGACACATATGAACATGTTTCCCAATCACACGGTGGATCATACTCTGGGTTCCACATGCATGTTTTAGCTGAAGGAAGAATCCATTAAACCTGGAGAGTTGAGACCCATGGAATGGGTACCATGCAATATGACTTCAAAGGGTCTGCATTTGCTCACCGATCCTCACCAATCCGATCACTGCTGCGTTTATACCGCTGTACACACGCTTGATTCTCATTCGGAGACATATAAATCCATAGGTTTTAAGATTCTTACTAGTCAGGTGTATTCTTAGGCGTTTAATATGGGGTTTTGAGTCCACTTCGTTGAGCAAGGAGTAGCTCTTGTCTATTATATATTTGGCTTATGGAACGGTATCTGTGCTAATTTCAATCTCTGGTTTTATGCAGCACCCCAACTCACCTTTCCCCTTAAGCAAGCATAAGTTGGTTTTCTACATTTGAGACCCTATTCTGTTTTGTAATTCAGTTCCTGTGTAGCCAAGTTTACAATCCGTGTATTAGTGATACCTTATGACGTTTCTTTTTCTGTGTGACTTATTTCACTAAGAATCATCGTACCTGAATCCACTCATTATGCTGCTACTAGCCTGATGACATAGATTTCATTGCTGAGTGATATTGCATTGTACGTAATACCACAACTTCTTTATCCATTTTTCGCTATCTGCGATATTGAACTTGTACCGTAAATGAGGTTCTTGTAAACAGAGCTGTCCCAAGCTTTGGGGTGGCTGTGTCTTTTTTATTTTAATTTTCCTAAGCTATAGGACCATAAGTGGAAGTGCCCTAGGCTCTGTTGCTTTGTTTTTTAGATGTTTCAGGAAACACCATACACTTCTCCAGAGTGGCTGTTGGCAATTTACATCCCGCCCATCAGCATAAGAAGGCTCCCAGTTCTCCATGGCCTGTCCTGCCTTTCTGGATTTTACACTTTTTTCAGATGGCCCTTTTGACCGGGGGGCAGTGAGACTTCATTGTAGTGCAGATTTCCTTTGCAAGCTTGCTTGGTTGGCCAAAAAGGGCGTATGCGTTTTTTCCTGAATATATTCAGGAAAAAACGCATACGCCCTTTTTGGCCAAGTGCATCATTGTGGACGTTCTGCCTCTTTTCCTATGCTTTACATGCAATTCCAGTCTACCTCCTGAAATCGGTTTCCTGCAATTCTGCCCCGCTTTCAAGTCCTCTTGGCAGCCTTACTTCAATATATTTTTGGACGATAGCTGTCATTTATAACTCTGTACGTTTGTGAATTACAGTGCCCCTGAGATCCTTTCTTCAACTCACTTTCTTGTGAGCTGGCCGCGACACCGCAGGATTGCTTCAGGCACTAGTGTGGTTCCGGCATGGCACGCTGAGCCTTTGGTTAATTCCTCTTCCTGGTGGGAAATGAGAGTTAAATTTGCCCATCCAGACACCTCCAGCTAGTCTCTCATTGGTTCTCCCTATTCCTGTTCATTTTCCGCAGAAATTGCAAACTGGGCCAAACAAGAGGTTAAAGGCACTGACTCTCCAAGTGGGGAGAGTGTTAGTAAAGCGTCTAGAATGTTGCACCCGAGTACCAGGGGACGAAAAGTGAGACACATTTGAACACGTTTCCCGATCACTTGGTGGATCATACTCTGGGTTCCACATGCATGTTTTAGCTGAAGGAAGAATCCCTTAAACCTTGAGAGTTGAGACCCATGGAATGGATACCATGCAATATGAATTCAAAGGGTCTGCATTTGCTCACCGAACCTCACCAATCCTATCACTGCTGCTTTTATGTCGCTGTACACACGCTGGATTCTCTTTTAGAGACATATAAAACCATAGGTTTTAAGATTCTTACTAGTCAGGTATATTCTTAGGCGTTTAATATGGGGTTTTGAGTCCACTTCGTTGAGCAAGCAGTAGCTCTTGTCTATTACATATTTGGCTTATGGAAAGGTATCTGTGCTAATTTCAACCTCTGGTTTTATGCAGCACCCCAACTCACCTTTCCCCTTAAGCAAGCATAAGTTGGTTTTCTACATTTGAGACCCTATTCTGTTTTGTAATTCAGTTCCTGTGTAGCCAAGTTTACATTCCGTGTATTAGTGATACCTTATGATGTTTCTTTTTCTGTGTGACTTATTTCACTTAGAATCATCGTACCTGAATCCACTCATTATGCTGCTACTGGCCTGATGACATAGATTTCATTGCAGAGTGATATTGCATTGTACGTAAGTACCACAACTTCTTTATCCATTTCTCGCTTTCTGCGATATTGAACTTGTACCGTAAACGAGGTTCTTGTAAACAGAGCCGTCCCAAACTTTGGGGTGGCTGTGTCTTTTTGATTTTAATTTCCCTAAGCTATAGGACCATAAGTGGAAGTGCCCTAGGCTCTGTTGCTTTGTTTTTTAGATGTTTCAGGAAACACCATACACTTCTCCAGAGTGGCTGTTGGCAATTTACATCCCGCCCATCAGCATAAGAAGGCTCCCAGTTCTCCATGGCCTGTCCTGCCTTTCTGGATTTTACACTTTTTTCAGATGGCCCTTTTGACCGGGGGGCAGTGAGACTTCATTGTAGTGCAGATTTCCTTTGCAAGCTTGCTTGGTTGGCCAAAAAGGGCGTATGCGTTTTTTCCTGAATATATTCAGGAAAAAACGCATACGCCCTTTTTGGCCAAGTGCATCATTGTGGACGTTCTCCCTCTTTTCCTATGCTTTACATGCAATTCCAGTCTACCTCCTGAAATCGGTTTCCTGCAATTCTGCCCCGCTTTCAAGTCCTCTTGGCAGCCTTACTTCAATATATTTTTGGACGATAGCTGTCATTTATAACTCTGCAGGTTTGTGAATTACAGGGCCCCTGAGCTCCTTTCTTCAACTCGCTTTCTTGTGAGCTGGCCGCAACACCGCAGGATTGCTTCAGGCCCTAGTGTGGTTCCGGCATGGCACGCTGAGCCTTTGGTTAATTCCTCTTCCTGGTGGGAAATGAGAGTTAAATTTGCCCGTCCAGACACCTCCAGCTAGTCTCTCATTGGTTCTCCCTATTCCTGTTCATTTTCCACAGAAATTGCAAACTGGGCCAAACAGGAGGTTAAAGGCACTGACTCTCCAAGTGGGGAGAGTGTTAGTAAAGCGTCTGGAATGTTGCACCCGAGTACCAGGGGACGAAAACTGAGACACATATGAACATGTTTCCCAATAACACGGTGGATCATACTCTGGGTTCCACATGCATGTTTTAGCTGAAGGAAGAATCCATTAAACCTGGAGAGTTGAGACCCATGGAATGGGTACCATGCAATATGACTTCAAAGGGTCTGCATTTGCTCACCGATCCTCACCAATCCGATCACTGCTGCGTTTATACCGCTGTACACACGCTTGATTCTCATTCGGAGACATATAAATCCATAGGTTTTAAGATTCTTACTAGTCAGGTGTATTCTTAGGCGTTTAATATGGGGTTTTGAGTCCACTTCGTTGAGCAAGTAGTAGCTCTTGTCTATTACATATTTGGCTTATGGAACGGTATCTGTGCTAATTTCAATCTCTGGTTTTATGCAGCACCCCAACTCACCTTTCCCCTTAAGCAAGCATAAGTTGGTTTTCTACATTTGAGACCCTATTCTGTTTTGTAATTCAGTTCCTGTGTAGCCATGGTTACAATCCGTGTATTAGTGATACCTTATGACGTTTCTTTTTCTGTGTGACTTATTTCACTTAGAATCATCGTACCTGAATCCACTCATTATGCTGCTACTAGCCTGATGACATAGATTTCATTGCTGAGTGATATTGCATTGTACGTAATACCACAACTTCTTTATCCATTTTTCGCTATCTGCGATATTGAACTTGTACCGTAAATGAGGTTCTTGTAAACAGAGCTGTCCCAAGCTTTGGGGTGGCTGTGTCTTTTTTATTTTAATTTTCCTAAGCTATAGGACCATAAGTGGAAGTGCCCTAGGCTCTGTTGCTTTGTTTTTTAGATGTTTCAGGAAACACCATACACTTCTCCAGAGTGGCTGTTTGCAATTTACATCCCGCTCATCAGCATAAGAAGGCTCCCAGTTCTCCATGGCCTGTCCTGCCTTTCTGAATTTTACACATTTTTCAGATGGCCCTTTTGACCGGGGGGCAGTGAGACTTCATTGTAGTGCAGATTTCCTTTGCAAGCTTGCTTGGTTGGCCAAAAAGGGCGTATTCGTTTTTTCCTGAATATATTCAGGAAAAAACGCATACGCCCTTTTTGGCCAAGTGCATCATTGTGGACGTTCTGCCTCTTTTCCTATGCTTTACATGCAATTCCAGTCTACCTCCTGAAATCGGTTTCCTGCAATTCTGCCCCGCTTTCAAGTCCTCTTGGCAGCCTTACTTCAATATATTTTTGGACGATAGCTGTCATTTATAACTCTGTAGGTTTGTGAATTACAGTGCCCCTGAGATCCTTTCTTCAACTCACTTTCTTGTGAGCTGGCCGCGACACCGCAGGATTGCTTCAGGCACTAGTGTGGTTCCAGCATGGCACGCTGAGCCTTTGGTTAATTCCTCTTCCTGGTGGGAAATGAGAGTTAAATTTGCCCATCCAGACACCTCCAGCTAGTCTCTCATTGGTTCTCCCTATTCCTGTTCATTTTCCGCAGAAATTGCAAACTGGGCCAAACAAGAGGTTAAAGGCACTGACTCTCCAAGTGGGGAGAGTGTTAGTAAAGCGTCTGGAATGTTGCACCCGAGTACCAGGGGACGAAAACTGAGACACATTTGAACACGTTTCCCGATCACATGGTGGATCATACTCTGGGTTCCACATGCATGTTTTAGCTGAAGGAAGAATCCCTTAAACCTGGAGAGTTGAGACCCATGGAATGGGTACCATGCAATATGAATTCAAAGGGTCTGCATTTGCTCACCGAACCTCACCAATCCTATCACTGCTGCTTTTATGTCGCTGTACACACGCTGGATTCTCTTTCAGAGACATATAACTCCATAGGTTTTAAGATTCTTACTACTCAGGTATATTCTTAGGCGTTTAATATGGGGTTTTGAGTCCACTTCGTTGAGCAAGCAGTAGCTCTTGTCTATTACATATTTGGCTTATGGAAAGGTATCTGTGCTAATTTCAATCTCTGGTTTTATGCAGCACCCCAACTCACCTTTCCCCTTAAGCAAGCATAAGTTGATTTTCTACATTTGAGACCCTATTCTGTTTTGTAATTCAGTTCCTGTGTAGCCAAGTTTACATTCCGTGTATTAGTGATACCTTATGATGTTTCTTTTTCTCTGTGACTTATTTCACTTAGAATCATGATACCTGAATCCACTCATTATGCTGCTACTGGCCTGATGACATAGATTTCATTGCTGAGTGATATTGCATTGTATGTAAGTACCTCAACTTCTTTATCCATTTTTAGCTTTCTGCAATTTTGAACTTGTACCGTAAACGAGGTTCTTGTAAACAGAGCCATTCCAAACTTTGGGGTGGCTGTGTCTTTTTTATTTTAATTTCCCTAAGCTATAGGACCATAAGTGGAAGTGCCCTAGGCTCTGTTGCTCTGTTTTTTAGATGTTTCAGGAAACACCATACACTTCTCCAGAGTGGCTGTTTGCAATTTACATCCCGCCCATCAGCATAAGAAGGCTCCCAGTTCTCCATGGCCTGTCCTGCCTTTCTGGATTTTACACATTTTTGAGATGGCCCTTTTGACCGGGGTGGCAGTGAGTCTTCATTGTAGTGCAGATTTCTTTGCAAGCTTGCTTGGTTGGCCAAAAAGGGCGTATGCGTTTTTTCCTGAATATATTCAGGAAAACACACATACGCCCTTTTTGGCCAAGTGCATCATTGTGGACGTTCTGCCTCTTTTCCTATGCTTTACATGCAATTCCAGTCTACCTCCTGAAATCGGTTTCCTGCAATTCTGCCCCGCTTTCAAGTCCTCTTGGCAGCCTTACTTCAATATATTTTTGGACGATAGCTGTCATTTATAACTCTGCAGGTTTGTGAATTACAGGGCCCCTGAGCTCCTTTCTTCAACTCGCTTTCTTGTGAGCTGGCCGCAACACCGCAGGATTGCTTCAGGCCCTAGTGTGGTTCCGGCATGGCTCGCTGAGCCTTTGGTTAATTCCTCTTCCTGCTGTGAAATGAGAGTTAAATTTGCCCGTCCAGACACCTCCAGCTAGTCTCTCATTGGTTCTCCCTATTCCTGTTCATTTTCCACAGAAATTGCAAACTGGGCCAAACAGGAGGTTAAAGGCACTGACTCTCCAAGTGGGGAGAGTGTTAGTAAAGCGTCTGGAATGTTGCACCCGAGTACCAGGGGACGAAAACTGAGACACATTTGAACACGTTTCCCGATCACACGGTGGATCATACTCTGGGTTCCACATGCATGTTTTAGCTGAAGGAAGAATCCCTTAAACCTGGAGAGTTGAGACCCATGGAATGGGTACCATGCAATATGACTTCAAAGGGTCTGCATTTGCTCACCGAACCTCACCAATCCTATCACTGCTGCTTTTATGTCGCTGTACACACGCTGGATTCTCTTTCAGAGACATATAAATCCATAGGTTTTAAGATTCTTACTAGTCAGGTATATTCTTAGGCGTTTAATATGGGGTTTTGAGTCCACTTCGTTGAGCAAGAAGTAGCTCTTGTCTATTACATATTTGGCTTATGGAAAGGTATCTGTGCTAATTTCAATCTCTGGTTTTATGCAGCACCCCAACTCACCATTCCCCTTAAGCCAGCATAAGTTGGTTTTCTACATTTGAGACCCTATTCTGTTTTGTAATTCAGTTCCTGTGTAGCCAAGTTTACATTCCGTGTAGTAGTGATACCTTATGATGTTTCTTTTTCTGTGTGACTTATTTCACTTAGAATCATCGTACCTGAATCCACTCATTATGCTGCTACTGGCCTGATGACATAGATTTCATTGCTGAGTGATATTGCATTGTACGTAAGTACCACAACTTCTTTATCCATTTTTCGCTTTCTGCGATATTGAACTTGTACCGTAAACGAGGTTCTTGTAAACAGAGCCGTCCCAAACTTTGGGGTGGCTGTGTCTTTTTGATTTTAATTTCCCTAAGCTATAGGACCATAAGTGGAAGTGCCCTAGGCTCTGTTGCTTTGTTTTTTAGATGTTTCAGGAAACACCATACAGTTCTCCAGAGTGGCTGTTGGCAATTTACATCCCGCCCATCAGCATAAGAAGGCTCCCAGTTCTCCATGGCCTGTCCTGCCTTTCTGGATTTTACACTTTTTTCAGATGGCTCTTTTGACTGGGGGACAGTGAGACTTCATTGTAGTGCAGATTTCCTTTGCAAGCTTGCTTGGTTGGCCAAAAAGGGCGTATGCGTTTTTTCCTGAATATATTCAGGAAAAAACGCATACGCCCTTTTTGGCCAAGTGCATCATTGTGGACGTTCTGCCTCTTTTCCTATGCTTTACATGCAATTCCAGTCTACCTCCTGAAATTGGTTTCCTGCAATTCTGCCCCGCTTTCAAGTCCTCTTGGCACCCTTACTTCAATATATTTTTGGACGATAGCTGTCATTTATAACTCTGCAGGTTTGTGAATTACAGGGCCCCTGAGCTCCTTTCTTCAACTCGCTTTCTTGTGAGCTGGCCGCAACACCGCAGGATTGCTTCAGGCCCTAGTGTGGTTCCGGCAAGGCACGCTGAGCCTTTGGTTAATTCCTCTTCCTGGTGGGAAATGAGAGTTAAATTTGCCCATCCAGACACCTCCAGCTAGTCTCTCATTGGTTCTCCCTATTCCTGTTCATTTTCCGCAGAAATTGCAAACTGGACCAAACAGGAGGTTAAAGGCACTGACTCTCCAAGTGGGGAGAGTGTTAGTAAAGCGTCTGGAATGTTGCACCCGAGTACCAGGGGACGAAAACTGAGACACATTTGAACACGTTTCCCGATCACACGGTGGATCATACTCTGGGTTCCACATGCATGTTTTAGCTGAAGGAAGAATCCATTAAACCTGGAGAGTTGAGACCCATGGAATGGGTACCATGCAATATGACTTCAAAGGGTCTGCATTTGCTCACCGATCCTCACCAATCCGATCACTGCTGCGTTTATACTGCTGTACACATGCTTGATTCTCATTCGGAGACATATAAATCCATAGGTTTTAAGATTCTTACGAGTCAGGTATATTCTTAGGCGTTTAATATGGGGTTTTGAGTCCACTTCGTTGAGCAAGGGGTAGCTCTTGTCTATTACATATTTGGCTTATGGAACGGTATCTGTGCTAATTTCAATCTCTGGTTTTATGCAGCACCCCAACTCACCATTCCCCTTAAGCAAGCATAAGTTGGTTTTCTACATTTGAGACCCTATTCTGTTTTGTAATTCAGTTCCTGTGTAGCCAAGTTTACATTCCGTGTATTAGTGATACCTTATGATGTTTCTTTTTCTCTGTGACTTATTTCACTTAGAATCATGATACCTGAATCCACTCATTATGCTGCTACTGGCCTGATGACATAGATTTCATTGCTGCGTGATATTGCATTGTACGTAAGTACCTCAACTTCTTTATCCATTTTTAGCTTTCTGCGATTTTGAACTTGTACCGTAAACGAGGTTCTTGTAAACGGAGCCATTCCAAACTTTGGGGTGGCTGTGTCTTTTTTATTTTAATTTCCCTAAGCTATAGGACCATAAGTGGAAGTGCCCTAGGCTCTGTTGCTCTGTTTTTTAGATGTTTCAGGAAACACCATACACTTCTCCAGAGTGGCTGTTTGCAATTTACATCCCGCCCATCAGCATAAGAAGGCTCCCAGTTCTCCATGGCCTGTCCTGCCTTTCTGGATTTTACACATTTTTCAGATGTCCCTTTTGACAGGAGTGGCAGTGAGTCTTCATTGTAGTGCAGATTTCTTTGCAAGCTTGCTTGGTTGGCCAAAAAGGGCGTATACGTTTTTTCCTAAATATATTCAGGGAAACACGCATACGCCCTTTTTGGCCAAGTGCATCATTGTGGACGTTCTGCCTCTTTTCCTATGCTTTACATGCAATTCCAGTCTACCTCCTGAAATAGGTTTCCTGCAATTCTGCCCCGCTTTCAAGTCCTCTTGGCAGCCTTACTTCAATATATTTTTGGACGATAGCTGTCATTTATAACTCTGCAGGTTTGTGAATTACAGGGCCCCTGAGCTCCTTTCTTCAACTCGCTTTCTTGTGAGCTGGCCGCAACACCGCAGGATTGCTTCAGGCCCTAGTGTGGTTCCGGCATGGCACGCTGAGCCTTTGGTTAATTCCTCTTCCTGGTGGGAAATGAGAGTTAAATTTGCCCGTCCAGACACCTCCAGCTAGTCTCTCATTGGTTCTCCCTATTCCTGTTCATTTTCCGCAGAAATTGCAAACTGGACCAAACAGGAGGTTAAAGGCACTGACTCTCCAAGTGGGGAGAGTGTTAGTAAAGCGTCTGGAATGTTGCACCCGAGTACCAGGGGACGAAAACTGAGACACATTTGAACACGTTTCCCGATCACACGGTGGATCATACTCTGGGTTCCACATGCATGTTTTAGCTGAAGGAAGAATCCATTAAACCTGGAGAGTTGAGACCCATGGAATGGGTACCATGCAATATGACTTCAAAGGGTCTGCATTTGCTCACCGATCCTCACCAATCCGATCACTGCTGCGTTTATACTGCTGTACACATGCTTGATTCTCATTCGGAGACATATAAATCCATAGGTTTTAAGATTCTTACGAGTCAGGTATATTCTTAGGCGTTTAATATGGGGTTTTGAGTCCACTTCGTTGAGCAAGGGGTAGCTCTTGTCTATTACATATTTGGCTTATGGAACGGTATCTGTGCTAATTTCAATCTCTGGTTTTATGCAGCACCCCAACTCACCATTCCCCTTAAGCAAGCATAAGTTGGTTTTCTACATTTGAGACCCTATTCTGTTTTGTAATTCAGTTCCTGTGTAGCCAAGTTTACATTCCGTGTATTAGTGATACCTTATGATGTTTCTTTTTCTCTGTGACTTATTTCACTTAGAATCATGATACCTGAATCCACTCATTATGCTGCTACTGGCCTGATGACATAGATTTCATTGCTGAGTGATATTGCATTGTACGTAAGTACCTCAACTTCTTTATCCATTTTTAGCTTTCTGCGATTTTGAACTTGTACCGTAAACGAGGTTCTTGTAAACGGAGCCATTCCAAACTTTGGGGTGGCTGTGTCTTTTTTATTTTAATTTCCCTAAGCTATAGGACCATAAGTGGAAGTGCCCTAGGCTCTGTTGCTCTGTTTTTTAGATGTTTCAGGAAACACCATACACTTCTCCAGAGTGGCTGTTTGCAATTTACATCCCGCCCATCAGCATAAGAAGGCTCCCAGTTCTCCATGGCCTGTCCTGCCTTTCTGGATTTTACACATTTTTCAGATGGCCCTTTTGACCGGGGTGGCAGTGAGTCTTCATTGTAGTGCAGATTTCTTTGCAAGCTTGCTTGGTTGGCCAAAAAGGGCGTATGCGTGTTTTCCTGAATATATTCAGGAAAACACGCATACGCCCTTTTTGGCCAAGTGCATCATTGTGGACGTTCTGCCTCTTTTCCTATGCTTTACATGCAATTCCAGTCTACCTCCTGAAATCGGTTTCCTGCAATTCTGCCCCGCTTTCAAGTCCTCTTGGCAGCCTTACTTCAATATATTTTTGGACGATAGCTGTCATTTATAACTCTGCAGGTTTGTGAATTACAGGGCCCCTGAGATCCTTTCTTCAACTCGCTTTCTTGTGAGCTGGCCGCGACACAGCAAGATTGCTTCAGACCCTAGTGTGGTTCCGGCATGGCACGCTGAGCCTTTGGTTAATTCCTCTTCCTGGTGGGAAATGAGAGTTAAATTTGCCCGTCCAGACACCTCCAGCTAGTCTCTCATTGGTTCTCCCTATTCCTGTTCATTTTCCACAGAAATTGCAAACTGGGCCAAACAGGAGGTTAAAGGCACTGACTCTCCATGTGGGGAGAGTGTTAGTAAAGCGTCTGGAATGTTGCACCCGAGTACCAGGGGACGAAAACTGAGACACATTTGAACACGTTTCCCGATCACACGGTGGATCATACTCTGGGTTCCACATGCATGTTTTAGCTGAAGGAAGAATCCTTTAAACCTGGAGAGTTGAGACACATGGAATGGGTACCATGCAATATGAATTCAAAGGGTCTGCATTTGCTCACCGAACCTCACCAATCCTATCACTGCTGCTTTTATGTCGCTGTACACACGCTGGATTCTCTTTCAGAGACATATAAATCCATAGGTTTTAAGATTCTTACTAGTCAGGTATATTATTATGCGTTTAATATGGGGTTTTGAGTCCACTTCGTTGAGCAAGCAGTAGCTCTTGTCTATTACATATTTGGCTTATGGAAAGGTATCTGTGCTAATTTCAATCTCTGGTTTTATGTAGCACCCCAACTCACCTTTCCCCTTAAGCAAGCATAAGTTGGTTTTCTACATTTGAGACCCTATTCTGTTTTGTAATTCAGTTCCTGTGTAGCCAAGTTTACATTCCCTGTATTAGTGATACCTTATGAGGTTTCTTTTTCTGTGTGACTTATTTCACTTAGAATCATCGTACCTGAATCCACTCATTATGCTGCTACTAGCCTGATGACATAGATTTCATTGCTGAGTGATATTGCATTGTACGTAATACCACAACTTCTTTATCCATTTTTCGCTATCTGCGATATTGAACTTGTACCGTAAATGAGGTTCTTGTAAACAGAGCTGTCCCAAACTTTGGGGTGGCTGTGTCTTTTTGATTTTAATTTCCCTAAATTATAGGACCATAAGTGGAAGTACCCTAGGCTCTGTTGCTTTGTTTTCTAGATGTTTCAGGAAACACCATACACTTCTTCAGAGTGGCTGTTTGCAATTTACATCCCGCCCATCAGCATAAGAAGGCTCCCAGTTCTAAATGGCCTGTCCTGCCTTTCTGGATTTTACACATTTTTCAGATGGCCCTTTTGACCGGGGGGGCAGTGAGACTTCATTGTAGTGCAGATTTCCTTTGCAAGCTTGCTTGGTTGGCCAAAAAGGGCGTATGCGTTTTTTCCTGAATATATTCAGGAAAAAACTCATACGCCCTTTTTGGCCAAGTGCATCATTGTGGACGTTCTCCCTCTTTTCCTATGCTTTACATGCAATTCCAGTCTACCTCCTGAAATCGGTTTCCTGCAATTCTGCCCTGCTTTCAAGTCCTCTTGGCAGCCTTACTTCAATATATTTTTGGACGATAGCTGTCATTTATAACTCTGCAGGTTTGTGAATTACAGTGCCCCTGAGATCCTTTCTTCAACTCGCTTTCTTGTGAGCTGGCCGCGACACCGCAGGATTGCTTCAGGCCCTAGTGTGGTTCCGGCATGGCACGCTGAGCCTTTGGTTAATTCCTCTTCCTGGTGGGAAATGAGAGTTAAATTTGCCCGTCCAGACACCTCCAGCTAGTCTCTCATTTGTTCTCCCTATTCCTGTTCATTTTCCGCAGAAATTGCAAACTGGGCCAAACAAGAGGTTAAAGGCACTGACTCTCCAAGTGGGGAGAGTGTTAGTAAAGCGTCTGGAATGTTGCACCCGAGTACCAGGGGACGAAAACTGAGACACATTTGAACACGTTTCCCGATCACACGGTGGGTCATACTCTGGGTTCCACATGCATGTTTTAGCTGAAGGAAGAATCCCTTAAACCTGGAGAGTTGAGACCCATTGAATGGGTACCATGCAATATGAATTCAAAGGGTCTGCATTTGCTCACCGAACCTCACCAATCCTATCACTGCTGCTTTTATGTCGCTGTACACACGCTGGATTGTCTTTCAGAGACATATAAATCCATAGGTTTTAAGATTCTTACTAGTCAGGTATATTCTTAGGCGTTTAATATGGGGTTTTGAGTCCCCTTCGCTGAGCAAGCAGTAGCTCTTGTCTATTACATATTTGGCTTATGGAACGGTATCTGTGCTAATTTCAATCTCTGGTTTTATGCAGCACCCCAACTCACCATTCCCCTTAAGCAAGCATAAGTTGGTTTTCTACATTTGAGACTCTATTCTGTTTTGTAATTCAGTTCCTGTGTAGCCAAGTTTACATTCCGTGTATTAGTGATACCTTATGATGTTTCTTTTTCTCTGTGACTTATTTCACTTAGAATCATGATACCTGAATCCACTCATTATGCTGCTAGTGGCCTGATGACTTAGATTTCATTGCTGAGTGATATTGCATTGTACGTAAGTACCTCAACTTCTTTATCCATTTTTAGCTTTCTGCGATTTTGAACTTGTACCGTAAACGAGGTTCTTGTAAACAGAGCCATTCCAAACTTTGGGGTGGCTGTGTCTTTTTGATTTTAATTTCCCTAAGCTATAGGACCATAAGTGGAAGTGCCCTAGGCTCTGTTGCTCTGTTTTTTAGATGTTTCAGGAAACACCATACACTTCTCCAGAGTGGCTGTTTGCAATTTACATCCCGCCCATCAGCATAAGAAGGCTCCCAGTTCTCCATGGCCTGTCCTGCCTTTCTGGATTTTACACATTTTTCAGATGTCCCTTTTGACAGGAGTGGCAGTGAGTCTTCATTGTAGTGCAGATTTCTTTGCAAGCTTGCTTGGTTGGCCAAAAAGGGCGTATACGTTTTTTCCTAAATATATTCAGGGAAACACGCATACGCCCTTTTTGGCCAAGTGCATCATTGTGGACGTTCTGCCTCTTTTCCTATGCTTTACATGCAATTCCAGTCTACCTCCTGAAATCGGTTTCCTGCAATTCTGCCCCGCTTTCAAGTCCTCTTGGCAGCCTTACTTCAATATATTTTTGGACGATAGCTGTCATTTATAACTCTGCAGGTTTGTGAATTACAGGGCCCCTGAGATCCTTTCTTCAACTCGCTTTCTTGTGAGCTGGCCGCGACACCGCAAGATTGCTTCAGGCCCTAGTGTGGTTCCGGCATGGCACGCTGAGCCTTTGGTTAATTCCTCTTCCTGGTGGGAAATGAGAGTTAAATTTGCCCGTCCAGACACCTCCAGCTAGTCTCTCATTGGTTCTCCCTATTCCTGTTCATTTTCCACAGAAATTGCAAACTGGGCCAAACAGGAGGTTAAAGGCACTGACTCTCCAAGTGGGGAGAGTGTTAGTAAAGCGTCTGGAATGTTGCACCCGAGTACCAGGGGACGAAAACTGAGACACATTTGAACACGTTTCCCGATCACATGGTGGATCATACTCTGGGTTCCACATGCATGTTTTAGCTGAAGGAAGAATCCCTTAAACCTGGAGAGTTGAGACCCATGGAATGGGTACCATGCAATATGAATTCAAAGGGTCTGCATTTGCTCACCGAACCTCACCAATCCTATCACTGCTGCTTTTATGTCGCTGTACACACGCTGGATTCTCTTTCAGAGACATATAAATCCATAGGTTTTAAGATTCTTACTAGTCAGGTATATTCTTAGGCGTTTAATATGGGGTGTTGAGTCCACTTCGTTGAGCAAGGAGTAGCTTTTGTCTATTACATATTTGGCTTACGGAACGGTATCTGTGCTAATTTCAATCTCTGGTTTTATGCATCACCCCAACACACCTTTCCCCCTAAGCAAGCATAAGTTTGTTTTCTACATTTGAGACCCTATTCTGTTTTGTAATTCAGTTCCTGTGTAGCCAAGTTTACATTCCATGTATTAGTGATAACTTATGATGTTTCTTTTTCTCTGTGACTTATTTCACTTAGAATCATCGTACCTGAATCCACTCATTATGCTGCTAAGGGCCTGTAGACATAGATTTCATTGCTGAGTGATATTGCATTGTACGTAAGTACCTCAACTTCTTTATCCATTTCTCGCTTTCTGCGATATTGAACTTGTACCCTAAATGCGGTTCTTGTAAACAGAGCCGTCCCAAACTTTGGGGTTGCTGTGTCTTTTTTATTTTAAGTTCCCAAAGCTATAGGACCATAAGTGGAAGTGCCCTAGGCTCTGTTGCTTTGTTTTTTAGATGTTTCAGGAAACACCATACACTTCTCCAGAGTGGCTTTTGGCAATTTACATCACACCCATCAGCATAACAAGGCTCCCTGTTCTCCATGGCCTGTCCTGCTTTTCTGGATTATACACTTTTTTCAGATGGCCCTTTTGACCGGGGTGCAGTGAGACTTCATTGTAGTGCAGATTTCCTTTGCAAGCTTGCTTGGTTGGCTAAAAAGGGCGTATGCGTTTTTTCCTGAATATATTCAGGAAAAAACGCATACGCCCTTTTTGGCCAAGTGCATCATTGTGGACGTTCTGCCTCTTTTCCTATGCTTTACATGCAATTCCAGTCTACCTCCTGAAATCGGTTTCCTGCAATTCTGCCCAACTTTCAAGTCCTCTTGGCTGCCTTACTTCGATATATTTTTGGACGATAGCTGTTATTTATAACTCTGCAGGTTTGTGAATTACAGGGCCCCTGAGCTCCTTTCTTCAACTCGCTTTCTTGTGAGCTGCCCGCAACACCACACGATTGCTTCAGGCCCTAGTGTGGTTTCGGCATGGCTCACTGAGCCTTTGGTTAATTCCTCTTCCTGGTGGGAAATGAGAGTTAAATTTGCCCGTCCAGACACCTCCAGCTAGTCTCTCATTGGTTCTCCCTATTCCTGTTCATTTTCCGCAGAAATTGCAAACTGGGCCAAACTGGAGGTTAAAGGCACTGACTCTCCAAGTGGGGAGAGTGTTAGTAAAGCGTCTGGAATGTTGTACCCGAATACCAGGGGACGAAAACTGAGACACATTTGAACACGTTTCCCGATCACACGGTGGATTATACTCTGGGTTCCACATGCATGTTTTAGCTGAAGGAAGAATCCCTTAAACCTGGAGAGTTGAGACCCATGGAATGGGTACCATGCAATATGACTTCAAAGGGTCTGCATTTGCTCACCGAACCTTACCAATCCTATCACTGCTGCGTTTATGCCGCTGTACACATGCTTGATTCTCTTTCAGAGACATATAAATCCATAGGTTTTAAGATTCTTACTAGTCAGGTATATCCTTAGGCGTTTAATATGGAGTGTTGAGTCCAATTCGTTGAGCAAGCAGTAGCTCTTGTCTTATACATATTTGGCTTACGGAACGGTATCTGTGCTAATTTCAATCTCTGGTTTTATGCAGCACCCCAACACGCCTTTCCCCCTAAGCAAGCATAAGTTTGTATTCTACATTTGAGACCCTGTTCTGTTTTGTAATTCAGTTCCTGTGTAGCCAAGTTTACATTCCGTGTAGTAGTGATACCTTATGATGCTTCTTTTTCTGTGTGATTTATTTCACTTAGAATCATCATACCTGAATCCACTGATTATGCTGCTACGGGCCTGAGGACATAGATTTCATTGCTGAGTGATATTGCATTGTACGTAAGTACCACAACTTCTTTATCCATTTCTCGCTTTCTGCGATATTGAACTTGTACCGTAAACGAGGATCTTTTAAACAGAGCCATCCCAAACTTTGGGGTAGCTGTGTCTTTTTTATATTAATTTCCTTAAGCTATAGGACCATAAGTGGAAGTGCCCTAGGCTCTGTTGCTTTGTTTTTTAGATGTTTCAGGATACACCATACATTTCTCCAGAGTGGCTGTTGGCAATTTACATCCCGCCCATCAGCATAACAAGGCTCCCAGTTCTCCATGGCCTGTCCTGCCTTTCTGGATTTTACACTTTTCTCAGGTGGCCCTTTTGACCGGGGGGCAGTGAGACTTCATTGTAGTGCAGATTTCCTTTGCAAGCTTGCGTGGTTGGCCAAAAAGGGTGTATGCGTTTTTTCCTGAATATATTCAGGAAAAAACGCATACGCACTTTTTGGCCAAGTGCATCATTGTGGACGTTCTGCCTCTTTTCCTATGCTTTACATGCAATTCCAGTCTACCTCCTGAAATCGGTTTCCTGCAATTCTGCCCCGCTTTCAAGTCCTCTTGGCAGACTTACTTCAATATATTTTTGGACGATAGCTGTCATTTATAACTCTGCAGGTTTGTGAATTACAGGGCCCCTGAGCTCCTTTCTTCAACTCGCTTTCTTGTGAGCTGGCCGCAACACCGAAGGATTGCTTCAGGCCCTAGTGTGGTTCCGGCATGGCACGCTGAGCCTTTGGTTAATTCCTCTTCCTGGTGGGAAATGAGAGTTAAATTTGCCCGTCCAGACACCTCCAGCTAGTCTCTCATTGGTTCTCCCTATTCCTGTTCATTTTCCACAGAAATTGCAAACTGGGCCAAACAGGAGGTTAAAGGCACTGACTCTCCATGTGGGGAGAGTGTTAGTAAAGCGTCTGGAATGTTGCACCCGAGTACCAGGGGACGAAAACTGAGACACATTTGAACACGTTTCCCGATCACACGGTGGATCATACTCTGGGTTCCACATGCATGTTTTAGCTGAAGGAAGAATCCTTTAAACCTGGAGAGTTGAGACACATGGAATGGGTACCATGCAATATGAATTCAAAGGGTCTGCATTTGCTCACCGAACCTCACCAATCCTATCACTGCTGCTTTTATGTCGCTGTACACACGCTGGATTCTCTTTCAGAGACATATAAATCCATAGGTTTTAAGATTCTTACTAGTCAGGTATATTATTATGCGTTTAATATGGGGTTTTGAGTCCACTTCGTTGAGCAAGCAGTAGCTCTTGTCTATTACATATTTGGCTTATGGAAAGGTATCTGTGCTAATTTCAATCTCTGGTTTTATGTAGCACCCCAACTCACCTTTCCCCTTAAGCAAGCATAAGTTGGTTTTCTACATTTGAGACCCTATTCTGTTTTGTAATTCAGTTCCTGTGTAGCCAAGTTTACATTCCGTGTATTAGTGATACCTTATGAGGTTTCTTTTTCTGTGTGACTTATTTCACTTAGAATCATCGTACCTGAATCCACTCATTATGCTGCTACTAGCCTGATGACATAGATTTCATTGCTGAGTGATATTGCATTGTACGTAATACCACAACTTCTTTATCCATTTTTCGCTATCTGCGATATTGAACTTGTACCGTAAATGAGGTTCTTGTAAACAGAGCTGTCCCAAACTTTGGGGTGGCTGTGTCTTTTTGATTTTAATTTCCCTAAATTATAGGACCATAAGTGGAAGTACCCTAGGCTCTGTTGCTTTGTTTTCTAGATGTTTCAGGAAACACCATACACTTCTTCAGAGTGGCTGTTTGCAATTTACATCCCGCCCATCAGCATAAGAAGGCTCCCAGTTCTAAATGGCCTGTCCTGCCTTTCTGGATTTTACACATTTTTCAGATGGCCCTTTTGACCGGGGGGGCAGCGAGACTTCATTGTAGTGCAGATTTCCTTTGCAAGCTTGCTTGGTTGGCCAAAAAGGGCGTATGCGTTTTTTCCTGAATATATTCAGGAAAAAACTCATACGCCCTTTTTGGCCAAGTGCATCATTGTGGACGTTCTCCCTCTTTTCCTATGCTTTACATGCAATTCCAGTCTACCTCCTGAAATCGGTTTCCTGCAATTCTGCCCTGCTTTCAAGTCCTCTTGGCAGCCTTACTTCAATATATTTTTGGACAATAGCTGTCATTTATAACTCTGCAGGTTTGTGAATTACAGTGCCCCTGAGATCCTTTCTTCAACTCGCTTTCTTGTGAGCTGGCCGCGACACCACAGGATTGCTTCAGGCCCTAGTGTGGTTCCGGCATGGCACGCTGAGCCTTTGGTTAATTCCTCTTCCTGGTGGGAAATGAGAGTTAAATTTGCCCGTCCAGACACCTCCAGCTAGTCTCTCATTTGTTCTCCCTATTCCTGTTCATTTTCCGCAGAAATTGCAAACTGGGCCAAACAAGAGGTTAAAGGCACTGACTCTCCAAGTGGGGAGAGTGTTAGTAAAGCGTCTGGAATGTTGCACCCGAGTACCAGGGGACGAAAACTGAGACACATTTGAACACGTTTCCCGATCACACGGTGGGTCATACTCTGGGTTCCACATGCATGTTTTAGCTGAAGGAAGAATCCCTTAAACCTGGAGAGTTGAGACCCATTGAATGGGTACCATGCAATATGAATTCAAAGGGTCTGCATTTGCTCACCGAACCTCACCAATCCTATCACTGCTGCTTTTATGTCGCTGTACACACGCTGGATTGTCTTTCAGAGACATATAAATCCATAGGTTTTAAGATTCTTACTAGTCAGGTATATTCTTAGGCGTTTAATATGGGGTTTTGAGTCCCCTTCGCTGAGCAAGCAGTAGCTCTTGTCTATTACATATTTGGCTTATGGAACGGTATCTGTGCTAATTTCAATCTCTGGTTTTATGCAGCACCCCAACTCACCATTCCCCTTAAGCAAGCATAAGTTGGTTTTCTACATTTGAGACTCTATTCTGTTTTGTAATTCAGTTCCTGTGTAGCCAAGTTTACATTCCGTGTATTAGTGATACCTTATGATGTTTCTTTTTCTCTGTGACTTATTTCACTTAGAATCATGATACCTGAATCCACTCATTATGCTGCTACTGGCCTGATGACTTAGATTTCATTGCTGAGTGATATTGCATTGTACGTAAGTACCTCAACTTCTTTATCCATTTTTAGCTTTCTGCGATTTTGAACTTGTACCGTAAACGAGGTTCTTGTAAACAGAGCCATTCCAAACTTTGGGGTGGCTGTGTCTTTTTGATTTTAATTTCCCTAAGCTATAGGACCATAAGTGGAAGTGCCCTAGGCTCTGTTGCTCTGTTTTTTAGATGTTTCAGGAAACACCATACACTTCTCCAGAGTGGCTGTTTGCAATTTACATCCCGCCCATCAGCATAAGAAGGCTCCCAGTTCTCCATGGCCTGTCCTGCCTTTCTGGATTTTACACATTTTTCAGATGTCCCTTTTGACAGGAGTGGCAGTGAGTCTTCATTGTAGTGCAGATTTCTTTGCAAGCTTGCTTGGTTGGCCAAAAAGGGCGTATACGTTTTTTCCTAAATATATTCAGGGAAACACGCATACGCCCTTTTTGGCCAAGTGCATCATTGTGGACGTTCTGCCTCTTTTCCTATGCTTTACATGCAATTCCAGTCTACCTCCTGAAATCGGTTTCCTGCAATTCTGCCCCGCTTTCAAGTCCTCTTGGCAGCCTTACTTCAATATATTTTTGGACGATAGCTGTCATTTATAACTCTGCAGGTTTGTGAATTACAGGGCCCCTGAGATCCTTTCTTCAACTCGCTTTCTTGTGAGCTGGCCGCGACACCGCAAGGTTGCTTCAGGCCCTAGTGTGGTTCCGGCATGGCACGCTGAGCCTTTGGTTAATTCCTCTTCCTGGTGGGAAATGAGAGTTAAATTTGCCCGTCCAGACACCTCCAGCTAGTCTCTCATTGGTTCTCCCTATTCCTGTTCATTTTCCACAGAAATTGCAAACTGGGACAAACAGGAGGTTAAAGGCACTGACTCTCCAAGTGGGGAGAGTGTTAGTAAAGCGTCTGGAATGTTGCACCCGAGTACCAGGGGACGAAAACTGAGACACATTTGAACACGTTTCCCGATCACACGGTGGATCATACTCTGGGTTCCACATGCATGTTTTAGCTGAAGGAAGAATCCCTTAAACCTGGAGAGTTGAGACCCATGGAATGGGTACCATGCAATATGAATTCAAAGGGTCTGCATTTGCTCACCGAACCTCACCAATCCTATCACTGCTGCTTTTATGTCGCTGTACACACGCTGGATTCTCTTTCAGAGACATATAAATCCATAGGTTTTAAGATTCTTACTAGTCAGGTATATTCTTAGGCGTTTAATATGGGGTGTTGAGTCCACTTCGTTGAGCAAGGAGTAGCTTTTGTCTATTACATATTTGGCTTACGGAACGGTATCTGTGCTAATTTCAATCTCTGGTTTTATGCATCACCCCAACACACCTTTCCCCCTAAGCAAGCATAAGTTTGTTTTCTACATTTGAGACCCTATTCTGTTTTGTAATTCAGTTCCTGTGTAGCCAAGTTTACATTCCATGTATTAGTGATAACTTATGATGTTTCTTTTTCTCTGTGACTTATTTCACTTAGAATCATCGTACCTGAATCCACTCATTATGCTGCTAAGGGCCTGTAGACATAGATTTCATTGCTGAGTGATATTGCATTGTACGTAAGTACCTCAACTTCTTTATCCATTTCTCGCTTTCTGCGATATTGAACTTGTACCCTAAATGCGGTTCTTGTAAACAGAGCCGTCCCAAACTTTGGGGTTGCTGTGTCTTTTTTATTTTAAGTTCCCAAAGCTATAGGACCATAAGTGGAAGTGCCCTAGGCTCTGTTGCTTTGTTTTTTAGATGTTTCAGGAAACACCATACACTTCTCCAGAGTGGCTTTTGGCAATTTACATCACACCCATCAGCATAACAAGGCTCCCTGTTCTCCATGGCCTGTCCTGCTTTTCTGGATTATACACTTTTTTCAGATGGCCCTTTTGACCGGGGTGCAGTGAGACTTCATTGTAGTGCAGATTTCCTTTGCAAGCTTGCTTGGTTGGCTAAAAAGGGCGTATGCGTTTTTTCCTGAATATATTCAGGAAAAAACGCATACGCCCTTTTTGGCCAAGTGCATCATTGTGGACGTTCTGCCTCTTTTCCTATGCTTTACATGCAATTCCAGTCTACCTCCTGAAATCGGTTTCCTGCAATTCTGCCCAACTTTCAAGTCCTCTTGGCTGCCTTACTTCGATATATTTTTGGACGATAGCTGTTATTTATAACTCTGCAGGTTTGTGAATTACAGGGCCCCTGAGCTCCTTTCTTCAACTCGCTTTCTTGTGAGCTGCCCGCAACACCACACGATTGCTTCAGGCCCTAGTGTGGTTTCGGCATGGCTCACTGAGCCTTTGGTTAATTCCTCTTCCTGGTGGGAAATGAGAGTTAAATTTGCCCGTCCAGACACCTCCAGCTAGTCTCTCATTGGTTCTCCCTATTCCTGTTCATTTTCCGCAGAAATTGCAAACTGGGCCAAACTGGAGGTTAAAGGCACTGACTCTCCAAGTGGGGAGAGTGTTAGTAAAGCGTCTGGAATGTTGTACCCGAATACCAGGGGACGAAAACTGAGACACATTTGAACACGTTTCCCGATCACACGGTGGATTATACTCTGGGTTCCACATGCATGTTTTAGCTGAAGGAAGAATCCCTTAAACCTGGAGAGTTGAGACCCATGGAATGGGTACCATGCAATATGACTTCAAAGGGTCTGCATTTGCTCACCGAACCTTACCAATCCTATCACTGCTGCGTTTATGCCGCTGTACACATGCTTGATTCTCTTTCAGAGACATATAAATCCATAGGTTTTAAGATTCTTACTAGTCAGGTATATCCTTAGGCGTTTAATATGGAGTGTTGAGTCCAATTCGTTGAGCAAGCAGTAGCTCTTGTCTTATACATATTTGGCTTACGGAACGGTATCTGTGCTAATTTCAATCTCTGGTTTTATGCAGCACCCCAACACGCCTTTCCCCCTAAGCAAGCATAAGTTTGTATTCTACATTTGAGACCCTGTTCTGTTTTGTAATTCAGTTCCTGTGTAGCCAAGTTTACATTCCGTGTAGTAGTGATACCTTATGATGCTTCTTTTTCTGTGTGATTTATTTCACTTAGAATCATCATACCTGAATCCACTGATTATGCTGCTACGGGCCTGAGGACATAGATTTCATTGCTGAGTGATATTGCATTGTACGTAAGTACCACAACTTCTTTATCCATTTCTCGCTTTCTGCGATATTGAACTTGTACCGTAAACGAGGATCTTTTAAACAGAGCCATCCCAAACTTTGGGGTAGCTGTGTCTTTTTTATATTAATTTCCTTAAGCTATAGGACCATAAGTGGAAGTGCCCTAGGCTCTGTTGCTTTGTTTTTTAGATGTTTCAGGATACACCATACATTTCTCCAGAGTGGCTGTTGGCAATTTACATCCCGCCCATCAGCATAACAAGGCTCCCAGTTCTCCATGGCCTGTCCTGCCTTTCTGGATTTTACACTTTTCTCAGGTGGCCCTTTTGACCGGGGGGCAGTGAGACTTCATTGTAGTGCAGATTTCCTTTGCAAGCTTGCGTGGTTGGCCAAAAAGGGTGTATGCGTTTTTTCCTGAATATATTCAGGAAAAAACGCATACGCACTTTTTGGCCAAGTGCATCATTGTGGACGTTCTGCCTCTTTTCCTATGCTTTACATGCAATTCCAGTCTACCTCCTGAAATCGGTTTCCTGCAATTCTGCCCCGCTTTCAAGTCCTCTTGGCAGACTTACTTCAATATATTTTTGGACGATAGCTGTCATTTATAACTCTGCAGGTTTGTGAATTACAGGGCCCCTGAGCTCCTTTCTTCAACTCGCTTTCTTGTGAGCTGGCCACAACACCGCAGGATTGCTTCAGGCCCTAGTGTGGTTTCGGCATGGCGCGTTGAGCCTTTGGTTAATTCCTCTTCCTGGTGGGAAATGAGTGTTAAATTTGCCCGCCCAGACACCTCCAGCTAGTCTCTCATTGGTTCTCCCTATTCCTGTTCATTTTCCGCAGAAATTGCAAACTGGGACAAACAGGTGGTTAAAGGCACTGACTCTCCCAGTGGGGAGAGTGTTAGTAAAGCGTCTGGAATGTTGCACCCGAGTACCAGGGGACGAAAACTGAGACACATTTGAACACGTTTCCCGATCACACGGTGGATCATACTCTGGGTTCCACATGCATGTTTTAGCTGAAGGAAGAATCCCTTAAACCTGGAGAGTTGAGAACCATGGAATGGGTACCATGCAATATGACTTCAAAGGGTCTGCATTAGCTCACCGAACCTCACCAATCCTATCACTGCTGTGTTTAGGCCACTGTACAGACGCTTGATTCTCTTTTGGAGACATATAAATCCATAGGTTTTAAGTTTCTTACTAGTCAGGTATATTCTTAGGCGTTTATTATGGGGTGTTGAGTCCACTTCGTTGAGCAAGGAGTAGCTCTTGTCTATTACATATTTGGCTTATGGAAAGGTATCTGTGTTAATTTCAATCTCTGGTTTTATGCAGCACCGCAACTCACCTTTCCCCTTAAGCAAGCATAAGTTGGTTTTCTACATTTGAGACCCTATTCTGTTTTGTAATTCAGTTCCTGTGTAGCCAAGTTTACATTCTGTGTATTAGTGATATCTTAAGATGTTTCTTTTTCTGTGTGACTTATTTAACTTAGAATCATCGTACCTGAATCCACTCATTATGCTGCTAGTGGCCTGATGACATAGATTTCATTGCTGAGTGATATTGCATTGTACGTAAGTACCACAACTTCTTTATCCATTTTTCACTTTCTGTGATATTGAACTTGTACCGTAAATGAGGTTCTTGTAAACAAAGCCGTCCCAAACTTTGGGGTGGCTGTGTCTTTTTGATTTTAATTTCCCTAAGCTATAGGACCATAAGTGGAAGTGCCCTAGGCTCTGTTGCTTTGTTTTTTAGATGTTTCAGGAAACACCATACACTTCTCCAGAGTGGCTGTTGGCAATTTACATCCCACCCATCAGCATAAGAAGGCTGCCAGTTCTCCATGGCCTGTCCTGCCTTTCTGGATTTTACAGTTTTTTCAGATGGCCCTTTTGACCGGGGGGCAGTGAGACTTCATTGCAGTGAAGATTTCCTTTGCAAGCTTGCTTGGTTGGCCAAAAAGTGCGAATGCGTTTTTTCCTGAATATATTCAGGAAAAAACGCATACGCCCTTTTTGGCCAAGTGCATCATTGTGGACGTTCTGCCCCTTTTCCTATGCTTTATATGCAATTCCAGTCTACCTCCTGAAATCGGTTTCCTGCAATTCTGCCCCGCTTTCAAGTCCTCTTGGCAGCCTTACTTCAATATATTTTTGGACGATAGCTGTCATTTATAACTCTGCAGGTTTGTGAATTACAGGGCCCCTGAGCTCCTTTCTTTAACTCGCTTTCTTGTGACCTGGCCGCAACACCGCATGATTGCTTCAGGCCCTACTGTGTTTCCGGCATGGCACGCTGAGCCTTTGGTTAATTCCTCTTCCTGGTGGGAAATGAGAGTTAAATTTGCCCGTCCAGACACCTCCAGCTAGTCTCTCATTGGTTCTCCATATTCCTGTTCATTTTCCGCAGAAATTGCAAACTGGGAACAAACAGGATGTTAAAGGCACTGACTCTCCAAGTGGGGAGAGTGTTAGTAAAGCGTCTGGAATGTTGCACCCGAGTACCAGGGGAAGAAAACTGAGACACATTTGAACACGTTTCCCGATCACACGGTGGATCATACTCTGGGTTCCACATGCATGTTTTAGCTGAAGGAAGAATTCCTTAAACCTGGAGAGTTGAGAAACATGTAATGGGTACCATGCAATATGACTTCAAAGGGTCTGCATTTGCTCACCGATCCACACCAATCCGATCACTGCTGAGTTTTTGCCGCTGTACACACGCTTGATTCTCTTTCAGAGACATATAAATCCATACGTTTTAAGATTCTTACTAGTCAGGTATATTCTTAGGCGTTTAATATGGGGTGTTGAGTCCACTTCGTTGAGCAAGCAGTAGCTCTTGTCTATTACATATTTGGCTTATGGAAAGGTATCTGTGCTAATTTCAATCTCTGGTTTTATGCAGCACCCCAACTCACCTTTCCCCTTAAGCAAGCATAAGTTGGTGTTCTACATTTGAGACTCTATTCTGTTCTGTAATTCAGTTCCTGTGTAGCCAAGTTTACATTCCGTGTATTAGTGATACCTTATGATGTTTCTTTTTCTGTGTGACTTATTTCACTTAGAATCATCGTACCTGAGTCCACTCATTATGCTGCTACTGGCCTGATGACATAGATTTCATTGCTGAGTGATATTGCATTGTACGTAATTACCACATCTTCTTTATCCATTTTTCGCTTTCTATGATATTGAACTTGTACCGTAAATGAGGTTCTTGTAAACGGAGCCATTCCAAACTTTGGGGTGGCTGTGTCTTTTTTATTTTAATTTCCCTAAGCTATAGGACCATAAGTGGAAGTGTCCTAGGCTCTGTTGCTCTGTTTTTTAGATGTTTCAGGAAACACCATACACTTCTCCAGAGTGGCTGTTTGCAATTTACATCCCGCCCATCAGCATAAGAAGGCTCCCAGTTCTCCATGGCCTGTCCTGCCTTTCTGGATTTTACACAGTTTTCAGATGGCCCTTTTGACCGGGGTGGCAGTGAGTCTTCATTGTAGTGCAGATTTCTTTGCAAGCTTGCTTGGTTGGCCAAAAAGGGCGTATGCGTTTTTTCCTGAATATATTCAGGAAAACACGCATACGCCCTTTTTGGCCAAGTGCATCATTGTGGACGTTCTGCCTCTTTTCCTATGCTTTACATGCAATTCCAGTCTACCTCCTGAAATCGGTTTCCTGCAATTCTGCCCCGCTTTCAAGTCCTCTTGGCAGCCTTACTTCAATATATTTTTGGACGATAGCTGTCATTTATAACTCTGCAGGTTTGTGAATTACAGGGCCCCTGAGATCCTTTCTTCAACTCGCTTTCTTGTGAGCTGGCCGCGACACCGCAAGATTGCTTCAGGCCCTAGTGTGGTTCCGGCATGGCACGCTGAGCCTTTGGTTAATTCCTCTTCCTGGTGGGAAATGAGAGTTAAATTTGCCCGTCCAGACACCTCCAGCAAGTCTCTCATTGGTTCTCCCTATTCCTGTTCATTTTCCACAGAAATTGCAAACTGGGCCAAACAGGAGGTTAAAGGCACTGACTCTCCAAGTGGGGAGAGTGTTAGTAAAGCGTCTGGAATGTTGCACCCGAGTACCAGGGGACGAAAACTGAGACACATTTGAACACGTTTCCCGATCACACGGTGGATCATACTCTGGGTTCCACATGCATGTTTTAGCTGAAGGAAGAATCCCTTAAACCTGGAGAGTTGAGACCCATTGAATGGGTACCATGCAATATGAATTCAAAGGGTCTGCATTTGCTCACCGAACCTCACCAATCCTATCACTGCTGCTTTTATGTCACTGTACACACGCTGGATTCTCTTTCAGAGACATATAAATCCATAGGTTTTAAGATTCTTACTAGTCAGGTATATTCTTAGGCGTTTAATATGGGGTTTTGAGTCCACTTCGTTGAGCAAGCAGTAGCTCTTGTCTATTACATATTTGGCTTATGGAACGGTATCTGTGCTAATTTCAATCTCTGGTTTTATGCAGCACCCCAACTCACCATTCCCCTTAAGCAAGCATAAGTTGGTTTTCTACATTTGAGACTCTATTCTGTTTTGTAATTCAGTTCCTGTGTAGCCAAGTTTACATTCCGTGTATTAGTGATACCTTATGATGTTTCTTTTTCTCTGTGACTTATTTCACTTAGAATCATGATACCTGAATCCACTCATTATGCTGCTACTGGCCTGATGACTTAGATTTCATTGCTGAGTGATATTGCATTGTACGTAAGTACCTCAACTTCTTTATCCATTTTTAGCTTTCTGCGATTTTGAACTTGTACCGTAAACGAGGTTCTTGTAAACACAGCCATTCCAAACTTTGGGGTGGCTGTGTCTTTTTGATTTAAATTTCCCTAAGCTATAGGACCATAAGTGGAAGTGCCCTAGGCTCTGTTGCTCTGTTTTTTAGATGTTTCAGGAAACACCATACACTTCTCCAGAGTGGCTGTTGGCAATTTACATCCCGCCCATCAGCATAAGAAGGCTCCCAGTTCTCCATGGCCTGTCCTGCCTTTCTGGATTTTACACATTTTTCAGATGTCCCTTTTGACAGGAGTGGCAGTGAGTCTTCATTGTAGTGCAGATTTCTTTGCAAGCTTGCTTGGTTGGCCAAAAAGGGCGTATGCGTTTTTTCCTAAATATATTCAGGAAAACACGCATACGCCCTTTTTGGCCAAGTGCATCATTGTGGACGTTCTGCCTCTTTTCCTATGCTTTACATGCAATTCCAGTCTACCTCCTGAAATCGGTTTCCTGCAATTCTGCCCCGCTTTCAAGTCCTCTTGGCAGCCTTACTTCAATATATTTTTGGATGATAGCTGTCATTTATAACTCTGCAGGTTTGTGAATTACAGGGCCCCTGAGATCCTTTCTTCAACTCGCTTTCTTGTGAGCTGGCCGCGACACCGCAAGATTGCTTCAGGCCCTAGTGTTGTTCCGGCATGGCACGCTGAGCCTTTGGTTAATTCCTCTTCCTGGTGGGAAATGAGAGTTAAATTTGCCCGTCCAGACACCTCCAGCTAGTCTCTCATTGGTTCTCCCTATTCCTGTTCATTTTCCACAGAAATTGCAAACTGGGCCAAACAGGAGGTTAAAGGCACTGACTCTCCAAGTGGGGAGAGTGTTAGTAAAGCGTCTGGAATGTTGCACCCGAGTACCAGGGGACGAAAACTGAGACACATTTGAACACGTTTCCCGATCACACGGTGGATCATACTCTGGGTTCCACATGCATGTTTTAGCTGAAGGAAGAATCCCTTAAACCTGGAGAGTTGAGACCCATGGAATGGGTACCATGCAATATGAATTCAAAGGGTCTGCATTTGCTCACCGAACCTCACCAATCCTATCACTGCTGCTTTTATGTCGCTGTACACACGCTGGATTCTCTTTCGGAGACATATAAATCCATAGGTTTTAAGATTCTTACTAGTCAGGTATATTCTTAGGCGTTTAATATGGGGTTTTGAGTCCACTTCGTTGAGCAAGGAGTAGCTTTTGTCTATTACATATTTGGCTTACGGAACGGTATCTGTGCTAATTTCAATCTCTGGTTTTATGCAGCACCCCAACACGCCTTTCCCCCTAAGCAAGCATAAGTTTGTTTTCTACATATGAGACCCTGTTCTGTTTTGTAATTCAGTTCCTGTGTAGCCAAGTTTACATTCCGTGTAGTAGTGATACCTTATGATGCTTCTTTTTCTGTGTGATTTATTTCACTTAGAATCATCATACCTGAATCCACTGATTATGCTGCTACGGGCCTGAGGACATAGATTTCATTGCTGAGTGATATTGCATTGTACGTAAGTACCACAACTTCTTTATCCATTTCTCACTTTCTGCGATATTGAACTTGTACCGTAAACGAGGATCTTGTAAACAGAGCCATCCCAAACTTTGGGGTAGCTGTGTCTTTTTTATATTAATTTCCTTAAGCTATAGGACCATAAGTGGAAGTGCCCTAGGCTCTGTTGCTTTGTTTTTTAGATGTTTCAGGAAACACCATACATTTCTCCAGAGTGGCTGTTGGCAATTTACATCCCGCCCATCAGCATAACAAGGCTCCCAGTTCTCCATGGCCTGTCCTGCCTTTCTGGATTTTACACTTTTCTCAGATGACCCTTTTGACCGGGGGGCAGTGAGACTTCATTGTAGTGCAGATTTCCTTTGCAAGCTTGCGTGGTTGGCCAAAAACGGTGTATGCGTTTTTTCCTGAATATATTCAGGAAAAAACGCATACGCACTTTTTGGCCAAGTGCATCATTGTGGACGTTCTGCCTCTTTTCCTATGCTTTACATGCAATTCCAGTCTACCTCCTGAAATCGGTTTCCTGCAATTCTGCCCCGCTTTCAAGTCCTCTTGGCAGCCTTACTTCAATATATTTTTGGACGATAGCTGTCATTTATAACTCTGCAGGTTTGTGAATTACAGGGCCCCTGAGCTCCTTTCTTCAACTCGCTTTCTTGTGAGCTGGCCACAACACCGCAGGATTGCTTCAGGCCCTAGTGTGGTTTCGGCATGGCGCGCTGAGGCTTTGGTTAATTCCTCTTCCTGGTGGGAAATGAGAGTTAAATTTGCCCGTCCAGACACCTCCAGCTAGTCTCTCATTGGTTCTCCCTATTCCTGTTCATTTTCCGCAGAAATTGCAAACTGGGCCAAACAGGAGGTTAAAGGCACTGACTCTCCAAGTGGGGAGAGTGTTAGTAAAGCGTCTGGAATGTTGCACCCGAGTACCAGGGGACGAAAACTGAGACACATTTGAACATGATTCCCGATCACACGGTGGATCATACTCTGGGTTCCACATGCATGTTTTAGCTGAAGGAAGAATACCTTAAACCTGGAGAGTTGAGACCCATGGAATGTGTACCATGCAATATGAATTCAAAGGGTCTGCATTTGCTCACCGAACCTCACCAATCCTATCACTGCTGTTTTATGTCGCTGTAAACACGCTGGATTCTCTTTTGGAGACATATAAATCCATAGGTTTGAAGATTCTTACTAGTCAGGTATATTCTTAGGCGTTTAATATGGGGTTTTGAGTCCACTTCGTTGAGCAAGCAGTAGCTCTTGTCTATTACATATTTGGCTTATGGAAAGGTATCTGTGCTAATTTCAATCTCTGGTTTTATGCAGCACCCCAACTCACCTTTCCCCTTAAGGAAGAATAAGTTGGTTTTCTACATTTGAGAACCTATTCTGTTTTGTAATTCAGTTCCTGTGTAGCCAAGTTTACATTCCGTGTATTAGTGATACCTTATGATGTTTCTTTTTCTGTGTGACTTATTTCACTTACAATCATCGTACCTGAATCCACTCATTATGCTGCTACTGGCCCGATGACATAGATTTCATTGCTGATTGGTATTGCATTGTACGTAAGTACCTCAACTTCTTTATCCATTTCTCGCTTTCTGCCATATTGAACTTGTACCCTAAATGGGGTTCTTTTAAACAGAGCCGTCCCAAACTTTGGGGTTGCTGTGTCTTTTTTATTTTAATTTCCCAAAGCTATAGGACCATAAGTGGTAGTGCCCTAGGCTCTGTTGCTTTGTTTTTTAGATGTTTCAGGAAACACCATACACTTCTCCAGAGTGGCTTTTGGCAATTTACATCACACCCATCAGCATAACAAGGCTCCCTGTTCTCCATGGCCTGTCCTGCTTTTCTGGATTATACACTTTTTTCAGATGGCCCTTTTGACCGGGGTGCAGTGAGACTTCATTGTAGTGCAGATTTCCTTTGCAAGCTTGCTTGGTTGGCTAAAAAGGGCGTATGCGTTTTTTCCTGAATATATTCAGGAAAAAACGCATACACCCTTTTTGGCCAAGTGCATCATTGTGGACGTTCTGCCTCTTTTCCTATGCTTTACATGCAATTCCAGTCTACCTCCTGAAATCGGTTTCCTGCAATTCTGCCCCGCTTTCAAGTCCTCTTGGCAGCCTTAATTCAATATATTTTTGGACGATAGCTGTCATTTATAACTCTGCAGGTTTGTGAATTACAGGGCCCCTGAGCTCCGTTCTTCAACTCGCTTTCTTGTGAGCTGGCCGCAACATGGCAGGGTTGCTTCAGGACCTAGTGTGGTTCCGGCATGGCACGCTGAGCCTTTGGTTAATTCCTCTTCCTGGTGGGAAATGAGAGTTAAATTTGCCCGTGCAGACACCTCCAGCTAGTCTCTCATTGGTTCTCCCTATTCCTGTTCATTTTCCGCAGAAATTGCAAACTGGGCCAAACAGGAGGTTAAAGGCACTGACTCTCCAAGTGGGGAGAGTGTTAGTAAAGCGTCTGGAATGTTGCACCCGAGTACCAGGGGACGAAAACTGAGACACATTTGAACACTTTTCCCGATCACACGGTGGATCATACTCTGGGTTCCACATGCATGTTTTAGCTGAAGGAAGAATCCCTTAAACCTGGAAAGTTGAGAACCATGGAATGGGTACCATGCAATATGACTTCAAAGGGTCTGCATTTGCTCACCGATCCTCATCAATCCAATCACTGCTGCGTTTATGCCGCTGTACACACGCTTGATTCTCTTTCGGAGACATATAAATCCATAGGTTTTAAGATTCTTACTAGTCAGGTATATTCTTAGGCGTTTAATATGGGGTGTTGAGTCCACTTCGTTGAGCAAGGAGTAGCTTTTGTCTATTACATATTTGGCTTATGGAACGGTATCTGTGCTAATTTCAATCTCTGGTTTTATGCAGCACCCCAACACACCTTTCCCCCTAAGCAAGCATAAGTTTGTTTTCTACATTTGAGACCCTATTCTGTTTTGTAATTCAGTTTCTGTATAGCCAAGTTTACATTCCGTGTATTAATGATATCTTATGATGTTTCTTTTTCTGTGTGACTTATTTCATTTAGAATCATCGTACCTGAATCCACTCATTATGCTGTTACTGGCCTGATGACATAGATTTCATTGCTGAGTGATATTGCATTGTACGTAAGTACCTCAACTTCTTTATCCATTTTTCGCTTTCTGCGATATTGAACTTGTACCGTAAACGAGGTTCTTGTAAACAGAGCCGTCCCAAACTTTGGGGTTGCTGTGTCTTTTTCATTTTAATTTCCCTAAGCTATAGGACCATAAGTGGAAGTGCCCTAGGCTCTGTTGCTTTGTTTTTTAGATGTTTCAGGAAACACCATACACTTCTCCAGAGTGGCTTTTGGCAATTTACATCCCGCCCATCAGCATAAGAAGTCTCCCAGTTCTCCATGGCCTGTCCTGCCTTTCTGGATTTTACACTTTTTTCAGATGGCCCTTTTGACCGGGGGGCAGTGAGACTTCATTGTAGTGCAGATTTCCTTTGCAAGCTTGCTTGGTTGGCCAAAAAGGGCGTATGCGTTTTTTCCTGAATATATTCAGGAAAAAACGCATACGCCCTTTTTGGCCAAGTGCATCATTGTGGACGTTCTGCCTCTTTTCATATGCTTTACATGCAATTCCAGTCTACCTCCTGAAATCGGTTTCCTGCAATTCTGCCCGCTTTCAAGTCCTCTTGGCAGCCTTACTTCAATATATTTTTGGACGATCGCTGTCATTTATAACTCTGCAGGTTTGTGAATTACAGGGCCCCTGAACTCCATTCTTCAACTCGCTTTCTTGTGAGCTGGCCTCAACACCGCAGGATTGCTTCAGGCCCTAGTGTGGTTCCGGCATGGCACGCTGAGCCTTTGGTTAATTCCTCTTCCTGGTGGGAAATGAGAGTTAAATTTGCCCGTCCAGACACCTCCAGCTAGTCTCTCATTGGTTCTCCCTATTCCTGTTCATTTTCCGCAGAAATTGCAAACTGGGCCAAACAGGAGGTTAAAGGCACTGACTCTCCCAGTGGGGAGAGTGTTAGTAAAGCGTCTGGAATGTTGCACCCGAGTACCAGGGGACGAAAACTGAGACACATTTGAACACGTTTCCCGATCACATGGTGGATCATACTCTGGGTTCCACATGCATGTTTTAGCTGAAGGAAGAATCCCTTAAACCTGGAGCGTTGAGAACCATGGAATGGGTACCATGCAATATGACTTCAAAGGGTCTGCATTAGCTCACCGAACCTCACCAATCCTATCACTGCTGCGTTTAGGCCACTGTACACATGCTTGATTCTCTTTTGGAGACATATAAATCCATAGGTTTTAAGATTCTTACTAGTCAGGTATATTTTTAGGCGTTTAATATGGGGTGTTGAGTCCACTTCGTTGAGCAAGGTGTAGCTCTTGTCTATTACATATTTGGCTTATGGAACGGTATCTGTGCTAATTTCAATCTCTGGTTTTATGCAGCACCCCAACTCACCATTCCCCTTAAGCACGCACAAGTTGGTTTTCTACATTTGAGACACTGTTCTGTTTTGTAGTTCAGTTCCTGTGTAGCCAAGTTTACATTCCATGTATTAGTGATAACTTATGATGTTTCTCTTTCTCTGTGACTTATTTCACTTAGAATCATCGTACCTGAATCCACTCATTATGCTGCTAGTGGCCTGATGACATAGATTTCATTGCTGAGTGATATTGCATTGTACGTAAGTACCACAACTTCTTTATCCATTTTTCACTTTCTGTGATATTGAACTTGTACCGTAAATGAGGTTCTTGTAAACAGAGCCGTCCCAAACTTTGGGGTGGCTGTGTCTTTTTTATTTTAATTCCCCTAAGCTATAGGACCATAAGTGGAAGTGCCCTAGGCTCTGTTGCTTTGTTTTTTAGATGTTTCAGGAAACACCATACACTTCTCCAGAGTGGCTGTTGGCAATTTACATCCCACCCATCAGCATAAGAAGGCTGCCAGTTCTCCATGGCCTGTCCTGCGTTTCTGGATTTTACAGTTTTTTCAGATGGCCCTTTTGACCGGGGGGCAGTGAGACTTCATTGCAGTGCAGATTTCCTTTGCAAGCTTGCTTGGTTGGCCAAAAAGTGCGAATGCGTTTTTTTCTGAATATATTCAGGAAAAAACGCATACGCCCTTTTTGGCCAAGTGCATCATTGTGGACGTTCTGCCCCTTTTCCTATGCTTTATATGCAATTCCAGTCTACCTCCTGAAATCGGTTTCCTGCAATTCTGCCCCGCTTTCAAGTCCTCTTGGCAGCCTTACTTCAATATATTTTTGGACGATAGCTGTCATTTATAACTCTGCAGGTTTGTGAATTACAGGGCCCCTGAGCTCCTTTCTTTAACTCGCTTTCTTGTGACCTGACCGCAACACCGCATGATTGCTTCAGGCCCTACTGTGTTTCCGGCATGGCACGCTGAGCCTTTGGTTAATTCCTCTTCCTGGTGGGAAATGAGAGTTAAATTTGCCCGTCCAGACACCTCCAGCTAGTCTCTCATTGGTTCTCCCTATTCCTGTTCATTTTCCGCAGAAATTGCAAACTGGGAACAAACAAGATGTTAAAGGCACTGACTCTCCAAGTGGGGAGAGTGTTAGTAAAGCGTCTGGAATGTTGCACCCGAGTACCAGGGGACGAAAACTGAGACACATTTGAACACGTTTCCCGATCACACGGTGGATCATACTCTGGGTTCCACATGCATGTTTTAGCTGAAGGAAGAATTCCTTAAACCTGGAGAGTTGAGACCCATGTAATGGGTACCATGCAATATGACTTCAAAGGGTCTGCATTTGCTCACCGATCCACACCAATCCGATCACTGCTGAGTTTTTGCCGCTGTACACACGCTTGATTCTCTTTCAGAGACATATAAATCCATACGTTTTAAGATTCTTACTAGTCAGGTATATTCTTAGGCGTTTAATATGGGGTGTTGAGTCCACTTCGTTGAGCAAGCAGTAGCTCTTGTCTATTACATATTTGGCTTATGGAAAGGTATCTGTGCTAATTTCAATCTCTGGTTTTATGCAGCACCCCAACTCACCTTTCCCCTTAAGCAAGCATAAGTTGGTGTTCTACATTTGAGACCCTATTCTGTTCTGTAATTCAGTTCCTGTGTAGCCAAGTTTACATTCCGTGTATTAGTGATACCTTATGATGTTTCTTTTTCTGTGTGACTTATTTCACTTAGAATCATCGTACCTGAGTCCACTCATTATGCTGCTACTGGCCTGATGACATAGATTTCATTGCTGAGTGATATTGCATTGTACGTAATTACCACAACTTCTTTATCCGTTTTTCGCTTTCTATGATATTGAACTTGTACCGTAAACGAGGTTCTTGTAAACAGAGCCGTCCCAAACTTGGGGTGGCTGTGTCTTTTTGATTTTAATTTCCCTAAGCTATAGGACCATAAGTGGAAGTGCCCTAGGCTCTGTTGCTTTGTGTTTTAGATGTTTCAGGAAACACCATACACTTCTCCAGAGTGGCTGTTTGCAATTTACATCCCGCCCATCAGCATAAGAAGGCTCGCAGTTCTCCATGGCCTGTCCTGACGTTCTAGATTTTACACTTTTTTCAGATTGCCCTTTTGACCAGGGGGCAGTGAGACTTCATTGTAGTGCAGATTTCCTTTGCAAGCTTGCTTGGTTGGCCAAAAAGGGCGTATGCGTTTTTTCCTGAATATATTCAGGAAAAAACGCATACGCCCTTTTTGGCCAAGTGCATCATTGTGGACGTTCTCCCTCTTTTCCTATGCTTTACATGCAATTCCAGTCTACCTCCTGAAATCGGTTTCCTGCAATTCTGCCTCGCTTTCAAGGCCTCTTGGCAGGCTTACTTCAATATATTTTTGGACGATAGCTGTCATTTATAACTCTGCAGGTTTGTGAATTACAGGGCCCCGGAGCTCCTTTCTTCAACTCGCTTTCTTGAGAGCTGGCCGCAACACCGCAGGATTGCTTCAGGCCCTAGTGTGGTTCCGGCATGGCACGCAGAGCCTTTGGTTAATTCCTCTTCCTGGTGGGAAATGAGAGTTAAATTTGCCCGTCCAGACACCTCCAGCTAGTCTCTCATTGGTTCTCCCTATTCCTGTTCATTTTCCGCAGAAATTGCAAACTGGGCCAAACAGGAGGTTAAAGGCACTGACTCTCCAAGTGGGGAGAGTGTTAGTAAAGCGTCTGGAATGTGGCACCCGAGTACCAGGGGACGAAAACTGAGACACATTTGAACACGTTTCCCGATCACACGATGGATCATACTCTGGGTTCCACATGCATGTTTTAGCTGAAGGAAGAATCCCTTAAACCTGGAGAGTTGAGACCCATGGAATGGGTACCATGCAATATGATTTCAAGGGGTCTGCATTTGCTCACCGAACCTCACCAATCCTATCACTGCTGCGTTTATGCCGCTGTACACATGCTTGATTCTCTTTTGGAGACATATAAATCCATAGGTTTAAAATTCTTACTAGTCAGGTATATTTTTAGGCGTTTAATATGGGGTGTTGAGTCCACTTCGTTGAGCAAGGTGTAGCTCTTGTCTATTACATATTTGGCTTATGGAACGGTATCTGTGCTAATTTCAATCTCTGGTTTTATGCAGCACCCCAACTCACCATTCCCCTTAAGCACGCATAAGTTGGTTTTCTACATTTGAGACACTGTTCTGTTTTGTAGTTCAGTTCCTGTGTAGCCAAGTTTACATTCCATGTATTAGTGATAACTTATGATGTTTCTCTTTCTCTGTGACTTATTTCACTTAGAATCATCGTACCTGAATCCACTCATTATGCTGCTAAGGGCCTGATGACATAGATTTCATTGCTGAGTGATATTGCATTGTACGTAAGTACCTCAACTTCTTTATCCATTTCTCGCTTTCTGCGATATTGAACTTGTACCCTAAATGGGGTTCTTGTAAACAGAGCCGTCCCAAACTTTGGGGTTGCTGTGTCTTTTTTATTTTAATTTCCCAAAGCTATAGGACCATAAGTGGAAGTGCCCTAGGCTCTGTTGCTTTGTTTTTTAGATGTTTCAGGAAACACCATACACTTCTCCAGAGTGGCTTTTGGCAATTTACATCACACCCATCAGCATAACAAGGCTCCCTGTTCTCCATGGCCTGTCCTGCCTTTCTGGTTTATACACTTTTTTCAGATGGCCCTTTTGACCGGGGGGCAGTGAGACTTCATTGTAGTGCAGATTTCCTTTGCAAGCTTGCTTGGTTGGCTGAAAAGGGCGTATGCGTTTTTTTCCTGAATATATTCAGGAAAAAACGCATACGCCCTTTTTGGCCAAGTGCATCATTGTGGACGTTCTGCCTCTTTTCCTATGCTTTACATGCAATTCCAGTCTACCTCCTGAAATCGGTTTCCTGCAATTCTGCCCAACTTTCAAGTCCTCTTGGCTGCCTTACTTCGATATATTTTTTGACGATAGCTGTCATTTATAACTCTGCAGATTTGTGAATTACAGGGCCCCTGAGCTCCTTTCTTCAACTCGCTTTCTTGTGAGCTGCCCGCAACACCGCAAGATTGCTTCAGGCCCTAGTGTGGTTTCGGCATGGCTCACTGAGCCTTTGGTTAATTCCTCTTCCTGGTGGGAAATGAGAGTTAAATTTGCCCGTCCAGACACCTCCAGCTAGTCTCTCATTGGTTCTCCCTATTCCTGTTCATTTTCCGCAGAAATTGCAAACTGGGCCAAACAGGAGGTTAAAGGCACTGACTCTCCAAGTGGGGAGAGTGTTAGTAAAGCGTCTGGAATGTTGCACCCGAGTACCAGGGGACGAAAACTGAGACACATTTGAACACGTTTCCCGATCACATGGTGGATCATACTCTGGGTTCCACATGCATGTTTTAGCTGAAGGAAGAATCCCTTAAACCTGGAGCGTTGAGAACCATGGAATGGGTACCATGCAATATGACTTCAAAGGGTCTGCATTAGCTCACCGAACCTCACCAATCCTATCACTGCTGCGTTTAGGCCACTGTACAGACGCTTGATTCTCTTTTGGAGACATATAAATCCATAGGTTTTAAGTTTCTTACTAGTCAGGTATATTCTTAGGCGTTTATTATGGGGTGTTGAGTCCACTTCGTTGAGCAAGGAGTAGCTCTTGTCTATTACATATTTGGCTTATGAAATGGTATCTGTGCTAATTTCAATCTCTGGTTTTATGCAGCACCGCAACTCACCTTTCCCCTTAAGCAAGCATAAGTTGGTTTTCTACATTTGAGACCCTATTCTGTTTTGTAATTCAGTTCCTGTGTAGCCAAGTTTACATTCTGTGTATTAGTGATATCTTAAGATGTTTCTTTTTCTGTGTGACTTATTTAACTTAGAATCATCGTACCTGAATCCACTCATTATGCTGCTAGTGGCCTGATGACATAGATTTCATTGCTGAGTGATATTGCATTGTACGTAAGTACCACAACTTCTTTATCCATTTTTCACTTTCTGTGATATTGAACTTGTACCGTAAATGAGGTTCTTGTAAACAGAGCCGTCCCAAACTTTGGGGTGGCTGTGTCTTTTTGATTTTAATTCCCCTAAGCTATAGGACCATAAGTGGAAGTGCCCTAGGCTCTGTTGCTTTGTTTTTTAGATGTTTCAGGAAACACCATACACTTCTCCAGAGTGGCTGTTGGCAATTTACATCCCACCCATCAGCATAAGAAGGCTGCCAGTTCTCCATGGCCTGTCCTGCCTTTCTGGATTTTACAGTTTTTTCAGATGGCCCTTTTGACCGGGGGGCAGTGAGACTTCATTGCAGTGCAGATTTCCTTTGCAAGCTTGCTTGGTTGGCCAAAAAGTGCGAATGCGTTTTTTTCTGAATATATTCAGGAAAAAACGCATACGCCCTTTTTGGCCAAGTGCATCATTGTGGACGTTCTGCCCCCTTTCCTATGCTTTATATGCAATTCCAGTCTACCTCCTGAAATCGGTTTCCTGCAATTCTGCCCCGCTTTCAAGTCCTCTTGGCAGCCTTACTTCAATATATTTTTGGACGATAGCTGTCATTTATAACTCTGCAGGTTTGTGAATTACAGGGCCCCTGAGCTCCTTTCTTTAACTCGCTTTCTTGTGACCTGACCGCAACACCGCATGATTGCTTCAGGCCCTACTGTGTTTCCGGCATGGCACGCTGAGCCTTTGGTTAATTCCTCTTCCTGGTGGGAAATGAGAGTTAAATTTGCCCGTCCAGACACCTCCAGCTAGTCTCTCATTGGTTCTCCCTATTCCTGTTCATTTTCCGCAGAAATTGCAAACTGGGCCAAACAGGAGTTTAAAGGCACTGACTCTCCAAGTGGGGAGAGTGTTAGTAAAGCGTCTGGAATGTGGCACCCGAGTACCAGGGGACGAAAACTGAGACACATTTGAACACGTTTCCCGATCACACGGTGGATCATACTCTGGGTTCCACATGCATGTTTTAGCTGAAGGAAGAATCCCTTAAACCTGGAGAGTTGAGACCCATGGAATGGGTACCATGCAATATGATTTCAAGGGGTCTGCATTTGCTCACCGAACCTCACCAATCCTATCACTGCTGCGTTTATGCCGCTGTACACATGCTTGATTCTCTTTTGGAGACATATAAATCCATAGGTTTTAAGATTCTTACTAGTCAGGTATATTCTTAGGCGTTTAATATGGGGTGTTGAGTCCACTTCGTTGAGCAAGGTGTAGCTCTTGTCTATTACATATTTGGCTTATGGAACGGTATCTGTGCTAATTTCAATCTCTGGTTTTATGCAGCACCCCAACTCACCATTCCCCTTAAGCACGCATAAGTTGGTTTTCTACATTTGAGACCCTGTTCTGTTTTGTAGTTCAGTTCCTGTGTAGCCAAGTTTACATTCCATGTATTAGTGATAACTTATGATGTTTCTTTTTCTCTGTGACTTATTTCACTTAGAATCATCGTACCTGAATCCACTCATTATGCTGCTAAGGGCCTGATGACATAGATTTCATTGCTGAGTGATATTGCATTGTACGTAAGTACCTCAACTTCTTTATCCATTTCTCGCTTTCTGCGATATTGAACTTGTACCGTAAATGAGGTGCTTGTAAACAGAGCCGTCCCAAACTTTGGGGTGCCTGTGTCTTTTTGATTTTAATTTCCCTAAACTATAGGACCATAAGTGGAAGTGCCCTAGGCTCTGTTGCTTTGTTTTTTAGATGTTTCAGGAAACACCATACACTTCTCCAGAGTGGCTTTTGGCAATTTACATCGCACCCATCAGCATAACAAGGCTCCCAGTTCTCATTGGCCTGTCCTGCCTCTCTGGATTATACACTTTTTTCAGATGGCCCTTTTGACCGTGGGTCAGTGAGACTTCATTGTAGTGCAGATTTCTTTGCAAGCTTGCTTGGTTGGCCAAAAAGTGCGTATGCGTTGTTTCCTGAATATATTCAGGAAAAAACGCATACGTGCTTTTTGGCCAAGTGCATCATTGTGGACGTTCTGCCTCTTTTCCTATGCTTTACATGCAATTCCAGTCTACCTCCTGAAATCGGTTTCCTGCAATTCTGCCCAAAATTCAAGTCCTCTTGGCTGCCTTACTTCAATATATTTTTGGACGATAGCTGTCATTTATAACTCTGCAGGTTTGTGAATTATAGTGCCCCTGAGCTCCTTTCTTCAACTCGTTTTCTTGTGAGCTGGCCGCAACACCGAAAGATTGCTTCAGGCCCTAGTGTGGTTCCGGCATGGCACGCTGAGCCTTTGGTTAATTCCACTTCCTGCTGGGAATTGAGAGATAAATTTGCTTGTCCAGACACCTCCAGCTACTCTCTCATTGGTTCTCCCTATTCCTGTTCCTTTTCCGCAGAATTTGCAAACTGGGCCTAACAGGAGGTTAAAGGCACTGACTCTCCAAGTGGGGAGAGTGTTAGTAAAGCGTCTGGAATGTTGCACCCGAGTACCAGGGGACGAAAACTGAGACACATTTTAACACGTTTCCCGATCACACGATGGATCATACTCTGGGTTCCACATGCATGTTTTAGCTGAAGGAAGAATCCCTAAAACCTGGAGAGTTGAGAACCATGGAATGGGTACCATGCAATATGAATTCAAAGGGTCTACATTTGCTCACCGATCCTCACCAATCCTATCACTTCTGCTTTTATGTCGCTGTACACACGCTGGATTCTCTTTCAGAGACATATAAATCCATAGGTTTTAAGATTCTTACTAGTCAGGTATATTCTTAGGCGTTTAATATGGGGTGTTGAGTCCACTTCGTTGAGGAAGCAGTAGCTCTTGTCTATTACATGTTTGGCTTATGAAATGGTATCTGTGCTAATTTCAATCTCTGGTTTTATGCAGCACCCCAACTCACCTTTCCCCTTAAGCAAGCATAAGTTGGTTTTCTACATTTGAGACCCTATTCTGTTTTGTAATTCAGTTCCTGTGTAGCCAAGTTTACATTCCGTGTATTAGTAATACCTTATGATGTTTCTTTTTCTGTGTGACTTATTTCACTTAGAATCATCGAACCTGAATCCACTCATTATGCTGCTACTGGCCTGATGACATAGATTTCATTGCTGAGTGATATTGCATTGTACGTAAGTACCACAACTTCTTTATCCATTTTTCGCTTTCTGCGATATTGAACTTGTACCGTATACGAGGTTCTTGTAAACAGAGCTGTCCCAAACTTTGGGGTGGCTGTGTCTTTTTGATTTTAATTTCCCTAAGCTATAGGACCATAAGTGGAAGTGACCTAGGCTCTGTTGTTTTGTTTTTTAGATGTTTCAGGAAACACCATACACTTCTCCAGAGTGGCTGTTGGCAATTTACATCCCGCCCATCAGCATAAGAAAGCTCCCAGTTCTCCATGGCCTTTCCTCCCTTTCTGGATTTTACACTTGTTTCAGATGGCCCTTTTGACCGGGGGGCAGTGAGACTTCATTGTAGTGCAGATTTCCTTTGCAAGCTTGCTTGGTTGGCCAAAAAGGGCGTATGCGTTTTTTCCTGAATATATTCAGGGAAAAACGCATACGCCCTTTTTGGCCAAGTGCATCATTGTGGACGTTCTGCCTCTTTTCCTATGCTTTACATGCAATTCCAGTCTACCTCCTGAAATCGGTTTCCTGCAATTCTGCCCCGCTTTCAAATCCTCTTGACAGCCTTACTTCAATATATTTTTGAACGATAGCTGTCATTTATAACTCTGCAGGTTTGTGAATTACAGTGCCCCTGAGCTCCTTTCATCAACTCGCTTTCTTGTGAGCTGGCCGCAACACCGCAGGATTGCTTCAGGCCCTAGTGTGGTTTTGGCATGGCTCGCTGAGCCTTTGGTTAATTCCTCTTCTTGGTGGGAAATGAGAGTTAAATTTGCCCGTCCAGACACCTCCAGCTTGTCTCTCATTGGTTCTCCCTATTCCTGTTCATTTTCCGCAGAAATTGCAAACTGGGCCAAAGAGGAGTTTAAAGGCACTGACTCTCCAAGTGGGGAGTGTGTTAGTAAAGCGTCTGGAATGTTGCACCTGAGTACCAGGGGACGAAAACTGAGACACATTTGAACACGTTTCCCGATCACACGGTGGATCATACTCTGGGTTCCACATGCATGTTTTAGCTAAAGGAAGAATCCCTTAAACCTGCAGAGTTGAGACCCATGGAATGTGTACCATGCAATATGACTTCAAAGGGTCTGCATTTGCTCACCGATCCTCACCAATCTGATCACTGCTGCGTTTATGTCGCTGTACACACGCTGGATTCTCTTTTGGAGACATATAAATCCATAGGTTTTAAGATTCTTACTAGTCAGGTATATTCTTAGGCGTTTAATATGGGGTGTTGAGTCCACTTCGTTGAGGAAGCAGTAGCTCTTGTCTATTACATATTTGGCTTATGGAAAGGTATCTGTGCTAATTTAAATCTCTGGTTTTATGCAGCACCCCAACTCACCTTTCGCCTTAAGCAAGCATAAGTTGGTTTTCTACATTTGAGACCCTATTCTGTTTTGTAATTCAGTTCATGGGTAGCCAAGTTTACATTCCGTGTATTAGTGATACCTTATGATGTTTCTTTTTCTCTGTGACTTATTTCACTTAGAATCATCGTACCTGCATCCACTCATTATGCTGCTAAGGGCCTGATGACATAGATTTCATTGCTGAGTAATATTGCATTGTATGTAAGTACCTCAAATTCTATATCCATTTTTTAGTTTCTGCGATATTGAACTTGTACCGTAAACGAGGTTCTTGTAAACAGAGCCATCCCAAACTTTGGCGTTGCTGTTTCTTTTTGATTTTAATTTCCCTAAGCTATAGGACCATAAGTGGAAGTGCCCTAGGCTCTGTTGCTTTGTTTTTTAGATGTTTCAGGAAACACCATACACTTCTCCAGAGTGGCTGTTTGCAATTTACATCCCACCCATCGGCATAACAAGGCTCCCAGTTCTCCATGGCCTGTCCTGCCTTACAGGATTATACACTTTTTTCAGATGTCCCTTTTGACCGGGGGGCAGTGAGTTTCATTGTAGTGCAGATTTCCTTTGCAAGCTTGCTTGGTTGGCCAAAAGGGGCATATGGGTTTTTTCCTGAATATATTCAGGAAAAAACGCATACGCCCTTTTTGGCCAAGTGCATCATTGTTGACGTTCTGCCTCTTTTCCTATGCTTTACATGCAATTCCAGTCTACCTCCTGAAATCGGTTTCCTGAAATTCTGCCCCGCTTTCAAGTCCTCTTGGCAGCCTTACTTCAATATATTTTTGGACGATAGCTGTCATTTATAACTCTGCAGGTTTGTGAATTACAGGGCCTCTGAGCTCCTTTCTTCAACTCGCTTTCTTGTGAGCTGGCCGCAACACCGCAGGATTGCTTCAGGCCCTAGTGTGGTTCCGGCATGGCTCGCTGAGCCTTTGGTTAATTCCTCTTCCTGGTGTGAAATGAGAGTTAAATTTGCCCGTCCAGACACCTCCAGCTATTCTCTCATTGGTTCTCCCTATTCCTGTTCATTTTCCGCAGAAATTGCAAACTGGGCCAAACAGGAGGTTAAAGGCACTGACTCTCCAAGTGGGGAGAGTGTTAGTAAAGCGTCTGGAATGTTGCGCCCGAGTACCAGGGGACGAAAACTGAGACACATTTGAACACGTTTCCCGATCACACGATGGATCATACTCTGGGTTCCACATGCATATTTTAGCTGAAGGAAGAATCCCTTAATCCTGGAGAGTTGAGACCCATGGAATGGGTACCATGCAATATGACTTCAAAGGATCTGCATTTGCTCACCGATCCTCACCAATCCTATCACTGCTGCGTTTATGCCGCTGTACACATGCTTGATTCTCTTTTGGAGACATATAAATCCATAGGTTTTAAGATTCTTACTAGTCAGGTATATTCTTAGGCGTTTAATATGGGGTGTTGAGTCCACTTCGTTGAGCAAGGTGTAGCTCTTGTCTATTACATATTTGGCTTATGGAACGGTATCTGTGCTAATTTCAATCTCTGGTTTTATGCAGCACCCCAACTCACCATTCCCCTTAAGCACGCATAAGTTGGTTTTCTACATTTGAGACCCTGTTCTGTTTTGTAGTTCAGTTCCTGTGTAGCCATGTTTACATACCATGTATTAGTGATAACTTATGATGTTTCTTTTTCTCTGTGACTTATTTCACTTAGAATCATCGTACCTGAATCCACTCATTATGCTGCTAAGGGCCTGATGACATAGATTTCATTGCTGAGTGATATTGCATTGTACGTAAGTACCTCAACTTCTTTATCCATTTCTCGCTTTCTGCGATATTGAACTTGTACCGTAAATGAGGTTCTTGTAAACAGAGCCGTCCCAAACTTTGGGGAGCCTGTGTCTTTTTCATTTTAATTTCCCTAAGCTATAGGACCATAAGTGGAAGTGCCCTAGGCTCTGTTGCTTTGTTTTTTAGATGTTTCAGGAAACACCATACACTTCTCCAGAGTGGCTTTTGGCAATTTACATCGCACCCATCAGCATAACAAGGCTCCCAGTTCTCATTGGCCTGTCCTGCCTCTCTGGATTATACACTTTTTTCAGATGGCCCTTTTGACCGGGGGCAGTGAGACTTCATTGTAGTGCAGATTTCCTTTGCAAGCTTGCTTGGTTGGCCAAAAAGGGTGTATGCGTTTTTTCCTGAATATATTCAGGAAAAAACGCATACGCGCTTTTTGGCCAAGTGCATCATTGTTGACGTTCTGCCTCTTTTCCTATGCTTTACATGCAATTCCAGTCTACCTCCTGAAATCGGTTTCCTGCAATTCTGCCCAACTTTCAAGTCCTCTTGGCTGCCTTACTTCAATATATTTTTGGAGGATAGCTGTCATTTATAACTCTGCAGGTTTGTGAATTATAGTGCCCCTGAGCTCCTTTCTTCAACTCGTTTTCTTGTGAGCTGGCCGCAACACCGAAAGATTGCTTCAGGCCCTAGTGTGGTTCCGGCATGGCACGCTGAGCTTTTTGGTTAATTCCACTTCCTGCTGGGAATTGAGAGTTAAATTTGCTTTTCCAGACACCTCCAGCTACTCTCTCATTGGTTCTCCCTATTTCTGTTCCTTTTCCGCAGAAATTGCAAACTGGGCCAAACAGGAGGTTAAAGGCACTGACTCTCCAAGTGGGGAGAGTGTTAGTAAAGCGTCTGGAATGTTGCACCCGAGTACCAGGGGACGAAAACTGAGACACATTTGAACACGTTTCCCGATCACACGGTGGATCATACTCTGGGTTCCACATGCATGTTTTAGCTAAAGGAAGAATCCCTTAAACCTGGAGAGTTGAGACCCATGGAATGGGTACCATGCAATATGACTTCAAAGGGTCTGCATTTGCTCACCGATCCTCACCAATCCGATCACTGCTGCGTTTATGGCGCTGTACACACGCTGGATTCTCTTTTGGAGACATATAAATCCATAGGTTTTAAGATTCTTACTAGTCAGGTATATTCTTAGGCGTTTAATATGGGGTGTTGAGTCCACTTCGTTGAGGAAGCAGTAGCTCTTGTCTATTACATATTTGGCTTATGGAAAGGTAACTGTGCTAATTTAAATCTCTGGTTTTATGCAGCACCCCAACTCACCTTTCGCCTTAAGCAAGCATAAGTTGGTTTTCTACATTTGAGACCCTATTCTGTTTTGTAATTCAGTTCCTGTGTAGCCAAGTTTATATTCCGTGTATTAGTGATACCTTATGATGTTTCTTTTTCTGTGTGACTTATTTCACTTAGAATCATCGTACCTGAATCCACTCATTATGCTGCTAAGGGCCTGATGACATAGATTTCATTGCTGAGTGATATTGCATTGTACGTAAGTACCACAACTTCTTTATCCATTTTTCGCTTTCTACGATATTGAACTTGTACCGTAAACGAGGTTCTTGTAAACAGAGCCATCCCAAACTTTGGGGTGGCTGTGTCTTTTTGATTTTAATTTCCCTAATCTATAGGACCATAAGTGGAAGTGCGTTAGGCTCTGTTGCTCTGTTTTTTAGATGTTTCAGGAAACACCATACACTTCTCCAGAGTGGCTGTTTGCAATTTACATCCCGCCCAGCAGCATAACAAGGCTCCCAGTTCTCCATGGCCTGTCCTGCCTTTCTGGATTTTACACTTTTTTCAGATGGCCCTTTTGACCGGGTGGCAGTGAGACTTCATTGTAGTGCAGATTTCCTTTGCAAGCTTGGTTGGTTGGCCAAAAAGGGCGTATGCGTTTTTTCCTGAATATATTCAGGAAAAAACGCATACGCCCTTTTTGGCCAAGTGCATCATTGTGGACGTTCTGCCTCTTTTCCTATGCTTTACATGCAATTCCAGTCTACCTCCTGAAATCGGTTTCCTGCAATTCTTCCTCGCTTTCAAGTCCTCTTGGTAGGCTTACTTCAATATATTTTTGGACGATAGCTGTCATTTATAACTCTGCAGGTTTGTAAAACAGGGCCCCTGAGCTCCTTTCTTCAACTCGCTTTCTTGTGAGCTGGCCGCAACACCGCAGGATTGCTTCAGGCCCTAGTGTGGTTCCGGCATGGCATGCTGAGCCTTTGGTTAATTCCTCTTCCTGGTGGGAAATGAGAGTTAAATTTGCCCGTCCAGACACCTCCAGCTAGTCTCTCATTGGTTCTCCCTATTCCTGTTCATTTTCCGCAGAAATTGCAAACTGGGCCAAACAGGAGTTTAAAGGCACTGACTCTCCAAGTGGGGAGGGTGTTAGTAAAGCGTCTGGAATGTTGCACCCGAGTACCAGGGGACGAAAATTGAGACACATTTGAACACGTTTCTCGATCACACGGTGGATCATACTCTGGGTTCCACATGCATGTTTTAGCTGAAGGAAGAATCCCTTAAACCTGGAGAGTTGAGACCCATGGAATGGGTACCATGCAATATGACTTCAAAGGGTCTGCATTTGCTCACCGAACCTCACCAATCCTATCACTGCTGCTTTTATGTCGCTGTACACACGCTTGATTCTCTTTCGGAGACATATAAATCAATAGGTTTTAAGATTCTTACTAGTCAGGTATATTCTTAGGCGTTTAATATGGGGTGTTGAGTCCACTTCGTTGAGCAAGGAGTAGCTCTTGTCTATTACATATTTGGCTTATGGAACGGTATCAGTGCTAATTTCAATCTCTGGTTTTATGCAGCACCCCAACTCACCATTCCCCTTAAGCAAGCATAAGTTGGTTTTCTACATTTGAGACCCTGTTCTGTTTTGTAATTCAGTTCCTGTGTAGCCAAGTTTACATTCCGTGTATTAGTGATAACTTATGATGTTTCTTTTTCTCTGTGACTTATTTCACTTAGAATCATCGTACCTGGATCCACTCATTATGCTGCTAAGGGCCTGATGACATAGATTTCATTGCTGAGTGATATTGCATTGTACGTAAGTACCTCAAATTCTATATCCATTTTTTGCTTTCTGCGATATTGAACTTGTACCGTAAACGAGGTTCTTGTAAACAGAGCCGTCCCAAACTTTGGCGTTGCTGTTTCTTTTTGATTTTAATTTCCCTAAGCTATAGGACCATAAGTGGAAGTGCCCTAGTCTCTGTTGCTTTGTTTTTTAGATGTTTCAGGAAACACCATACACTTCTCCAGAGTGGCTGTTTGCAATTTACATCCCACCCATCGGCATAACAAGGCTCCCAGTTCTCCATGGCCTGTCCTGCCTTACTGGATTATACACTTTTTTCAGATGGCCCTTTTGACCGGGGGGCAGTGAGTTTCATTGTAGTGCAGATTTCCTTTGCAAGCTTGTTTGGTTGGCCAAAAGGGGCATATGCGTTTTTTCCTGAATATATTCAGGAAAAAATGCATACGCCCTTTTTGGCCAAGTGCATCATTGTGGACGTTCTGCCTCTTTTCCTATGCTTTACATGCAATTCCAGTCTACCTCCTGAAATCAGTTTCCTGAAATTCTGCCCCGCTTTCAAGTCCTCTTGGCAGCCTTACTTCAATATATTTTTGGAGGATAGCTGTCATTTAGAACTCTGCAGGTTTGTGAATTACAGGGCCCCTGAGCTCCTTTCTTCAACTCGCTTTCTTGTGAGCTGGCCGCAACACCGCAGTATTGCTTCAGGCCCTAGTGTGGTTCTGGCATGGCATGCTGAGCCTTTGGTTAATTCCTCTTCCTGGTGGGAAATGAGAGTTAAATTTGCCCGTCCAAACACCTCCAGCTAGTCTCTCATTGGTTCTCCTTATTCCTGTTAATTTTCCGCAGAAATTGCAAACTGGGCCAAACAGGAGGTTAAAGGCACTGGCTCTCCAAGTGGGGAGAGTGTTAGTAAAGCGTCTGGAATGTTGCACCCGAGTACCAGGGGACGAAAACTGAGACACATTTGAACACGTTTCCCGATCACACGGTGGATCATACTCTGGGTTCCACATGCATGTTTTAGCTGAAGGAAGAATCCCTTAAACCTGGAGAGTTGAGACCCATGGAATGGGTACCATGCAACATGAATTCAAAGGGTCTGCATTTGCTCACCGAACCTCACCAATACTATCACTGCTGCTTTTATGTTGCTGTACACACGCTGGATTCTCTTTCGGAGACATATAAATCCATAGGTTTTAAGATTCTTACTAGTCAGGTATATTCTTAGGCGTTTAATATGGGGTGTTGAGTCCACTTCGTTGAGGAAGCAGTAGCTCTTCTCTATTACATATTTGGCTTATGGAAAGGTATCTGTGCTAATTTCAATCTCTGGTTTTATGCAGCACCCCAACTCACCTTTCCCTTTAAGCAAGCATAAGTTGGTTTTCTGCATTTGAGACCCTATTCTGTTTTGTAATTCAGTTCCTGTGTAGCCAAGTTTACATTCCGTGTATTAGTGATACCTTATGATGTTTCTTTTTCTGTGTGACTTATTTCACTTAGAATCATCGTACCTGAATCCACTCATTATGCTGCTAAGGGCCTGATGACATAGATTTCATTGCTGAGTGATATTGCATTGTACGTAAGTACCACAACTTCTTTATCCATTTTTCGCTTTCTACGATATTGATCTTGTACCGTAAACGAGGTTCTTGTAAACAGAGCCATCCCAAACTTTGGGGTGGCTGTGTCTTTTTGATTTTAATTTCCCTAATCTATAGGACCATAAGTGGAAGTGCCTTAGGCTCTGTTGCTCTGTTTTTTAGATGTTTCAGGAAACACCATACACTTCTCCAGAGTGGCTGTTTGCAATTTACATCCCGCCCAACAGCATAACAAGGCTCCCAGTTCTCCATGGCCTGTCCTGCCTTTCTGGATTTTACACTTTTTTCAGATGGCCTTTTTCACCGGGGGGCAGTGAGACTTCATTGTAGTGCAGATTTCCTTTGCAAGCTTGGTTGGTTGGCCAAAAAGTGCGTATGCGTTTTTTCCTGAATATATTCAGGAAAAAACGCATACGCCCTTTTTGGCCAAGTGCATCATTGTGGACGTTCTGCCTCTTTTCCTATGCTTTACATGCAATTCCAGTCTACCTCCTGAAATCGGTTTCCTGCAATTCTGCCTCGCTTTCAAGTCCTCTTGGTAGGCTTAGTTCAATATATTTTTGGACGATAGCTGTCATTTATAACTCTGCAGGTTTGTGAATTACAGGGCCCCAGAGCTCCTTTCTTCAACTCGCTTTCTTGTGAGCTGGCCGCAACACCGCAGTATTGCTTCAGGCCCTAGTGTGGTTCCGGCATGGCACGCTGAGCCTTTGGTTAATTCCTCTTCCTGGTGGGAAATGAGAGTTAAATTTGCCCGTCCAGACACCTCCAGCTAGTCTCTCATTGGTTCTCCCTATTCCTGTTCATTTTCCACAGAAATTGCAAACTGGGCCAAACAGGAGGTTAAAGGCACTGACTCTCCAAGTGGGGAGAGTGTTAGTAAAGCGTCTGGAATGTTGCACCCGAGTACCAGGGGACGAAAACTGAGACACATTTGAACACGTTTCCCGAACACACGATGGATCATACTCTGGGTTCCACATGCATGTTTTAGCTGAAGGAAGAATCCCTTAAACCTGGAGAGTTGAGACCCATGGAATGGGTACCATGCAATATGACTTCAAAGGGTCTTCATTTGCTCACCGATCCTCACCAAAACTATCACTGCTGCGTTTATGCCGCTGTACACATGCTTGATTCTCTTTTGGAGACATATAAATCCATAGGTTTTAAGATTCTTACTAGTCAGGTATATTCTTAGGCGTTTAATATGGGGTGTTGAGTCCACTTCGTTGAGCAAGGTGTAGCTCTTGTCTATTACATATTTGGCTTATGGAACGGTATCTGTGCTAATTTCAATCTCTGGTTTTATGCAGCACCCCAACTCACCATTCCCCTTAAGCACGCATAAGTTGGTTTTCTACATTTGAGACCCTGTTCTGTTTTGTAGTTCAGTTCCTGTGTAGCCAAGTTTACATTCCATGTATTAGTGATAACTTATGATGTTTCTTTTTCTCTGTGACTTATTTCACTTAGAATCATCGTACCTGAATCCACTCATTATGCTGCTAAGGGCCTGATGACATAGATTTCATTGCTGAGTGATATTGCATTGTACGTAAGTACCTCAAATTCTTTATCCATTTCTCGCTTTCTGAGATATTGAACTTGTACCGTAAATGAGGTTCTTGTAAACAGAGCCGTCCCAAACATTGGGGTGCCTGTGTCTTTTTCATTTTAATTTCCCTAAGCTATAGGACCATAAGTGGAAGTGCCCTAGGCTCTGTTGCTTTGTTTTTTAGATGTTTCAGGAAACACCATACACTTCTCCAGAGTGGCTGTTTGCAATTTACATCCCACCCATCGGCATAACAAGGCTCCCAGTTCTCCATGGCCTGTCCTGCCTTACTGGATTATACACTTTTTTCAGATGGCCCTTTTGACCGGGGGGCAGTGAGTTTCATTGTAGTGCAGATTTCCTTTGCAAGCTTGTTTGGTTGGCCAAAAGGGGCATATGCGTTTTTTCCTGAATATATTCAGGAAAAAACGCATACGCCCTTTTTGGCCAAGTGCATCATTGTTGACGTTCTGCCTCTTTTCCTATGCTTTACATGCAATTCCAGTCTACCTCCTGAAATCAGTTTCCTGAAATTCTGCCCCGCTTTCAAGTCCTCTTGGCAGCCTTACTTCAATATATTTTTGGAGGATAGCTGTCATTTAGAACTCTGCAGGTTTGTGAATTACAGGGCCCCTGAGCTCCTTTCTTCAACTCGCTTTCTTGTGAGCTGGCCGCAACACCGCAGTATTGCTTCAGGCCCTAGTGTGGTTCCAGCATGGCATGCTGAGCCTTTGGTTAATTCCTCTTCCTGGTGGGAAATGAGAGTTAAATTTGCCCGTCCAAACACCTCCAGCTAGTCTCTCATTGGTTCTCCTTATTCCTGTTAATTTTCCGCAGAAATTGCAAACTGGGCCAAACAGGAGGTTAAAGGCACTGGCTCTCCAAGTGGGGAGAGTGTTAGTAAAGCGTCTGGAATGTGGCACCCGAGTACCAGGGGACGAAAACTGAGACACATTTGAACACGTTTCCCGATCACACGGTGGATCATACTCTGGGTTCCACATGCATGTTTTAGCTGAAGGAAGAATCCCTTAAACCTGGAGAGTTGAGACCCATGGAATGGGTACCATGCAATATGATTTCAAGGGGTCTGCATTTGCTCACCGAACCTCACCAATCCTATCACTGCTGCGTTTATGCCGCTGTACACATGCTTGATTCTCTTTTGGAGACATATAAATCCATAGGTTTTAAGATTCTTACTAGTCAGGTATATTCTTAGGCGTTTAATATGGGGTGTTGAGTCCACTTCGTTGAGCAAGGTGTAGCTCTTGTCTATTACATATTTGGCTTATGGAACGGTATCTGTGCTAATTTCAATCTCTGGTTTTATGCAGCACCCCAACTCACCATTCCCCTTAAGCACGCATAAGTTGGTTTTCTACATTTGAGACCCTGTTCTGTTTTGTAGTTCAGTTCCTGTGTAGCCAAGTTTACATTCCATGTATTAGTGATAACTTATGATGTTTCTTTTTCTCTGTGACTTATTTCACTTAGAATCATCGTACCTGAATCCACTCATTATGCTGCTAAGGGCCTGATGACATAGATTTCATTGCTGAGTGATATTGCATTGTACGTAAGTACCTCAACTTCTTTATCCATTTCTCGCTTTCTGCGATATTGAACTTGTACCGTAAATGAGGTGCTTGTAAACAGAGCCGTCCCAAACTTTGGGGTGCCTGTGTCTTTTTGATTTTAATTTCCCTAAACTATAGGACCATAAGTGGAAGTGCCCTAGGCTCTGTTGCTTTGTTTTTTAGATGTTTCAGGAAACACCATACACTTCTCCAGAGTGGCTTTTGGCAATTTACATCGCACCCATCAGCATAACAAGGCTCCCAGTTCTCATTGGCCTGTCCTGCCTCTCTGGATTATACACTTTTTTCAGATGGCCCTTTTGACCGTGGGTCAGTGAGACTTCATTGTAGTGCAGATTTCTTTGCAAGCTTGCTTGGTTGGCCAAAAAGTGCGTATGCGTTGTTTCCTGAATATATTCAGGAAAAAACGCATACGTGCTTTTTGGCCAAGTGCATCATTGTGGACGTTCTGCCTCTTTTCCTATGCTTTACATGCAATTCCAGTCTACCTCCTGAAATCGGTTTCCTGCAATTCTGCCCAAAATTCAAGTCCTCTTGGCTGCCTTACTTCAATATATTTTTGGACGATAGCTGTCATTTATAACTCTGCAGGTTTGTGAATTATAGTGCCCCTGAGCTCCTTTCTTCAACTCGTTTTCTTGTGAGCTGGCCGCAACACCGAAAGATTGCTTCAGGCCCTAGTGTGGTTCCGGCATGGCACGCTGAGCCTTTGGTTAATTCCACTTCCTGCTGGGAATTGAGAGATAAATTTGCTTGTCCAGACACCTCCAGCTACTCTCTCATTGGTTCTCCCTATTCCTGTTCCTTTTCCGCAGAATTTGCAAACTGGGCCTAACAGGAGGTTAAAGGCACTGACTCTCCAAGTGGGGAGAGTGTTAGTAAAGCGTCTGGAATGTTGCACCCGAGTACCAGGGGACGAAAACTGAGACACATTTTAACACGTTTCCCGATCACACGATGGATCATACTCTGGGTTCCACATGCATGTTTTAGCTGAAGGAAGAATCCCTAAAACCTGGAGAGTTGAGAACCATGGAATGGGTACCATGCAATATGAATTCAAAGGGTCTACATTTGCTCACCGATCCTCACCAATCCTATCACTTCTGCTTTTATGTCGCTGTACACACGCTGGATTCTCTTTCAGAGACATATAAATCCATAGGTTTTAAGATTCTTACTAGTCAGGTATATTCTTAGGCGTTTAATATGGGGTGTTGAGTCCACTTCGTTGAGGAAGCAGTAGCTCTTGTCTATTACATGTTTGGCTTATGAAATGGTATCTGTGCTAATTTCAATCTCTGGTTTTATGCAGCACCCCAACTCACCTTTCCCCTTAAGCAAGCATAAGTTGGTTTTCTACATTTGAGACCCTATTCTGTTTTGTAATTCAGTTCCTGTGTAGCCAAGTTTACATTCCGTGTATTAGTAATACCTTATGATGTTTCTTTTTCTGTGTGACTTATTTCACTTAGAATCATCGAACCTGAATCCACTCATTATGCTGCTACTGGCCTGATGACATAGATTTCATTGCTGAGTGATATTGCATTGTACGTAAGTACCACAACTTCTTTATCCATTTTTCGCTTTCTGCGATATTGAACTTGTACCGTATACGAGGTTCTTGTAAACAGAGCTGTCCCAAACTTTGGGGTGGCTGTGTCTTTTTGATTTTAATTTCCCTAAGCTATAGGACCATAAGTGGAAGTGACCTAGGCTCTGTTGTTTTGTTTTTTAGATGTTTCAGGAAACACCATACACTTCTCCAGAGTGGCTGTTGGCAATTTACATCCCGCCCATCAGCATAACAAGGATCCCAGTTCTCCATGGCCTGTCCTGCCTTTCTGGATTTTACACTTTTTTCAGATGGCCCTTTTGACCGGGGGGCAGTAAGACTTCATTGTAGTGCAGATTTCCTTTGCAAGCTTGCTTGGTTGGTCAAAAAGTGCGTATGCGTTTTTTCCTGAATATATTCAGCAAAAATCGCATACGCCCTTTTTGGCCAAGTGCATCATTGTGGACGTTCTGCCTCTTTTCCTATGCTTTACATGCAATTCCAGTCTACCTCCTGAAATCGGTTTCCTGCAATTCTGCCCCGCTTTCAAATCCTCTTGGCAGCCTTACTTCAATATATTTTTGGACGATAGGTGTCATTTATAACTCTGCAGGTTTGTGAACGACAGTACCCCTGAGCTCCTTTCTTCAACTTGCTTTCTTGTGAGCTGGCCGCAACACCGCAGGATTGCTTCAGGCCCTAGTGTGGTTCCGGCATGGCACGCTGAGCCTTTGGTTAATTCCTCTTCCTGGTGGGAAATGAGAGTTAAATTTGCCCGTCCAGACACCTCCAGCTAGTCTCTCATTGGTTCTCCCTATTCTTGTTCATTTTCCGCAGAAATTGCAAACTGGGCCAAACAGGAGGTTAAAGGCACTGATTCTCCAAGTGGGGAGAGTGTTAGTAAAGCGTCTGGAATGTTGCACCCGAGTATCAGGGGACGAAAACTGAGACACATTTGAACACGTTTCCCGATCACACGGTGGATCATACTCTGGGTTCCACATGCATGTTTTAGCTGAAGGAAGAATCCCTTAAACCTGGAGAGTTGAGACCCATGGAATGGGTACCATGCAATATGACTTCAAAGGGTCTGCATTTGCTCACCGATCCTCACCAATCCGATCACTGCTGCGTTTATGCCTCTGTACACACGCTTGATTCTCTTTCGGAGACATATAAATACATAGGTTTTAAGATTCTTACTAGTCAGGTATATTCTTAGGCGTTTAATATGGGGTGTTGAGTCCACTTCGTTGAGCAAGGAGTAGCTCTTGTCTATTACATATTTGGCTTATGGAACGGTATCTGTGCTAATTTCAATCTCTGTTTTTATGCAGCACCCCAATTCACCATTCCCCTTAAGCAAGCATAAGTTGGTGTTCTACATTTGAGACCCTGTTCTGTTTTGTAATTCAGTTCCTGTGTGGCCAAGTTTACATTCCGTGTAGTAGTGATATCCTTTGATGTTTCTTTTTCTGGGTGACTTATTTCACTTAGAATCATCGTACCTGAATCCACTCATTATGCTTCTATGGGCTTGATGACATAGATTTCATTGCTGAGTGATATTGCATTGGACGTAAGTACCACAACTTCTTTATCCATTTTTCGCTTTCTGCGATATTGAACTTGTACCGTAAATGAGGTTCTTGTAAATAGAGTCGTCCCAAACTTTGGGGTGGCTGTGTCTTTTTGATTTTAATTTCCCTAAGCTACAGGACCATAAGTGGAAGTGCCCTAGGCTCTGTAGCTTTGTTTTTTAGATATTTCAGGAAACACCATACACTTCTCCAGAGTGGCTGTTTGCAATTTACATCCCGCCCATCAGCATAAGAAGGCTCCCAGTTCTCCATGGCCTGTCCTGCCTTTCTGGATTTTACACTTTTTTCAGATGGCCCTTTTAACCGGGGGGCAGTGAGACTTCATTGTAGTGCAGATTTCCTTTGCAAGCTTGCTTGGTTGGCCAAAAAGGGCATATGCGTTTTTTCCTGAATATATTCAGGAAAAAACGCATACGCCCTTTTTGGCCAAGTGCATCATTGTGGACGTTCTGCCTCTTTTCCTATGCTTTACATGCAATTCCAGTCTACCTCCTGAAATCGGTTTCCTGCAATTCTGCCCCGCTTTCAAGTCCTTTTGGCAGCCTTACTTCAATATATTTTTGGAGGATAGCTGTCATTTATAACTCTGCAGGTTTGTGAATTACAGGGCGCCTGAGCTCCTTTCTTCAACTCGCTTTCTTGTGAGCTGGCCGCAACACCGCAGGATTGCTTCAGGACTTAGTGTGGTTCCGGCATGGCACGCTGAGCCTTTGGTTAACTCCTCTTCCTGGTGGGAAATGAGAGTTAAATTTGCCCGTCCAGACACCTCCAGCTAGTCTCTCATTGGTTCTCCCTATTCCTGTTCATTTTCCGCAGAAATTGCAAACTGGGCCAAACAGGAGGTTAAAGGCACTGACTCTCCAAGTGGGGAGAGTGTTAGTAAAGCGTCTGGAATGTTGCACCCGAGTACCAGGGGACGAAAACTGAGACACACTTGAACACGTTTCCTGATCACACGGTGGATCATACTCTGGGTTCCACATGCATGTTTTAGCTGAAGGAAGAATCCCTTAAACCTGGAGAGTTGAGACCCATGGAATGGGTACCATGCAATATGACTTCAAAGGGTCTGCATTTGCTCACCGAACCTCACCAATCCTATCACTGCTGCTTTTATGTCGCTGTACACACGCTGGATTCTCTTTTGGAGACATATAAATCCATAGGTTTTAAGATTCTTACTAGTCAGGTATATTCTTAGGCGTTTAATATGGGGTGTTGAATCCACTTCGTTGAGCAAGGAGTAGCTCTTGTCTATTACATATTTGGGTTATGGAACGGTATCTGTGCTAATTTCAATCTCTGTTTTTATGCAGCACCCCAACTCACCATTCCCCTTAAGCAAGCATAAGTTGCTTTTCTACATTTGAGACCCTGTTCTGTTTTGTAATTCAGTTCCTGTGTTGCTAAGTTTACATTCCGTGTAGTAGTGATATCCTTTGATGTTTCTTTTTCTGTGTGACTTATTTCACTTAGAATCATCGTACCTGAATCCACTCATTATGCTTCTATGGGCTTGATGACATAGATTTCATTGCTGAGTGATATTGCATTGCACGTAAGTACCACAACTTCTTTATCCATTTTTCGCTTTCTGCGATATTGAACTTGTACCGTAAACGAGGTTCTTGTAAACAGAGCCATCCCAAATATTGGAGTGGCTGTGTCTTTTCAATTTTAATTTCCCTAAGCTATAGGACCATACATGGAAGTGCCCTACGCTCTGTTGCTTTGTTTTTTAGATGTTTCAGGAAACACCATACACTTCTCCAGAGTGGCTGTTGGCAATTTACATCGTGCCCATCCGCATAACAAGGCTCCCAGTTCTCCATGGCCTGTCCTGCCTTTCTGGATTTTACAGTTTTTTCAGATGGCCCTTTTGACCGGGGGGCAGTGAGACTACATTGCAGTGCAGATTTCCTTTGCAAGCTTGCTTGGTTGTCCAAAAAGTGCATATGCCTTTTTTCCTGAATATATTCAGGAAAAAACGCATACACCCTTTTTGGCCAAGTGCATCATTGTGGACGTTCTGCCTCTCTTCCTATGCTTTACATGCAATTCCAGTCTACCTCCTGAAATCGGTTTCCTGCAATTCTGCCCCGCTTTCAAGTCCTCTTGGCAGCCTTACTTCAATATATTTTTGGACGATAGCTGTCATTTATAACTCTGCATGTTTGTGAATTACAGTGCCCCTGAGCTCCTTTCATCAACTCGCTTTCTTGTGAGCTGGCGACAACAGCGCAGGATTGTTTCAGGCCCTAATGTGGTTCTGGCATGGCACTCCGAGCCTTTGGTTAATTCCTCTTCCTGGTGGGAAATGAGAGTTCAATTTGCCCGTCCAGATACCTCCAGCTAGTCTCTCATTGGTTCTCCCTATTCCTGTTCATTTTCCGCAGAAATTGCAAACTGGGCCAAACAGGAGGTTAAAGGCACTGACTCTCCAAGTGGGGAGAGTGTTAGTAAAGTGTCTGGAATGTTGCACCCGAGTACCAGGGGATGAAAACTGAGACACATTTGAACACGTTTCCTGATCACACGATGGATCATACTCTGGGTTCCACATGCATGTTTTAGCTGAAGGAAGAATCCCTTAAACCTGGAGAGTTTAGAACCATGGAATGGGTACCATGCAATATGACTTCAAAGGGTCTGCATTTGCTCACCGAACCTCACCAATCCTATCACTGCTGCGTTTAGGCCGCTGTACACACGCTTCATTCTCTTTCGGGGACATATAAATCCATAGGTTTTAAGATTCTTACTAGTCAGGTATATTCTTAGGCGTTTAATATGTGGTGTTGAGTCCACTTCGTTGAGCAAGCAGTCGCTCTTGTCTATTACATATTTGGCTTATGGAAAGGTATCTGTGCTAATTTCAATCTCTGGTTTTATGCAGCACCCCAACTCACCTTTCCCCTTAAGCAAGCATAAGTTGGTTTTCTACATTTGAGACCCTGTTCTGTTTTGTAATTCAGTTCCTGTGTAGCCAAGTTTACATTCCGTTTATTAGTGATACCTTATGATGTTTCTTTTTCTGTGTGACTTCTTTCACTTAGAATCATCGTACCTGAATCCACTCATTATGCTGCTACTGGGCTGATGACATAGATTTCATTGCTGAGTGATATTCAATTGTACGTAAGTACCAAAACTTCTTTATCCATTTTTCGCTTTCTGCGATATGGAACTTGTACCATAAACGAGGTTCTTGTAAACAGAGCCGTCCCAAACTTTGGGTTGGCTGTGTCTTTTTGATTTTAATTTCCCTAAGCTATAGGACCATAAGTGGAAGTGCCCTAGGCTCTGTTGCTTTGTTTTTTAGAGGTTTCAGGAAACACCATACACTTCTCCAGAGTGGCTGTGGCAATTTACATCCCGCCCATCAGCATAAGAAGGCTCCCAGTTCTACATGGCCTGTCCTGCCTTTCTGGATTTTACACTTTTTTCAGATGGCCCTTTTGACCGGGGGGCAGTGAGACTTCATTGTAGTGCAGATTTCCTTTGGAAGCTTGCTTGGTTGGCCAAAAAGGGCGTATGCGTTTTTTCCTGAATATATTCAGGATAAAACGCATACGCCCTTTTTGGCCAAGTGCATCCTTGTGGACGTTCTGCCTCTTTTCCTATGCTTTACATGCAATTCCAGTCTACCTCCTGAAATCGGTTTCCCGCAATTCTGCCCCGCTTTCAAGTCCTCTTTGCAGCCTTACTTCAATATATTTTTGGACGATAGCTGTCATTTATAACTCTGCAGGTTTGTGTATTACAGTGCCCCTGAGATCCTTTCTTCAACTCGCTTTCTTGTGAGCTGGCCGTGACACCGCAGGATTGCTTCTGGCCCTAGTGTGGTTCCGGCATGGCACGCTGAGCCTTTGGTTAATTCCTCTTCCTGGTGGGAAATGAGAGTTAAATTTGCCCGTCCAGACACCTCCAGCTAGTCTCTCATTGGTTCTCCCTATTCCTGTACATTTTCCGCAGAAATTGCAAACTGGGACAAACAAGAGGTTAAAGGCACTGACTCTCCAAGTGGGGAGAGTGTTAGTAAAGCGTCTGGAATGTTGCACCCGAGTACCAGGGGACGAAAACTGAGACACATTTGAACACGTTTCCCGATCACACGGTGGATCATACTCTGTGTTCCACATGCATGTTTTAGCTGAAGGAAGAATCCCTTAAACCTGGAGAGTTGAGACCCATGGAATGGGTACCATGCAATATGAATTCAAAGGGTCTGCATTTGCTCACCGAACCTCACCAATCCTATCACTGCTGCTTTTATGTCGCTGTACACACGCTGGATTCTCTTTCAGAGACATATATATACATAGGTTTTAAGATTCTTACTAGTCAGCTATATTCTTAGGCGTTTAATATGGGGTTTTGAGTCCACTTCGTTGAGCAAGCAGTAGCTCTTGTCTATTACATATTTGGCTTATGGAACGGTATCTGTGCTAATTTCAATCTCTGGTTTTATGCAGCACCCCAACTCACCATTCCCCTTAAGCAAGCATACGTCGGTTTTCTACATTTGAGACCCTGTTCTGTTTTGTAATTCAGTTCCTGCGTAGCCAAGTTTACATTCCATGTATTAGTGATAACTTATGATGTTTCTTTTTCTCTGTGACTTATTTCACTTAGAATCATCGTACCTGAATCCACTCATTATGCTGCTAAGGGCCTGATGACATAGATTTCATTGCTGAGTGATATTGCATTGTACGTAAGTACCACAACTTCTTTATCCATTTTTCGCTTTCTGCGATATTGAACTTGTACCGTAAATGAGGTTCTTGTAAACAGAGCTGTCCCAAAGTTTGGGGTGGCTGTGTCTTTTTGATTTTAATTTCCCTAAGCTATAGGACCATAAGTGGAAGTGCCCTAGGCTCTGTTGCTTTGTTTTTTAGATGTTTCAGGAAACACCATACACTTCTCCAGAGTGGCTGTTGGCAATTTACATCCCGCCCATCAGCATAAGAAGGCTCCCAGTTCTCCATGGCCTGTCCTGCCTTTCTGGATTTTACACTTTTTTCAGATGGCCCTTTTGACCGGGGGGCAGTGAGACTTCATTGTAGTGCAGATTTCCTTTGCAAGCTTGCTTGGTTGGCCAAAAAGGGCGTATGCGTTTTTTCCTGAATATATTCAGGAAAAAACGCATACGCCCTTTTTGGCCAAGTGCATCATTGTGGACGTTCTGCCTCTTTTCCTATGCTTTACATGCAATTCCAGTCTACCTCCTGAAATCGGTTTCCTGCAATTCTGCCCCGCTTTCAAGTCCTCTTGGCAGCCTTACTTCAATATATTTTTGGACGATAGCTGTCATTTATAACTCTGCAGGTTTGTGAATTACAGTGCCCCTGAGCTCCTTTCTTCAACTCGCTTTCTTGTGAGCTGGCTGCAACACCGCAGGATTGCTTCAGGCCCTAGTGTGGTTCCGGCATGGCACGCTGAGCCTTTGGTTAATTCCTCTTCCGGGTGGGAAAAGAGAGTTAAATTTGCCCGTCCAGACACCTCCAGCTAGTCTCTCATTGGTTCTTCCTATTCCTGTTCATTTTCCGCAGAAATTGCAAACTGGGCCAAACAGGAGGTTAAAGGCACTGACTCTCCAAGTGGGGAGAGTGTTAGTAAAGCGTCTGGAATGTTGCACCCGAGTACCAGGGGACGAAAACTGAGACACATTTGAACACGTTTCCCGATCACACGGTGGATCATACTCTGGGTTCCACATGCATGTTTTAGCTGAAGGAAGAATCCCTTAAACCTGGAGAGTTGAGACCCATGTAATGGGTACCATGCAATATGACTTCAAAGGGTCTGCATTTGCTCACCAAACCTCACCAATCCTATCACTGCTGTGTTTATGCCGCTGTACACACGCTTGATTCTCTTTCGAAGACATATAAATCCATAGTTTTTAAGATTCTTTCTAGTCAGGTATATTCTTAGGCGTTAAATATGGGTTGTTGAGTCCACTTTGTTGAGCAAGGAGTAGCTCTTGTCTATTACATATTTGGCTTATGGAACGGTATCTGTGCTAATTTCAATCTCTGGTTTTATGCAGCACCCCAACTCACCTTTCCCCTTAAGCAAGCATACGTCGGTTTTCTACATTTCAGACCCTGTTCTGTTTTGTAATTCAGTTCCTGTGTAGCCAAGTTTACATTCCGTGTAGTAGTGATAACTTATGATGTTTCTTTTTCTGTGTGACTTATTTCACTTAGAATCATCGTACCTGAATCCACTCATTATGCTGCTACGGGCCTGATGACGTAGATTTCATTGCTGAGTGATATTGCATTGTACGTAAGTACCACAACTTCTTTATCCATTTTTCGCTTTCTGCGATATTGAACTTGTACCGTAAATGAGGTTCTTGTAAACAGAGCTGTCCCAAAGTTTGGGGTGGCTGTGTCTTTTTGATTTTAATTTCCCTAAGCTATAGGACCATAAGTGGAAGTGCCCTAGGCTCTGTTGCTTTGTTTTTTAGATGTTTCAGGAAACACCATACACTTCTCCAGAGTGGCTGTTGGCAATTTACATCCCGCCCATCAGCATAAGAAGGCTCCCAGTTCTCCATGGCCTGTCCTGCCTTTCTGGATTTTACACTTTTTTCAGATGGCCCTTTTGACCGGGGGGGATTGAGACATCATTGTAGTGCAGATTTCCTTTGTAAGCTTGCTTGGTTGGCCGAAAAGGGCGTATGCGTTTTTTCCTGAATATATTCAGGAAAAAACGCATACGCCCTTTTTGGCCAAGTGCATCATTGTGGACGTTCTGCCTCTTTTCCTATGCTTTACATGCAATTCCAGTCTACCTCCTGAAATCGGTTTCCTGCAATTCTGCCCCGCTTTCAAGTCCTCTTGGCAGCCTTACTTCAATATATTTTTGGACAATAGCTGTCATTTATAACTCTGCAGGTTTGTGAATTACAGAGCCCCTGATCTCCTTTCTTCAACTCACTTTCTTGTGAGCTGGCCGCAACACCGCAGGATTGCTTCAGGCCCTACTGTGGTTCCGGCATGGCACGCTGAGCCTTTGGTTAATTCCTCTTCCGGGTGGGAAATGAGAGTTAAATTTGCCCGTCCAGACACCTCCAGCTAGTCTCTCATTGGTTCTCCCTATTCCTGTTCATTTTCTGCAGAAATTGCAAACTGGGCCAAACAGGAGGTTAAAGGCACTGACTCTCCAAGTGGGGAGAGTGTTAGTAAAGCGTCTGGAATGTTGCACCCGAGTACCAGGGGACGAAAACTGAGACACTTTTGAACACGTTTCCCGATCACACGGTGGATTATACTCTGGGTTCCACATGCATGTTTTAGCTGAAGGAAGAATCCCTTAAACCTGGAGAGTTGAGACCCATGGAATGGGTACCATGCAATATGACTTCAAAGGGTCTGCATTTGCTCACCGAACCTCACCAATCCTATCACTGCTGCGTTTATGCCGCTGTACACATGCTTGATTCTCTTTCGGAGACATATAAATCCATAGGTTTTAAGATTCTTACTAGTCAGGTATATTCTTAGGCGTTTAATATGGGGTGTTGAGTCCAATTCGTTGAGCAAGCAGTAGCTGTTGTCTATTACATATTTGGCTTACGGAACGGTATCTGTGCTAATTTCAATCTCTGGTTTTATGCAGCACCCCAACTCACCATTCCCCTTAAGCAAGCATAAGTTGGTTTTCTACATTTTAGACCCTTTTCTGTTTTGTAATTCAGTTCCTGCATAGCCAAGTTTACATTCCATGTATTAGTGATAACTTATGATGTTTCTTTTTCTCTGTGACTTATTTCACTTAGAATCATTGTACCTGAATCCACTCATTATGCTGCTAAGGGCCTGATGACATAGATTTCATTGCTGAGTGATATTGCATTGTACGTAAGTACCACAACTTCTTTATCCATTTTTCGCTTTCTGCGATATTGAACTTGTACCGTAAATGAGGTTCTTGTAAACAGAGCTGTCCCAAAGTTTGGGGTGGCTGTGTCTTTTTGATTTTAATTTCCCTAAGCTATAGGACCATAAGTGGAAGTGCCCTAGGCTCTGTTGCTTTGTTTTTTAGATGTTTCAGGAAACACCATACACTTCTCCAGAGTGGCTGTTGGCAATTTACATCCCGCCCATCAGCATAAGAAGGCTCCCAGTTCTCCATGGCCTGTCCTGCCTTTCTGGATTTTACACTTTTTTCAGATGGCCCTTTTGACCGGGGGGCAGTGAGACTTCATTGTAGTGCAGATTTCCTTTGCAAGCTTGCTTGGTTGGCCAAAAAGGGCATATGCGTTTTTTCCTGAATATATTCAGGAAAAAACGCATACGCCCTTTTTGGCCAAGTGCATCATTGTGGACGTTCTGCCTCTTTTCCTATGCTTTACATGCAATTCCAGTCTACCTCCTGAAATCGGTTTCCTGGAATTCTGCCCCGCTTTCAAGTCCTCTTGGCAGCCTTACTTCAATATATTTTTGGACGATAGCTGTCATTTATAACTCTGCAGGTTTGTGAATTACAGTGCCCCTGAGCTCCTTTCTTCAACTCGCTTTCTTGTGAGCTGGCCGCAACACCGCAGGATTGCTTCAGGCCCTAGTGTGGTTCCGGCATGGCACGCTGAGCCTTTGGTTAATTCCTCTTCCGGGTGGGAAAAGAGAGTTAAATTTGCCCGTCCAGACACCTCCAGCTAGTCTCTCATTGGTTCTTCCTATTCCTGTTCATTTTCCGCAGAAATTGCAAACAGGGCCAAACAGGAGTTTAAAGGCACTGACTCTCCAAGTGGGGAGAGTGTTAGTAAAGCGTCTGGAATGTTGCACCCGAGTACCAGGGGACGAAAACTGAGACACATTTGAACACGTTTCCCGATCACACGGTGGATTATACTCTGGGTTCCACATGCATGTTTTAGCTGAAGGAAGAATCCCTTAAACCTGGAGAGTTGAGACCCATGGAATGGGTACCATGCAATATGACTTCAAAGGGTCTGCATTTGCTCACCGAACCTCACCAATCCTATCACTGCTGCGTTTATGCCACTGTACACATGCTTGATTCTCTTTCGGAGACATATAAATCCATAGGTTTTAAGATTCTTACTAATCAGGTATATTCTTAGGCGTTTAATATGGGGTGTTGAGTCCAATTCGTTGAGCAAGCAGTAGCTCTTGTCTATTACATATTTGGCTTACGGAATGGTATCTGTGCTAATTTCAATCTCTGGATTTATGCAGCACCCCAAAACGCCTTTCCCCCTAAGCAAGCATAAGTTTGTTTTCTACATTTGAGACCCTGTTCTGTTTTGTAATTCAGTTCCTGTGTAGCCAAGTTTACATTCCGTGTAGTAGTGATACCTTATGATGCCTCTTTTTCTGTGTGACTTATTTCACTTAGAATCATCGTACCTGAATCCACTCATTATGCTGCTACTGACCTGATGACATAGATTTCATTGCTGAGTGATATTGCATTGTACGTAATACCACAACTTCTTTATCCATTTTTCGCTTTCTGCGATATTGAACTTGTACCGTAAATGAAGTTCTTGTAAACAGAGCTGTCCCAAACTTTGGGGTGGCTGTGTCTTTTTGATTTTAATTTCCCTAAGCTATAGGACCATAAGTGGAAGTACCCTAGGCTCTGTTGCTTTGTTTTCTCGATGTTTCAGGAAACACCATACACTTCTTCAGAGTGGCTGTTGGCAATTTACATCCCGCCCATCAGCATAAGAAGGCTCCCAGTTCTCCATGGCCTGTCCTGCCTTTCTGGATTTTACACTTTTTTCAGATGGCCCTTTTGACCGGGGGGCAGTGAGACTTCATTGTAGTGCAGATTTCCTTTGCAAGCTTGCTTGGTTGGCCAAAAAGGGCGTATGCGTTTTTTCCTGAATATATTCAGGAAAAAACGCATACGCCCTTTTTGGCCAAGTGCATCATTGTGGACGTTCTGCCTCTTTTCCTATGCTTTACATGCAATTCCAGTCTACCTCCTGAAATCGGTTTCCTGCAATTCTGCCCCGCTTTCAAGTCCTCTTGGCAGCCTTACTTCAATATATTTTTGGATGATAGCTGTCATTTATAACTCTGCAGGTTTGTGAATTACAGTGCCCCTGAGCTCCTTTCTTCAACTCGCTTTCTTGTGAGCTGGCCGCAACACCGCAGGATTGCTTCAGGCCCTAGTGTGGTTCCGGCATGGCACGCTGAGCCTTTGGTTAATTCCTCTTCCTTGTGGGAAATAAGAGTTAAATTTTCCCGTCCAGACACCTCCAGCTAGTCTCTCATTGGTTCTCCCTATTCCTGTTCATTTTCCGCCGAAATTGCAAACTGGGCCAAACAGGAGGTTAAAGGCACTGACTCTCCAAGTGGGGAGAGTGTTAGTAAAGCGTCTGGAATGTTGCACCCGAGTACCAGGGGATGAAAACTGAGACACATTTGAACACGTTTCCCGATCACACGGTGGATCATACTCTGGGTTCCACATGCATGTTTTAGCTGAAGGAAGAATCCCTTAAACCTGGAGAGTTGAGACCCGTGTAATGGGTACCATGCAATATGACTTCAAAGGGTCTGCATTTGCTCACCGAACCTCACCAATCCTATCAGTGCTGTGTTTATGCCGCTGTACACACGCTTGATTCTCTTTTGAAGACATATAAATCCATAGTTTTTAAGATTCTGTCTAGTCAGGTATATTCTTAGGTGTTAAATATGGGTTGTTGAGTCCACTTTGTTGAGCAAGGAGTAGCTCTTGTCTATTACATATTTGGCTTATGGAACGGTATCTGTGCTAATTTCAATCTCTGGTTTTATACAGCACCCCAACTCACCTTTCCCCTTAAGCAAGCATACGTCGGTTTTCTACATTTCAGACCCTGTTCTGTTTTGTAATTCAGTTCCTGTGTAGCCAAGTTTACATTCCGTGTAGTAGTGATAACTTATGATGTTTCTTTTTCTGTGTGACTTATTTCACTTAGAATCATCGTACCTGAATCCACTCATTATGCTGCTACGGGCCTGATGACGTAGATTTCATTGCTGAGTGATATAGCATTGTACGTAAGTACCACAACTTCTTTATCCATTTTTCGCTTTCTGCGATATTGAACTTGTACCGTAAATGAGGTTCTTGTAAACAGAGGCGTCCCAAACTTTGGGGTGGCTGTGTCTTTTTGATTTTAATTTCCCTAAGCTATAGGACCATAAGTGGAAGTGCCCTAGGCTCTGTTGCTTTGTTTTTTAGATGTTTCAGGAAACACCATACACTTCTCCAGAGTGGCTGTTGGCAATTTACATCACACCCATCAGTATACCAAGGCTCCCAGTTCTACATGGCCTGTCCTGCCTTTCTGGATTTTACACTTTTTTCAGATGGCCCTTTTGACCGGGGGGGATTGAGACATCATTGTAGTGCAGATTTCCTTTGTAAGCTTGCTTGGTTGGCCGAAAAGGGCGTATGCGTTTTTTCCTGAATATATTCAGGAAAAAACGCATACGCCCTTTTTGGCCAAGTGCATCATTGTGGACGTTCTGCCTCTTTTCCTATGCTTTACATGCAATTCCAGTCTACCTCCTGAAATCGGTTTCCTGCAATTCTGCCCCGCTTTCAAGTCCTCTTGGCAGCCTTACTTCAATATATTTTTGGACAATAGCTGTCATTTATAACTCTGCAGGTTTGTGAATTACAGAGCCCCTGATCTCCTTTCTTCAACTCACTTTCTTGTGAGCTGGCCGCAACACCGCAGGATTGCTTCAGGCCCTACTGTGGTTCCGGCATGGCACGCTGAGCCTTTGGTTAATTCCTCTTCCGGGTGGGAAATGAGAGTTAAATTTGCCCGTCCAGACACCTCCAGCTAGTCTCTCATTGGTTCTCCCTATTCCTGTTCATTTTCTGCAGAAATTGCAAACTGGGCCAAACAGGAGGTTAAAGGCACTGACTCTCCAAGTGGGGAGAGTGTTAGTAAAGCGTCTGGAATGTTGCACCCGAGTACCAGGGGACGAAAACTGAGACACTTTTGAACACGTTTCCCGATCTCACGGTGGATTATACTCTGGGTTCCACATGCATGTTTTAGCTGAAGGAAGAATCCCTTAAACCTGGAGAGTTGAGACCCATGGAATGGGTACCATGCAATATGACTTCAAAGGGTCTGCATTTGCTCACCGAACCTCACCAATCCTATCACTGCTGCGTTTATGCCGCTGTACACATGCTTGATTCTCTTTCGGAGACATATAAATCCATAGGTTTTAAGATTCTTACTAGTCAGGTATATTCTTAGGCGTTTAATATGGGGTGTTGAGTCCAATTCGTTGAGCAAGCAGTAGCTCTTGTCTATTACATATTTGGCTTACGGAACGGTATCTGTGCTAATTTCAATCTCTGGTTTTATGCAGCACCCCAACTCACCATTCCCCTTAAGCAAGCATAAGTTGGTTTTCTACATTTTAGACCCTGTTCTGTTTTGTAATTCAGTTCCTGCATAGCCAAGTTTACATTCCATGTATTAGTGATAACTTATGATGTTTCTTTTTCTCTGTGACTTATTTCACTTAGAATCATCGTACCTGAATCCACTCATTATGCTGCTAAGGGCCTGATGACATAGATTTCATTGCTGAGTGATATTGCATTGTACGTAAGTACCACAACTTCTTTATCCATTTTTCGCTTTCTGCGATATTGAACTTGTACCGTAAATGAGGTTCTTGTAAACAGAGCCGTCCCAAAGTTTGGGGTGGCTGTGTCTTTTTGATTTTAATTTCCCTAAGCTATAGGACCATAAGTGGAAGTGCCCTAGGCTCTGTTGCTTTGTTTTTTAGATGTTTCAGGAAACACCATACACTTCTCCAGAGTGGCTGTTGGCAATTTACATCCCGCCCATCAGCATAAGAAGGCTCCCAGTTCTCCATGGCCTGTCCTGCCTTTCTGGATTTTACACTTTTTTCAGATGGCCCTTTTGACCGGGGGGCAGTGAGACTTCATTGTAGTGCAGATTTCCTTTGGAAGCTTGCTTGGTTGGCCAAAAAGGGCGTATGCGTTTTTTCCTGAATATATTCAGGAAAAAACGCATACGCCCTTTTTGGCCAAGTGCATCATTGTGGACGTTCTGCCTCTTTTCCTATGCTTTACATGCAATTCCAGTCTACCTCCTGAAATCGGTTTCCTGGAATTCTGCCCCGCTTTCAAGTCCTCTTGGCAGCCTTACTTCAATATATTTTTGGACGATAGCTGTCATTTATAACTCTGCAGTTTTGTGAATTACAGTGCCCCTGAGCTCCTTTCTTCAACTCGCTTTCTTGTGAGCTGGCCGCAACACCGCAGTATTGCTTCAGGCCCTAGTGTGGTTCCGGCATGGCACGCTGAGCCTTTGGTTAATTCCTCTTCCTGGTGGGAAATGAGAGTTAAATTTGCCCGTCCAGACACCTCCAGCTAGTCTCTCATTGGTTCTCCCTATTCCTGTTCATTTTCCACAGAAATTGCAAACTGGGCCAAACAGGAGGTTAAAGGCACTGACTCTCCAAGTGGGGAGAGTGTTAGTAAAGCGTCTGGAATGTTGCACCCGAGTACCAGGGGACGAAAACTGAGACACATTTGAACACGTTTCCCGATCACACGGTGGATCATACTCTGGGTTCCACATACATGTTTTAGCTGAAGGAAGAATCCCTTAAACCTGGAGAGTTGAGACCCATGGAATGGGTACCATGCAATATGAATTCAAAGGGTCTGCATTTGCTCACCAAACCTCACCAATCCTATCACTGCTGCTTTTATGTCGCTGTACACACGCTGGATTCTCTTTCAGAGACATATAAATCCATAGGTTTTAAGATTCTTACTAGTCAGGTATATTCTTAGGCGTTTAATATAGGGTGTTCAGTCCACATCGTTGAGCAAGGAGTAGCTCTTGTCTATTACATATTTGGCTTATGGAATGGTATCTGTGCTAATTTCAATCTCTGGTTTTATGCAGCACCCCAACTCACCTTTCCCCTTAAGCAAGCATAAGTTGGTTTTCTACATTTGAGACCATATTCTCTTTTGTAATTCAGTTCCTGTGTAGCCAAGTTTACATTCCGTGTATTAGTGATACCTTATGACGTTTCTTTTTCTGTGTGACTTATTTCACTTAGAATCATCGTACCTGAATCCACTCATTATGCTGCTACTAGCCTGATGACATAGATTTCATTGCTGAGTGATATTGCATTGTACGTAATACCACAACTTCTTTATCCATTTTTCGCTTTCTGCGATATTGAACTTGTACCGTAAATGAGGTTCTTGTAAACAGAGCTGTCCCAAACTTAGGGGTGGCTGTGTCTTTTTGATTTTAATTTCCCTAAGCTATAGGACCATAAGTGGAAGTACCCTAGGCTCTGTTGCTTTGTTTTCTAGATGTTTCAGGAAACACGATACACTTCTCCAGAGTGGCTCTTGGCAATTTACATCACGCCCATCAGCATAACAAGGCTCCCAGTTCTCCATGGCCTGTCCTGCCTTTCTGGATTTTACACATTTTTCAGATGGCCCTTTTGACCGGGGTGGCAGTGAGTCTTCATTGTAGTGCAGATTTCTTTGCAAGCTTGCTTGGTTGGCCAAAAAGGGCGTATGCGTTTTTTCCTGAATATATTCAGGAAAACACGCATACGCCCTTTTTGGCCAAGTGCATCATTGTTGACGTTCTGCCTCTTTTCCTATGCTTTACATGCAATTCCAGTCTACCTCCTGAAATCGGTTTCGTGCAATTCTGCCGCGCTTTCAAGTCCTCTTGGCAGCCTTACTTCAATATATTTTTGGACGATAGCTGTCATTTATAACTCTGCAGGTTTGTGAATTACAGGGCCCCTGAGATCCTTTCTTCAACTCGCTTTCTTGTGAGCTGGCCGCGACACCGCAAGATTGCTTCAGGCCCTAGTGTGGTTCCGGCATGGCACGCTGAGCCTTTGGTTAATTCCTCTTCCTGGTGGGAAATGAGAGTTAAATTTGCCCGTCCAGACACCTCCAGCTAGTCTCTCATTGGTTCTCCCTATTCCTGTTCATTTTCCACAGAAATTGCAAACTGGGCCAAACAGGAGGTTAAAGGCACTGACTCTCCAAGTGGCGCGAGTGTTAGTAAAGCGTCTGGAATGTTGCACCCGAGTACCAGGGGACGAAAACTGAGACACATTTGAACACGTTTCCCGATCACACGGTGGATCATACTCTGGGTTCCACATGCATGTTTTAGCTGAAGGAAGAATCCTTTAAACCTGGAGAGTTGAGACACATGGAATGGGTACCATGCAATATGAATTCAAAGGGTCTGCATTTGCTCACCGAACCTCACCAATCCTATCACTGCTGCTTTTATGTCGCTGTACACACGCTGGATTCTCTTTCAGAGACATATAAATCCATAGGTTTTAAGATTCTTACTAGTCAGGTATATTATTAGGCGTTTAATATGGGGTTTTGAGTCCACTTCGTTGAGCAAGCAGTAGCTCTTGTCTATTACATATTTGGCTTATGGAAAGGTATCTGTGCTAATTTCAATCTCTGGTTTTATGCAGCACCCCAACTCACCTTTCCCCTTAAGCAAGCATAAGTTGGTTTTCTACATTTGAGACCCTATTCTGTTTTGTAATTCAGTTCCTGTGTAGCCAAGTTTACATTCCGTGTATTAGTGATACCTTATGATGTTTCTTTTTCTGTGTGACTTATTTCACTTAGAATCATCGTACCTGAATCCACTCATTATGCTGCTACTGGTCTGATGACATAGATTTCATTGCTGAGTGATATTGCATTGTACGTAAGTACCACAACTTCTTTATCCATTTTTCGCTTTCTGCGATATTGAACTTGTACCGTAAACGAGGTTCTTGTAAACAGAGCCGTCCCAAACTTTGGGGTGGCTGTGTCTTTTTGATTTTAATTTCCCTAAGCTATAGGACCATAAGTGGAAGTGCCCTAGGCTCTGTTGCTTTGTTTTTTAGATGTTTCAGGAAACACCATACACTTCTCCAGAGTGGCTGTTGGCAATTTACATCCCGCCCATCAGCATAAGAAGGCTCCCAGTTCTCCATGGCCTGTCCTGCCTTTCTGGATTTTACACTTTTTTCAGATGGCCCTTTTGACCGGGGGGCAGTGAGACTTCATTGTAGTACAGATTTCCTTTGCAAGCTTGCTTGGTTGGCCAAAAAGGGCGTATGCGTTTTTTCCTGAATATATGCAGGAAAAAACGCATACGCACTTTTTGGCCAAGTGCATCATTGTGGACGTTCTGCCTCTTTTCCTATGCTTTACATGCAATTCCAGTCTACCTCCTGAAATCGGTTTCCTGCAATTCTGCCCCGCTTTCAAGTCCTCTTGGCAGCCTTACTTCAATATATTTTTGGACGATAGCTGTCATTTATAACTCTGCAGGTTTGTGAATTACAGGGCCCCTGAGCTCCTTTCTTCAACTCGCTTTCTTGTGAGCTGGCCGCAACACCGCAGGATTGCTTCAGGCCCTAGTGTGGTTCCGGCACGGCACGCTGAGCCTTTGGTTAATTCCTCTTCCTGGTGGGAAATGAGAGTTAAATTTGCCCGTCCAGACACCTCCAGCTAGTCTCTCATTGGTGCTCCCTATTCCTGTTCATTTTCCACAGAAATTGCAAACTGGGCCAAACAGGAGGTTAAAGGCACTGACTCTCCAAGTGGGGAGAGTGTTAGTAAAGCGTCTGGAATGTTGCACCCGAGTACCAGGGGACGAAAACTGAGACACATTTGAACACGTTTCCCGATCACACGGTGGATCATACTCTGGGTTCCACATGCATGTTTTAGCTGAAGGAAGAATCCCTTAAACCTGGAGAGTTGAGACCCATGGAATGGGTACCATGCAATATGAATTCAAAGGGTCTGCATTTGCTCACCAAACCTCACCAATCCTATCACTGCTGCTTTTATGTCGCTGTACACACGCTGGATTCTCTTTCAGAGACATATAAATCCATAGGTTTTAAGATTCTTACTAGTCAGGTATATTCTTAGGCGTTTAATATAGGGTGTTCAGTCCACATCGTTGAGCAAGGAGTAGCTCTTGTCTATTACATATTTGGCTTATGGAATGGTATCTGTGCTAATTTCAATCTCTGGTTTTATGCAGCACCCCAACTCACCTTTCCCCTTAAGCAAGCATAAGTTGGTTTTCTACATTTGAGACCATATTCTCTTTTGTAATTCAGTTCCTGTGTAGCCAAGTTTACATTCCGTGTATTAGTGATACCTTATGACGTTTCTTTTTCTGTGTGACTTATTTCACTTAGAATCATCGTACCTGAATCCACTCATTATGCTGCTACTAGCCTGATGACATAGATTTCATTGCTGAGTGATATTGCATTGTACGTAATACCACAACTTCTTTATCCATTTTTCGCTTTCTGCGATATTGAACTTGTACCGTAAATGAGGTTCTTGTAAACAGAGCTGTCCCAAACTTAGGGGTGGCTGTGTCTTTTTGATTTTAATTTCCCTAAGCTATAGGACCATAAGTGGAAGTACCCTAGGCTCTGTTGCTTTGTTTTCTAGATGTTTCAGGAAACACGATACACTTCTCCAGAGTGGCTCTTGGCAATTTACATCACGCCCATCAGCATAACAAGGCTCCCAGTTCTCCATGGCCTGTCCTGCCTTTCTGGATTTTACACATTTTTCAGATGGCCCTTTTGACCGGGGTGGCAGTGAGTCTTCATTGTAGTGCAGATTTTTTGCAAGCTTGCTTGGTTGGCCAAAAAGGGCGTATGCGTTTTTTCCTGAATATATTCAGGAAAACACGCATACGCCCTTTTTGGCCAAGTGCATCATTGTTGACGTTCTGCCTCTTTTCCTATGCTTTACATGCAATTCCAGTCTACCTCCTGAAATCGGTTTCGTGCAATTCTGCCCTGCTTTCAAGTCCTCTTGGCAGCCTTACTTCAATATATTTTTGGACGATAGCTGTCATTTATAACTCTGCAGGTTTGTGAATTACAAGGCCCCTGAGATCCTTTCTTCAACTCGTTTTCTTGTGAGCTGGCCGCGACACCGCAAGATTGCTTCAGGCCCTAGTGTGGTTCCGGCATGGCATGCTGAGCCTTTGGTTAATTCCTCTTCCTGGTGGGAAATGAGAGTTAAATTTGCCCGTCCAGACACCTCCAGCTAGTCTCTCATTGGTTCTCCCTATTCCTGTTCATTTTCCGCAGAAATTGCAAACTGGGCCAAACAGGAGGTTAAAGGCACTGACTCTCCAAGTGGGGAGAGTGTTAGTAAAGCGTCTGGAATGTTGCACCCGAGTACCAGGGGACGAAAACTGAGACACATTTGAACACGTTTCCCGATCACACGGTGGATCATACTCTGGGTTCCACATGCATGTTTTAGCTGAAGGAAGAATCCTTTAAACCTGGAGAGTTGAGACACATGGAATGGGTACCATGCAATATGAATTCAAAGGGTCTGCATTTGCTCACCGAACCTCACCAATCCTATCACTGCTGCTTTTATGTCGCTGTACACACGCTGGATTCTCTTTCAGAGACATATAAATCCATAGGTTTTAAGATTCTTACTAGTCAGGTATATTATTAGGCGTTTAATATGGGGTTTTGAGTCCACTTCGTTGAGCAAGCAGTAGCTCTTGTCTATTACATATTTGGCTTATGGAAAGGTATCTGTGCTAATTTCAATCTCTGGTTTTATGCAGCACCCCAACTCACCTTTCCCCTTAAGCAAGCATAAGTTGGTTTTCTACATTTGAGACCCTATTCTGTTTTGTAATTCAGTTCCTGTGTAGCCAAGTTTACATTCCGTGTATTAGTGATACCTTATGATGTTTCTTTTTCTGTGTGACTTATTTCACTTAGAATCATCGTACCTGAATCCACTCATTATGCTGCTACTGGTCTGATGACATAGATTTCATTGCTGAGTGATATTGCATTGTACGTAAGTACCACAACTTCTTTATCCATTTTTCGCTTTCTGCGATATTGAACTTGTACCGTAAACGAGGTTCTTGTAAACAGAGCCGTCCCAAACTTTGGGGTGGCTGTGTCTTTTTGATTTTAATTTCCCTAAGCTATAGGACCATAAGTGGAAGTGCCCTAGGCTCTGTTGCTTTGTTTTTTAGATGTTTCAGGAAACACCATACACTTCTCCAGAGTGGCTGTTGGCAATTTACATCCCGCCCATCAGCATAAGAAGGCTCCCAGTTCTCCATGGCCTGTCCTGCCTTTCTGGATTTTACACTTTTTTCAGATGGCCCTTTTGACCGGGGGGCAGTGAGACTTCATTGTAGTACAGATTTCCTTTGCAAGCTTGCTTGGTTGGCCAAAAAGGGCGTATGCGTTTTTTCCTGAATATATGCAGGAAAAAACGCATACGCACTTTTTGGCCAAGTGCATCATTGTGGACGTTCTGCCTCTTTTCCTATGCTTTACATGCAATTCCAGTCTACCTCCTGAAATCGGTTTCCTGCAATTCTGCCCCGCTTTCAAGTCCTCTTGGCAGCCTTACTTCAATATATTTTTGGACGATAGCTGTCATTTATAACTCTGCAGGTTTGTGAATTACAGGGCCCCTGAGCTCCTTTCTTCAACTCGCTTTCTTGTGAGCTGGCCGCAACACCGCAGGATTGCTTCAGGCCCTAGTGTGGTTCCGGCACGGCACGCTGAGCCTTTGGTTAATTCCTCTTCCTGGTGGGAAATGAGAGTTAAATTTGCCCGTCCAGACACCTCCAGCTAGTCTCTCATTGGTGCTCCCTATTCCTGTTCATTTTCCACAGAAATTGCAAACTGGGCCAAACAGGAGGTTAAAGGCACTGACTCTCCAAGTGGGGAGAGTGTTAGTAAAGCGTCTGGAATGTTGCACCCGAGTACCAGGGGACGAAAACTGAGACACATTTGAACACGTTTCCCGATCACACGGTGGATCATACTCTGGGTTCCACATGCATGTTTTAGCTGAAGGAAGAATCCCTTAAACCTGGAGAGTTGAGACCCATGGAATGGGTACCATGCAATATGAATTCAAAGGGTCTGCATTTGCTCACCAAACCTCACCAATCCTATCACTGCTGCTTTTATGTCGCTGTACACACGCTGGATTCTCTTTCAGAGACATATAAATCCATAGGTTTTAAGATTCTTACTAGTCAGGTATATTCTTAGGCGTTTAATATAGGGTGTTCAGTCCACATCGTTGAGCAAGGAGTAGCTCTTGTCTATTACATATTTGGCTTATGGAACGGTATCTGTGCTAATTTCAATCTCTGGTTTTATGCAGCACCCCAACTCACCTTTCCCCTTAAGCAAGCATAAGTTGGTTTTCTACATTTGAGTCCATATTCTGTTTTGTAATTCAGTTCCTGTGTAGCCAAGTTTACATTCCGTGTATTAGTGATACCTTATGACGTTTCTTTTTCTGTGTGACTTATTTCACTTAGAATCATCGTACCTGAATCCACTCATTATGCTGCTACTAGCCTGATGACATAGATTTCATTGCTGAGTGATATTGCATTGTACGTAATACCACAACTTCTTTATCCATTTTTCGCTTTCTGCGATATTGAACATGTACCGTAAATGAGGTTCTTGTAAACAGAGCTGTCCCAAATTTTGGGGTGGCTGTGTCTTTTTTATTTTAATTTCCCTAAGCTATAGGACCATAAGTGGAAGTACCCTACGCTCTGTTGCTTTGTTTTCTAGATGTTTCAGGAAACACCATACACTTCTTCAGAGTGGCTGTTTGCAATTTACATCCCGCCCATCAGCATAAGAACGTTCCCAATTCTAAATGGCCTGTCCTGCCTTTCTGGATTTTACTCATTTTTCAGATGGCCCTTTTGACCGGGGGGGCAGTGAGACTTCATTGTAGTGCAGATTTCCTTTGCAAGCTTGCTTGGTTGGTCAAAAAGGGCGTATGCGTTTTTTCCTGAATATATTCAGGAAAAAACGCATACGCCCTTTTTGGCCAAGTGCATCATTGTGGACGTTCTGCCTCTTTTCCTATGCTTTACATGCAATTCCAGTCTACCTCCTGAAATCGGTTTCCTGCAATTCTGCCCCGCTTTCAAGTCCTCTTGGCAGCCTTACTTCAATATATTTTTGGACGATAGCTGTCATTTATAACTCTGCAGGTTTGTGAATTACAGTGCCCCTGAGATCCTTTCTTCAACTCGCTTTCTTGTGAGCTGGCCGCAACACCGCAGGATTGCTTCAGGCCCTAGTGTGGTTCCGGCACGGCACGCTGAGCCTTTGGTTAATTCCTCTTCCTGGTGGGAAATGAGAGTTAAATTTGCCCGTCCAGACACCTCCAGCTAGTCTCTCATTTGTTCTCTCTATTCCTGTTCATTTTCCGCAGAAATTGCAAACTGGGCCAAACAAGAGGTTAAAGGCACTGACTCTCCAAGTGGGGAGAGTGTTAGTAAAGCGTTTGGAATGTTGCACCCGAGTACCAGGGGACGAAAACTGAGACACATTTGAACACGTTTCCCGATCACACGGTGGATCATACTCTGGGTTCCACATGCATGTTTTAGCTGAAGGAAGAATCCCTTAAACCTGGAGAGTTGAGACCCATGGAATGGGTACCATGCAATATGAATTCAAAGGGTCTGCATTTGCTCACCAAACCTCACCAATCCTATCACTGCTGCTTTTATGTCGCTGTACACACGCTGGATTCTCTTTCAGAGACATATAAATCCATAGGTTTTAAGATTCTTACTAGTCAGGTATATTCTTAGGCGTTTAATATGGGGTGTTGAGTCCACTTCGTTGAGCAAGGAGTAGCTCTTGTCTATTACATATTTGGCTTATGGAACGGTATCTGTGCTAATTTCAATCTCTGGTTTTATGCAGCACCCCAACTCACCTTTCCCCTTAAGCAAGCATAAGTTGGTTTTCTACATTTGAGACCATATTCTGTTTTGTAATTCAGTTCCTGTGTAGCCAAGTTTACATTCCGTGTATTAGTGATACCTTATGACGTTTCTTTTTCTGTGTGACTTATTTCACTTAGAATCATCGTACCTGAATCCACTCATTATGCTGCTACTAGCCTGATGACATAGATTTCATTGCTGAGTGATATTGCATTGTACGTAATACCACAACTTCTTTATCCATTTTTCGCTTTCTGCGATATTGAACTTTTACCGTAAACGAGGTTCTTGTAAACAGAGCCGTCCCAAACTTTGGGGTGGCTGTGTCTTTTTGATTTTAATTTCCCTAAGCTATAGGACCATAAGTGGAAGTGCCCTAGGCTCTGTTGCTTTGTTTTTTAGATGTTTCAGGAAACACCATACACTTCTCCAGAGTGGCTGTTGGCAATTTACATCCCACCCATCAGCATAAGAAGGCTCCCAGTTCTCCATGGCCTGTCCTGCCTTTCTGGATTTTACACTTTTTTCAGATGGCCCTTTTGACTGGGGGGCAGTGAAACTTCATTGTAGTGCAGATTTCCTTTGCAAGCTTGCTTGTTTGGCCAAAAAGGGCGTATGCGTTTTTTCCTGAATATATTCAGGAAAAAACGCATACGCCCTTTTTGGCCAAGTGCATCATTGTGGACGTTCTGCCTCTTTTCCTATGCTTTACATGCAAATCCAGTCTACCTCCTGAAATCGGTTTCCTGCAATTCTGCCCCGCTTTCAAGTCCTCTTGGCAGCCTTACTTCAATATATTTTTGGACAATAGCTGTCATTTATAACTCTGCAGGTTTGTGAATTACAGGGCCCCTGAGCTCCTTTCTTCAACTCGCTTTCTTGTGAGCTGGCCGCAACACCGCAGGATTGCTTCAGGCCGTAGTGTGGTTCCGGCATGGCACACTGAGCCTTTGGTTAATTCCTCTTCCTGGTGGGAAATGAGAGTTAAATTTGCCCGTCCAGACACCTCCAGCTAGTCTCTCATTGGTTCTCCCTATTCCTGTTCATTTTCCACAGAAATTGCAAACTGGGACAAACAGGAGGTTAAAGGCACTGACTCTCCAAGTGGGGAGAGTGTTAGTAAAGCGTCTGGAATGTTGCACCCGAGTACCAGGGGACGAAAACTGAGACACATTTGAACACGTTTCCCGATCACACGGTGGATCATACTCTGGGTTCCACATGCATGTTTTAGCTGAAGGAAGAATCCCTTAAACCTGGAGAGTTGAGACCCATGGAATGGGTACCATGCAATATGAATTCAAAGGATCTGCATTTGCTCACCAAACCTCACCAATCCTATCACTGCTGCTTTTATGTCGCTGTACACACGTTGGATTCTCTTTCAGAGACATATAAATCCATAGGTTTTAAGATTCTTACTAGTCAGGTATATTCTTAGGCGTTTAATATGGGGTGTTGAGTCCACTTCGTTGAGCAAGGAGTAGCTCTTGTCTATTACATATTTGGCTTATGGAACGGTATCTGTGCTAATTTCAATCTCTGGTTTTATGCAGCACCCCAACTCACCTTTCCCCTTAAGCAAGCATAAGTTGGTTTTCTACATTTGAGACCCTGTTCTGTTTTGTAATTCAGTTCCTGTGTAGCCAAGTTTACATTCCGTGTATTAGTGATACCTTATGACGTTTCTTTTTCTGTGTGACTTATTTCACTTAGAATCATCGTACCTGAATCCACTCATTATGCTGCTACTAGCCTGATGACATAGATTTCATTGCTGAGTGATATTGCATTGTACGTAATACCACAACTTCTTTATCCATTTTTCGCTTTCTGCGATATTGAACTTGTACCGTAAATGAGGTTCTTGTAAACAGAGCTGTCCCAAACTTTGGGGTGGCTGTGTCTTTTTGATTTTAATTTCCCTAAGCTATAGGACCATAAGTGGAAGTACCCTAGGCTCTGTTGCTTTGTTTTCTAGATGTTTCAGGAAACACCATACACTTCTTCAGAGTGGCTGTTTGCAATTTACATCCCGCCCATCAGCATAAGAAGGCTCCCAGTTCTAAACGGCCTGTCCTGCCTTTCTGGATTTTACACATTTTTCAGATGGCCCTTTTGACCAGGGGGGCAGTGAGACTTCATTGTAGTGCAGATTTCCTTTGCAAGCTTGCTTGGTTGGCCAAAAAGGGCGTATGCGTTTTTTTCTGAATATATTCAGGAAAAAACGCATACGCCCTTTTTGTCCAAGTACATCATTGTTGACGTTCTGCCTCTTTTCCTATGCTTTACATGCAATTCCAGTCTACCTCCTGAAATCGGTTTCCTGCAATTCTGCCCCGCTTTCAAGTCCTCTTGGCAGCCTTACTTCAATATATTTTTGGACGATAGCTGTCATTTATAACTCTGCAGGTTTGTGAATTACAGTGCCCCTGAGATCCTTTCTACAACTCGCTTTCTCGTGAGCTGGCCGCGACACCGCAGGATTGCTTCAGGCCCTAGTGTGGTTCCGGCATGGCACGCTGAGCCTTTGGTTAATTCCTCTTCCTGGTGGGAAATGAGAGTTAAATTTGCCCGTCCAGACACCTCCAGCTAGTCTCTCATTTGTTCTCCCCATTCCTGTTCATTTTCCGCAGAAATTGCAAACTGGGCCAAACAAGAGGTTAAAGGCACTGACTCTCCAAGTGGGGAGAGTGTTAGTAAAGCGTCTGGAATGTTGCACCCGAGTACCAGGGGACGAAAACTGAGACACATTTGAACACGTTTCCGGATCACTTGGTGGATCATACTCTGGGAGGAAGAATCCCTTAAACCTGAAGAGTTGAGACACATGGAATGGGTACCATGCAATATGAATTCAAAGGGTCTGCATTTGCTCACCGATCCTCACCAATCCGATCACTGCTGCGTTTATACCGCTGTACACACGCTTGATTCTCATTCGGAGACATATAAATCCATAGGTTTTAAGATTGTTACTAGTCAGGTATATTCTTAGGCGTTTAATATGGGGTTTTGAGTCCACTTCGTTGAGCAAGGGGTAGCTCTGGTCTATTACATATTTGGCTTATGGAACGGTATCTGTGCTAATTTCAATCTCTGGTTTTATGCAGCACCCCAACTCACCATTCCCCTTAAGCAAGCATAAGTTGGTTTTCTACATTTGAGACCCTATTCTGTTTTGTAATTCAGTTCCTGTGTAGCCAAGTTTACATTCCGTGTATTAGTGATACCTTATGATGTTTCTTTTTCTCTGTGACTTATTTCACTTAGAATCATCGTACCTGAATCCACTCATTATGCTGCTAAGGGCCTGATGACATAGATTTCATTGCTGAGTGATATTGCATTGTACGTAAGTACCACAACTTCTTTATCCATTTTTCGCTTTCTGCGATATTGAACTTGTACCGTAAACGAGGTTCTTGTAAACAGAGCCATCCGAAACTTTGGGGTGGCTGTGTCTTTTTGATTTTAATTTCCCTAATCTATAGGACAATAAGTGGAAGTGCCTTAGCCTCTGTTGCTTTGTTTTTTAGATGTTTCAGGAAACACCATACACTTCTCCAGAGTGGCTGTTGGTAATTTACATCCCGCCCATCAGCATAACAAGGCTCCCAGTTCTCCATGGCCTGTCCTGTCTTTCTGGATTTTACACATTTTTCAGATGGCCCTTTTGACCGGGGGGCAGTGAGACTTCATTGTAGTGCAGATTTCCTTTGCAAGCTTGCTTGGTTGGCCAAAAAGGGCGTATGCGTTTTTTCCTGAATATATTCAGGAAAAAACGCATACGCCCTTTTTGGCCAAGTGCATCATTGTGGACGTTCTGCCTCTTTTCCTATGCTTTACATGCAATTCCAGTCTACCTCCTGAAATCGGTTTCCTGCAATTCTGCCCCGCTTTCAAGTCCTCTTGGCAGCCTTACTTCAATATATTTTTGGACGATAGCTGTCATTTATAACTCTGCAGGTTTGTGAATTACAGGGCCTCTGAGCACCTTTGTTCAACTCACTTTCTTGTGAGCTGGCAGCAACACCGCAGGATTGCTTCAGGCCCTAGTGTGGTTCCGGCATGGCACGCTGAGCCTTTGGTTAATTCCACTTCCTGGTGGGAAATGAGAGTTAAATTTGCCCGTCCAGACACCTCCAGCTAGTCTCTCATTGGTTCTCCCTATTCCTGTTCCTTTTCCGCAGAAATTGCAAACTGGTCCAAACAGGAGGTTAAAGGCACTGACTCTCCAAGTGGGGAGAGTGTTAGTAAAGCGTCTGGAATGTTGCACCCGAGTACCAGGGGACGAAAACTGAGACACATTTGAACACGTTTCCCGATCACACGGTGGATCATAATCTGGGTTCCACATGCATGTTTTAGCTGAAGGAAGAATCCCTAAAACCTGGAGAGTTGAGAACCATGGAATGGGTACCATGCAATATGAATTCAAAGGGTCTGCATTTGCTCACCGATCCTCACCAATCCTATCACTGCTGCTTTTATGTCGCTGTACACACGCTGGATTCTCTTTCAGAGACATATAAATCCATAGGTTTTAAGATTCTTACTAGTCAGGTATATTCTTAGGCGTTTAATATGGGGTTTTGAGTCCACTTCGTTGAGCAAGCAGTAGCTCTTGTCTATTACATATTTGGCTTATGGAAAGGTATCTGTGCTAATTTCAATCTCTGGTTTTATGCAGCACCCCAACTCACCATTCCCCTTAAGCAAGCATAAGTTGGTTTTCTACATTTGAGACCCTATTCTGTTTTGTAATTCAGTTCCTGTGTAGCCAAGTTTACATTCCGTGTATTAGTGATACCTTATGATGTTTCTTTTTCTGTGTGACTTATTTCACTTAGAATCATCGTACCTGAATCCACTCATTATGCTGCTACTGGCCTGATGACATAGATTTCATTGCTGAGTGATATTGCATTGTACATAAGTACCACAACTTCTTTATCCATTTTTCGCTTTCTGCGATATTGAACTTGTACCGTATACGAGGTTCTTGTAAACAGAGCCGGCCCAAACTTTGGGGTGGCTGTGTCTTTTTTATTTTAATTTCCGTAAGCTATAGGACCATAAGTGGAAGTGCCCTAGGCTCTGTTGCTTTGTTTTTTAGATGTTTCAGGAATCACCATACAGTTCTCCAGAGTGGCTGTTGGCAATTTACATCCCGCCCATCAGCATAAGAAGGCTCCCAGTTCTCCATGGCCTGTCCTGCCTTTCTGGATTTTACACTTTTTTCAGATGGCCCTTTTGACTGGGGGGCAGTGAAACTTCATTGTAGTGCAGATTTCCTTTGCAAGCTTGCTTGTTTGGCCAAAAAGGGCGTATGCGTTTTTTCCTGAATATATTCAGGAAAAAACGCATACGCCCTTTTTGGCCAAGTGCATCATTGTGGACGTTCTGCCTCTTTTCCTATGCTTTACATGCAAATCCAGTCTACCTCCTGAAATCGGTTTCCTGCAATTCTGCCCCGCTTTCAAGTCCTCTTGGCAGCCTTACTTCAATATATTTTTGGACAATAGCTGTCATTTATAACTCTGCAGGTTTGTGAATTACAGGGCCCCTGAGCTCCTTTCTTCAACTCGCTTTCTTGTGAGCTGGCCGCAACACCGCAGGATTGCTTCAGGCCGTAGTGTGGTTCCGGCATGGCACACTGAGCCTTTGGTTAATTCCTCTTCCTGGTGGGAAATGAGAGTTAAATTTGCCCGTCCAGACACCTCCAGCTAGTCTCTCATTGGTTCTCCCTATTCCTGTTCATTTTCCACAGAAATTGCAAACTGGGACAAACAGGAGTTTAAAGGCACTGACTCTCCAAGTGGGGAGAGTGTTAGTAAAGCGTCTGGAATGTTGCACCCGAGTACCAGGGGACGAAAACTGAGACACATTTGAACACGTTTCCCGATCACACGGTGGATCATACTCTGGGTTCCACATGCATGTTTTAGCTGAAGGAAGAATCCCTTAAACCTGGAGAGTTGAGACCCATGGAATGGGTACCATGCAATATGAATTCAAAGGATCTGCATTTGCTCACCAAACCTCACCAATCCTATCACTGCTGCTTTTATGTCGCTGTACACACGTTGGATTCTCTTTCAGAGACATATAAATCCATAGGTTTTAAGATTCTTACTAGTCAGGTATATTCTTAGGCGTTTAATATGGGGTGTTGAGTCCACTTCGTTGAGCAAGGAGTAGCTCTTGTCTATTACATATTTGGCTTATGGAACGGTATCTGTGCTAATTTCAATCTCTGGTTTTATGCAGCACCCCAACTCACCTTTCCCCTTAAGCAAGCATAAGTTGGTTTTCTACATTTGAGACCCTGTTCTGTTTTGTAATTCAGTTCCTGTGTAGCCAAGTTTACATTCCGTGTATTAGTGATACCTTATGACGTTTCTTTTTCTGTGTGACTTATTTCACTTAGAATCATCGTACCTGAATCCACTCATTATGCTGCTACTAGCCTGATGACATAGATTTCATTGCTGAGTGATATTGCATTGTACGTAATACCACAACTTCTTTATCCATTTTTCGCTTTCTGCGATATTGAACTTGTACCGTAAATGAGGTTCTTGTAAACAGAGCTGTCCCAAACTTTGGGGTGGCTGTGTCTTTTTGATTTTAATTTCCCTAAGCTATAGGACCATAAGTGGAAGTACCCTAGGCTCTGTTGCTTTGTTTTCTAGATGTTTCAGGAAACACCATACACTTCTTCAGAGTGGCTGTTTGCAATTTACATCCCGCCCATCAGCATAAGAAGGCTCCCAGTTCTAAACGGCCTGTCCTGCCTTTCTGGATTTTACACATTTTTCAGATGGCCCTTTTGACCAGGGGGGCAGTGAGACTTCATTGTAGTGCAGATTTCCTTTGCAAGCTTGCTTGGTTGGCCAAAAAGGGCGTATGCGTTTTTTTCTGAATATATTCAGGAAAAAACGCATACGCCCTTTTTGTCCAAGTACATCATTGTTGACGTTCTGCCTCTTTTCCTATGCTTTACATGCAATTCCAGTCTACCTCCTGAAATCGGTTTCCTGCAATTCTGCCCCGCTTTCAAGTCCTCTTGGCAGCCTTACTTCAATATATTTTTGGACGATAGCTGTCATTTATAACTCTGCAGGTTTGTGAATTACAGTGCCCCTGAGATCCTTTCTACAACTCGCTTTCTCGTGAGCTGGCCGCGACACCGCAGGATTGCTTCAGGCCCTAGTGTGGTTCCGGCATGGCACGCTGAGCCTTTGGTTAATTCCTCTTCCTGGTGGGAAATGAGAGTTAAATTTGCCCGTCCAGACACCTCCAGCTAGTCTCTCATTTGTTCTCCCCATTCCTGTTCATTTTCCGCAGAAATTGCAAACTGGGCCAAACAAGAGGTTAAAGGCACTGACTCTCCAAGTGGGGAGAGTGTTAGTAAAGCGTCTGGAATGTTGCACCCGAGTACCAGGGGACGAAAACTGAGACACATTTGAACACGTTTCCGGATCACTTGGTGGATCATACTCTGGGAGGAAGAATCCCTTAAACCTGAAGAGTTGAGACACATGGAATGGGTACCATGCAATATGAATTCAAAGGGTCTGCATTTGCTCACCGATCCTCACCAATCCGATCACTGCTGCGTTTATACCGCTGTACACACGCTTGATTCTCATTCGGAGACATATAAATCCATAGGTTTTAAGATTGTTACTAGTCAGGTATATTCTTAGGCGTTTAATATGGGGTTTTGAGTCCACTTCGTTGAGCAAGGGGTAGCTCTGGTCTATTACATATTTGGCTTATGGAACGGTATCTGTGCTAATTTCAATCTCTGGTTTTATGCAGCACCCCAACTCACCATTCCCCTTAAGCAAGCATAAGTTGGTTTTCTACATTTGAGACCCTATTCTGTTTTGTAATTCAGTTCCTGTGTAGCCAAGTTTACATTCCGTGTATTAGTGATACCTTATGATGTTTCTTTTTCTCTGTGACTTATTTCACTTAGAATCATCGTACCTGAATCCACTCATTATGCTGCTAAGGGCCTGATGACATAGATTTCATTGCTGAGTGATATTGCATTGTACGTAAGTACCACAACTTCTTTATCCATTTTTCGCTTTCTGCGATATTGAACTTGTACCGTAAACGAGGTTCTTGTAAACAGAGCCATCCGAAACTTTGGGGTGGCTGTGTCTTTTTGATTTTAATTTCCCTAATCTATAGGACAATAAGTGGAAGTGCCTTAGCCTCTGTTGCTTTGTTTTTTAGATGTTTCAGGAAACACCATACACTTCTCCAGAGTGGCTGTTGGTAATTTACATCCCGCCCATCAGCATAACAAGGCTCCCAGTTCTCCATGGCCTGTCCTGTCTTTCTGGATTTTACACATTTTTCAGATGGCCCTTTTGACCGGGGGGCAGTGAGACTTCATTGTAGTGCAGATTTCCTTTGCAAGCTTGCTTGGTTGGCCAAAAAGGGCGTATGCGTTTTTTCCTGAATATATTCAGGAAAAAACGCATACGCCCTTTTTGGCTAAGTGCATCATTGTGGACGTTCTGCCTCTTTTCCTATGCTTTACATGCAATTCCAGTCTACCTCCTGAAATCGGTTTCCTGCAATTCTGCCCCGCTTTCAAGTCCTCTTGGCAGCCTTACTTCAATATATTTTTGGACGATAGCTGTCATTTATAACTCTGCAGGTTTGTGAATTACAGGGCCTCTGAGCACCTTTGTTCAACTCACTTTCTTGTGAGCTGGCAGCAACACCGCAGGATTGCTTCAGGCCCTAGTGTGGTTCCGGCATGGCACGCTGAGCCTTTGGTTAATTCCACTTCCTGGTGGGAAATGAGAGTTAAATTTGCCCGTCCAGACACCTCCAGCTAGTCTCTCATTGGTTCTCCCTATTCCTGTTCCTTTTCCGCAGAAATTGCAAACTGGTCCAAACAGGAGGTTAAAGGCACTGACTCTCCAAGTGGGGAGAGTGTTAGTAAAGCGTCTGGAATGTTGCACCCGAGTACCAGGGGACGAAAACTGAGACACATTTGAACACGTTTCCCGATCACACGGTGGATCATAATCTGGGTTCCACATGCATGTTTTAGCTGAAGGAAGAATCCCTAAAACCTGGAGAGTTGAGAACCATGGAATGGGTACCATGCAATATGAATTCAAAGGGTCTGCATTTGCTCACCGATCCTCACCAATCCTATCACTGCTGCTTTTATGTCGCTGTACACACGCTGGATTCTCTTTCAGAGACATATAAATCCATAGGTTTTAAGATTTTTATTAGTCAGGTATATTCTTAGGCGTTTAATTTGGGGTTTTGAGTCCACTTCGTTGAGCAAGCAGTAGCTCTTGTCTATTACATATTTGGCTTATGGAAAGGTATCTGTGCTAATTTCAATCTCTGGTTTTATGCAGCACCCCAACTCACCATTCCCCTTAAGCAAGCATAAGTTGGTTTTCTACATTTGAGACCCTATTCTGTTTTGTAATTCAGTTCCTGTGTAGCCAAGTTTACATTCCGTGTATTAGTGATACCTTATGATGTTTCTTTTTCTGTGTGACTTATTTCACTTAGAATCATCGTACCTGAATCCACTCATTATGCTGCTACTGGCCTGATGACATAGATTTCATTGCTGAGTGATATTGCATTGTACATAAGTACCACAACTTCTTTATCCATTTTTCGCTTTCTGCGATATTGAACTTGTACCGTATACGAGGTTCTTGTAAACAGAGCCGGCCCAAACTTTGGGGTGGCTGTGTCTTTTTTATTTTAATTTCCGTAAGCTATAGGACCATAAGTGGAAGTGCCCTAGGCTCTGTTGCTTTGTTTTTTAGATGTTTCAGGAATCACCATACAGTTCTCCAGAGTGGCTGTTGGCAATTTACATCCCGCCCATCAGCATAAGAAGGCTCCCAGTTCTCCATGGCCTGTCCTGCCTTTCTGGATTTTACACTTTTTTCAGATGGCCCTTTTGACCGTGGGGCAGTGAGACTTCATTGTAGTGCAGATTTCCTTTGCAAGCTTGCTTGGTTGGCCAAAAAGGGCGTATGCGTTTTTTCCTGAATATATTCAGGAAAAAACGCATACGCCGTTTTTGTCCAAGTGCATCATTGTGGACGTTCTGCCTCTTTTCCTATGCTTTACATGCAATTCCAGTCTACCTCCTGAAATTGGTTTCCTGCAATTCTGCCCCGCTTTCAAGTCCTCTTGGCAGCCTTACTTCAATATATTTTTGGACGATAGCTGTCATTTATAACTCTGCAGGTTTGTGAATTACAGGGACCCTGAGCTCCTTTCTTCAACTCGCTTTCTTGTGAGCTGGCCGCAACACCGCAGGATTGCTTCCGGCCCTAGTGTGGTTCCGGCATGGCACGCTGAGCCTTTGGTTAATTCCTCTTCCTGGTGGGAAATGAGAGTTAAATTTGCCCATCCAGACACCTCCAGCTAGTCTCTCATTGGTTCTCCCTATTCCTGTTCATTTTCCGCAGAAATTGCAAACTGGGCCAAACAGGTGGTTAAAGGCACTGACTCTCCAAGTGGGGAGAGTGTTAGTAAAGCGTCTGGAATGTTGCACCCGAGTACCAGGGGACGAAAACTGAGACACATTTGAACACGTTTCCCGATCACACGGTGGATCATACTCTGGGTTCCACATGCATGTTTTAGCTGAAGGAAGAATCCCTTAAACCTGGAGAGTTGAGACCCATGGAATGGGTACCATGCAATATGACTTCAAAGGGTCTGCATTTGCTCACCGATCCTCACCAATCCGATCACTGCTGCGTTTATACCGCTGTACACACGCTTGATTCTCATTCGGAGACATATAAATCCATAGGTTTTAAGATTCTTACTAGTCAGGTATATTCTTAGGCGTTTAATATGGTGTTTTGAGTCCACTTCGTTGAGCAAGGGGTAGCTCTGGTCTATTACATATTTGGCTTATGGAACGGTATCTGTGCTAATTTCAATCTCTGGTTTTATGCAGCACCCCACCTCACTATTCCCCTTAAGCAAGCATAAGTTGGTTTTCTACATTTGAGACCCTATTCTGTTTTGTAATTCAGTTCCTGTGTAGCCAAGTTTACATTCCGTGTATTAGTGATACCTTATGATGTTTCTTTTTCTGTGTGACTTATTTCACTTAGAATCATCGTACCTGAATCCACTCATTATGCTGCTACTGGCCTGATGACATAGATTTCATTGCTGAGTGATATTGCATTGTACGTAATACCACAACTTCTTTATCCATTTTTCGCTTTCTGCGATATTGAACTTGTACCGTAAACGAGGTTCTTGTAAACAGAGCCGTCCCAAACTTTGGGGTGGCTGTGTCTTTTTGATTTTAATTTCCCTAAGCTATAGGACCATAAGTGGATGTGCCCTAGGCTCTGTTGCTCTGTGCTTTAGATGTTTCAGGAAACACCATACACTTCTCCAGAGTGGCTGTTTGCAATTTACATCCCACCCATCAGCATAAGAAGGCTCCCAGTTCTCCATGGCCTGTCCTGCCTTTCTGGATTTTACACATTTTTCAGATGGCCCTTTTGACCGGGGTGGCAGTGAGTCTTCATTGTAGTGCAGATTTCTTTGCAAGGTTGCTTGGTTGGCCAAAAAGGGCGTATGCGTTTTTTCCTGAATATATTCAGGAAAACACGCATACGCCCTTTTTGGCCAAGTGCATCATTGTGGACGTTCTGCCTCTTTTCCTATGCTTTACATGCAATTCCAGTCTACCTCCTGAAATCGGTTTCCTGCAATTCTGCCCCGCTTTCAAGTCCTCTTGGCAGCCTTACTTCAATATATTTTTGGACGATAGCTGTCATTTATAACTCTGCAGGTTTGTCAATTACAGGGCCCCTGAGATCCTTTCTTCAACTCGCTTTCTTCTGAGCTGGCCGCGACACCGCAAGATTGCTTCAGGCCCTAGTGTGGTTCCGGCATGGCACGCTGAGCCTTTGGTTAATTCCTCTTCCTGGTGGGAAATGAGAGTTAAATTTGCCCGTCCAGACACCTCCAGCTAGTCTCTCATTGGTTCTCCCTATTCCTGTTCATTTTCCGCAGAAATTGCAAACTGGGCCAAACAGGAGGTTAAAGGCACTGACTCTCCAAGTGGGGAGAGTGTTAGTAAAGCGTCTGGAATGTTGCACCCGAGTACCAGGGGACGAAAACTGAGACACATTTGAACACGTTTCCCGATCACTTGGTGGATCATACTCTGGGAGGAAGAATCCCTTAAACTTGAAGAGTTGAGAACCATGGAATGGGTACCATGCAATATGAATTCAAAGGGTCTGCATTTGCTCACCGAACCTCACCAATCCTATCACTGCTGATTTTATGTCGCTGTACACACGCTGGATTCTCTTTCAGAGACATATAAATCCATAGGTTTTAAGATTCTTACTAGTCAGGTATATTCTTAGGCGTTTAATATGGGGTTTTGAGTCCACTTCGTTGAGCAAGCAGTAGCTCTTGTCTATTACATATTTGGCTTATGGAAAGGTATCTGTGCTAATTTCAATCTCTGGTTTTATGCAGCACCCCAACTCACCTTTCCCCTTAAGCAAGCATAAGTTGGTTTTCTACATTTGAGACCCTATTCTGTTTTGTAATTCAGTTCCTGTGTAGCCAAGTTTACATTCCGTGTATTAGTGATACCTTATGATGTTTCTTTTTCTGTGTGACTTATTTCACTTAGAATCATCGTACCTGAATCCACTCATTATGCTGCTACTGGCCTGATGACATAGATTTCATTGCTGAGTGATATTGCATTGAATGTAAGTACCACAACTTCTTTATCCATTTTTTGCTTTCTGTGATATTGAACTTGTACCGTAAATGAGGTTCTTGTAAACAGAGCCATCCCAAACTTTGGGGTGGCTGTGTCTTTTTGATTTTAATTTCCCTAAGCTATAGGACCATAAGTGGAAGTGCCCTAGGCTCTGTTGCTTTGTTTTTTAGATGTTTCAGGAAACACCATACACTTCTCCAGAGTGGCTGTTTGCAATTTACATCCCGCCCATCAGCATAAGAAGGCTCCCAGTACTCCATGGCCTGTCCTGCCTTTCTGGATTTTACACTTTTTTCAGATGGCCCTTTTGACCTGGGGGCAGTGAGACTTCATTGTAGTGCAGATTTCCTTTGCAAGCTTGCTTGGTTGGCCAAAAAGGGCGTATGCGTTTTTTCCTGAATATATTCAGGAAAAAACGCATACGCCCTTTTTGGCCAAGTGCATCATTGTGGACGTTCTGCCTCTTTTCCTATGCCTTACATGCAATTCCAGTCTACCTCCTGAAATCGGTTTCCTGCAATTCTGCCCCGCTTTCAAGTCCTCTTGGCAGCCTTACTTCAATATAATTTTGGACGATAGCTGTCATTTATAACTCTGCAGGTTTGTGAATTACAGTGCCCCTGAGCTCCTTTCTTCAACTCGCTTTCTTGTGAGCTGGCCGCAACACCGCAGGATTGCTTCAGGCCCTAGTGTGGTTCCGGCATGACACGCTGAGCCTTTGGTTAATTCCTCTTCCTGGTGGGAAATGAGAGTTAAATTTGCCCGTCCAGACACCTCCGGCTAGTCTCTCATTGGTTCTCCCTATTCCTGTTCATTTTCCGCAAAAATTGCAAACTGGGCCAAACAAGAGGTTAAAGGCACTGACTCTCCAAGTGGGGAGAGTGTTAGTAAAGTGTCCGGAATGTTGCACCCGAGTACCAGGGGACGAAAACTGAGACACATTTGAACACGTTTCCCGATCACTTGGTGGATCATACTCTGGGTTCCACATGCATGTTTTAGCTGAAGGAAGAATCCCTGAAACCTTGAGAGTTGAGACCCATGGAATGGGTACCATGCAATATGAATTCAAAGGGTCTACATTTGCTCACCGAACCTCACCAATCCTATCACTGCTGCTTTTATGTCGCTGTACACATGCTGGATTCTCTTTTAGAGACATATAAATCCATAGATTTTAAGATTCTTACTAGTCAGGTATATTCTTAGGCGTTTAATATGGGGTTTTGAGTCCACTTCGTTGAGCAAGCAGTAGCTCTTGTCTATTACATATTTGGCTTATGGAAAGGTATCTGTGCTAATTTCAATCTCTGGTTTTATGCAGCACCCCAACTCACCTTTCCCCTTAAGCAAGCATAAGTTGGTTTTCTACATTTGAGACCCTGTTCTGTTTTGTAATTCAGTTCCTGTGTAGCCAAGTTTACATTCCGTGTATTAGTGATACCTTATGATGTTTCTTTTTCTGTGTGACTTATTTCACTTAGAATCATCGTACCTGAATCCACTCATTATGCTGCTACTGGCCTGATGACATAGATTTCATTGCTGAGTGATATTGCGTTGTACGTAAGTACCACAACTTCTTTATCCATTTTTCGCTTTCTGCGATATTGAACTTGTACCGTAAACGAGGTTCTTGTAAACAGAGCTGTCCCAAACTTTGGGGTGGCTGTGTCTTTTTGATTTTAATTTCCCTAAGCTATAGGACCATAAGTGGAAGTGCCCTAGGCTCTTTTGCTTTGTTTTTTAGATGTTTCAGGAAACACCATACACTTCTCCAGAGTGGCTGTTGGCAATTTACATCCTGCCCATCAGCATAAGAAGGCTCCCAGTTCTCCATGGCCTGTCCTGCCTTTCTGGATTTTACACTTTTTTCAGATGGCCCTTTTGACCGGGGGGCAGTGAGACTTCATTGTAGTGCAGATTTCCTTTGCAAGCTTGCTTGGTTGGCCAAAAAGGGCGTATGCGTTTTTTCCTGAATATATTCAGGAAAACACGCATACGCCCTTTTTGGCCAAGTGCATCATTGTGGACGTTCTGCCTCTTTTCCTATGCTTTACATGCAATTCCAGTCTACCTCCTGAAATCGATTTCCTGCAATTCTGCCCCGCTTTCAAGTCCTCTTGGCAGCCTTACTTCAATATATTTTTGGACGATAGCTGTCATTTATAACTCTGCATGTTTGTGAATTACAGTGCTGCTGAGCTCCTTTCTTCAACTCGCTTTCTTATGAGCTGGCCGCAACACCGCAGGATTGTTTCAGGCCCTAGTGTGGTTCCGGCATGGCACGCTGAGCCTTTGGTTAATTCCTCTTCCTGGTGGGAAATGAGAGTTAAATTTGCCCGTCCAGACACCTCCAGCTAGTCTCTCATTGGTTCTCCCTATTCCTGTTCATTTTCCGCAGAAATTGCAAACTGTGCCAAACAAGAGGTTAAAGGCACTGACTCTCCAAGTGGGGAGAGTGTTAGTAAAGCGTCTGGAATGTTGCACCCGAGTACCAGGGGATGAAAACTGCGACACATTTGAACACATTTCCCGATCACACGGTGGATCATGCTCTGGGTTCCACATGCATGTTTTAGCTGAAGGAAGAATCCCTTAAACCTGGAGAGTTGAGACCCATGGAATGGGTACCATGCAATATGACTTCAAAGGATCTGCATTTGCTCACCGATCCTCACCAATCTGATCGCTGCTGCATTTATGCCGCTGTACACACGCTTGATTCTCTTTCGGAGACATATAAATGCATAGGTTTTAAGATTCTTACTAGTCAGGTATATTCTTAGGCGTTTAATATGGGGTGTTGAGTCCACTTCGTTGAGCAAGCAGTAGCTCTTGTCTATTACATATTTGGCTTATGGAAAGGAATCTGTGCTAATTTCAATCTCTGGTTTTTTGCAGCACCCCAACTCACCTTTCCCCTTAAGCAAGCATAAGTTGGTTTTCTACATTTGAGACCCTGTTCTGTTTTGTAATTCAGTTCCTGTGTAGCCAAGTTTACATTCCGTGTAGTAGTGATACCTTATGATGCTTCTTTTTCTGTGTGACTTATTTAACTTAGAATCATCGTACCTGCATCCACTCATTATGATGCTACGGGCCTGATGACACAGATTTCTTTGCTGAGTGATACTGCATTGTACGTAAGTACCACAACTTCTTTATCCATTTTTCGCTTTCTGTGATATTGAACTTGAACCGTAAATGAGGTTCTTGTAAACAGAGCCGTCCCAAACTTTGGGGTGGCTGTGTCTTTTAGATTTTAATTTCCCTAAGCTATAGGACCATAAGTGGAAGTGCCCTAGGCTCTGTTGCTTTGTATTTTAGATGTTTCAGGAAACACCATACACTTCTCCAGAGTGGCTGTTGGCAATTTACATCCCGCCCATCAGCATAACAAGGCTCCCAGTTCTCCATGGCCTGTCCTGCCTTTCTGGATTTTACACTGTTTTCAGATGGCCCTTTTGACCGGGGGGCAGTGAGACTTCATTGTAGTGCAGATTTCCTTTGCAAGCTTGCTTGGTTGGCCAAAAAGGGCGTATGCGTTTTTTCCTGAATATATTCAGGAAAAAACGCATACGCCCTTTTTGGCCAAGTGCATCATTGTGGACGTTCTGCCTCTTTTCCTATACTTTACATGCAATTCCAGTCTACCTCCTGAAATCGGTTTCCTGCAATTCTGCCCCGCTTTCAAGTCCTCTTGGCAGCCTTACTTCAATATATTTTTGGACGATAGCTGTCATTTATAACTCTGCAGGTTTGTCAATTACAGTGACCCTGAGCTCCTTTCTTCAACTCGCTTTCTTGTGAGCTGGCCGCAACACCGCAGGATTGCTTCAGGCCCTAGTGTGGTTTCGGCATGGCTCGTTGAGCCTTTGGTTAATTCCTCTTCCTGGTGGGAAATGAGAGTTAAATTTGCCCGTCCAGACACCTCCAGCTAGTCTCTCATTGGTTCTCCCTATTCCTGTTCATTTTCCGCAGAAATTGCAAACTGGGCCAAAGAGGAGGTTAAAGGCACTGACTCTCCAAGTGGGGAGAGTGTTAGTAAACCGTCTGGAATGTTGCACCCGAGTACCAGGGGACGAAAACTGAGACACATTTTAACACGTTTCCCGATCACACGGTGGATCATACTCTGGGTTCCACATGCATGTTTTAGCTGAAGGAAGAATCCCTTAAACCTGGAGAGTTGAGACCCATGGAATGGGTACCATGCAATATGACTTCAAAGGGTCTGCATTTGCTCACCGATCCTCACCAATCCGATCACTGCTGCGTTTATGCCGCTGTACACACGCTTGATTCTCTTTCGGAGACATATAAATCCATAGGTTTTAAGATTCTTACTAGTCAGGTATATTCTTAGGCGTTTAATATGGGGTGTTGAGTCCACTTCGTTGAGCAAGCAGTAGCTCTTGTCTATTACATATTTGGCTTATGGAAAGGTATCTGTGCTAATTTCAATCTCTGGTTTTATGCAGCACCCCAACTCACCTTTCCCCTTAAGCAAGCATATGTTGGTTTTCTACATATGAGACCCTATTCTGTTTTGTAATTCAGTTCCTGTGTAGCCAAGTTTACATTCCGTGTGTTAGTGATATCTTATGATGTTTCTTTTCCTGTGTGACTTATTTCACTTAGAATCATCGTACCTGAATCCACTCATTATGCTGCTACTGGCCTGATGACATAGATTTCATTGCTGAGTGATATTGCATTGTACGTAAGTACCACAACTTCTTTATCCATTTCTCGTTTTCTGCGATATTGAACTTCTACCATAAACGAGGTTCTTGTAAACAGAGCCGTCCCAAACTTTGGGGTGGCTGTGTCTTTTTGATTTTAATTTCCCTAATCTATAGGACCATAAGTGGAAGTGCCCTAGCCTCTGTTGCTTTGTTTTTTAGATGTTTCAGGAAACACCATACACTTCTCCAGAGTGGCTGTTGGTAATTAACATCCCGCCCATCAGCATAACAAGGCTCCCAGTTCTCCATGGCCTGTCCAGTCTTTCTGGATTTTACACATTTTTCAGATCGCCCTTTTGACGGGGGGGCAGTGAGACTTCATTGTAGTGCATATTTCCTTTGCAAGCTTGCTTGGTTGGCCAAAAAGGGCGTATGCGTTTTTTCCTGAATATATTCAGGAAAACACGCATACGCCCTTTTTGGCCAAGTGCATCATTGTGGACGTTCTGCCTCTTTTCCTATGCTTTACATGCAATTCCAGTCTACCTCCTGAAATCGGTTTCCTGCAATTCTGCCCCGCTTTCAAGTCCTCTTGGCAGCCTTACTTCAATATATTTTTGGACGATAGCTGTCATTTATAACTCTGCAGGTTTGTGAATTACAGTGCCCCTGAGCTCCTTTCTTCAACTCGCTTTCTTGTGAGCTGGCCGCAACACCGCAGGATTGCTGCAGGCCCTAGTGTGGTTCCGGCATGGCACGCTGAGCCTTTGGTTAATTCCTCTTCCTGGTGGGAAATGAGAGTTAAATTTGCCCGTCCAGACACCTCCAGCTAGTCTCTCATTGGTTCTCCCTATTCCTGTTCATTTTCCGCAGAAATTGCAAACTGGGCCCAACAGGAGGTTAAAGGCACTGACTCTCCAAGTGGGGAGAGTGTTAGTAAACCGTCTGGAATGTTGCACCCGAGTACCAGGGGATGAAAACTGAGACACATTTGAACACGTTTCCCGATCACACGGTGGATCATACTCTGGGTTCCACATGCATACTTTAGCTGAAGGAAGAATCCCTTAAACCTGGAGAGTTGAGACCCATGGAATGGGTACCATGCAATATGACTTTAAAGGGTCTGCATTTGCTCACCGAACCTCACCAATCCTATCACTGCTGCGTTTATGCCGCTGTACACATGCTTGATTCTCTTTCGGAGACATATAAATCCATAGGTTTTAAGATTCTTACTAGTCAGGTATATTCTTAGGCGTTTAATATGGGGTTTTGAGTCCACTTCATTGAGCAAGGAGTAGCTGTTGTCTATTACATATTTGGCTTATGGAACGATATCTGTGCTAATTTCAATCTCTGGTTTTATGCAGCACCCCAACTCACCATTCCCCTTAAGCAAGCATAAGTTGGTTCTCTACATTTGAGACCCTATTCTGTTTTGTAATTCAGTTCCTGTGTATCCAAGTTTACATTCCGTGTATTAGTGATACCTTATGATGTTTCTTTTTCTGTGTGACTTATTTCACTTAGAATCATCATACCTGAATCCACTCATTATGCTGCTACTGGCCTGATGACATAGATTTCATTGCTGAGTGATATTGCATTGTACGTAAGTACCACAACTTCTTTATCCATTTTTCGCTTTCTGCGATATTGAACTTGTACCGTAAACGAGGTTCTTGTAAACAGAGCCGTCCCAAACTTTGGGGTGGCTGTGTCTTTTTGATTTTAATTTCCCTAATCTATAGGACCATAAGTCGAAGTGCCCTAGCCTCTGTTGCTTTGTTTTCTGGATGTTTCAGGAAACACCATACACTTTTCCAGAGTGGCTGTTGGTAATTTACATCCCGTCCATCAGGATAAAAAGGCTCCCAGTTCTCCATGGCCTGTCCTGTCTTTCTGGATTTTACACATTTTTCAGATGGCCCTTTTGACGAGGGGGCAGTGAGACTTCATTGTAGTGCATATTTCCTTTGCAAGCTTGCTTGGTTGGCCAAAAAGGGCGTATGCGTTTTTTCCTGAATATATTCAGGAAAAAACGCATACGCCCTTTTTGGCCAAGTGCATCATTGTGGACGTTCTGCCTCTTTTCCTATGCTTTACATGCAATTCCAGTCTACCTCCTGAAATCGGTTTCCTGCAATTCTGCCCCGCTTTCAAGTCCTCTTGGCAGCCTTACTTCAATATATTTTTGGACGATAGCTGTCATTTATAACTCTGCACGTTTGTGAATTACAGTGCCCCTGAGCTCCTTTCTTCAACTCGCTTTTTTGTGAGCTGGCCGCAACACCGCAGGATTGCTTCAGGCCCTAGTGTGGTTCTGGCATGGCACGCTGAGCCTTTGGTTAATTCCTCTTCCTGGTGGGAAATGAGAGTTAAATTTGCCCGTCCAGACACCTCCAGCTAGTCTCTCATTGGTTCTCCCTATTCCTTTCATTTTCCGCAGAAATTGCAAACTGGGCCCAACAGGAGGTTAAAGGCACTGACTCTCCAAGTGGGGAGAGTGTTAGTAAAGCGTCTGGAATGTTGCACCCGAGTACCAGGGGACGAAAACTGAGACACATTTGAACACGTTTCCCGATCACACGGTGGATCATACTCTGGGTTCCACATGCATATTTTAGCTGAAGGAAGAATCCCTTAAACCTGGAGAGTTGAGACTCATGGAATGGGTACCATGCAATATGCCTTTAAAGGGTCTGCATTTGCTCACCGAACCTCACCAATCCTATCACTGCTGCGTTTATGCCGCTGTACACATGCTTGATTCTCTTTCGGAGACATATAAATCCATAGGTTTTAAGATTCTTACTAGTCAGGTATATTCTTAGGCGTTTAATATGGGGTGTTGAGTCCACTTCGTTGAGCAAGGAGTAGCTCTTGTCTTTTACATATTTGGCTTATGGAACGGTATCTGTGCTAATTTCAATCTCTGGTTTTATGCAGCACCCCAACTCACCATTCCCCTTAAGCAAGCATAAGTTGGTTTTCTACATTTGAGACCCTATTCTGTTTTGTAATTCAGTTCCTGTGTATCCAAGTTTACATTCCGTGTATTAGTGATACCTTATGATGTTTCTTTTTCTGTGTGACTTATTTCACTTAGAATCATCATACCTGAATCCACTCATTATGCTGCTACTGGCCTGATGACATAGATTTCATTGCTGAGTGATATTGCATTGTACGTAAGTACCACAACTTCTTTATCCATTTTTCGCTTTCTGTGATATTGAACTTGAACCGTAAATGAGGTTCTTGTAAACAGAGCCGTCCCAAACTTTGGGGTGGCTGTGTCTTTTAGATTTTAATTTCCCTAAGCTATAGGACCATAAGTGGAAGTGCCCTAGCCTCTGTTGCTTTGTTTTTTAGATGTTTCAGGAACCACCATACACTTCTCCAGAGTGGCTGTTGGTAATTTACATCCGGCCCATCAGCAAAAAAAGGCTCCCAGTTCTCCATGGCCTGTCCTGTCTTTCTGGATTTTACACATATTTCAGATGGCCCTTTTGACGAGGGGGCAGTGAGACTTCATTGTAGTGCATATTTCCTTTGCAAGCTTGCTTGGTTGGCCAAAAAGGGCGTATGCGTTTTTTCCTGAATATATTCAGGAAAAAACGCATACGCCCTTTTTGGCCAAGTGCATCATTGTGGACGTTCTGCCTCTTTTCCTATGCTTTACATGCAATTCCAGTCTACCTCCTGAAATCAGTTTCCTGCAATTCTGCCCCGCTTTCAAGTCCTCTTGGCAGCCTTACTTCAATATATTTTTGGACGATAGCTGTCATTTATAACTCTGCAGGTTTGTGAATTACAGTGCCCCTGAGCTCCTTTCTTCAACTCGCTTTCTTGTGAGCTGGCCGCAACACCGCAGGATTGCTTCAGGCCCTAGTGTGGTTCTGGCATGGCACGCTGAGCCTTTGGTTAATTCCTCTTCCTGGTGGGAAATGAGAGTTAAATTTGCCCGTCCAGACACCTCCAGCTAGTCTCTCATTGGTTCTCCCTATTCCTGTTCATTTTCCGCAGAAATTGCAAACTGGGCCCAACAAGAGGTTAAAGGCACTGACTCTCCAAGTGGGGAGAGTGTTAGTAAAGCGTCTGGAATGTTGCACCCGAGTACCAGGGGACGAAAACTGAGACACATTTGAACACGTTTCCCGATCACACGGTGGATCATACTCTGGGTTCCACATGCATATTTTAGCTGAAGGAAGAATCCCTTAAACCTGGAGAGTTGAGACCCATGGAATGGGTACCATGCAATATGACTTTAAAGGGTCTGCATTTGCTCACCGAACCTCACCAATCCTATCACTGCTGCGTTTATGCCGCTGTACACATGCTTGATTCTCTTTCGGAGACATATAAATCCATAGGTTTTAAGATTCCTACTAGTCAGGTATATTCTTAGGCGTTTAATATGGGGTGTTGAGTCCACTTCGTTGAGCAAGGAGTAGCTGTTGTCTATTACATATTTGGCTTATGGAACGGTATCTGTGCTAATTTCAATCTCTGGTTTTATGCAGCACCCCAACTCACCATTCCCCTTAAGCAAGCATAAGTTGGTTTTCTACATTTGAGACCCTATTCTGTTTTGTAATTCAGTTCCTGTGTATCCAAGTGTACATTCCGTGTATTAGTGATACCTTATGATGTTTCTTTTTCTGTGTGACTTATTTCACTTAGAATCATCATACCTGAATCCACTCATTATGCTGCTACTGGCCTGATGACATAGATTTCATTGCTGAGTGATATTGCATTGTACGTAAGTACCACAACTTCTTTATCCATTTTTCGCTTTCTGTGATATTGAACTTGAACCGTAAATGAGGTTCTTGTAAACAGAGCCGTCCCAAACTTTGCGGTGGCTGTGCCTTTTAGATTTTAATTTCCCTAATCTATAGGACCATAAGTGGAAGTGCCCTAGGCTCTGTTGCTGTGTTTTTTAGATGTTTCAGGAAACACCATACACTTCTCCAGAGTGGCTGTTGGCAATTTACATCCCGCCCATCAGCATAACAAGGCTCCCAGTTCTCCATGGCCTGTCCTGCCTTTCTGGATTTTACACTTTTTTCAGATGGCCCTTTTGACCGGGGGGCAGTGAGACTTCATTGTAGTGCAGATTTCCTTTGCAAGCTTGCTTGGTTGGCCAAAAAGGGCGTATGCGTTTTTTCCTGAATATATTCAGGAAAAAACGCATACGCCCTTTTTGGCCAAGTGCATCATTTTGGACGTTCTGCCTCTGTTCCTATGCTTTACATGCAATTCCAGTCTACCTCCTGAAATCGGTTTCCTGCAATTCTGCCCTGCATTCAAGTCGCCTTGGCAGCCTTACTTCAATACATTTTTGGATGATAGCTGTCATTTATAACTCTGCAGGTTTGTGAATTACAGTGCCCCTGAGCTCCTTTCTTCAACTCGCTTTCTTGTGAGCTGGCCGCAACACCGCAGGATTGCTCCAGGCCCTAGTGTGGTTCCGGCATGGCACGCTGAGCCTTTGGTTAATTCCTCTTCCTGGTGGGAAATGAGAGTTAAATTTGCCCGTCCAGACACCTCCAGCTAGTCTCTCATTGGTTCTCCCTATTCCTGTTCATTTTCCGCAGAAATTGCAAACTGGGCCAAACAGGAGGTTAAAGGCACTGACTCTCCAAGTGGGGAGAGTGTTAGTAAAGCGTCTGGAATATTGCACCCGAGTACCAGGGGACGAAACCTGAGACACATTTGAACACGTTTCCCGATCACACGGTGGATCATACTCTGGGTTCCACATGCATGTTTTAGCTGAAGGAAGAATCCTTTAAACCTGGAGAGTTGAGACACATGGAATGGGTACCATGCAATATGAATTCAAAGGGTCTGCATTTGCTCACCGAACCTCACCAATCCTATCACTGCTGCTTTTATGTCGCTGTACACACGCTGGATTCTCTTTCAGAGACATATAAATCCATAGGTTTTAAGATTCTTACTAGTCAGGTATATTATTAGGCGTTTAATATGGGGTTTTGAGTCCACTTCGTTGAGCAAGCAGTAGCTCTTGTCTATTACATATTTGGCTTATGGAAAGGTATCTGTGCTAATTTCAATCTCTGGTTTTATGCTGCACCCCAACTCACCTTTCCCCTTAAGCAAGCATAAGTTGGTTTTCTACATTTGAGACCCTATTCTGTTTTGTAATTCAGTTCCTGTGTAGCCAAGTTTACATTCCGTGTATTAGTGATATCTTATGATGTTTCTTTTCCTGTGTGACTTATTTCACTTAGAATCATCGTACCTGAATCCACTCATTATGCTGCTACTGGTCTGATGACATAGATTTCATTGCTGAGTGATATTGCATTGTACGTAAGTACCACAACTTCTTTATCCATTTTTCGCTTTCTGCGATATTGAACTTGTACCGTAAACGAGGTTCTTGTAAACAGAGCCGTCCCAAACTTTGGGGTGGCTGTGTCTTTTTGATTTTAATTTCCCTAAGCTATAGGACCATAAGTGGAAGTGCCCTAGGCTCTGTTGCTTTGTTTTTTAGATGTTTCAGGAAACACCATACACTTCTCCAGAGTGGCTGTTGGCAATTTACATCCCGCCCATCAGCATAAGAAGGCTCCCAGTTCTCCATGGCCTGTCCTGCCTTTCTGGATTTTACACTTTTTTCAGATGGCCCTTTTGACCGGGGGGCAGTGAGACTTCATTGTAGTACAGATTTCCTTTGCAAGCTTGCTTGGTTGGCCAAAAAGGGCGTATGCGTTTTTTCCTGAATATATGCAGGAAAAAACGCATACGCACTTTTTGGCCAAGTGCATCATTGTGGACGTTCTGCCTCTTTTCCTATGCTTTACATGCAATTCCAGTCTACCTCCTGAAATCGGTTTCCTGCAATTCTGCCCCGCTTTCAAGTCCTCTTGGCAGCCTTACTTCAATATATTTTTGGACGATAGCTGTCATTTATAACTCTGCAGGTTTGTGAATTACAGGGCCCCTGAGCTCCTTTCTTCAACTCGCTTTCTTGTGAGCTGGCCGCAACACCGCAGGATTGCTTCAGGCCCTAGTGTGGTTCCGGCACGGCACGCTGAGCCTTTGGTTAATTCCTCTTCCTGGTGGGAAATGAGAGTTAAATTTGCCCGTCCAGACACCTCCAGCTAGTCTCTCATTGGTGCTCCCTATTCCTGTTCATTTTCCACAGAAATTGCAAACTGGGCCAAACAGGAGGTTAAAGGCACTGACTCTCCAAGTGGGGAGAGTGTTAGTAAAGCGTCTGGAATGTTGCACCCGAGTACCAGGGGACGAAAACTGAGACACATTTGAACACGTTTCCCGATCACACGGTGGATCATACTCTGGGTTCCACATGCATGTTTTAGCTGAAGGAAGAATCCCTTAAACCTGGAGAGTTGAGACCCATGGAATGGGTACCATGCAATATGAATTCAAAGGGTCTGCATTTGCTCACCAAACCTCACCAATCCTATCACTGCTGCTTTTATGTCGCTGTACACACGCTGGATTCTCTTTCAGAGACATATAAATCCATAGGTTTTAAGATTCTTACTAGTCAGGTATATTCTTAGGCGTTTAATATAGGGTGTTCAGTCCACATCGTTGAGCAAGGAGTAGCTCTTGTCTATTACATATTTGGCTTATGGAACGGTATCTGTGCTAATTTCAATCTCTGGTTTTATGCAGCACCCCAACTCACCTTTCCCCTTAAGCAAGCATAAGTTGGTTTTCTACATTTGAGTCCATATTCTGTTTTGTAATTCAGTTCCTGTGTAGCCAAGTTTACATTCCGTGTATTAGTGATACCTTATGACGTTTCTTTTTCTGTGTGACTTATTTCACTTAGAATCATCGTACCTGAATCCACTCATTATGCTGCTACTAGCCTGATGACATAGATTTCATTGCTGAGTGATATTGCATTGTACGTAATACCACAACTTCTTTATCCATTTTTCGCTTTCTGCGATATTGAACATGTACCGTAAATGAGGTTCTTGTAAACAGAGCTGTCCCAAACTTTGGGGTGGCTGTGTCTTTTTTATTTTAATTTCCCTAAGCTATAGGACCATAAGTGGAAGTACCCTACGCTCTGTTGCTTTGTTTTCTAGATGTTTCAGGAAACACCATACACTTCTTCAGAGTGGCTGTTTGCAATTTACATCCCGCCCATCAGCATAAGAAGGTTCCCAATTCTAAATGGCCTGTCCTGCCTTTCTGGATTTTACACATTTTTCAGATGGCCCTTTTGACCGGGGGGGCAGTGAGACTTCATTGTAGTGCAGATTTCCTTTGCAAGCTTGCTTGGTTGGTCAAAAAGGGCGTATGCGTTTTTTCCTGAATATATTCAGGAAAAAACGCATACGCCCTTTTTGGCCAAGTGCATCATTGTGGACGTTCTGCCTCTTTTCCTATGCTTTACATGCAATTCCAGTCTACCTCCTGAAATCGGTTTCCTGCAATTCTGCCCCGCTTTCAAGTCCTCTTGGCAGCCTTACTTCAATATATTTTTGGACGATAGCTGTCATTTATAACTCTGCAGGTTTGTGAATTACAGTGCCCCTGAGATCCTTTCTTCAACTCGCTTTCTTGTGAGCTGGCCGCAACACCGCAGGATTGCTTCAGGCCCTAGTGTGGTTCCGGCACGGCACGCTGAGCCTTTGGTTAATTCCTCTTCCTGGTGGGAAATGAGAGTTAAATTTGCCCGTCCAGACACCTCCAGCTAGTCTCTCATTTGTTCTCTCTATTCCTGTTCATTTTCCGCAGAAATTGCAAACTGGGCCAAACAAGAGGTTAAAGGCACTGACTCTCCAAGTGGGGAGAGTGTTAGTAAAGCGTTTGGAATGTTGCACCCGAGTACCAGGGGACGAAAACTGAGACACATTTGAACACGTTTCCCGATCACACGGTGGATCATACTCTGGGTTCCACATGCATGTTTTAGCTGAAGGAAGAATCCCTTAAACCTGGAGAGTTGAGACCCATGGAATGGGTACCATGCAATATGAATTCAAAGGGTCTGCATTTGCTCACCAAACCTCACCAATCCTATCACTGCTGCTTTTATGTCGCTGTACACACGCTGGATTCTCTTTCAGAGACATATAAATCCATAGGTTTTAAGATTCTTACTAGTCAGGTATATTCTTAGGCGTTTAATATGGGGTGTTGAGTCCACTTCGTTGAGCAAGGAGTAGCTCTTGTCTATTACATATTTGGCTTATGGAACGGTATCTGTGCTAATTTCAATCTCTGGTTTTATGCAGCACCCCAACTCACCATTCCCCTTAAGCAAGCATAAGTTGGTTTTCTACATTTGAGACCCTATTCTGTTTTGTAATTCAGTTCCTGTGTAGCCAAGTTTACATTCCGTGTATTAGTGATACCTTATGATGTTTCTTTTTCTCTGTGACTTATTTCACTTAGAATCATCGTACCTGAATCCACTCATTATGCTGCTAAGGGCCTGATGACATAGATTTCATTGCTGAGTGATATTGCATTGTACGTAAGTACCACAACTTCTTTATCCATTTTTCGCTTTCTGCGATATTGAACTTGTACCGTAAACGAGGTTCTTGTAAACAGAGCCATCCGAAACTTTGGGGTGGCTGTGCCTTTTTGATTTTAATTTCCCTAATCTATAGGACAATAAGTGGAAGCGCCTTAGCCTCTGTTGCTTTGTTTTTTAGATGTTTCAGGAAACACCATACACTTCTCCAGAGTGGCTGTTGGTAATTTACATCCCGCCCATCAGCATAACAAGGCTCCCAGTTCTCCATGGCCTGTCCTGTCTTTCTGGATTTTACACATTTTTCAGATGGCCCTTTTGACCGGGGGGGGGCAGTGAGACTTCATTGTAGTGCAGATTTCCTTTGCAAGCTTGCTTGGTTGGCCAAAAAGGGCGTATGCGTTTTTTCCTGAATATATTCAGGAAAAAACGCATACGCCCTTTTTGGCCAAGTGCATCATTGTGGACGTTCTGCCTCTTTTCCTATGCTTTACATGCAATTCCAGTCTACCTCCTGAAATCGGTTTCCTGCAATTCTGCCCCGCTTTCAAGTCCTCTTGGCAGCCTTACTTCAATATATTTTTGGACGATAGCTGTCATTTATAACTCTGCAGGTTTGTGAATTACAGGGCCTCTGAGCACCTTTGTTCAACTCACTTTCTTGTGAGCTGGCAGCAACACCGCAGGATTGCTTCAGGCCCTAGTGTGGTTCCGGCATGGCACGCTGAGCCTTTGGTTAATTCCACTTCCTGGTGGGAAATGAGAGTTAAATTTGCCCGTCCAGACACCTCCAGCTAGTCTCTCATTGGTTCTCCCTATTCCTGTTCCTTTTCCGCAGAAATTGCAAACTGGTCCAAACAGGAGGTTAAAGGCACTGACTCTCCAAGTGGGGAGAGTGTTAGTAAAGCGTCTGGAATGTTGCACCCGAGTACCAGGGGACGAAAACTGAGACACATTTGAACACGTTTCCCGATCACACGGTGGATCATAATCTGGGTTCCACATGCATGTTTTAGCTGAAGGAAGAATCCCTAAAACCTGGTGAGTTGAGAACCATGGAATGGGTACCATGCAATATGAATTCAAAGGGTCTGCATTTGCTCACCGATCCTCACCAATCCTATCACTGCTGCTTTTATGTCGCTGTACACACGCTGGATTCTCTTTCAGAGACATATAAATCCATAGGTTTTAAGATTTTTATTAGTCAGGTATATTCTTAGGCGTTTAATATGGGGTTTTGAGTCCACTTCGTTGAGCAAGCAGTAGCTCTTGTCTATTACATATTTGGCTTATGGAAAGGTATCTGTGCTAATTTCAATCTCTGGTTTTATGCAGCACCCCAACTCACCATTCCCCTTAAGCAAGCATAAGTTGGTTTTCTACATTTGAGACCCTATTCTGTTTTGTAATTCAGTTCCTGTGTAGCCAAGTTTACATTCCGTGTATTAGTGATACCTTATGATGTTTCTTTTTCTGTGTGACTTATTTCACTTAGAATCATCGTACCTGAATCCACTCATTATGCTGCTACTGGCCTGATGACATAGATTTCATTGCTGAGTGATATTGCATTGTACATAAGTACCACAACTTCTTTATCCATTTTTCGCTTTCTGCGATATTGAACTTGTACCGTATACGAGGTTCTTGTAAACAGAGCCGGCCCAAACTTTGGGGTGGCTGTGTCTTTTTTATTTTAATTTCCGTAAGCTATAGGACCATAAGTGGAAGTGCCCTAGCCTCTGTTGCTTTGTTTTTTAGATGTTTCAGGAATCACCATACAGTTCTCCAGAGTGGCTGTTGGCAATTTACATCCCGCCCATCAGCATAAGAAGGCTCCCAGTTCTCCATGGCCTGTCCTGCCTTTCTGGATTTTACACTTTTTTCAGATGGCCCTTTTGACCGTGGGGCAGTGAGACTTCATTGTAGTGCAGATTTCCTTTGCAAGCTTGCTTGGTTGGCCAAAAAGGGCGTATGCGTTTTTTCCTGAATATATTCAGGAAAAAACGCATACGCCGTTTTTGTCCAAGTGCATCATTGTGGACGTTCTGCCTCTTTTCCTATGCTTTACATGCAATTCCAGTCTACCTCCTGAAATTGGTTTCCTGCAATTCTGCCCCGCTTTCAAGTCCTCTTGGCAGCCTTATTTCAATATATTTTTGGACGATAGCTGTCATTTATAACTCTGCAGGTTTGTGAATTACAGGGCCCCTGAGCTCCTTTCTTCAACTCGCTTTCTTGTGAGCTGGCCGCAACACCGCAGGATTGCTTCCGGCCCTAGTGTGGTTCCGGCATGGCACGCTGAGCCTTTGGTTAATTCCTCTTCCTGGTGGGAAATGAGAGTTAAATTTGCCCATCCAGACACCTCCAGCTAGTCTCTCATTGGTTCTCCCTATTCCTGTTCATTTTCCGCAGAATTTGCAAACTGGGCCAAACAGGTGGTTAAAGGCACTGACTCTCCAAGTGGGGAGAGTGTTAGTAAAGCGTCTGGAATGTTGCACCCGAGTACCAGGGGACGAAAACTGAGACACATTTGAACACGTTTCCCGATCACACGGTGGATCATACTCTGGGTTCCACATGCATGTTTTAGCTGAAGGAAGAATCCCTTAAACCTGGAGAGTTGAGACCCATGGAATGGGTACCATGCAATATGACTTCAAACGGTCTGCATTTGCTCACCGATCCTCACCAATCCGATCACTGCTGCGTTTATACCGCTGTACACACGCTTGATTCTCATTCGGAGACATATAAATCCATAGGTTTTAAGATTCTTACTAGTCAGGTATATTCTTAGGCGTTTAATATGGTGTTTTGAGTCCACTTCGTTGAGCAAGGGGTAGCTCTGGTCTATTACATATTTGGCTTATGGAACGGTATCTGTGCTAATTTCAATCTCTGGTTTTATGCAGCACCCCACCTCACTATTCCCCTTAAGCAAGCATAAGTTGGTTTTCTACATTTGAGACCCTATTCTGTTTTGTAATTCAGTTCCTGTGTAGCCAAGTTTACATTCCGTGTATTAGTGATACCTTATGATGTTTCTTTTTCTGTGTGACTTATTTCACTTAGAATCATCGTACCTGAATCCACTCATTATGCTGCTACTGGCCTGATGACATAGATTTCATTGCTGAGTGATATTGCATTGTACGTAAGTACCACAACTTCTTTATCCATTTTTCGCTTTCTGCGATATTGAACTTGTACCGTAAACGAGGTTCTTGTAAACAGAGCCGTCCCAAACTTTGGGGTGGCTGTGTCTTTTTGATTTTAATTTCCCTAAGCTATAGGACCATAAGTGGAAGTGCCCTAGGCTCTGTTGCTCTGTGCTTTAGATGTTTCAGGAAACACCATACACTTCTCCAGAGTGGCTGTTTGCAATTTACATCCCACCCATCAGCATAAGAAGGCTCCCAGTTCTCCATGGCCTGTCCTGCCTTTCTGGATTTTACACATTTTTCAGATGGCCCTTTTGACCGGGGTGGCAGTGAGTCTTCATTGTAGTGCAGATTTCTTTGCAAGCTTGCTTGGTTGGCCAAAAAGGGCGTATGCGTTTTTTCCTGAATATATTCAGGAAAACACGCATACGCCCTTTTTGGCCAAGTGCATCATTGTGGACGTTCTGCCTCTTTTCCTATGCTTTACATGCAATTCCAGTCTACCTCCTGAAATCGGTTTCCTGCAATTCTGCCCCGCTTTCAAGTCCTCTTGGCAGCCTTACTTCAATATATTTTTGGACGATAGCTGTCATTTATAACTCTGCAGGTTTGTCAATTACAGGGCCCCTGAGATCCTTTCTTCAACTCGCTTTCTTCTGAGCTGGCCGCGACACCGCAAGATTGCTTCAGGCCCTAGTGTGGTTCCGGCATGGCACGCTGAGCCTTTGGTTAATTCCTCTTCCTGGTGGGAAATGAGAGTTAAATTTGCCCGTCCAGACACCTCCAGATAGTCTCTCATTGGTTCTCCCTATTCCTGTTCATTTTCCGCAGAAATTGCAAACTGGGCCAAACAGGAGGTTAAAGGCACTGACTCTCCAAGTGGGGAGAGTGTTAGTAAAGCGTCTGGAATGTTGCACCCGAGTACCAGGGGACGAAAACTGAGACACATTTGAACACGTTTCCCGATCACACGGTGGATCATACTCTGGGTTCCACATGCATGTTTTAGCTGAAGGAAGAATCCTTTAAACCTGGAGAGTTGAGACACATGGAATTGGTACCATGCAATATGAATTCAAAGGGTCTGCATTTGCTCACCGAACCTCACCAATCCTATCACTGCTGCTTTTATGTCGCTGTACACACGCTGGATTCTCTTTCAGAGACATATAAATCCATAGGTTTTAAGATTCTTACTAGTCAGGTATATTATTAGGCGTTTAATATGGTGTTTTGAGTCCACTTCGTTGAGCAAGCAGTAGCTCTTGTCTATTACATATTTGGCTTATGGAAAGGTATCTGTGCTAATTTCAATCTCTGGTTTTATGCAGCACCCCAACTGACCTTTCCCCTTAAGCAAGCATAAGTTGGTTTTCTACATTTGAGACCCTATTCTGTTTTGTAATTCAGTTCCTGTGTAGCCAAGTTTACATTCCGTGTATTAGTGATACCTTATGATGTTTCTTTTTCTGTGTGACTTATTTCACTTAGAATCATCGTACCTGAATCCACTCATTATGCTGCTACTGGCGTGATGACATAGATTTCATTGCTGAGTGATATTGCATTGTACGTAAGTACCACAACGTCTTTATCCATTTTTCGCTTTCTGCGATATTGAACTTGTACCGTAAACGAGGTTCTTGTAAACAGAGCCGTCCCAAACTTTGGGGTGGCTGTGTCTTTTTGATTTTAATTTCCCTAAGCTATAGGACCATAAGTGGAAGTGCCCTAGGCTCTGTTGCTTTGTTTTTTAGATGTTTCAGGAAACACCAATCACTTCTCCAGAGTGGCTGTTTGCAATTTACATCCCGCCCATCAGCATAAGAAGGCTCCCAGTTCTAAATGGCCTGTCCTGCCTTTCTGGATTTTATACATTTTTTAGATGGCCCTTTTGATCAGGGGGGCAGTGAGACTTCATTGTAGTGCAGATTTCCTTTGCAAGCTTGCTTGGTTGGCCAAAAAGGGCGTATGCGTTTTTTCCTGAATATATTCAGGAAAAAACGCATACGCACTTTTTGGCCAAGTGCATCATTGTGGACGTTCTGCCTCTTTTCCTATGCTTTACATGCAATTCCAGTCTACCTCCTGAAATCGGTTTCCTGCAATTCTGCCCCGCTTTCAAGTCCTCTTGGCAGCCTTACTTCAATATATTTTTGGATGATAGCTGTCATTTATAACTCTGCATGTTTGTGAATTACAGTGCCCCTGAGATCCTTTCTTCAACTCGCTTTCTTGTGAGCTGGCCGCAACACCGCAGGATTGCTTCAGGCCCTAGTGTGGGTCCGGCATGGCACGCTGAGCCTTTGGTTAATTCCTCTTCCTGGTGGGAAATGAGAGTTCAATTTGCCCGTCCAGACACCTCCAGCTAGTCTCTCATTGGTTCTCCCTATTCCTGTTCATTTTCCGCAGAAATTGCAAACTGGGCCAAACAAGAGGTTAAAGGCACTGACTCTCCAAGTGGGGAGAGTGTTAGTAAAGCGTCTGGAATGTTGCACCCGAGTACCAGGGGACGAAAATTGAGACACATTTGAACACGTTTCCCGATCACTTGGTGGATCATACTCTGGGAGGAAGAATCCCTTAAACTTGAAGAGTTGAGAACCATGGAATGGGTACCATGCAATATGAATTCAAAGGGTCTGCATTTGCTCACCGAACCTCACCAATCCTATCACTGCTGATTTTATGTCGCTGTACACACGCTGGATTCTCTTTCAGAGACATATAAATCCATAGGTTTTAAGATTCTTACTAGTCAGGTATATTCTTAGGCGTTTAATATGGGGTTTTGAGTCCACTTCGTTGAGCAAGCAGTAGCTCTTGTCTATTACATATTTGGCTTATGGAAAGGTATCTGTGCTAATTTCAATCTCTGGTTTTATGCAGCACCCCAACTCACCTTTCCCCTTAAGCAAGCATAAGTTGGTTTTCTACATTTGAGACCCTATTCTGTTTTGTAATTCAGTTCCTGTGTAGCCAAGTTTACATTCCGTGTATTAGTGATACCTTATGATGTTTCTTTTTCTGTGTGACTTATTTCACTTAGAATCATCGTACCTGAATCCACTCATTATGCTGCTACTGGCCTGATGACATAGATTTCATTGCTGAGTGATATTGCATTGAATGTAAGTACCACAACTTCTTTATCCATTTTTTGCTTTCTGTGATATTGAACTTGTACCGTAAATGAGGTTCTTGTAAACAGAGCCATCCCAAACTTTGGGGTGGCTGTGACTTTTTGATTTTAATTTCCCTAAGCTATAGGACCATAAGTGGAAGTGCCCTAGGCTCTGTTGCTTTGTTTTTTAGATGTTTCAGGAAACACCATACACTTCTCCAGAGTGGCTGTTTGCAATTTACATCCCGCCCATCAGCATAAGAAGGCTCCCAGTACTCCATGGCCTGTCCTGCCTTTCTGGATTTTACACTTTTTTCAGATGGCCCTTTTGACCTGGGGGCAGTGAGACTTCATTGTAGTGCAGATTTCCTTTGCAAGCTTGCTTGGTTGGCCAAAAAGGGCGTATGCGTTTTTTCCTGAATATATTCAGGAAAAAACGCATACGCCCTTTTTGGCCAAGTGCATCATTGTGGACGTTCTGCCTCTTTTCCTATGCCTTACATGCAATTCCAGTCTACCTCCTGAAATCGGTTTCCTGCAATTCTGCCCCGCTTTCAAGTCCTCTTGGCAGCCTTACTTCAATATAATTTTGGACGATAGCTGTCATTTATAACTCTGCAGGTTTGTGAATTACAGTGCCCCTGAGCTCCTTTCTTCAACTCGCTTTCTTGTGAGCTGGCCGCAACACCGCAGGATTGCTTCAGGCCCTAGTGTGGTTCCGGCATGACACGCTGAGCCTTTGGTTAATTCCTCTTCCTGGTGGGAAATGAGAGTTAAATTTGCCCATCCAGACACCTCCGGCTAGTCTCTCATTGGTTCTCCCTATTCCTGTTCATTTTCCGCAAAAATTGCAAACTGGGCCAAACAAGAGGTTAAAGGCACTGACTCTCCAAGTGGGGAGAGTGTTAGTAAAGTGTCCGGAATGTTGCACCCGAGTACCAGGGGACGAAAACTGAGACACATTTGAACAC